>NC_139925.1:4039139-4639139 GCF_963514095.1 Eutrigla gurnardus
CCCGACTGCACCCGCGGGTAAGAGTGATCTACTCTGCAGGCTAGTAAAACATGTTGTTCTGTCCCTCTCGCTCGTCTGTTACTGTCATCAGCCTTCTACCTTCCACTCAGCCTTCAATGCAGGAGAATCTAGTCCTTATGTGTGAAAAGAAAAGATGCTTAAAGTTTCTGGATCCGACCCGGTGGCTTTAACCAATAGGGGAAGAGTTGCTGAAGCTCTTGCAGAAGTATGAAGGACAGACACACACACAGTCATAAACTACAATGAGTGCACCTGGTTTGGAGCATCTCAAGTCTGTGTGTGTATATAAAGGTTTGGTCTCCATGTGGGGAAGAGGCTCTTCTTCTTGGTGAGCCTGTTTGTAAAATGAGAGACTTCCACTGAGGGTCTCACTGGAAACATCAGGGCTCCTGTCAGACCTCCAGGGGGGCCGCCGTCTCGGAGCCGAAACACAAAAACACGGGGCGAGAAAGTGAACTGGAGGGAATACATGCAGGTTTTTTCAGGAACGTATAGGGGAACAAACCCTCCAATCATCAGGTTTAACTTTACTCATCAAGATGAAAGATCACGTTTCACTTGACCCTCGTCCTCCTCGTCTTCCCAGGAACTTCCTCACCCTGGCTCCGCCCACGTGGCCTCGTTCCTGCGAGTTTCGTTCTCACAAAAAATGTAGTGTGTGTGTGTGTGTGTGTGTGTGTGTGTGTGTGTGTGTGTGTGTGTGTGTGTGTGTGTGTGTGTGTGTGTGTGTGTGTGTGTGTGTGTGTGTGTGTGTGTGTGTCACTGAGAGAGAAGTTTGCCTGAGGCCTGAAAGGACAATAATACAAAGGAATGCAGAAGCGAGGCCACGCCATGACACACACCACCACTGTATTGTGGCCGGCCCAGGGCGGTGTGCACACACACACACACACACACACACACACACACACTGCCAACACCTCGCAGTGACAGAGCCCTCGGGCCGATCCAAGCGCCACAGCACCGAGGCGTGATGTTATTTATTTTTTTATTTAAAATCGTCAATTCATCCCGATGATGCACGAGCGTTGATGTCATACGGCTGCAGGTGTTTGTGTTTTAGTGGCTGATTTAAAATACGATGTCACAGCATGAGCTCACGGCTACGGAGAGATGAATAACTTAAATGAACATATACACATCGCGTCACTGCCACATGCAAAGACACCAGCACATGCACTTAAACGTTTTTAAAGGATTACTGTTTCCAACAAAGTCTTTCCTTCCGACAGGAAGTTAAACTGCCTCCTCGTAGCGTTAGAGATTAATTCACAATTTATTGGCAAATGTCAGAGAAGTGGATTATGTTGTTTAAGTATGTTTGGTCTCCATGAATCATGCTACGCATTTTGAAACTTTGATTTAAACATTTTGGCCATCGCCATCTTTGCAACAAGTGGAAGGAAGTGACCATATTTGGACTGTGGAGGAGCGACGGGTGGATCTGGATCCATGTGGATTCTGGGGTGAAGCTGCTAACAAAGTTAGCTTCATAATTCAAGGTCAACTTTACAGCTAAAGTGTTAAAGTCATCTTAGAAGCTAACTAGCATTGGTAGTGACCTGTCAATCAGCAGGTAAGCCCCGCCCCCTGAAGCATCCCCTGCTTTCTGGTCTGGTGGACTCTAAATGGACCATCATGTACTAAATGAACATCATGCTGGATTGAAGAAGACTTGAAACTAGAGATTGAGACCATAAACTCATGTTTACAATGTTTACTGAGATAATACATCAAGAGAGAAGTAGGACCATTTTCTCATAGACTTCTATACAACCAGAGAGGAGTCGCCCCCTGGTGGCCAGAAGATAGAATGACAGTTTAAGGCACTTCAGCGTTGGCTTCACCTCTCAGAACCGGAGGTCGCCGCCTGCTTTAGAGCCTCCTCTCAAGGCTCAAACGCTGGTGTGAGTATTTGATCCTCAAAAGACACATTTTCAGTGAAGTATCCCTTTAATATGGTGAAATAATCACTTTCTCTCACTTAAAATATATCAACCAAAGAAAATGTTATCTTAACTCTCCATGTCACATCCGTGCCTTTAATGGATAAATGAATGGATATTAATGTGACTTTAAATCACCGAGCTCTGCAGGGACTCTCTCGCTCGTCTCCATCCCACAGAGCTACATATCAAGGAGGACGGCCGGCTGGAAACAGGTGTTCCTGCTCAGCCGCGTGACATCATCGCTGGAGACGGAGGCATTAGAGTGAAGATGGTGTCTTTCTTCCACTCCTCCTTCTCCCCATCTTTCATCCCTCGCCCTTTCTCTCCATCTGGAGTTCCATCTTCTATCTATTACCACATCATCCATCAACGATAAGGCCAAACAGTGTCTGTCTCTTCCCCCTTGTTAGTGCAAACCCGGAGAATCCATCAACCCAGTTATTTTCATTTTCATCAGCCTTTATTGCCCCCCCCCCCCATGGTCCACTCACCTCCACCACCCGCTTTGAAAAGCTCCGATTGTCTCGCCGTCTTCAGGTGCCTTTGGGGGGCGACTCTGAGATGGCATTGTTTACCCTCGGCTCCTGAGCCGGGATCCACGCCGCCACCCAGTCAGGCTTTATCTGATGCAATGGACCATTGATCACCTTCCACCCCCCCAACCCCCCCTTCAATGAATCAACGCTCTGTTTGTCAAGTGGACAATCATCCACTTGGTAACTTAAAACTAACCTCATATACGGTCGCTTCGGGGTTCACTGGACCTTCGCCCCTCCGAGGATCGGGTTCAGCTGGGAATAAAAAATGGGATTTTTTGTTTTTTTTGCATTTTGTTTGGATTGGGGGGGGGGGGGGGGGGGGGGGGGTCATCCCACCGAAGCAATCGGTACGCGGTGACGTCACCCTGAAATAAACAGAGGGGTTGAAACACTATGATTCTCTATTTCTATAAAATAGAGTAAATTACAATAAGAGGTGCAAACAACTAATAAATGAAATTCAGCAACAAAACGTAGAATTCATTCAGATTTTGCAGCGAAGGCAGGTTCGTTTAAATAAAGAACATTTCCTTTAATTTCTCTATTTCATAAACCATTCTTGTTTAAGAAATCCCACCAACGATCCGCCTCGCCAAGCCGTCATAAACCTGACGAATGACTTTTCATCCGAGCCGTAAATATTTATCCGTTGCACAAATCCAAATTCCATTAGCGGCGTAAACATAAACACATTTCTTTTCTTGCTTAAGCATGCATATATGAAATTAAACAATGCGATGCTGCGAAGAAAAAGAAAGAGTTCAACTAAGTGCCACCATATGGTCAACGCTGCTTTCCCTCGGATCGGCATTGTTAGTTGTGCGCCGCCGTCTGTTTCTGACAACAGCTTGGCTCTCGTCAGCCCTTCATCTCCAAACAGCTCCCATCGACCCGGCGAAGAAAAAACAAAAAACCCTCCAAACACAACGTTTGTAATTTGTCAGGACTGTCAGAAATGAACTGATGTGTTTGGGGTTGTGGAAAAGCACCTTCGGAGGGGGATCGGACGATGATGATGATGAAGGGGTCGGTTTGTTAGTGAGTGCTAGTGCTACAACAAATCCCTTTTGTATCTGGGGTTCATGGTAACCGTGGCGACCACAGGCCAGGCAAAGGATCTGGGCCTTTTTTAAAAAAATGTATTTCATTTGGCAAACTAATTATTCCTCTGTTCTAATGATGCGCAACATTTTTTGTTTAAATAAATGTCCAATTTTGCAGCACACACAGTGACCGGTTGACGCTCCACAGCTGTGGTTTAAACGTGGACGTGAGCAGGAAGTGATTCAGAAATAACAGAAAGAAAATTAACAATGTAGCAACACAAATATATCACTGTTTTCACCGGAGCAACCGTTTTCCTGCGTCATGTGAAAATGATCCCAGACGAGCTTTTCCAGAAGAGGTTAAGGTTAGGGGGGGAGGGGAGGGGTCTTATACACCACATGCTCCCATTTGTGCCGTTCGGGAGCCCATTAGCCCACCGCTCGGTCCATTACTGGATCCGGACCCGTGGCACCAAACTGTCTGCACCCACAGCTTCTGGATGTGGAGTCCCCGGTGAGCAGATAGCATCGAGCCAACAGCAGTTAGACCCTGAAACCTAACCACCACCCCCCCAAAACCCCCAGACTTAATTAGGCCATAATTTTACTGTACGCTGCAGTGTGGAGATATGGAGGGGGGGTGAACAGGGGTTTAACAGAGGTTCCAGAAGTCCCATTAAAGGCTTTCTAGGGTTCACGTTGTCATTGACTCAGGTCAGCACTCGGAGTGATCAGCGATTTGAGATCAATAGCTATTAGAACCCCCCCCCCCCCCCCCCCCCCCTGAAACAACAGCTTAATGGCTTCTCCTCAAGAATGTGAAACAGGTAAATAAATGACCAACTCCTCCTCGTGCTAATTTCTCCCGAGGCCGAGGTTCGGCTTATTGCTGCGAGGAACAAAGCGTCCAGTGTCCAGGTTTTTTTGGGGGCATAAATGTTTGCACACACGTATGCGTTTCACACCTTCACACATCGGGACGTAAAATCCATCTATTCAGACTGAAAACACACACACACACACTGACAATGGTGCCCCTTTGGTCATATCTCCAGGCGAGGTGTGACTCAGCAGTTTTTTTTATTCCAACTCTTCCTCAATCTGGCAAAAAAACGCAGACGGCGGGTAAAAGAACCCACAAACCCCGACGCCTAAAAGAGGAATGTGCATCTGACCAACGGAAAAACAAGCTATTTGGCACAGTAACTCTTTCAAACATTAAAAAAAACAAAAACACAAAAAACAACAACCGCACTTAGCCCAGTCCCAATTTTGGTCAAAATGTAGAATTTCTTTTTTTTTTTTAATGCAGCCAGATAATAAACGAGGCAGTAAAAGTATATACCAAGGTAAAAGTGGCTGAAGGCTTTTGTTAGACAACCTCTGCATTTAATGGCTTTTATACTCTTTGCATTCTTCCACGGAAGGAATGTAACAGGGTGTGAATACGGCGGCGAAGAATTACCCAGACTGCATCTCTCCAGTACGTCTCTCTCTATGTGCAGCTTAACATCCTCCCTCTCCCTCATCACTCACTCTTTGTCCTCAGCTCTGCGGTTCACCATTGAGAATCGTACAAGCATGCGTGTGTGTGTGTGTGTGTGTGTGTGTGTGTGTGTGTGTGTGTGTGTGTGTGTGTGTGTGTGTGTGTGTGTGTGTGTGTGTGTGTGCGTGTGTTATGCATACAGTGCGTGCCTGTACTATTTGCACTGTTTTAAACGCAACATGTTGGTCTCTTTTACTGCTTACACATATTTCACAACTTTTCCTGTCCCGGAGCTATAGAGGAAGACCAAACATCCTCATCGTAAAATGTTCTTCCCTGAGGACAACCTGGAGAGTATGCCACACAGGAAACCACACATATGCATGCACACCGTACACACACACTCACACACACACACACACAGGCACGTGCACCGGCAGCAGGATGCAAAAAAAACAAGTGTAGAGAAAGAGAATCATGTCACACGTGTGAAGATTTTCATTTCAGCAGAGAATATTTACCATTTAACACCTACTTCAATAAAGAAAATGTGATATTGTTTACCCTCCACCTCCAATTTGAAGCAGATGAAAGCCCATAATAAACAACCCATCACCCCTCATGTGAATAAACATCCTATAGTGGATGATGTGTTGTTTACAGTGATAATGAACTACACTGCCCTCATTGTGACAGTTTGATTTGTGTACTTTTTAAGAGGATTTTAATGAGTAAAAAGAAAATTAATTTTCCTGTCCTGTTATTAACTTGACTTCTTCCAAGGAGGCTTTCTGCAGGTGCAGCTGCATTGTTATTTTAAATATTACTACACTATTATATCTGCTTTATTATTTCTATCATTATATTTACCCTCCTCCTTGAACCGACACCTTATCGTGGTGGAGGGGTTTGAGCACCTGAATGATCCTAGGAGCTATGTTGTCCGGGGCTTAATGCCCCTGGTAGGGTCTCCCAAGGCAAACAGGTCCTAGGTGACAGGTCAGACTAAGAGCGGTTCAGAAACCCCTTATGAAGAAAAACCATAAAAGGAAGTGTACGTCGCCCGGATTGGCGTCACCGGGGCCCCACCCTGGAGCCAGGCCCGGGGTTGGGGCTCGCAGGCGAGCGTCTGGTGGCCGGGTCTGTGCCCACGGGACCCGGCCGGGCGCAGCCCGAAGGAGCGACGTGGGCCCGCCCTCCTGTAGGCCCACCACCCGCAGGAGGGTCCATAAGGGGCCGGTGCGGTGGGATTTGGGTGGCTGTCCTGGGCGGGTGCCCCGGCGACCCAATCCCCGGACGGTGACTCTAGCCATGGGGACATGGAATGTCACCTCACTGGGGGGGAAAGAGCCTGAGCTAGTGCGGGAGGTAGAGCGCTACCGGCTACAGGTAGTTGGGCTCACCTCCACGCACAGTCTGGGCTCTGGAACCCAACTCCTTGAGAGAGGCTGGACTCTCTTCTACTCTGGAGTTGCCCGCGGTGAAAGGCGCCGAGCTGGTGTGGGCTTGCTTATAGCCCCCCAGCTCAGCCGCCATGTGTTGGAGTTTTCCCCAGTGAACGAGAGGGTCGTCTCCCTGCGCCTTCGGGTCGGGGATAGGTCTCTCACTGTTGTTTCGGCCTACGGGCCAAACGGCAGTGCAGAGTACCCGGCCTTCTTGGAGTCCTTGGGAGGGGTACTTGAGAGTGCTCCAACCGGGGACTCCATTGTTTTACTGGGGGACTTCAACGCTCACGTGGGCAATGACAGTGTTACCTGGAGGGGCGTGATTGGGAGGAACGGCCTCCCCGATCAGAACCCGAGTGGGGTTCTGTTATTGGACTTCTGTGCTAGTCACAGTTTGTCCATAACGAACACCATGTTCAAGCATAAGGGTGTCCATCAGTGCACGTGGCACCAGGACACCCTAGGCCGGAGGTCAATGATCGACTTTATGGTTGTGTCATCTGACCTCCGGCCGTATGTCTTGGACACTCGGGTGAAGAGAGGGGCTGAGCTGTCAACTGATCACCACCTGGTGGTGAGTTGGATCCGCTGGCAGGGGAGGAAGCTGGACAGACTTGGCAGACCTAAACGTGTTGTGAGGGTCTGCTGGGAACATCTGGTGGAACCCCCTGTCAGGGAGGTCTTCAACTCCCACCTCCGGGAGAGCTTTGACCAGATCCCGAGGGAGGCTGGGGACATTGAGTCCGAATGGACCTTGTTCTCTGCTTCCATTGTGGACGCGGCTGTTCGAAGCTGTGGCCGTAAGGTCTCCGGTGCCTGTCGTGGTGGCAATCCCCGAACCCGGTGGTGGACACCGGAAGTAAGGGATGCTGTCAAGCTGAAGAAGGAGTCCTACCGAACCTGGTTGGCTCGGGGGACTCCCGAGGCAGCTGACGGGTACCGGCAGGCCAAGCGTGCTGCAGCGCGGGTAGTCGCTGAAGCAAAGGTTCGGGTCTGGGAAGAGTTCGGGGAGGCCATGGAGGAGGACTATCGGTCGGCCTCGAGGAAATTCTGGCAAACCATCCGGCGCCTCAGGAAGGGGAAGCAGCCCTCCACCAACACTGTTTACGGTGGAGGTGGGGAGCTGCTGACTTCGACTGGGGATATCGTCGGGCGGTGGAAGGAATACTTCGAGGATCTCCTCAACCCCACTGACACGTCTTCCATTGAGGAAGCAGAGGCTGGAGACTCGGAGGTTCATCCACCCATTACCCGGGCTGAAGTCACCGAGGTAGTAAAGAAGCTCCCCGGTGGCAAGGCACCGGGGGTGGATGAGATTCACCCTGAGTACCTCAAGTCTCTGGATGCTGTGGGGCTGTCGTGGCTGACACGTCTCTGCAACATCGCGTGGCAGTCGGGGACAGTGCCTCTGGACTGGCAGACCGGGGTGGTGGTCCCTCTATTCAAAAAGGGGGACCGGAGGGTGTGTTCCAACTATCGGGGGATCACACTTCTCAGCCTCCCCGGGAAAGTCTATTCCAGGGTACTGGAGAGGAAAATTCGGCCGATAGTCGAACCTCAGATTCAGGAGGAACAATGCGGTTTTCGTCCTGGCCGTGGAACACTGGACCAGCTCTATACCCTCTGCAGGGTGCTCGAGGGTTCATGGGAGTTTGCCCAACCAGTCCACATGTGTTTTGTGGACTTGGAGAAGGCATTCGACCGTGTTCCTCGTGGCATTCTGTCGGAGGTACTTCGGGAGTACGGGGTCGGGGGCCCTCTGCTAAGGGCTGTTCGGTCCCTGTATGACCGGAGCAGGAGCTTGGTTCGCATTGCCGGCAGTAAGTCAGACCTGTTTCAGGTGCATGTTGGACTCCGGCAGGGCTGCCCTTTGTCACCGGTCCTGTTCATTATTTTTATGGACAGGATTTCTAGGCGCAGCCGTGGGCCGGAGGGGATCTGGTTCGGGAGCCACTGGATTTCATCCCTGCTTTTTGCAGACGATGTGGTCCTGTTGGCTCCTTCGAGCCAGGACCTCCAGCATGCCCTGGGGCGGTTTGCAGCCGAGTGTGAAGCAGCCGGGATGAGGATTAGCACCTCCAAATCTGAGGCCATGGTTCTCGACCGGAAAAAGGTGGCTTGCTCCCTCCAGGTCGGGGGGGAGTTCCTGCCTCAAGTGGAGGAGTTTAAGTATCTTGGGGTCTTGTTCACGAGTGAGGGAAGGATGGAACGTGAGATTGACAGGCGGATCGGTGCAGCGGCTGCAGTAATGCGGTCGTTGTATCGGTCCGTCGTGGTAAAGAGAGAGCTGAGCCGAAAGGCGAAGCTCTCAATTTACCGGTCAATCTACGTTCCTACCCTCACCTATGGTCATGAACTTTGGGTCATGACCGAAAGAATAAGATCCCGGATACAAGCGGCCGAAATGAGCTTCCTCCGCAGGGTGGCGGGGCGCTCCCTTAGAGATAGGGTGAGGAGCTCCGTCACACGGGAGGAGCTCGGAGTAGAGGCGCTGCTCCTCCACATCGAGAGGAGCCAGTTGAGGTGGCTCGGGCATCTGTACCGGATGCCCCCTGGACGCCTCCCTCGGGAGGTGTTCCAGGCATGCCCCACCGGGAGGAGACCCCGAGGAAGACCCAGGACACGCTGGAGTGACTATGTCACCCGGCTGGCCTGGGAACGCCTTGGGGTCCTCCCGGAGGAGCTGGGGGAAGTGTCCGGGGAGAGGGAAGTCTGGGCGTCCCTGCTCAGGCAGCTGCCCCCGCGACCCGGTCCCGGATAAAGCGGAAGAAAATGGATGGATGGATGGATATTTACCCACTGCTGCTGTTATCTTTAGTGGTATATATATATTGTATTTTGTTGGTCTGGTCTCTCTTTATACTTTCTGTCATATGTATTCACTACGTTTATTCACTCCATAACTCTAAAATGTAATTTGAAGATATAAAAACATGACTCCTGGTATATAAACTGTGTGTGAGGATGGAGCTGCAGTTGTGTCCGCGGCCACACGAGGGCAGAGTTCCAGAGAGAGAGCGAGGACCCCGGAAATTATGATTTCTGTTCACGTTCACGCGCGCGCGCGCCGAGTTCACGGCCGGCGGTTAGCTGTTAGCTAGCACTCCGAGCTAAGTAAGGATTACACCGGTGGCGTGGTTCTCCTATTGCGCCTGGGAATGATTAAAAAAATGCTTTATCTCTACGTTGAATTAATGACCGACCTAACGCAGCAACTGACGCTCAGTAAAGCTGCGAAGTAGCGGGGTGCTGGGTCTGGCTAACATGCTAAGGCTAACATGCTAACTGCTAAAGCGGGTCTGTTCACGGAGGTGCTTTTACCGGTTAGGTTAATCAGGTACACATTCAGACTTGGTTGTACTGGATCAGAGAGGCCAAGTGGACTTGGTCATACTGGATCAGAGAGACCAAGTGGACTTGGTCGTACTGGATCAGAGAGGCCAAGTGGACTTGGTTGTACTGGATCAGAGAGGCCAAGTGGACTTGGTCGTACTGGATCAGAGAGGCCAACAAGTGGACTTGGTTGTACTGGATCGGATCTGGACGAGGGGGAGACGTTGAACCAAATCGTGGAGGACTTCGTTCATTCAGGTGAGTAAAAACACACCATTGAACTCGAGAACAACCACCGCGTCTCTTAGCAACGCAGTTACGCGTGCGCTCTCGCGGTCTGAGAAAAAAACCCAACAACGTAGAAATATGTGAAATACTGCAGTGTTTTTGGGTGTAATTCGCTTGTATGACGTCTAAACATGTCCTATATGTCTGCTTCTGTGATATTTTATTTTACTGTTAATTCTCAAAGAAACTCCAGTCCGCCCTGATGTCCACAGATTCTTGTGTTTATTGATAGATTCAGTGTAATTGCATGATTAATTTGGGAGTTAATATTCCTGTGATGGCTCTCTTGTATATTTATTATGTAATTAATAACTTGTATACACAGACTGCAGGCTGAAGTGGTTGCTGATGCTGTTCAACTTGTTTGAGTTGACATTTAATGCATTTTCAATTTCACTTCAGTACAATTCCTCCTCCACAAATACTTGTGTATTTAAAATAACATTACTCATTGTGGTCGCCCCCCCCCCCCTCCTCTCTCTCCCTTCAGTTTAATGGGAAATTAAATCAGGGGAACGTCTTTAGGACGCCTGCCCAATTAAATGGATTCATCCCCCAAACACAAACTCATATTTACCTCAACTGTGATTGATGAGCGTCATTATGATGATTCGGTTTGGTCTGAATGTGTCTCTCTCTCTCTCTCTCTCTCTCTCTCTGTCTCTCTCTCTCTCTCTCTCTCTCTCTCTCTCTCTGGATCTGCTCTGTGAATTAGTTCATATATCTGTATGTGTGGGTGAAGACATAATGGGGGGAGTTATTAGTTGTAATGGTAGTAGGCAGTGTGTGTGTGTGTGTGTGTGTGTGTGTGTGTGTGTGTGTGTGTGTGTGTGTGTGTGTGTGTGTGTGTGTGTGGTTAGTGTCTGCCATTCAGGAAATGGACTCTCTTGCTGCATTTTCTGTGGTCTCACATGTTTGGTGGTTTTGGTTTTGGACTGGAGTTAGTGGCCGACGGCCGGACACCGTCAGGAATCTGTGGTCGTCTCTTTTGTTCCAGATTCAGAGTTTTCTCACACGGAGGCATCCGCGAGGAGCCAGGACAGCGTGTGTTTGTGTTGTCCGTTTGTTTACTTGGGTTCTGTTTTGAGTGTGTGTGTGTGTGTGTGTGTGTGTGTTGACATCCAGGATTATAATGCAAGTGGGGGGAAAAAAATTTGATTTCCATCCGAAGTTGAGTAACACACCAGCTTATTTGCTTTTGTGACGACATGCATGTCGGGAAAAGGCAGTTTAAGCAGCGGCGTCAGTGCTCGCTGTTCATTATGTTCATTTTCGTTTGTTTATTTGTTCTGAGAAAAGACATAAAACTGGGCAGACTGACGCCTGAGCCTTGGAGAGAAAGAAGGGGAGGGAGGTAGACAAAAGAAACAGGCGATGCAAAGGAGATGGTCAGAAAAACGAACATATTACTGCTGTTATCTGTGTATATACTGACTCATTTATCAATGCACGTGATGTGATATGAATTTGTTTTGATTGGTGCGTTCCTGTAATGGTCCGTCTCCCCCCACGGCCACGTCCCAGCTAAAGAAGTGCTGTTACCAGGGAAGTATAAATCCCCCAGCTGAGCACTAATTGCATGATTTAAAGCTGTAGCTGAACACCTCGGCGAGAGGCCCCACGTTAGCTTTGTGTGGACGTTATGCAGGCCGACCTGCACAGGGACCGGAAGATCCAAAGTACTGGGGGGGTGGAGGAGTTACAGTTGCTGATATGAGACCTCAGTGCTAATGGGTAACGCCTGATTACATTAACATACGGCCAAATACCTCCCTTTCTTTTTTCTTTTTCTCCTCTCCGTCATGTGGATTTCCCATTTAGTCCCTCATGCCGATTTCTTTTCACAGTGGTATAAATGGCTGCAGTAGCACAATGATGTCCTGGCGTCATGTGACCTGCAGAGCTAACTGGAAACCAGTTCAGAGCCACAGGTGAACTCGCTCTCGTCAACGAGGTCTCTGGTCTCGTCTGGCGCGTGACTCGAGTTAGTCATCCCACTGTTTTGGGAACTCATTGTTCAGTTTTATTGGGATGTTGATGACAGAGAGTGTATAGTGTGTCTACTATTTTTTTTTTGTTGCATTTTTGGTCACCAGCCACGTTCTTTGACTTTGCCGTTCTGTAAGAGAATCCTTGTTAAAAAAAAAAAAAAAAAACGAGAAAAGCAAAGTAAAAATCAGGAAGTCAGATTAAAGAGTTTCCCGGTTTGCTAGCGAAAGCTCTCTGGAGATGCTCTCCTGTCACTCGCGCTAAGTGCTGTTCCTGGAGGAGTTCTAAAGCTCCCACAATCCACCTCACCACACTCATAGCCATGAGGCCTGGGAAGACCATAAAGCCTTTTTTACAAGGTGAGATGACATAAAAAACGAAACGAAGGGGGGACTAGCTTGGAAAAAAAAGACGAAGGCCTTTCTCATTTGCTCTCTTTCTTTCTCCATTATTTGGTCTTGTGCTCTCAGTGTGTGTGTGCGCGTGTGTGTGCGTGTGTGTGTGTGTGTGTGTGTGAGAGTGTGTGTGTGTGTGTGTGAGGCTGCGTGGCTGGCTTGAATGGGTGGGCTGGTGAGCCGTTCCTTGTCTGCCATCACCCATGTCCACTTACACACACTCGGGGCCTCAGTGGGAATGAAGAGGGGATTATGGCTCCGACTGATCCTGGAGGGGCACGCACTTAACACTACTGTAAACAACAGGGCCATTTGAGTGGTTCACACCAGGCTGAACTTTAGAGGTGAAAGCTGGGGGGGGCGGATCGGACTGAGGTTGTCTTACGAAGATTACCGATCGATAGAGAAAGCCGTGGCGTTGAGGAGGACGAGCATCCTCTTTAAGCAAAAACTCACACTTTAAACAATGTTTGCAGGGTCATGAACCATGACTGGTAAAAACGATCAGGTGGGTTGTAAACAAGCCCGATCACGAAATTATGTCAAATACAAACTGCAAATCTACGGAACGTCACGGAAGGTCATGCTTTTCTCGCTGGTCCTCGGCTGTGGAACCGACCTGACGTTAAAGATGCCTCGTCCATCTCCTCCTTTTAAATCCAGGCTCAAATACACCTTTTTACACATTTACCTTCCCTGCGTTTTAATTGTCTTACACTGTTATGTCTGTAATTAATTGTCTGTCCCTTGCTGCAGTCTTTTTTTTTTTAATCTGTTGATTTAAGTGTATATTTTAATCTATCTTTAGCTGTACCTTGTAAGTTGTGGCCGTCCCTTGAGGGGAAGCCATGGGACGACTCATCCCGGCCAAAAATATTGCGATTCACGATATCATCATGACAATATGCTTAAAACCCTGAAATGGCATAAAAAAACATACTGGTATCACTTTACATTTAGTTAAGAAACAACTATTTTTATTGTCTCACAAATAAGAAGACCATAACTCATAAGGTCTCCCTGAATAAATAAAGAATAAATACATTTTTAAATGTAAATCAGGCTGTTTAACTCCTACTGTGATGGTGATCTAGACAGCTTTTTCAAGTTGCTCATGACAATATTTACATTTTTAAGCGTGTTTGAGTACCAGGAATATATAAAACCTATGTATTATGATTTTCCTCATTTTACCACTTTAATCTGTCTGATCCTCTCTCTGCTCATATTTCTTGCTCAGTAATTCAATTGGTGGGCATAATCTCACTTATTTGTACATAATTAAAACAAAAACGTTGTTGTTGTTTGTTTGAAAGGATGAGAAAAGACGTTTATGACGTTTCCAGCTGCGTTTTTTGACGTTTTTTATGACATGGTGATTAATCATCGGGGCCGCATCAATGCGAACCTGCTGGTTTTGTTGTTCTCAGTTGTCTGTGCAGGGCCTCGGCTTTGGCTCTATTTGTTTGTGTTGCGCTGCCTTTCATTGGGGAGAGAGAGGCCTGAAGGATTCAATATAATGGGCCTCGCTCGGAGGAACGTTCCAGGAGCAGAGCTAGAGATGAGGCTTAGTGAGGGCTTTTTTTGCGTGACAGAGGTTCATATAAAAAGATTTTGCTCCATAATTTGCTTGGCTTGGGCCGACTCCAGAAAGGCAGAGGAATTTTATTCTCTTGCAGGAGTATGTTTGGGGGGGGGAAGAACAGAAAACTGTGCCCCGCTAAAACGCCCGACACAATATGGTTCACATTTTTCTCCCTCTAGCACTAAATGCACCATGAATTATCTCGCTTTCCACTTGAAGGGGAACACTTTTGATTTCATCTCATGTGTAGCAGTGTGTGTGTGTGTGTGTGTGTGTGTGTGTGTGTGTGTGTGTGTGTGTGTGTGTGTGTGTGTGTGTGTGTGTGTGTGTGTGTGTGTGTGTGTGTGTGTGTGTGTGTGTGTGTTACTCTACAGACCAGATCAGAGTGTGATTGCCTGGCAGCTCACTCTGCTACACTTTTCCCTCCATCTTCAGACACACACACACACACACACACACACATAATCCTGCTCTATATAGGTCTAGAGCCCGAATGTAAACAAAGCCCATGAAAGAAGTGTGTGAGTCAGGAGTCTGCCTGTCTCTCAGGAGTCTGCCTGTCTCTCAGGAGTCTGCCTGTCTCACTGCATCTTTTCCTGAATTGTGTTTGCAGCACCACGTCGCTGCGCTGATCATTCCCACTTGCCTCCGTCGACGACGACGGCGAGGGCGACAGCCAGGGCACAGACACTTCCTCAAACATAATAAATCACGTTTGACGATAGCGACTCATCTCACACCAAATATTCTTTCTTTCTTTTCTCCTTCTTTCTTTTCATCAGTCGTGAAAGGCGTTCTACAAGATGCAACCCGAGCAGCGCAATTCAAACATCATCATCATCCAATACAATCAGCGACAAGCCGTATCACATTTTATAGGTGGATTCGGAGAGTTTTTCTAGTGAAGTATTTCTGCTCCGTGTGAGGCCGATCCGCTGCTCTCCCGTGGGAATCCTCCTCGGGAGTTCAGGCTCCGGAGCCAAGGAATTTCAGCGAAGCACCAACGGTTTATTTTCGCAGCCCTCCGTGGAGCCGAGCCGAAAAAACCCAGCTCCGGCCCAGCCTGGCTCCAGCGGAGCCCACGGACCAGCTCAGGAAAGGGCCCCGTCACTCCAGATGGTAGCTCGGCCCCTGCCAGCGAGAGGGGTCTGAAGGCCTGGCTGCCGGCCTAGAACCACAGCCTCTGACAGCCTAAAGCCTCGGGCCCTTCTGAACCAGCACAAAGCACCTTTTCAGGGTCTCTCTCTGTCTCTCTCTCCCCACTTTTTCCTCCCCACACCCCCACCTCTCTCTCTCGGCTGCTCAGCGAGGGGCCAACCACCTCATGGAGCCTGGGAGGGGTGTTCACAGCAAGAAATGGGCTGAGGTTCAACCAACGGATTCATATGTTCCCAGCTGGAGAAGACCTGACTTTAATCAGTTTACTCACCATACATGTTATGAGGATATAGACAGGTTTAGTGTCCAGGGGGGAGCTAGAAGAACAGCAGTATAATGTCATTGATCAGCTTCCCTATTGATTCGGGACTGGAACCTTTAACTCGTTCCTGGAAAATGTGAGAAATGGACGCGTGGAGCCTAGAGGAGATGGATTCTAACCTGCCAGTGAACCCGAAAGAAAGAAAAAACTCTCAGTGTATCTGAGTGGAAGCCTGCAGCACACCTTGAACTGCTTGGCCCTCGCTGTGCATGTACAAACTACCTCACACCAACACCCATCATTGTCTCCGAATGAGGAAAAAAAAGCATCAATCCATAATGTTGCAACACGTTGCTATTGACAGACGGCGGCGAATCTGACAAAAGGAGGGACGCTTTAGAAGTAAAAAAGTTAAGTGATTAAAAGTCGGGAGCTATAATTATCCCGTCTTGCCTGGGCAGGACAGAGCGGTCCTTGTTGAGTTCTGTGCAGGCAGGCAGGTATAGAGGCGCGTCACTCACTGCACACTTTTATTTCATCACCTCCTTACTGTACAGAATGAGGACGGGAGGGAGAAGTTTCCCCTTTTACCTGCCCCCAAACTTTCAGCAGCACACAATCACTGGAGTGAGGGGGGGGGGGGGGGGGGGGGCAAACACAGGCAGAGAAAGAACCAACAAAACGTTGAAAGCATATTTGAAATTGACAAATTGAGTAAAGGGGGGGTGAAGGGGAAATGAGCTGTGTTGGCATTCAGAGGAACAGTGGACTTCTTGTGAGCTGGAAAGAGTGATGCAGGTGAAAAAAGAGGGGAGGAGGGTCTCTTGGTGATTTATTTCCCATGTGATTTATACCCCCCCCCCCTCGTCCGTCCGTCACCATGGCATTGTCACGGTGCTCATTCGTCATGTGGATTGTGAAAACAGTCCACCTGATGAAGGTAGGCGCCAACATTTGCAGCTGAGTACGCATAAACTTTACTCCCGAGCTCCGGTGGGAAAATGTTATTCGCTGCGTTTAAAAAAAGAAGAAAAGAAAAGCGCTGGAAGAAAACATCACGTTAAGCATCTTATTCAGAATGACGAGGAGGTACATATATTTAAAAAAAGACTCCTAAGGAAGCAATTCTTGGCTCTGAATCATGAATTTTTGACAATTCTCTCTTCTGCTTTCACTTTTTTTTTTAAAACAATCCCAACCTCCCTTTTTCAGTCAATCCTAACCTCCCTTCCTTCTTCCACTTCCTGCTCCCCCCCCCCTCCCTGTATGTGCGTGGACTCCTGGGAGCCATAGCTCTGCTGAACTGCCCTCCTGCACACTTTCAATTAAACATCATTTATGGGCACTCCCCTTCTGTTTTTTTGTTTTATTGCCCTGCCTGTGTTTACCCGTGACAGTAACAGCGCCGTCGTGGTTAACTGTCCTGCTTGTACATCGTCGTACATCTCCATCCAGCCTGTGTCTCCTGACACGCAAGCCAGAGGAGACTCTTTTACTATCTCCTTCTCCATCCTCCTGCCAGTAATATATGTATGTGTGTATATATATATATATATATATATATATATATATATATACATATATATATACGATTCCATTCCATTCTGTAAACCACGATTCGATTCAGTAACTTTTAACCAAAATTCTATATCCATGAAATAAACATGCAATAATCATCAATGCATCGCATGAATCCTTACACCTCCTATATATATTTATATATATTTATATATATGTATAACATGCTTTCAGTTCAGCTGAAGACCTGCTGTTCAGTCTCTAAACTTGGCCTCTGATGTAGTTTGTTGGCTTTTATACGTGAGTCCAAAGTACAGTAACTCCAAGGAGCCATGATAATGTAAATAAACGGCAGAGACTCTCCGCTGGGACTCTGGCTTCGTCAGGTGTCTCTGCGAACACAGCTGACGGAGACGAGAAAATCAGATTAAAACACAATAAATACGTGACTTCTATGAGTTTTAAACTCACTGTAGGTGAATAGAAATGGCGCCATCGAATAAACCACTATCTTAAAGGCAAAAAGAAGTTAACACATTATTAAAACCTTTTTTTTTAATAGAAATCCCAGCTGCAACTAACAGGGTTTTTTTTTTTTTTAAATTAAAGGGCCGGTACGTCATTTCAACATATAATGTATTGAGCAGTTTAGTGAAAACTATTGTATAACGTCTTCTGTCAGAGTCTGCAATATTTTTAATGGATAGCTGTGTGACAAACTGGGGAAGGTTTAATTGCGGTTTTACCAGGAAGGGATGGAAATCACTATTGAGTTGCATTGTGGGAAATTGGTATATACCAGGAATGGATGATAGACACTATGGAGTTGCATTGTGGGGAGTTGTTGGGAGTTGTAACCCATATTTAGGCATGGGACGATAGTCATGTCACAATTCTACCAGCCAAAGTAATCGGGATTCAAGCTATTATCCCAATAGTATAAATAATATATAATAAAATGTATTTAATTTAAAAACAATCATATGCAATAAGTTTTACCTGCATAAATAAACAATAAATACATATTTTTTAAAAGGAACCATTGTGTGAGCAGAGAAGTAACTCCGTGACAGCGAGCCAGACGGCTTTTTTCAAGCTCAGTTGCAAATAAAAGTACACAGTCACACGATCGGCCGCGAGCCCAAATAAATCTCTACAACATGAGGCATTTTGTTTGTGCAGAGAGTAAAGAAAAAAAAAACTCCTTTGCCATTGGAAAACCCATGTTCGACACCTTGGCACGCCATCATTAGCATGCGTCAGGGTTTATGACTTTTGATGTCACTCACCAGTGACATCATCGCTGCGAGACAAGGCGCGGGGGAATAGCGCTGACCCTGCGGGGGCTGAGTGTTGTGATTGGCATAACTGGGCAGGGGAACGTTATGACTTAGCTCATTTATTGAACACACCCAGAGCTGTAAAACACGGCGCGTCGGCTCGGGGTAACGAACCTCACCGGTTCAGAGCTCGGCTTCAAAACCCTGCGTGCACAGATCAACACCAACTCTTGTTTCCTCGGGCAATCAGCCTACTTTAATCTGACTAAACACTGTTAAACAGGGCACAATACTCCCCACTCCTTTGCCTCGTCGACAAAACAACAGCAGTCTAAACTCTACTCAAAAGATGTTTGAGTCTTGGCACTCATGGCCCCGTTATCTCTCCTCCAAACAATTTACTTTCTTTTTTTTTCCACTCCGAGAGCCGTTACCTCAGACCTTTCAGACGCAGCGAAGTCAGCATATAAACGAACCCGAAGTGGAATCTGTGAATTACAATTGCTCAGACACAATTGCGCCATTAGCGAATGTTTAGAAGATCCCACGGGGCAACAAACCACACACATCGTCGCTTGACATGCACACACACACACGAACACACACTCGACTTGTTTATCCTTCCATGCAGAACCAGACACGGTGCCTTGCAAGCCCTTAATCAAACACAAGTAGCCCCCACCTCCTCCCACCACCTCCTCCTCCTCTTGCAAGTGCTGACCCAGCGATGAACCATTCATTATCTGCCCCTCAATGCAAACGGATGGCTGAGGAGCGAAGCCTTGACACCACCGGACCCCATTGGTCGATGGCAAAGAGTTTAGATAAATATCTGCTATAGAAGGCAGGAAATAAAATTATGAGATTAACGTGGCGGTGGGGGGGGGGGACACAATTCAGATGTTAGATTCCCTCGGAGGCGAAGCTGCAGCGCTGTGAGGGGACAATTATATGCAGGATTAAGTTGCGGGTATCGTGGTCACTTGGCAGCTTTGTTAAACTTTTAAGTCACCCTCTAACTACGCCCACCAGCCCTCTCTCTTACCCTCTGACCCCCCTCCTCCCCTCCCGGGGGTTGGTCGGGGTCTTATCTCCAGTGGATGTGGGCTCCTCTGGCTTCACACAAAGCCTGGTGTTGACATTCCAGAGGACCCGGCCTTGTGCAAACACACCAGGCCCCACCAGATGGCTAGGCGAGGGAGGACAGGGCTAGGACCAAGGACGCAGAGGAGGACCAGGAAGGACGGGGAAGAAACAGCGGATTTGAATCTCTGTTTTTACCACCCAAATGTCAGACTACCCTAGCGGTCAGTCCAACGACCAGATGTCCCACAAACGTTTCTCCCAGCAAAAAAAGCTGATATCCGTCCGACGTCCGTCACATTCACGAGAAAAAAGTGTTCCTTCTGTGTCCTACAGCTCCAGCCCCGTCTCCTTGGAGTCAGTCAAAGCTAATATTAGAGGGTCACCGGGTTAATCTTGAGGGCATTAGGGGGAAACCGTGGAGTAAAAACCCGTCAAATGAAAAACTCATTTAGGGCTTTCACTGGAGGGCGGAGGGTCATGTTTATCAGAGGTGGGGCAGGTCACCGCTCCGGGAGTTTGTGTGGCGGGAAACAAGTAAATGCATGACGCCAAAACCTTTCCTGCCAAATTTTTTTTTTCGCCAATAAAACCTCTGCAAAACTATGGTTGTGTGTAATCATACGTTTAAAAATTAGATTTTAATGGGTGAGGGAAGTGTGCAGCGCAGAAAGAGGATTCATGGGTTGTGTAATACAGTGTAATCACCTTTTATAGGGCAATTCAAATGTTCATGATCTAAATGTCATAAATATGCTGTTTTCCTGGAGCGAAACCCACCTAAAATTAAAGGCCGTTAGTTGCCGAGCTGTCAGAGGTAACTTTTTTTTTTTTTTAACCCTTTTACATCATTATCGATATGTAAACAGTTTTGCTTCAATTTTGGGCCCTGTTGCGCCCACATCAGATAAAGTGTGTGTGTGTGTGTGTGTGTGTGTGTGTGTGTGTGTGTGTGTGTGTGTGTGTGTGTGTGTGTGTATAAATGTAATGGCAGCTCAGAGGGCGTTTTGTCAGGATGGAACAAACTGATCCTCTATGTGGACTCCCTGGAGTTCCCCCCTCCCTGTCTGTGTGCCATCAGCCTACAGCACAATAGACAAGCGCTCTGATAAAAGTGGCAATAGGCAGTGTTGATATCTACCCCCCCCTTCAATGAGGGTGTATAGTGCTGTGGTTTATCCTGCCATCCTCCCAAGCCTCTGCTCTGTATCTGCCCCCCCTACCCCCACACACTATGGAAAAAGAGGAATGTTTTCTGACTGACTTTCCCCTCCAGTCCCTTTCCAGGAGACATGAGGGGACACGTCTTTTGCAGGAAGACTTACTTGTGTGGGTGTGTGTGTTTATTCAAAACAAGTTCAAACATGGTAATGGAAGGGATCAAGATTTATGTTAAAGCTCAGGTTAATACTCCTTGCCAAGAGCTTTTGTTGCTCTCATTCTTGCTGGTTTGAGTTTATATTCTACAAGCATTATCACTTTTTTATCAGTTTGGTCCAGACTTAAATATCTCAATAACTATTGGATGGATTGTGCAAACATTCATGGTGCCCAGAGCATGAACCCTGCTCACTCACTGGTGATCCGTATCGGTGAAATAGCTCAACATCCAACATGATGGACTGCTGTCTTTGCAGTTTTTATTGACATTCATTGTTCCCAGATGATGTATTCAAAAGATTCTGTGACTTTTGCTCTATACATTTGTAGTTTTGACTAAGATGTCTTAAAAACTGTTGACGGATTGCCGGCAGAGAGATTGCCAAGAAATTTAATGAAGACATCCATGTTCCCACGGGATGGATTTTAATCATTTTACCTCAACATTTGTTTGTGTTTAGTGCTAATTAACGCTAACACTTGGAGGGTTATCCTAAAAAATGTAATGTGATACATTCATTATTTACCTGTTAAAAAAGGTAACAGTACCTTCAATCAAAATATAAATATGTAATCTGATGACTTTCTGTGACATAAAGGCGCCTCCCTTAATGTTATTTGACCAGAGTGAAAATGTAGTTTTTGAAAGGCTAAAGTTCTCCATAATGCCATGACTTATCGAGTGCTGCAGGAATAGATCTAAAAATACAGAAATAAGTGCTTCCAATTCGCTCTTCTCAGAGTCAAAGGGTTTTCTGAACGGCTTTTTGATTCGATGACTTAAATAATGTCTACGATTAACACAAGCTTACGTGATTATAACATTTTATTCTACCATATAAAATGTCACACTAAGGAATTTTTCCTCTTATGAGGTAATTGCGGGTCTAAATCAGACTACAAAACATCATCACGACAAAACCGAGTTAACTTTGTTTTGACGACATGAGGTCGGCTAAAGCTTTTTTACTGATTTTGGGAAACTTCCCATTAGCCTTTTGTCCAGGGAACCTTGTGACATGCTTGATAAGCAACCACCATTACTACCTCCACACTGCCACCATCAATCGCCCTCGCTCATCGATCAGCCCTGATTAACTTACATCCAATCAGATATACTAACTACCCACTATGTTGAATTGAATCTGTTCTGATAAGAGTAAAAGGGAAATCAATCGGCTAATCAGAGCACCTCATGGTCTAACAAAGACTCTTTGTCTGGTCGGCGTCAGACAGGTCAGACGTAGAGATCACGACAATGATGCGTTTCTCTGTTAGTTAACAAAATTGCTTTCGCCAGCGGCTCCAGTTCAGTATCTAACCTGATCGCATTTGTTCTGTTTGTGCTGAGCTCGGCGGTTTTGCGTGAAACCGTGGCCTGTCAGGACAATTAGGTGAAATCACGTCACTCCTATAAGAATAAACTCTATCCACTTAGTGAGGCCCTGCAGAGTCTTCCAGTCTCTCAAATCCCACACAAGAAAAAAACTTGAAAAAGCCGACACTTGGTAAGAAAATTCAAATATCAGCCCCATCAGACTCGAATGAATTAAATGTGAAATGTGCAGTTTAATGATAACACATTCTTCCAGCTTAAAACAAATTAAGCAAATTCAGCGTTTATCTCTCAATTAGCTGTGCCGTTCATTGCAATAATGCAAACCTCGCCAACAAAGTCAGACACCGGGGAGAAGAATGTATTTTTTTACATCTTTTATTTCGCAAATGTGGCATGAACACTTGCAAAAGAACATCTTAAAGTTGGTCCAGTAGAAAAAGACAAAAAAAAACACTTGAATGATTTAATACTTTGTTTTTCAGCTTTCAATTCTGTCAAGTAAAATTTGGGGTCTATATTTTGTCTAAGTGAGGGAGCGGATTGCTAGTAGGTGTTTCCAAAAAATCTTTTTCTGTCAATCATATACAAATATCCAGAAATCAGAATCTCGTTTTCCTCGAGCAAAGCCAAGAAGGAGTAAAATGACCGGATAAGAAATGGCATCAACATCTACATAAGAAAGGGATTAGCTGACTATAAAATGTACAGTTTTTTTAAATTTAACTTAATATTCACATTCATATATAAAACTTACAAAACCTGGATCTTTCAAACCCACTAAAAATAGTTTTTTTTCCTGTTACTGCTGAAAGATCATTTTAAATTACCATAAATTTAATGGATTATTTATGTATTATCAGCATCATTAATGTCATCATTTCTGCCATGTTGTTTTTTGTTCTTTTTTTCCAGACTTTTTTTTTTTGATTCATTAAAAAAAAAAAAAAAAAAAAAAAAAAACATAAGTCAATAAATTAACATGCTACCTCAGTCCCTGAAAGCCAATACTCAACTGTGTTACTGAGTGAAAGTAAAACAGGTGTTTGTGTGTACATTAAAGTGTGTTTCCATGTCTATGTGTGTGTGAGTTTGTGTGCGAAAGAGAAATATAGGACACTTAAACCTGTTAGAATACCTGCCTCAAACTCAAAGTAGGGTGGGGGAGGGTCGGGGTTATTTCGGAGTCCATACAAAAAATAATTCATTGTAAATATATAATATATATTTATACATTTTTGAATATATTTACAAATATACCCAGCACTATACATTATACTGTGTATTTTCTTTTCTCTCTCCAGAATAATTGGGATGGTTTTATCAAGAGAACCGAAAAAAGAAATGCATCGATATTACAAAATAAACAGGAGAGTAGTTTTCTATATGTGCTCCCCTTCTATTCCCTCTGTTTTGTTAGTCGAAGCTCTGTCTCTCAGTCCTTTTCCTATTTGTCATCCTCTTCTAGTCCCTTGTTTTTTTTTTAAAGTTCACATCGGTCCATACATCCCTCCAGGAGCAAATACCAGTCTTGGAATGCCAGCCGCTGGAATGGGATCAACGCACGCCGAGTACCGTGCATCGATTCAGGAAAAACCTCCGAACTGTGAAGTCTGTTTTATAAGAAGGGAGAGGACGGTCCCCGTGGAAACGTCACTTCATCCAGTAATAAACCAGCTCCTATAGGTCCCCGTCCTCTCATTTAAGACCTCATGTGAGCACATAGTGTGTGTGTGCATGGCAGTATGATTGTGTGACAGCAGCACTGCCACCAAGCCCATCTGGGTCCATTAGTCCACCGGGAGCCAGAGGGGTGTTTAGGGCATGGGGGGGTAGGATTTCAGAGAGGGTGTCTGTGCTACGTTATGTTCTGGGACGTCGAATGGGTAAGACCGGTGGGAGAGCGGGCGGGTGCTCATGTTTTGACGTTTCCGTTGATGTGCTGGTACTTGGGGAGGCAGGGCTCGTCCGGTAAGGGGTCGTGGGAAAACACGGAGTCGTCACCGGAGGAGCAGGAGCTGCGAGTGTCGGGGAAGCTGGGGGAATACTGCTCCGCCGGGGCGCACAGGTCCAGATACTCCTGTACACAGACACAGGGTTGGGTGAGATGATTTACACTCAAGATACAAGCTCATGTGTTAGAAAATGGGAAAAAAAGACACTTCGAAAAGAGCGAGAGGCAAAATACCCAGAGAACATAAATACAGCGCTGAAACCCAGTCAACAAGGCCGGGGACTTTCCAGAGGAGGGTGAGAGAGTATCACCTTCATCATGATATTTATCTAAACCGTGCCAAATCACCCTGGAAGGCTTTATGAAACAGAACAGAGAAAATAATCTTAAACTGGATACTGTATGAAAATATTTGCTGGAATAATAGGCAGTAAATTGAATGTTGGACGGCTGGCTGATCCAGCAGAGCCTGAAGATCCTAGTTGCGGTTCTGGTCTGCTATAAAAATGTTTTAATGCGGTTTGGGAGGCTGTGTGGGGGAAAAAAGAGGATACGTTTAAAACCGGAGAACCGGGACTGCATCCCTCAACAGCATCCCTTTACATCAGTTCAGTCCAAACAAATCCGACATCTGAAACGGCCAACATAAACACTATTAGATGGCTCGAAAAAATCAAGAAGCTGGTGGGAACGCAATGCTCCAAAAAAAAGATGGAAGGAAACTGAAAACCTCAAGAAATCATGTTATTAATTTTTGACTTGGGCGAGTGTTGTGAAGTTGTTTCATGTCTTTTTTATTTTCCCTCCTCCCGCCTGTCTTTCAAGGCTGTTATTGGGTCTAGTTATGAGGAGGAAGACTTCTTGGGGTTTTCAGGAAAATGAGCGCTGGCTTCCATTTTCTCGGCTCAACACAAAAAGGCTCACATTACTAAAGACCTCCACATCTGCCAGCGGTTTGGGGCAGAGGGAAAGGAGGAGGGAGGGAAAAAGGCAAGGAAAGTGCACTTTATTACATTTCAAAAGTTCAAACTCAAAGTCGGGCTTCTTTGGCATCATTTCATGAAGTTCCAGCTCCAAGAGCAAGACGAGTCTTGACAGCTTTCCATCGACGGCCTCTTTTCAGCTCCGCACTCGGATATCGCATGAGACAGGACGGGGGGATGGAAAGAAACTCAGACCATCGTAGGGAGCGAGGCATGAATGTGATGATTGGGCAGCTTCACTCGGCCACGTTGGGCCTGGATCAAATCATCCGGTCACCATTTAGGACCTTGTTTTAGCAACGTGGCTGCTAATGCTCCTAGAGCTTTCAGCGACATTCGGCCCCAAACCCTGCAACGCACTGGCAAGAGCCTCGACTGAGAAACATGTTACCGAGTGAGGGGATGTATCGTATAATTCCATTTTATTGATATGAAATACCGAAGTCCTATTTGACAGGAAATGTTCGGATTTAGCGCGGCATGCTTTTACGACCACCCTGAATCCACTTTATGGAATATGTGTGTGTGTCTGTGTGTGGAGGAAGGAGAGAGCTGCACTCACCTCGTTGGTGTTGAGGGTGAGGATGCGATCCAGATCCTCTACTAGCTGCTTGAAGGTGGGTCTGTGGGATGAGATGGCGTGCCAGCAGTCTTTCATCATCATGTACCTGATAGATGAAAAAAAAAAGAAGTAAATCAGGGACGTCCAGACTCGAGCTATTTTGTATTCAAGCAGCCTGTCAATTACAAGGTAGCCCCGCCCCTAAAGCATCCCCTACTTTCTAGTCTATTTGACTCTAAATGGACCATAATTTATTAAGAAGACTTGAAACTAGAGATTAAGACCATAAACTCATGTTTACAATGTTTACTGAGGTAATACATCAACAGAGAAGTAGGACCATTTTCTCATAGACTTCTATACAACCAGAGAGGAGTCGCCCCCTGGTGGCCAGCAGAGAGAATGACAGTTTAAGGCACTTCAGCGTTGGATTCACTTTACAGCTCTGGATTATGTCAAAGAAACATAATTTTCCCTCATTTTACTTTGGTCTGCTGTGAATTATGACAACAATGTTGATGACCTGCTGCTGATCACCAACATGTCTACAGCGTTTGTTTGTCTTTAAATACCAAAATGTGTTTGTGTAATGCGCTGCCATGGTGTCCATCTCTACTTTGTTCTCCATCAACCGTCTCCGTTGTTGGCCGACTGAGGAGGACTAACTGTGAATGAGGACAGTGACAGCAGCCACTCACAGCTGTGAACGGGCCCAACAGAGTGCACACAGAGCCCCGGGGTCATGGATCTGATGGAGACTGGGATGCATCGGAGTCCTGGGTGTAAGAGCTGGTGTGTGTGGGTGTGAAGTTGGGAGAAACCACTTACAGCTCGTTGGTGCAGTTGCCAGGCTTGTCCATGCGATGTCCTTCTTTGAGCAGCTTGAAGAGCTCTTCCACGGGGATGCCGGGGTATGGGGAGCCCCCTAGGGTGAAGATCTCCCACATCAGCACCCCAAATGACCAGCTGATGAGACAGAAAAACACACATACATTATGAATATAGTCAAGAAAGATAAAGAAGCCCCGTCTGTGAACGCTGCACAAGAGCTTCGGACCAAATGAGTGTCGCTTTCCTTTAACCCACAGATACATTTGCATTTGGAGTCACTCGGCCAAAGTTTGGAAACAGCTTGTACAGTGTGACCGCGGCGGCGTCAATGCTCTCTTTCTGCCGCCCGGTGGCTTGTGGCGCGAACCCGCTCCCAGTGCCACTCTGAGGCTGATCTCAATGATGGCTTTTGTGCCCGGCTGGCCGATCACACTGACCGGCATTGTCCGGCCACACCACACCAAAACAAACAGTGGACCACCCACAACGGACAAAAGAGCAGGCAGGCCCGGAGATGGCCAGCGACTATTAACTACTTCCTCATCCTTTAGTTTCCTGGTCGTTAAATAGCAGCGATTCCACGCCTGTGGATCCACGGTGCGTCTCGATTGAATCATTCTTGCACACAGAGGCCGTATTTATAACATGCTTACAAACTCTAATCTGAGCGTTGAGGCAGCCGCCGGCCATGCTCAGTCCAACCGGGCCGAGGAGGCATGGGCCGGGCAGGTGGGGGGCGTTTATCAGCTCCTCCATCTGTTTACACAACCAGCCCTGGGTTCGTCCTCTCCTCTATCACTGCGTTGGATCTCTCCACTTGTTGACACTCTTGAGAGACTTTGTAACCGTCTCTGAGTACGCCGCTGTCCAACCTTGACGCACCAAATAAACACACTGACCCGGGATCTGGCCTTACCAGGGCGAGCTAGTGACTTCCAATCAAATAGATGCATCAACTACCCCATTAGTGTAAAAGTAACTCTGTATTCTGCGGCCGTATTCGAATCTCATTACATTCGTATCTCAAGCAGTTACGCTTTCTCAATATCGACGGTAAAGAATGCAAATGTCAGAAAACCAGTCGATACACGCATACATCAGTGGATCTGATCAAGAGATGAAGATTCAAGGCCTCGCCATGTGGGACCACGTGGGACCATGTGGGACCATGTGGGACCCGGAGCTGAAGGAATGCATTAGTTGTTTTTTTGTTGTTGTTTTATTCGGTATGAGCCCGGGTCATGACACCGTCTCTCTTCCTCTCTCTCTCTCTCTCTCTCACCCCCGGGGCCCATTTGTCAAAACGGCGAGCGGCAAACTTCCATTGGAATTCATGTATTCATTTAATCTGATGTCATGTATGGATTGCCCACGCTTCTGGTGATGTTTTGCGTGCGGCCCCGCCGCCCTCCACCTCTCCTCGTCTACCTCCTCCCCTCCACGCGCTCTTGTGAAAAAGCCAATTACTAAAAGTGAGTGATGAAACGTAATTAGCAGTGAGCTGACAGAAGGGGACTACAGTCGGCACTTCATGCCTGCAACAGCCCCCCCTGCCTCCCTCCACCCTGTACCCGGGTTATTGATCGGTGCTGCGGCGTGGAACATGAAGGATATGATGCGTATGTGCACGTTTTATTAATGTGCGTGCACAAACACGGACAGTAGTGAGATCGCTGTGTTTGTGTGCTACCGGCGTATGACTCATGGATACACAGAAGATCTCCTTTTCGGGGGGGGGTCAGTGTGCGAGGGATTTATCTAATTGCCACATACACTTTATGCCGCCGGTGTCTGGAGCAGAAACTTCAAACAACGCTGTCAGAACGCATGAGACTCAAACACCAAAAAGAGAGGGACGCTCTGCCTTTGTTCTGTTTTTAGAATGAGTACTCTTGAACTTAAAAAAAAAAAAGAAGAGAGTGAGAGACAGAGACGGGTCAGCAATTCACATACCAGATGAATGGAAATAAGTACGGCAGGGCGAGAGGAGGAGGAGGTGGGTGTTGTGGAGGGGGGGGGATTATTTTGATCATGGAACGGCTCCAAAACGATGAGCCACATGTTCAAAGTGTTGAACTGACGGAGGAGAGTGAAGAGGGGATGGCGGGGGGGTCAGAGGAGAAGGGTGTAGGAGGATGAGGCCCACGATGCAGCATTGTTGGGTTTCGACATGTGCGGAGGCCCAAACCAAGGGGGAGACTTCCGAGCCGGGCCGGGAGGAGCGAGGGGTGAGTCGATGGGGGGAGGAGGCGCTGGTGGGGGTCCGGGCTCCTTCCAGGGCCCTTTGAAGCCGGTCAGATTAGTAACACAGCATTGGCTACAAGTCTAGCGTGAAATCCTCACTTTTGCCACAGACCGGCCAGTGCTGGCCCCCCCATAGATAGCCACCACACACCACCCACCACCCCCACCCAACACTCACCAGTGCTGCACCAAAACACCTCACCCACTCTCTCTGATAAAAACAACCCTCTGAATATGACTGCAAGTCACAGGCAGACAGCTGGCCTGCAAATTCAATCTTGAAAACGGCAGCGATGGCATATTTTCCATTTTGAGAAGGTTTATATCACCGGTGTGTGAATGGATTTCCTATGGTGGAAGTGGGGTTGTGGGACACATAAACAGTTTGTCATGTACTTACACGTCGCTCTGGTGCGTGTAGACCCGGTCAAACAGCGCCTCGGGGGCCATCCATTTCACCGGGAGGCGACCCTGAGGAAACAAAACAGGTGTGAGGTCAAACTAAATCAACTCATCCCTGGATTTCTTAATTTTGCGGCCTGATGTTTGAATTCATTCACTGCTCGGTTGGGAGATCTCATTACTCCTGGAAAGGGTGACACGTGAAAGCCGGGCCTGGGGGGGGTTAAGGCAGAAGGATTTCCCAGAGGAACGTTTACATTGTTAAAGCTAAAGAGCTGATAAACAGGGTCACAGATAAAAATAGAGAGTTTATCTCTGTGTGCCATTAAAACACTCGGCTGGGGAAGCAAAGCAAAGCTGACAAGGCGACCTTGGTCAATATCTGTGTCGTAGGCGAATGACAAGAATAATGTATGCAGGGAAATGTGGTAAGAAATAATAATATGTTTGAATTCATTGCACACACTTATTGTGGATCCGCAACACGGGGGAGCATCAGATTCGTGTCATATTCGAGAAACAAATGTGTCACTACAATGACGGCTCTGTCTGGATTAGTTTCTCCTCATTGTCCTCATCATCATTGTCATCGGCATCGTCGCATGTTGTTGTTGTTGTTGTCAGCCAAGTTGTCGTGCATGCGATGAAAAGCCAACCACGCATACAGAATGAGGATGCGCAGGCTGCGCTGCTCGGCGGTGGGAAAACAGAGACACCACTGGGCCCCGCTATGGAAATGTCAATTATGTTTAAAGCGCTCCCCGCTCTTCCCCTCTCACTATCGTCTCTCTTTTCTTGCTAATTGTATAAGTGTCTATGAACCAAAAGGGACAAGAGGCCGAGGGATAAACAAGGCAGGAGTCTCCAGAAGCGCTACATTCACAGGCTGCCTGGGAACCTGCGGCTTCTGCCAAGACACCAGCCGGAGGGGGGGGGATGGAAAGATGAGGGAAAGGCAGGGAATCGGAGAAAACAGAGAGAGAGAGAGACGAGGCTCTTGCAGGTCGAGGACTCACATTGGTGGTCTTTTTGTAGTAGTCGATGTTGTGGACGTCCCTGGCGAGGCCGAAGTCGGCGATCTTCATGACGTTGGCCTCCGTGACCAGGACGTTCCTGGCCGCCAGGTCTCGGTGTATGCACTGGGGATGGAGAGACAAGTTACCTCATTCCACAAATACATCGGCTGTGAAACAGGTGTATACTTAATTTGGAATGGTGTTCAGATGAGTTTTATGGCGCGTGTAATCATCCCACGGAGGAAGCGCTCGCCTCGCTGACTGCACCGACGTGTCTGGATAAGTCGGGATTCCTGGCATACTTCATATATGGTGGAGGTTGTTTCTGAGCATTGCCGTGCATGTGCAAGCATGTACATGTATGTGTTGGTGTGTGTGTGTGTGTGTGTGCGTGAGAGACGGTACGCTCTGTCACATTCCAACAGTGAGAGGGAGCGTGAGGCTGCATTCGGCCAACATGGCCGTACCCCCATTGTGAAAAACCCCTCGCAGTTCTTCTACACAGAGGGGCTTTTGTGGTGGATCTAGTAGACAATGCAGGGATTGGGCGGGGGGGTCGGGTGGGGAGGGGGTCAGAGAAGTGTTTTTAGGGGACAGCATTCCCACAGTGACGCACACGCAAGCTGCCTACGTAAAACCGCCGCTGCTCATCAAATGCTCCATGTGCTGGCACTGAGATCTGTCTGGGAAGCCAGCAGGGGGCCAGTGTGAGAACGGGCCCGAGTGTGTGTGTGTGTGTGTGTGTGTGTGTGTGTGTGTGTGTGTGTGTGTGTGTGTGTGTGTGTCTGTCCTTACCTTCTGCGATGCTAGGTACTCCATGCCCCGTGCCACCTGATAAGTGCAGGAGACCAGGTCTTTGAAAGTGAGCTGTTCGTCGGAGACCCGGGCGATGTCGTAGGAGTACTCCATGCCGGGCGGCCGGCGGGCTCGGAGGTACTCCCTCAGGTTGCCTTTGGAGGCGTACTCCACGATCACGTAGAGGGGGCCTGCAGCGGAGAAAACACCCACATTACCTCTCCGACATAAACCATTCCCTTTGAGAGAAAGTGACGCTGAAACAAAACTCAGAGAGAATTTTTAATGGGATGCGGCGCAGGAAGCAGAGACGCCTCTCGTTTGGATCCGAAGACTAGGGGACGGGATTTTATCGCAGAGGAAAACAATAAGTTGAGGATGGTGAATTTCCATTCAAGTGGCTTGAAAATGCTGTTGGCTATCACAGTAGATGAAAAATGAATAGTGAATAAAATACAGGGTGAAAATTCTTTTTTTGCAGGGAAAGCTCATGATTTATGATCATTTTATGATTGTTTTTTCACTAAAAAGGATGTTCACTAATGCGTCCCATTAGTAAAGACTGGATTCAAGGACGTTTCGGTCCAAAACCTTCAGAAAGTCTTTGTGTAAAACTCCAGCCAGCATTAAATCCTCTTCAAAAACTCAAATTTAATCCACCATCATTTTGTTTAGGGACTGAGTATTTTCTTTAAATCGTTACATACTTATAAGTCACATTCTGAAGAAGATACAGCCTCGCAAAAGCATTCACCCCAATTGCTTTTTATTTTATGTAATGCACCTACAGAAAATAGTCAAACTTCAGTGATTACTTTTACTTATTTTAAAAATATTCTAGATCTCTCTCCACCTCATAGCTGCCGGTGGACTGAATATTGTTTCTTTGAATTTGGCTGCCGAGCTTTGAGATGAAGAACATCTTCAAGCGCTCGGTTTCATCCAGGCTTCACATCCGATTAGAGTCCGACCGCTCCATGTGACACACAAATGGCTTCTAGCTGCCTCCACCTTGTCTTTCATTCCCTGTCTGATGTCGTCTGACGACACATCTTATGAATTTGTGTGAAGTGTGCAGCAACCTTTCGTGCAGCATTACAGACGACTGAAGGTGCTTGTATGAAGCGTCCCGTCCGACTCACCCTCTTGTGTGCAGGCCCCCAACAGATTAATGATGTTCTTGTGTTTGCCGATCATCTTCATCATTTCCATCTCTGACACCAGGTCAGACAGGTCTTTCTCCGTGGCGTCATCTAAGAACAGAAGGATCGAAGGTTGTCAGGGAAGAAAAAACCCACACAGCTCAGTCCTGTCTTCCCTTTTAACCCATGTGACTCGGCATCTAACCTCCCCCCCGCGAGACAACACCTTGTTGTGTAGGTGCTTCTGATTAAGTGCGGCTGACAGACAATGTGGGCTTAAGTTTCTGCAGCCAGGGACGCTCCTCACACAGACTACAGAGGCATCCTTTCACCGCAAGTGGGAGGGGAGGAGGAGGAATTAAAGACGCTCAATCTGGATTCATTATCTGCTGCACAGGCTCCTTTTTCATGGAGCCGACTGAGCCGGCACAGGTATCCAGACAGTCAGAATGCCTGCATTCCTCCGCACCATTACCCAACCTGGAGTCAGTTAGAAAGAGCAGATTTCCATTGTCAAGCTTGGTCCAATAGCCTGCTGCTGTACCTGATCTGACCCCCCCCTAAACCGACCCCCTTTCTGCTGCTTTCATTAATCATAGTGGTGCTGTTGGTGTGACTTGCCTCTTTGTGTGGGTGCTGACTGAGCTCCAGCCAGCTGCTGCTCTGGGGTCAGGTATGTGACCGCCCCCTAAACCTTACCTACACAACCCCTCCCCCCTTCGCAGTCACTCAGCAGCCGGCAATAAGGAATAATAATGACAGCCCTGCGGCTCCGCCTTGCACCTTTGCTGAACCCTTCGCTGGAGCGTATATCGCCAATAAAATGTGCTCAGGGTTGCCCCACAAGACATTATGAAGCAGAGCGTGTCTCATCCCGGTGGCGTGAGTGATGTGAAGCACAAGTTAACCATTAATGCCTCGCTGTGCAGCGGCACGATTCACCACTTACCTTTCAGCATCTTGACGGCGACGGTAACCGCCTCCTTGGGTTTGTCCTTATCGATGCCCAAGGCCTCCGCCATTACAACTTGACCGAAGCAGCCCTCACCCAGGGGCTTGCCCAGGGTCAACCTGTAGCAAGAACAAAACAAACAGGAAGCCGTTTAGCCGCTGAACACACAAAAGTGAAATGAATCGACTTGACCTGGCATCGACTCACTCCCTGTGCAGAAATAAACAGGTTAGATAGAGTGAGAGAGGTAATGAAACCAGTTTCTCGACCTCACCCTGTGTCTGTGTTGTTGTTTTTTCCCACAAGATCGCTCTCTCTCTCTGTTTCAATCAGATTGTGTCTGTGTGAGTGCTTTATTGGCGTGGCGACTGCAGCCCGTGCCAACGCAGTAGGGAGGAACTCGAAGGCAGACATGGCAGCGATAATCACCTGATAAAGCCAGGGAGAAGCACTCATTTCTAAGCTGTTTACCCTGCCTTGGCATGTTCCAGTATACACTCTTTACAAGTCATTACACAGGGCTGAGCTCGGCCCTGACACATTAGCCTGTGACGGATGGAATGCTGGCTTTGTGTTGCCGTTACAGGTGGGCCTGACTGCAAAACCAGATGGAGATTTAAGTGGTGTTTTACTGTAAAGCCCCATGTCCCGATCGCCGGCGTGTTAAAATATGTCCAACTACATGACACTGATTCATATAGCACGGAAATTTCACTCACTATCCAGCAGCTATCTGAGCCATGAAGGGAGCAGTGTACCTTGCTGTTTATTCCATTTTGATTGACACGTGAATCCCCCCCGCCCCCGAGGGCCCAGCGTCCTGGCTATGTAAACACTCACACTGCGTGCCGCAAAGCCCAGGGCCTGAGGCCGGCGCCCTGCCGTAGTAACACAATCCCCTATCTGTCCGCACACTCGCCGCGCTCAATGGCATCCATTCTGTCCGCCCAGCCACACATAATCAATGTTATTTTTCCTCCATGCAAACCCGCAAACGTTAGCATTCCTCGGCGTTCTGCGATCCCGACATGATCCCTCAGGCGCTGCTATGACAGACGAGGAGTAAAGTCCCAAAAAAAAACAGAGGCACAAAGAGATTTATTCAGCCCAGATTAAAGATCCCATTTGGTGAGCTCATCAATTAAAAATAAAACTTTTTCCTAGAATAGGAACAGCATAACTGAGTCTAGCTTTACATCAGATTTGCTTTTATTTCACTGATAGATGATTGTAGAATTTATGGTCCATGCAACAGCTTTTTACAACCATTTTAATAAAAGACAGGCCTTCGTGTTTATGGCTCGGGATTTTCCCTTTTTTTTCTTTCAAAACCAGACGCCTCAAGTGGGTATTAAACAACTCTAACCTTTTGCTGTCCTATTAAATCCACCCCAGAGCTTATCACCGGCCACTGCAACTGTGACAAATGGAAACCTCGGCAGCGCTAATTCCTCTGGTATGAACCCGGGCGAACGCTCCTTGCCCAAACATGCAGATGAAAGCCCGCGAGTGCTAACCAGTAATTAGCACCGCCTCATTCCTTACCATTGGAAGCATGTGTGCGACTGTGTGCGAGTGAGAGTGGGACGCGGCAGCAGTTGTAATGATGAGGCGCGGGGCACGGCGCCAAGTTCAGGTCATTTTACTAGCGCGCCAACAGATGAATCGGTAGCCCTCCTCTCAGACACCACAACCATTATTCAGCACTTAGTCCTCACTGCCTGTATCAGCGCTGATGACATTCTTCACCTCCAACAATAGTTATCTGATCGTTTAGCAGCCCAGATACAATCAGACAGATGCTGCTTGGTGTTATCAGTAATCGTAATGTGCCCCGTTAGCCAAAGAAAGTAGAGCTAAACGTTGGCAAACAGCTACGCAGGTCTTGAAATGAGTGTGCTACTATGAATGCCCACTTTTAGATTTAAGTGGCACTGCATAATAGATGCTCATTTTAAAGTCTTTTAATGTGTTTTGCAGATTAACTCAAGTATGTTGTTTTCTTTTTTTGTAAAATGGTAAAACTAGCAATTAGGACGAGGTCATAATTACAACTTTCAAAGCAAAACATCAATGTTCATGAGCTCTGAAACCAGCAGAATCACAACGTCTGCCACATGGCTTCACTTGAACTGGATGTGAGCGATCACGTACTGAGGGAAAACAGACGGCCCTCACCTGTCTCGGGAAAACTCCCAGCGAGGATCCTCGGGAAGGTCGTACTCCGGGATCGGATCGTCGTGCGCAGAGCTCCGCCGCGTCGTGATGCGTACCAGCGGCGTACTGGAGTTCATGGAAGAGCTCGAGTCTGCCGACACCTAAAGGAGGGGAGAGATTGGCTGATCACCGGAGTCTGGGTTCATGGGTCAACTAAAGCTCCAAGGCATGACTAGAGGAGTAATTGTGCACAAGGTGTGATTGACTGTGGTACTTTTATTGAAACGGCCAGGAATGCAAGTTAATATGAACGTATCCTTAATTGTCCAAGGTTAATACTTTAACATTACAGTAGAATGTGTCTTGAGGCCAGAGATCGCATTTCAATGATGATTGAGAAGTGAGCAGCAACAGTAATTTTGATGAATGTGTGTTGATTATTCGGTGTCCTCAGGGCTCTTCTGTCCTCCCTCCACCCTAACCTTACCTTGACACAGGAATCAGTCTCTCCGCAGAATGTAATCCAACACTTTTTGTACCTTTTTTTTATTTTAAAGTGTACCTTTTGGTTTCCCTTCGGGGGGGAAAACATGGCTCATACACAGAAAAGGAAAACTCAGGCTACAGTTTCAGGCAGCAGTGCTAACTTGCTCAGAAATACACTCCTTCAAACTGAAGTTGTTTAAAATACCACATCGGTATACACTAGATATCTTTTGTTTACAAAATCGAAGTATTTTTTTAAATGCATCAATCATGCAAATATTTGTCAGGATTAGCATCCTAAATATTTTTGTAAATTCTGTAAATATTTTTGCAGTGTGTGTTTGTTTCTCCTCTAGGGGTGTTAAATGCCTTTAGAACTCTTTATCTACTTTCTGTTACCTGGCGGCGCAGAGGCATCTGCTTGCTCAGTTTGTGGACGGCCGGTTGGCCCCCGAAGTCGGGTTTCTTTGCCGTGTTCTTCATGCGGCACACCACCACGATGACGACCATGCAGGCGATGAGGAAGACGCCCGCGCAGTATATGGCGATCTCCACGTAGTCCGGGGAGAGGGGCCCTGGGGATTTCTCCACTGCTGAGGGTTAAATGAAGGGTGAGCAGTGAGACAGAAAGTTAGAGGACACACGTATGGGTGACAGACAGGCACGTTCTCCATTTGAATAGACACATCCGAGTATCAGACGGGCAAACAGAGACAGATGTTCTGGATGACTCATGCATGAATGTAATCACCATCGTCAGGCAAACTAAACAGAAATGGTTCTGTAGCATCCTTCCCGGCAGCACGCCTCCTTTTTTTGTTTTTGTTTTAACCCAACAGGCATGTACGGGGCTTAGGAGTCTGAACAGATTTGAAGCCTTGGTCAGTACAACCAGGGCCTGCATATGTCTGCATGCTGTGCTAATGATGGAGACACGCGAGCACAAAGGCAAACACTCGCCCACGGGACGACGGAACAATACGCGCTTCACTTCAGATTGCAAACAAGGGAGAGCTGTGTCCTTCGTGGTCGTATATGAGCTGAACTTCCTGTGGAAATAGGCTGCGTTTTTTATGTGTTTGCTATAGACATACTGTTCCATAATGCATAGCCCTGCAGACCGCAAACTCTGGTGTAGCACAGCTAAGCCAGCCAGCTGGATGCCAAACTACATCGAGGAACCTTCCCTAATGTCCGTCACACAGAAGCCACAACCTCAAAGGCGCCATCAGTGCAGATAGAGCACATCGAGGGCAATAAATATTACGTATTACTCCCAGAGGAAATGGCTTGCCTGTGATGATTACGCCGTATTGTTTACAGACAAAACAATAGTATCGTCTGTTTACAACATTAAGGGAGGGTTGATACCGGGCCGCAGACAGACTTCTCGCATTGATCTCGTTTAATGCCCACCCCGACATTCGGCTGGAACTTGAGCAGAAACATTTTGGCTGTTTTGGCCTGGAGTGAACCGATGCGGATACTGACACTAAATTTTATGTCATTCAATTCCTTTTGGTATGCATAATTACAAGCCAGACATGCGGCAAACAGAAAAAAATTGGATAAAAACAAGTTGATAAATGAAAACACCCAAATGGACAAACATTCAAGTGCATGAGTCATTCACCGTGTAGAACTAGAGAGGAGCATGGCCCTGATAATTGGGAAAAGTTGAGCCAACTTGAAGCGAGTGTTGAGCTTTACCTTTTCGATCTTTATCCCAGTTGAGAAATAAGGATCTTAAAAGAAGCCAATTATCAGAGCCAGGGAAGGGGTGGAGAAACGTTTCTTTGACATGCATACTCAGAACCAAAATCTGGCACTGACTTTTTTTTCTCCCAAAGGTACAGGAGAGAGATGTAACAGAAGGGAAAAGAGAAGGCAGTCGTCAAACCCTCCCCTCCTTTTTTTTTTTGGAGGCCGGAGACACTTGAGCCGCTGTGGGAGCTCCACTTCCGTCTCTGAGTTATAATAAGTCGTCTGCAAACTACCCCGTTATCTGCTCTGAGCTTTCAACGGCTCGCCAATCCAGATAATATTATAGAATATATGCTCCCCGCTCTTACGTTACATTGTCTTGGATGTTGACCGTGCTGGTTCATCACAGTAATCTAATATTTGAGCTGCGTGCCTCGGACTCCAGGAGAGGGAGGGGGGGAAGACTTTCCTTCCACAGAGGTCATTTAAATGACATAATCCAACCGTTTCAGAAAAAGGCTAAGAGAGTAGGAAAAGAGAGGACAGTATACGAGTGTATATACCTGGAAGCACCGTCAACCAAGCAGTGTGATAGGAGATCCCAATAGAATTACCCGCCAAGCACGTATACTCCCCAGCATCTTCAAATGTTACATTGGGCAAGAAGAAAACTTCTATCTCCTTATCTGTGGTGTTAACACCGGCAGTCTGGTGAGAAGGAGAAGAGGAGGAAGAGGTGGGGAGGAGAAGAAGAGGGGGATGAAGATGAGAGTAATAGAGGGGAACGAAAAGCAGACATGGGGAGTCACAAACAACAGACAGAGAGAGAGAGAAAAATGAGACCCAAAACACCAAGAGAGAGATAAGAAGTGCTGGATGACGTCCATCGTTGAGGTCCCCAATCTAGAGCAAAGGGTCTTGGGGAGTTTATTCCAAGGATGAGGAAGAGGCTTCATAAACACAGAGACAGGTAGAACCCAGTACAGCCACCACAACATGGGAACCAATACACCAAAAATAAGATTAAAAAAAAAACCCAAACACAGAAGAAGCCAGTCAAATCCACACTTTGTTGGACTGGACACATGCAAACACAGAGAGCATGGAGAGCACTGCACTGCAACACCGTAGAAGGCAAAGTATTGAAATGCCAGCAGTGACAATTCCAGTGTCTAGTGCTTCCATGGCTGCACCAGGCCCAGCAGCTGAAACACAAGGGTCCAACATTAGGAGAGAGAAGAGTCTGTGAGAACCCAGGACCACCAAGAGACCACCAGCAGAGCACAGCAGGTCAGGGACGAAGCCCCGGGAAACCACACCAGGGGGGGAGTGAGGTAAGAGGGGTAGGTGGGGTCAGGTCTGGAGGGTTACCTGGGATGACAGTCAGCCAGCCCGAATCGCTGGTCTCGCCTATATAATTGGAGACTTTACAGATATACTCTCCAGCATCTTTCTCCGTCACGTTGGTGAGGGTGAGCATCTCCACGTCGGAGCTGTTAATGCCTGAACGCTGCAATCCACACATACACATACTTAGACATGAACATGTTACAGTCAAGACAAATACGGAGAATCAGACAGACGTGCAAACATCGTGACTACAGCTACGGTATTTGAATCTGCAGGGACAGAACAGGAATCCCCACCAAGAGCCAGCATTGGAAAAGTCCTATCACTTCAATAAGGGGAGGAAATTTAATTATTAGTGCCTTTTTATATGACTTTTGAAATTCATCTGAAACACCTGCAATCACAGGCAAAATGCCAAGAAAAAAAAGGAAGGAAGGAATCTAATCATGAGAATAAAATCTAAAAGAGGAAGTTGGAGGAACGTACCTTTAACACTCGCACGTAGGGGTGTCCGTCGGGGCCGTAGCGACTGCCGTTCTGAGTGATGTGCTTCAGCCACTGGATGTGAGGTTGGGCGTCGCTGTAGACCTTGCAGACGAAGCGGGCGTCCTCCCCGACGTGGACGGTGGTGTTGGCCGGCAGACCGGCCTGGAGAATGGGCCGGTGAGGGGACCGTTCTGTTGAGGAAGGAAGGGAAATGCCGCTTCATTAGAAAGGTGGCTCAAAAGACGTGGTGTTTCCCTTTAAGAGTCATACAGTCTTTTGCAAAAAAAAGAAGCAGAATTTCAAGTGCTGTGAGTGTGAATGTGTCCCAGCGACCCTGACAGGTAGAAAATCATGACTGCGCTGCCGTTTCCTTATCTCAGAAGCTTTTAGAGGCTTCGCACAAAACAAAGAGGCGGATGCATTTATCACCAACAGATAAAGGACTTCCACAAAGAAGGGTGTACAGATTGTGGAGTGAGGAAGGTTAAGCAAAAAAGTTGTGTGCCAACCTTTAGAAAGTGAAACACCTTCGCCCCCCCCCACACATCTCCAGCTACCTGCATTCTTTTACAAGCAAACATTTGGCCTGCGATTCCAAACAGAGCGAGACCCGTTGAACAATGTCCCCTTTCAAATGCTACCCGGCCCTCACAACCACGCCGAGGAGCCCGACAACCCCCACACTGACAGCCAGCACACACACACACATACACACACACGATGACATCACTAAGCCTGGGGCGCTGCAATGCCTTTCCAAAACAAAGCCTTTAGGTAGGTGCAGTGAATTCATTTGTGTGTGTGTGAGTGTAAGGTTGGGGGGTTGGTCATGGGGGCATTGGGGGGGGTGGGGGGTGGTTGGGGCTAAAAGTGAGGCTGGGTGAGTGAGGGAAGTAAAAGGGATCAACAGATGCAGAGGGCAGAATCCAGGAGGCAGAGACTGTCACTGTCGGCTGTCTTCCTGCTCCATCTTTCTGAAATCTGACAGATTGAATAATCCCCCCCCCCCCCCCCACTCCTCCCTTCCTAACTCCCCCCCCCCCCCCCAGCAGCACATTCCTAGGGCTCGCCTTGTTTATTGTCTCTTTATTTCTCTCCTCCTCCATCTTTCTTGGGCCTCCTCACCCCTCTCAGCGTTCCCTGAACAGAGAGAGGGGTCGTCAACCAAACCGAATACTCTCTGACGTGATATTCATTTACGAAAAGAGAAAAAGAGGGGTTTGAAAAACTTAGCAATGTTGTCCTCTCTGAAAGGAGGGAATGTCGACAGAAAAAGTACTTTTTAAAGTAAATTTACTCGAGTGCTATGCTCTAGGACAGGTTTTAGTACTTTGCTTGCTACTTTATACTTTACTCCACTAGATTTTAAAGGATAACCAATCTTGTTGGTTGGTGACTTCTTCAGATGGTTTCCATAACTCCATAACCCGAGGTCAAGCTGCCCAATTTTTCACCAAAAACGTAAAAAAATCGGAAACACATTTGTGTGTGTCAGATTTGTTTTTCCTCCTGTCCTCGCCCATTAATCACATCACGACCCCTCACATGCGTCTTGTGAACCTTTTAGAAGGGGGTCGCCCACGAGGTTGGGAAACATCAGACCAAAGTAACTCACTAAAACTAGCTCCGCCTCAAGCAGCTACGAAATGCTGCGTACGCATCGATGAAATCAGCAGGATACTTTGATACGTTACGTTTGTTGGGGATATTTCTATTGCGTACTCTTACGTCTTTGAACGAATGATTTCATGCCGAACTTGAACTGGGATGAAAGAGCAGAAACCCGCTGTGGTGCCTTTTTCTTTTTTTTTTTTGCATGAAGTGACCCGATCCAAAACCGAATCCATTTATCAATTAAATCATTAGCGCGAGGGGAAGTTTGATGGCAGCGGGATGAAGGCGAGGAGACCGGGACCGGGGGCATTCCATGGTGTCCCCATGCGAGACCGGTGAACTCTGGGTAACCTGGCGGCTTGGCACACAGAGCCCTAAGGGTCAGGGAGGGGTAGAGGCACAGGAAGAGAGCGCGGCATGGCACAGGATGGCATGGGGGGGCTAGCGACAGTCGGCTGCCATGGTTCAGACTGAAAAGAGACGTCTGTTTTGACTCCTCGTTTGTGCCTCCTTGCCCCCAACTTTCTCCAAAGGGCCAGTTTGAACCAGAAATCTCTGGTTCTTCTTGGCTTTAATAGCCGATTCTGCAGGTCATCTCAGCAGAAAGAGAGACTGATAAGAACAGCCTTTTTCTGTGTCTGTTCCCCCTCCTTTTCTCTTTTCCCCTCCCTCGGTCCACCCCACCATAATGGAGGAAAATGAAGCAAGAGGTTGCAGGGGGCAGTGGCTGTGGAGCCAGACGTGGAGGGGGTTTACTGCTCTGCAATAAAACAGAACAAAAAAAGCAGAAATATGCAGTCTGAAGGAGAGCGCTAGCTGACTCCGGAGGGGGAGCCGAGCAGGGGGCCCGAGTTGGGGGAGCACGTGTGGACCTTCATGTGTTTGCATGCATGCGCCTATGGAGCTTTTTTTTTTTTACTTGACGTACAACTTCGACATTCAAAAACGGGCCCCTTTGTGTTTTTCCTGTTGCAATGTTTGTGAGAGCAGTAGTGAGTGACGCCGTTGTCCTAGCAACAGAATGACAAGGAAAAGGGTCTATGCGCTCATTGTGTAAATCAGGTATTCCATCTCCATCTGATGTAATGAAGATAATAATCTTGTTACCATGGAGTCTGCTGTGGACGAAGGTGACAGTAGGAGAATTATTCTACATGCAGACTCAGCATGGGACGGTATGAACGTGTCATGTCACAATTGACAATAATTCACAAATCACTTTGCATTTTGTTGAGAAACAAATAAGTTGTTTAAATAACATCATAAATCATAAGGTCTTCCAGTGTAAATAAAAGATACATCTTTTTAAAATGTATTTTTGTATCCTGTCATATTAAATCAGGCTCTCTTTTTCACTTCTCTGCCATTATAACAAGCGTGACAGCTTTTTCAAGTTGCATGTGTTTGTTTATCGTGATAACATCCCATATTGTCTCATCCCCAATACAGACGAGGACCCGGAGTGACCGCTGGCCCCTAAATGCTCTTTTGTGAGTCAAACCCTGCTGCAGCTTCACGCCCGTCCTGCTTATCTGTGCTTTATCGAGCAGCCTCTAGAAGAATAACTGTGTCAGATAAACGTCGAGGTGTACTGATTGCTTGCATTGCGGTTCGAGCGAGACCAAAAGCAGAGCGGCTCTGCATCAAAACAAGGAGCAAAGTTGCTCTCAGGCATTGATCCGTCTTTATCCCACTCCCCTCGCTGTCCCCACGCCGTCTATCGATTCCGCAAACTGAGCAGAAAAACACTCTTTGCTTTCTGCGCTCCAAAGGTCAGAGCCGAGGGGTTGACTGGGTTGGGTCTGAACTCGCTGTTGTACGGCACGCTGTGTCCTCAGAGAGTGAACGGTCATCCGCAAACCGGTTCAAGTCCTCATCGCCGACCTGAGAACAGGCAGGTCATCCAAATCACACAACAAAAGCGTTCCGTGAACTCTCTTGTGTTATTGAACCATGCAGGTAGTTTGTGTTTTTATTAGGCTTTTGGTGCTCCGGCTATGGAAAACTGCATGTGAAAAAAAACAATGTGTTTTTTCCCCTGTTAGTCAATATATTCCACAGACTTCACTGTCAGCAGTTTGTTGGTGGAAACATTTCTCCAATAAAAAATAGCAGCTCCAGTGAAATCATTTTGTGCATGATTTGATATTAAAAATAATGATTTGAGTCATTTTATCCTGGCAGGACAAACAACCACCAATCAGGAGCTTCAAATAGATGAGACCACCTCACGCACATGCTGTCTATGGACCACAAACGCATTAAACCACCACCAAAGAAGAAATTGGCTTACTTTATAACAATTAATTAATGTAACATATTATATGCTAATTCTATAAATGAATGGAAAGCACATTAAAACTGTTGAGACATGCATCTTCAGCTTCCACACGCTTGGCAGCACTTGACGTGCACCTGCATCCAGAGTGCACCTGGGCAATTAAAACAGCACACACACACACACCATTCTCTCTGTGAGAGCTCTTTCCGCTTGCCTCCCCTTCCTGCGGCCCCTCCCCCTCCACCTTCGTGGGCCTCACAGGTGTACTCTGAGCCCGAGGGTGTGTTTTGTGCATGCTACTGACCCACGACGTCCAGGGTGTAGGTGTGGTTGATGGCTCCGAACTCGTTCTCCACCAGACAGGTGTAGTTGCCCTTATCCGACGGCACCACGCTCTCCATGATCAGGGTCCAGTGCTGGCTCCGCACCTGGTTTACGAGAGGTTAGGGGTTTTTTTAATCGTTAAAACACACTAGGGGATGGGACGATATATTTAAACACTCGTAAAAAAGGCAATTGTGGCGAATTCCCATTGTGATAATTTTAAATATTGTCACATACATTTTTTTTAAATGTAATCTTTATTGCTGCAAGGAGACACAATTAAAATATTTATTTCCAAACAAAATGTAGAGTGAGTCCAGTATGTTTAAGCACAATTAGTTTAAGCAGAATTTTAAGCATATTTCAGTTATGATTATTGGGATAATATTTAAATGATTTTGTCCAGCATAATTGCATTTTTTAAATATATATATATATATCGTCCCATTTCCAAAACGCCAATAAACACACACACATGCCGAGACATTAAATAAATGACAAAGAAGAACAAAGAGAGAATGAAAGACGAGAGAGCTGGAAAACAATATTGATGAGGAAACAAAGCAAAAACACCTTTCCCGTTCAAACACACAGTTATTCATAGTTTGTGTGGAATCCACAGGTGTGAGCAAACAATAGTGTTTCCGTCTGCACTCTGAAGAGAGAGCTTGTTCAGGCCTACCTTCCACACAATGGGGAGATTGTGCCACAGGGCTGGGCTCAGGTATGGCCTTTTGTGCAATATTTGTTGACTAAAAGAGAGAAACAAGCTGCCACCAGTGTATTTGACAACCTGACTTGTATCATTTCCATCGTATCGTGGCTTTTTTTTTTTTTTGGTATCTGTAGCAACATTAACTGCTCCGTCAACATAATCTGCCTTTCCTGGCAGGGAGACGTGTTTCCTCGTAAACCGTCGGTTATTATTAATCAGGAACCTCAGACTCCGTTCAGCATTGCCGGATGTTTTTTTTGTCTTTTATTAATTTAATAACTGTCTGATTTAGCTGTTAGTCCATCCATTATAGCTCTAGCAGACACGCAAGTAAACGCTATTAGATAGAGAAGAATTTAGGAGCAAAATAATGACACTGCAATGCAAACAGACTCCGTCACATGGGAGGGATTATTCACATTAAGTGGTTGTAACTGATTTTTTAATGTTTTTATACTAAGAGTAAATAAAACAACCGCACTAGCTTTACTTTCCCACGGCATACAGAATCAGGAATCTTCAGCACATAAATCAAAAATGGGTCGAGAACTTCACATGGAACCACATATATTATTATTATTGTGGTCCTATTGCTGGGGAATTAGAGAATACACTGGACTTTTAACTCAGTCAGTTAGGGATTTCTATAACGGAGAGTTGCACCGAGCTCCTCCGGTTTAAACGTTAACCAGCTCGGCGACCGTGTTTGCAAATCACATCTCGCCACAATAGAATCACGTCTCCGACCCGGAGCCAGTGGGACCTGTTCTCCCTGATTGAGTTACCTCAGCATTCTCAACTCAGCTCAACCCTGACTGCTACCTACCTACCTCCCTCTATACGTTACTGTCTGGGGGCAGTTAACCCTCACGGTCCCGGGCTTCGGTTTCTAATTGTTGGGGGGGTTAGAGAACCATTTGGAAGTTGCAGCAAGAAGTCTCTGCAAAGTATCCCGGCGAGAGGAGGACGCACGGATGAGCAATTCCAATTTCACACCAGGAACCCTGCCCTCGTTTCCTCTGTCTACTCTCCACCCGTCTCTCCAGTGAAGGATGGAAAAAAAAGGGGGGGACAGCCAGAGAATGATTGGGAGAAGGATGCTTGACGTCGCTTGTTAATACATTCACAAAGCAGCCAGAAAGCACTGCGGCACAGAAAGCAGTATACAAAGGAAGAAGAGCGAGTTGACATTTCCAATAAAAACCCAAAGTATGATGCATTGCTGTTTATTCTACCTTATAACCTCCCATGCGGTCCTCTTGGCGGAAGGGCCTGCTGTTTTTAAGCCAGCGCAGCTTCGGCCGGGGGTTGCCTCCCGCGGCACAGCGGAACTTGACCGTGTTGGCAGCTGGCACCGCGTGCAGCTTCTTCTCCATCTTCGCCGACGACGTCCAATACGGGGCGCCTGCAACCGGAGGAAACAGTTGGTGTTCGGTCAGGGTGAGATTTCCTAATCGTGTCCTCGGCATTAACAGTCTGGCTCCGGGGTGGGGGGGGGGAGGGGGGGACCGGCTACAGCAGATATACATGGAAGCGTGACTGCAGAGGAGCCAAACCTGAACCATTCCTCACACTCCCCCCCGACTTGGCAACAGTCCCTGATCCGCTGTCTGCACAACACAACCCAGAGCTCCACACTCACACAGTTAAATAAAAACACACACTTTCCCTGTAGGCTCTGCGGGGTGTTGCAGAGGGTTGAGATGGGGGGGGAGAATGTGCCTGGGCGTTGCCAAGAGGGTAACTAGACCATCACATTCAATTTCATCTCATTCCACTTACCAGCTTCTTTTTCCCCCCTTCCTCCTCCACTTCCTCCAATTACCATAGCTCCCCTGTTTATCTGCCTGTCACTTGGCTAGATATGGACGGCCGAGCCAGGGATGCTTATCACACTTGGAAAACCATTATGTGCCATCAGGGGAGAAAATGAATGCGGCGTTAAACGAAGGGTTTCAGAGCCCTCGACACACAAGGCAAACGGCAAACTCCTGCTGAAATCCGCCGCCTTCCTTGTGTTTTGTCCGTTCTCTCATGCCGTCTTTTCTCCCAATTTTCTGCCTCTGAGTCAGCTGGATTTTTTTTCCTCCGAGCCCCCCACCCTCTCTCTCTTCTCCCTCTGTCTGCACCTGGGAGCATGATTGCCTAAGCAGATGGGGCTCGGAGGGGAAGAAAAACTGAAACAACAACCAAAAAAAACGGTCTTCGGCACCACCACTTCCCCTCCATATAAGCTGGAGTACAACCGACAGAGGGAATACCCACAGATAAGACCGCCGCTGACCACCTTGGACCTCGCTTTTACAATCCCAGGAGAACATCCCCCTTTCCCGCCTGTCCAATCTGCATACTATCGGACACCTCCCATCATTTTCTCTGGCACGCACAACCGGACAAGTCACACATACTTGGATAGTAGAGTCAGTAAACAGGGCTCTTCCTTCCTGACTGGATGCGTACGACAAGTGCTCAAACTATAATTAGTCACCCCCCGCCCCTTTCTTCTTCTTTCCTTCTCACTCTCACTATCTATCCTCCTTCCATTTCTCTTCGTTGGCCCTCGCTGTCATCGCTCCGTCCGTTCGGAGACAGAGACAGATTAGGTGGAGATGTGCTCATTGCGAGGCCGTCTCTCTCCGAAGCGACCTCTGACCCCCCCTGAAAACTGTGCCGGGTCGGAGGATGAGGTTTGGGAACATGAAAGGTGAGCGGCGCTGACTTCCCATGCTCTCCGTCCGGAGGGGCAGCACTTCAAACGAGACGACCCCAAGACCTCTCTCCAGATGAAGCCAGACTCTTGCTGGCCCAACTGCTGTGGACTCCAGGACCCCCCCCACCACCACCACCACCACCTCCCGCCCCCCCAAAGCCCTGAGCATCCGGATCCCCCACTCACGGCTGTTTGTCCTAAGCTGGCCTGGGGTGAGCTGAGGTTATCGAACTCCTGCGCCATGAGTCGAGACTTTTTTGTTTTTTTGTTTCCTCCTCTCTAAGTTCCTCTGGAGAGCTTTTCAGGAGCCAAGAGAAAAACCCTTGTTTTAAGCTCTCTGTCAATGCGTGCTTTTCAGCTAATCCAATGAGCTTGTAAAACTAAGAGAATTGTCTTCCCACCGACTGCTAATCGTTTTTCTATATAAACAAAAAAACGAAATCAAAATCAAGTACTGCTTAATCCTGATTCGTTTACAGTAATATGTGACATCAGCTTTTTACAGTTGAGTCCCACCCATTTCAAACGAGCGAGTTGAGCTCAGACAGAATAAAAATAATACTGAAATCACCGTTGTGAAATAGCCAAAAACTGTTCAAACTTTGGCAAAGTTTGCCATTACCCGTTTCAGGGCCTTTAAATATTTTTGGCTATATTTCTTGGGGGGCATAATCCTCAACTTAAAGTTCTACATTGGGAGGCCTCAAATAGTTCATTGTATTATTTATTCATATAAAATCTGTGCTTTAGCTGCGTGCTTTATATTTCAGTTTTAACTCCGACAATGAGACGATGATGCAAGTCGTCAACAGGACGGAGGCTTCGTGACAACAAACGAACTGGGCGCAGAAAGCAAAGATCCACGTGGCTCTTCCCTTCACTTCACTTCGTCATGACATCAGTGCAGCCCTCCTCCGCCCCCACCACCCCCCTAAACACAGATCCCTGTGGAGGCTCTTCCACGTCTCCTCCAATAACACCACCCACTGCTGACGATGGACAAACACTCTTTTGTGGTTCAATTTTCTATACAAAGTCAAATCAAAATGCTCTGTTTTGCAGTGGCCTGATGCCCAACCCATTCTGAGTGCTCCAGAAAAAAAAAAAAAAAAGCAGCCACGAATATAAAGCTTCACCCCGGTCCCCGCTCCACTCTCATTCCCTCCCACGCCTGCATGCACCCTCCTCCCTCGCTCTAGTCCACGGCGCCTCGGCCAAGGCTCCACGCCATGCTCAGAAAACTGCTGGTACTGATCCAACAACACCCCCCCCCCCCCCCCCCCTCCCACCAGCACCCCGTCTTCCTCCCCTTTTTTCCTTTTAATAATAATCTCGGTTTTGAATTTTCAGAAAACACACACAGCGAGAAAATGCAACTGTAGCGCCAGAACAGCTTTCCCTTTGTTTTCAAACTGCTTATTACCACCAAAATGGCTGGATCTTTTCCTTCTCCCCCATTTTTTTTCTCCTCTTGCTGAGTTCCCCCCCCCCCTCTCCCCCCACCCCCCCCTCCCCCTACCATATTTAATGGATTTCAGGCAATTACAGTCAGCCCAAAAGTGGAGGAGGCGGACTCACGGTGGGACGCAGAGCGTGTGGAGAATTTTAACAAGATGTGGAAGCCCTCGTCTGCAGTCAGCTTGTTTACGTGAGTGTATGTGAACGCATGCGTGTGTGTGTGTGTGTGTGTGTGTGTGTGTGTGCACGTGGCTACATAACCACATCACTACCCCCAGATACTCACCAACGCATAGGCAAACTCGGGGGGGAAAAACTTTCTCTTTCTCTATCACACACACACACACACGGGCCCATCAGGTGGGTAACTGGGTCCAGATGGGTTGTCTTTCATAATGGATGAGCCCAGCTGACTGGCTGGCTGGCTGGCTCCATGCGGCTTGACTACCTGAGGGACTCTAGCTAAAGGAATGTTAGGAATCTCTGTATTCCCTGAGGACGCACACACACACACACACACACTACACAACAAGCACTACAGAATCTCACAGACAGGACTGTGGAGGTATAGGGTAGCGAAGATTTGGGTGCAGAGTGTCGCTAACAGCTGTCTCCTCGCGATCGCAAAAGCTCAGAAGAAGCATCCGCTTCCCCCCTCCCGCTTTTAATCGTAATGGCACGGTCTGAACTGTGCTAATAAACACTGACAAAGCTAAGTAGATTACTTCACTCGGGGATTAAGCCTTTGTAAAGTGTTTGGCTATCACAATCGGCATTCCAGACTTAAGTTTTGACACTGTTAGGGACTCCTTGTTATTGTTCCAGACCGGGACACGGCTTCAGACAAAGGAGCTGTGTGAGATTGAAGCTTAAGATATTTTTTATGTCCTGAATGTGCATTTTGAGTGTGACATCCCCGCTGGTTTCACTGAAATCCAACCTCTAGGAAAATCTGTTTGATGTAGCATCAATGAATCATCACATATGAAACGACATGCCGGGCGTGTAACGTGAAGGCACACAGGCCTCATCCGTCATTTTGCCCAAATGCTAAGTTAGGGAAGTAAAATGTGGTTGTTTTTATTAGACTGAGGGTCGTGCTTTTGCTATTTTTACCCAGGAAAAGGTCCGGAAAAGATAGCAGTAGCTGCTCGGAGAACGAGGGGTTGGGTTCACGATAGAAACAACATTTGTGGAGAGAAAGCAGGGTCGCTACCCTGTCACGTAATGTGCCTTGCTCAAGTGCGCCTCATCTGTGAGAAGGGGTTCGGAAAGGGGTAGCGCAACGTCAACCCATTCATCCTTTTCTTTTTCCCTCCTCCCATACTCACTTATCTGCTCTCCGTCCGCCCCCGTGTCCTCGGATCGATCTGAATCGTCTTCATCATCCCCCGACGAGATGGCATCTGCACAGAGTAACCACGGTTACTGCCATCCTTCACGCAAACCCTGCATGCACACGTACAGTCTTGCATGCAGACATTTTCATGCACTTTCTCGCCAAACTTGCACGCAAAAAAAGTATGATTTGGGCCTTTTTTTGTGTGTGAATCTCTCATTTGCCTCTGCAGTTCGCACTGGAACCCGAAAGATCAAGTCATCTGCTCCAAGGCCACTTCCTGGACTCAACGGAGCTCTGCAGTTCAGCCCTAAACCTCCGAACTCCCTGTCCCCAACACCCTGACCTGGCTTATCCCTGACTCACCTGTGACATTCACTATGAAGCAGACCGTGTCTTTGCCCAGGCTGGTGCAGGCGTACAGGCCCGAGTCCTTGGCCGTGGCGTCACGGATCTGCAGCACCTCCTGCTCGATCACCGTGCGATTGTTGGTGCCGAGAGAGCTGCCGTCTTTGGTCCAGGTGATGGTCCCCGTCGGCGGCAGAGGGCAGCTCAGCTTCAGCAACTCCCCCGGGTGCACTGAGCACACCGTGGGCTTAGAAATTTGGTATTTGTTCGAGGCCTCTGCAGAGCGAATTGAAGGGGAGGAGGTTGAAGGTGGGTGGGGAGGGGAGGGTGGGCAAAGAACAGATTGGAGGAGGAAGAGGGTGCACAAAAGAAGGAAAGAGAAGTGGGAGAGGAAGAAACAAGCCATAGTGTAAGAAACAAAAACACCACATTAACCCCCAATGGATGCATTCAAATCGATTTATGCAGGAGGAGCAATACAGCAAAGAGATTTGTTTTCGTTTAAAACCACCAACAACGTCTTTACCACAAACCCCAAGGACCTCAATCGAAATGGAGCCCCCTAGAAAATACCACCGTTCTGGTACCAAGTGTGCAGTGGGATCAGCGTTTAGTGATTCAGAGCATGCAGTTGCGGCCATAGCAGCGTGTGTAGAGTGGAGGGAAATGAAACCAATCAATGCTTTGAGCTTCAGGTGAGAATTGGACATTACGGTGTTGAGAGACCACCACCACCACCACCTATATACCCTTTTAGAATAGATGCCAAGCAGCCAGCGTGAGTAGGAGCAGCACAGACAGATCTCTGCAACCTTAAAAAAAAGGGAATAAAACTCCAGCTCGTCCCATCAGGAAGGAAAGCAGCCAGAAGGATCTGGGATGGAAGCGGTTGTCAGGCAGGAGAAGGGAAGGTAGGGGAGGGAAGGAAGGGTGGGGGACGGCGCTCTATTTTTTTTGGACGTTCCTTCGGTTTTGACTCTGCGCCTAAGCTTCGAAAAGCTTGACCCGGCTGCATCCTGACTCTCCTGTCTGACTCCTGTTTTCCATCTCTTTCTCTCTCTTCTTTTTCTTCGTTCTCCTTCACAACGCCGCCGCGGACGACCAACAACCGCTACGCAGGCCAACGCAAGAGAGCAAGAAACTCCCGTCGACTCCAAAGTGCATAAAAAGCCTTCACTTCTGGGACTAAATCCAAGTTCGCCTGTGTGAGCGCATGTGTGTACACCGTGTCCTCTCGCTTGTACGACTGCACAGAGAGAGCGAGGTGAATGTCCGACACATCAAAGGGAATCCGGAGCTGTGACTTCAACATCGGGACGGATTTCATACGTCAACTTACAGATCTGTCCAGGGGTGAAAAACACGCCCGAAACGCTTGAAAAGGTGGCTTCTACACACCGAAGCCAATTCCAGTCACCTCGAGGCTGATTTTACAGACTTTTAACACACATTCGTGTCCATTCCCTCGGCACGAACGTAGCGTGTTTGCAGCCACCCACCGCGAGAAAAAACTGGAAGAAATTATTTTTATTGCAGTGCAAAAATGTGTTTGTTTTTTTTTCTCTTCTGAGGGAACTGAAGGAAAAAAAACCCAGAGAAGGCTTAAAAAGATTTCAGGGTAGCAACAATGGAGAAGTGTATGAGGAAGGGATGAAGGTATATGTAGTGTGTGAATGAAGGCGTATGATAGGTGTAATTATAGAGGCGTGCCGCTGCCTCTCCCAGCCTTTCCTGTACCTCCATACACCGTCTCAACAACATTCCACCTCCTTAATGCGCCCAACGTGTGTGTGTGTTAAATGTACACCACACACACACACACACACACACACACACACTCCAGCCTCCACAGGAAGGGAAAGTCATTCCGCAACAAGCCAGCGGTTTGAGGCATGTGTGCAAGCCTCTAAATGTTCCCCCTGGGCACGCAGACACACAGGTACAGTTCCTGTATTGTTTTTTTTTTTACCCATTTCTCCACCCAGGACCGAGTGTGTGTGTGTGTGTGTGTGTGTGTGTGTGTGTGTGTGTGTGTGTGTGTGTGTGTGTGTGTGTGTGTGGTCTGATAAGAGGTGGAGCTCCTGTGCTGATTGATGGGAGCTGCCTCCACTTCTTTTTACAACATGTTTTTCCACACCGGGGGCCTCTGCCTTTCGCTTCGACATTATTACTGGCTTCAGCTTTTTTTTTTTTACTTGTTGCCGTTTCATTTATGATTTTTATTGTTAAGATTTAGAGAACCACTGGGGAAACAGAGCGGGTGGAGGTGTCCGCCCCGGGAAAGCTAGCAGGTACGGACGAACCCAACGATGGTTGAGGCTGACGTAATAATGCAACACCTGGAATGTAGACACACACACACACTCTGTCAGCACACTGACGAGAAAGGGAGGCCGCTGAGGCGCTTCATAGAAAGCTGATCCTCGTACAGACACATGGATGTGTGTGCAGAGGTCTGAGGAGGAAGGAGACATGTAAGTGGAGAGGGAAGGTAAGGAATCTCTCCAAATGGTGCGTCTGGTTAAAGAAAGCATGCACGTGTTAGTTCTGCCTTCATCATTTTCTTATCTCCGCCGTGTCCATCTGTCCCCCTCCATCAACTCCTCCTCCTCCTCCTACATTTCCCTCTTTCACCTTCCTTTCCGCTTTGCCCTCTCCTTCCCCCTTCCCACACTTCTCCACCCCCTCCGGCCCCCCCGCTGACCCCGCTGACCTAACCCCGACCCTTCCCAAACCTGTTGACACCTCCAGCATGCCCGATTGTTCATGGGAACCCGTGTCACATAAGCACACACAGCGAGAACCTACAGAAAGCTTTTCCCCATACTGAGAAAATAATAATAATATGAAGACACGTGCACACACACACACACACACACATCTTGCTCCACTTGAAGGGAGTTTACAAGAGTCCAGAGATGCATGCTGAGTCGAAGGGATGAAACACTTCACTGCAGATTTTTCATCTCTGCAAAGTTTCATCCCCTTCTGCAGCACAGGAGGGGGTGGGAGGCTCTCACACACACACACATCTATACACTTTTGCTCAATTTCTATCAAGCCGCTTTCTCCTCTTCCCCTCCCTCCATCATCACTATCATTTTGCCTCTCTTCTCCTCAAGCACAGCATTTCAAAAAGCCATCTCCCTCTCTCTCTCTGACAGAGTGTCTATCAGGTGTGATGGATTCGAGGGGCGTCCGCCGCTCGCCGCCTCCTCGCTCGCACGCCGTCTCCGCTCACAATAATTACCGTCTGCGTCAAAAAAATGCGGCGAGCAAATTCCACCCGACGTCTGTCCGTCTGTCAAACTGGCGAGAGCCAAGCGAGGGGGATGTTGGGACTTTTTTACACGTACGATCTTCTAAATGTATTTCTGCAGAGAGGCACATTCAGCCATCTATTCTCCCATCTCCTCCCTGTCGCCTTCTGCACAATGGGATAGGTGGACTTAATGTAATGACTGCCATCTCGGACACACACACACACACACACACACACTACCAAATCACATTATCTCTGCTCTCCCGTCTTATCCCTCCTTTTTCTCCTCTTCCTCCTCTTCCTCCTCACACAGTTAAATCCCAGGACTTTTCTCTCCCCCTGTTTTGTCTCTCCCTCTTTTCTGATGTCGGTGTCTTTTCACATTCAAATCCCCCTCCTCAGCTTTTTTTTTTTTTTATTATGACAAAGGAGCAGCTCCATGAACTGGCTCCCGCTGGCATCCATGGCAACACCCCCCACCTCCACCCCTCACGGCATTCCCTGAACCCCACCCGACCCCTTTAACCCACTGGCTACCCCTTTATCTCCCGACAAATCTCCCCAGATTGAACTCTCTAGTGACCCCACACATTAATCTATATTCTTCTTCCCATTATCTGTGGTTCAATGGAATGTAAATGACTTGTTTTGGCCCAAAACCCCAAAGATTTTCAGTTTATAATGATATAAAAGAAAGAGAGAAGCAGCGAATTTTCACATTTGGAGAAGCAGGAACCAGTTTCACTCCTTCTTACTTAAAAAATCCATTAATTAATAATCAATCAGTCTTTATTCTCTCGATACGTTAATATATTAATCGATTCTTGCAGCTCTATAATTAACATTTTCTTTGCAAGAAAAGTGAGCGAGCAACAAATACACATAATCATCCTAATTATAACTTAAACACACTGCGTTTGTTTAGAGTTCACTTCCATTGCCACAGTCACTTACACACACACACACACACTGGGTGTCATTAAGCAGTCAGCTGACTCTTTTATTCTTTTACCACCCCTCTCCTACTGTGTAGGTAGCAGGGTGTTACAGACGGGTAATAACTCCTCCACATACAGAAGTCTACTGAATTAACGGTTCATCGTGACTGTTAATGAAAGCGCTCGCTTCTGTCCGGCACACTAAGAGAAGAAATCACGCAGCAAATAAATCCACAAATGTGCCAATTATGTTCCAACTGAGCCCAGAAACTCTGTGAGACGTTAAAACATTGCTTTTCTTGACACGCATCTGTCCGTTTCTCCCGTCTGAGCATGAAAGCCTCATCTTTAAGACCTTTTAATGTAACCTTTTATTTATTTAACCGCTCGACTCTTTTGAAGCCTCCATTCTGATCAGAGCCTTTTCAAACAGAACACACCAAAGCACATCCAGACTTTTTTTTGCCTTCGTTCTGACGCTTTTTCTCCGCGTTTACATGCAAAAGATAAAAACCAGAAGAGACCCGAGAGCAGAAAATACCGATGTAGAAACACCTGCTGTGTTGGCTGCCATTGTTATTCAGCGTGGCGTCTTTTAATCAGGGAGAGTGCCTGGACAAGGTAAACACTCCAGATCCTGAAGTGGCTGCAGGGACAACAATAGGTCTGTTGTGGAGGACCTGAACCAGCGCGGCCCGCTCCGCTTCTACTGTTACAGCGGCCGCAGGTCAACAAGCCGGCGGGCCAGCAGGGGAGCAGGCGTGGGCTCCGCAGAGACAACATTGATATGCAATCGGATGAGTCTGCAGCAATCACTGCTCCCACACAGGCGGAGTGTGATCCAGGCTGCAGGGCGAGGGGGGGGGGGTGCTAAACATCTCTGTAGTGGGCGGGACCAGCCAATGTGTCGCCCTACAGGTGACCACGACAATCACACAGCTGAGGATAAACATACACATCGATGTTTGCCATGTGCAGCAGGAGAAACTGACTCGGGATCAGATAGGCCAGGTTCTCTGTGATCCCCTCATCATGTGACCCCCCCTCCCTCCCCAGGTCTAGCCACTTAATCTCCAGTCACATGACTTCACCGCAGCTCTGTAATCTCTCCATCTAAAGGAGAAGTCAAATATGCACAAATCCTCTTAGACCTTTTTTCCTGGAGGATTGTGTAACTCTCTCTCTATCTCTCTCACTCTCTCTCTCTCTCTCTCTGTGGCCATGTAAGCGTAGCGACCCGGGGGCCACGTGGGGGGGCTTCCCGGACCCCGGAGGCTCGGAGCCAAACGGTCTGCATGAAGTGGAGAGGAGAGCTCCAGCATCAAGGTGGGTAAGGACCATGCCTGACCTCCAGGGCAAAGGTCAAGACAAGAAGAGAGCGAGAGAGAGACTTTAAAAAAGTGATGCTCTGTTGTTGGCCCAACTTACAATTAGCATGCTGATTAAAGGCTGGGAACAAAAGGCTTTGGAATGTGAGTTACCATCCATCTCAACAACTCTAATTAAAACAGAAGACGGGGAAGCCTCAAAGGAAAATCAGTATTTAAAAAAAAAAGGCTCGTACAAACGGTTTACTCAACGCAGAAAATTAGTGTAAAACTTTGGTAAAAATGAAGCCGGGTGGGACTCGAGATAACAAAGTCCTGAATTCTGGATCCTAATTCCTCTCTTTGTGCTTCTTTTCCAGGCAGACGGGGGAACGAGAGAAACACTCAGCGGGACCCCGGACCCTCCACAGACGTCGGCGAGAGAAGTAAAAAATATACGTTTTTACAAATCCTACATCACCTCCTGTTCTTTCTACTTGTTTGACTCTTTTTAGTGAAGTTTAAATAGACAGAAGGGCTCAGAAACGTTATAGTAAGTGTAACGTGTGTGACGTTAAAATCAGATTCTCCTGAAAGGTTCATCAGTTCAGTTCATCAGGACTGAAGTCAGGTTTAAGGGGGGGAGGGGAAACAAACTTGACAGACCTCCACCTGCTCTCTAAAAACAAACCAAACAAATGGTTCCCCCCCCTCCTCCCATTCCCGTGCCACCTCCCACACTCTCCTCCCCCGCTGCTCACCTTCAGGCTCCAGAGTGGCCTCCTCCTCCTTGGTGGCGGTGAGCGGCGGCCGGGCCACGCTGACGGTCAGCAGGGACAGCAGGACGGCGGCCAGCAGCCAGGCCCACGAGGCCATCCCGTTAGCTGGGGCAAGCGCTCCCCATACCCGCCTTCTCCACCTCCCCCTGGACACTGATCCCATCGGAGGGGGTCCGCCCAACCATCAACTGCTGCCGGGGTGGGGGGGTCGGCCTGTCACTCGCTGGAATTCACCCAATCACCTGGGCTGAGAGGGGGGGGGGAGATTTGTTAGTGTGGAGTACTTCATTTCTTCTTTTTATTCTTGGCGGTGTGATCCGGACCAACGCAGTGAGAGAGAAGCGAACAGAGACGCTGGTCTGCTTTTTAAAATGCTGTCAAACGAGCCGTGCCACAGACATACCGGAGCTGTGAGGCGTCAACACACACACACACACTGCATCTCCACTGTAATTACACTGGAATACGTATTAGAGAAACCAATTAAGAGTGTGTGTGTGTGTGTGTGTGTGTGTTCACGGGTCCAACCGGTTTGCTGTTCTCCCCCTGAGCTGCACCGCTGCACCACAGCTCTCAGATCAGTCTTTAAGCCTCCACATTAATAATAATAAAGGGCTGTTCCTAGCTGATGAGGCATACTCGTGGAAACATCCCTGGCGCAGTGATGGAGCAGCATCCATCGTGTATCTCCCCGTGCGCAACAGATGCACCAAAACCTGTTGCGCACTGCTGCATCTTCTATTCATCGTGTTCCTAAAGGGGCTCTTATTGCGTTTGCGTGACGTCATTATCATTCATTGAAATGGGAGATTTCAATATTCAATATTTTCACACACACACACGCAGCAGTGTGTCCGTCCAGACATCTGCGGGTCCGCCGGTCTCTGGAGGTTTGGCTGAAGTCACGCTTCCCCGCGCTCCTCCTGCTCCAGCTGGACGGATCGATTTGTTTTCACCCGCAACAACAACACGGAGTTTGACTTTTACGCACACAAAAAAAAACAACACGGATTCATCTTTGGGTTCCACGCGACGCGGCTGGATGGCTGGAGGCGCACGCGACGTCGCGAGGGTGAATCCATAAATTGAAATCCCAACTTTTTCATCGGGGAAACGTGGATGTTCCCAATTAAAAGGCGAATAACTCTGCATAGTTCCAGCTCAGACGTATGAATTATTAATGAGCTTACACATGAATCATCCAGAAACCTCCTTTTGTTTGTTTTTTACATCATATAAACATATAAAACCACGCTTAAAGAATCACAGGTAAAACAGGGGTCATATATGGAAGTACACATAACGAATAAAGACATCTGGATTATGAATTGATGTGATGAGCTCCATATACAGCTCCTTTCTCGCATGTTGCTGACATGACGTTTGGACACATGAGGGACTTTGCTCCATGCGTGGCCACAGCTTTTCCTTTTAAACCGGCCTTTGAATGAACATTTCTTGGCACTGATTGAATTCCTATTGATATTCAAATCAGTTGGCTTTTTTTTTCTCCACAATGGGGTCTCATTTAGAGCCTCTCGGTGATTTAGGGCTCCGGGCAGCAAGCAGTGAAAAAACAACTGCGGTCACGGGGATAATTGGCACCATAAATGCAATGTAGAAAATTAAGCAAAGTAATAAATAACCAGGACACTTGTTAATGGGCTCTGAAGTGATGACGCAAGGTGGCGTGTAGCACCTCGCCTTCTAAAGTAAACATGCAGATTTCACACAAAAACAACGCAATAAAGCTGCGTTATTTGTGTCTTTAGAGGGAAAATATCAAATAAACTTGTATGCATGTTTTACATGAATGTCTTATTGGTGGTAAAACTGTCAATTCAACTATAAGACGTGATCTTATTCTTATTTCATTCTGCAGCCGTGAAGAAAAAAACAGCCCCTAGTATTTTTTTAGAAACCCACGTAGCTGTTTTTTGTCGTGACAGCCGAAAAGCTTTGACGCATTTGCGCGTAAATCTGAAGAATACTCACCAGGGAGGAATAGAAACCGGTGGGATCTCTGTTTTGGCATGCACAGATAAGGGAGGAGAGAGAGCATGAGCTGAATCCAGAGGGGAGGAATGTCTCCAACTCCACAATGCACCAAAAAAAAAAAGGAAGAAAGAAAGAAAATGTGCGCTGTCTTCTTCTCGTTCTTCGGTTTAAATTCCACAATCCGCCGATCGCAGATAGAATCCCCGACCCCGAGCGGCTGCGTAGTCCGGTGCCATGCAAAGAAATCCTGGGCTTTTTTACACGCGTTATCCTTCACGAACGGCTCGGAAAAACCATACTGCTGTCCTCCTCCTCCTCCCCCCCACCCACCCCCCCAGAAACTTTTCCTACCCGTCACCAAGTTTCTTCTCGGGCGCAAAACATGCCCAGTGTTCCCCGAGCAAAGCGCGACTTGTCAACTTTTTTTTTTTTTTTTTTGTAAAGAAGAGAGAAAGTTTGCAGCTCCCGCGGAAGGTCGGGACGTTGCTTCAAAAGGTGCCAGAGGAAAGTCGTCCAATGTGAAATGTGATAAAATCCACGCGCGGTGCGCGTTTCCCCGCTGGAACGAGTCTTCTCCTCTCCGTCCGGCCGGCAGTCCTCCTCCGCTCCTCAGACGCTTTGTCAGGTTTTTACTCGGGCTTTTTTCTCCTCCTTACGTCTCCACACACACTCTGCCCTCCTCCTTCACTCCAGTGGGTGTCATCCCCCCCTCCTCCCTCCAACAAGCACCCCCGGTGTAATTCGAGCCGCTTCCTGGCCGCAGTGCCTTTGGGCCCTGCCTTCCCTCCGCCCATCAAACTGCAGCGCTGCCTGCCTGCGCTCAAACTTGCTCCGACTGGGTCCGAGGGGGCCCCCGCTCCGCTCCGGAGCACGTCCAGCCGCAGTAACAGCGCCCCACAGCGGCCGAGGGGAGATATCTGCGGAGGAGGAGGAGACGCACACATGACGCACAGCACAGACGCACGAAGCGTCCAAGAGAGATGCTGCAGCTGCAGTGGAGGAAGTATCCACGTCAGGTTGTTCAGTGGAACTCATGCTTCCTGTGTCTCATAGAGCCGAGTTTAAAAATGATGTTGCATGTTTATAAAGCACTTCATGGATTCAGATCTGCTCCAGTGTTATGAACCCGCCAACCGGACCCCCTCCAGATCTTCAGGTCCTGGTCTGCTCTCTGCTCCCGGGGTCAGAACCAAGCTTTTTTTGTTTTCTATGATTCTGCTTTTTTGTCTTTTTATGATCCTCACGTCTTCCAGAAAACCAAAATCCTTTAAATCTGCTCTTAAAACATTTATGTTCAACAGGATTTTTAAAGACATCAAGGGACACTCATTTTACTGTTCCTGTTTTCTTAGCATTTTGATGTATTTTTACTTTTTTATTATAATTTTTTTATTTCTTCTTATCTGTAATTCTATGAATGGTTCTACTATTGCCGTATTCTGTTATTGTTCTGTGCAGCACTTTGAATCTCCTCGGTGTATGAAAGGTGCCTGACATTAAAATTAAAGCTTGTTGAAGTATTTTCAGTAAAAAAAACATAGAAATCAGCTTCTTAATATGAAACACTGTGGAGCAAACTATCCAACAAAGTAGTTAAATGCATCTGTAATACAACTTTAATACTTCTCCGTCTGGTTTGAGTGGAGTGACGTCTTTCCATGAGGGTATAAACACATTTGGAGTAACTTGACTTCTATGGCTCATCTGCAGGTTAATTTCACAAAACGCATGAATAACTTGTGTACAGATCTGGTCCAGAGACCGAAGACCCCCCCCTCCCGTCTCCTGCATTGGTTCAAGTGCTCTCAGAGGGGGAGGGGGGACGACTCCTCTCACTTCCACTGATGAAGCCCTTCTTTTTTTCTCAACAACGGAGGGAAAACGCTTGCATTCATTTTGAAAAGAGCCACTAACAAGGTTTTTTTTTCAGGTCGGGCCTGTGAATGTCTCTCTCCCACCTCGGCCTCCACCAGTGAAGCCGTCAGATAACAGTGGAGCTGACAGGTTGGCCAGAAATACAGAGAGAGAGAGTTGAGGAAGGAGAGTTTGACTCATTTTTCAAGAGTGGCACAAAATACCCCCCTGCTGTTTCTCCATCCCTCCCTCTCTCTCCTCTCCTATAAGTCTATTTACAATCGCCCAATTTATTTTCCCGCTGCTCGGACCTGAAAGAAAACCTCATCAAGCCGAGTCTCCCTGTTTGAATGAGAGCTGGATGGACTCAATGCCCCCCTGGCTCTGTGGCATCGTCAACCCGTCACAGTCCCTCTTCATCTGCGATCTTTTCCTGCGGTCCGTCCGGCCGGGATCCTCCTGGTCCAGCAGTCCAGGTGTTTGGAGGGAGAGCAGAGGAAAGTGAGGAGCTAACAGCTTCCATCAGCGTCTCAGATGAGCTATTGATTCCTTGTCGTTGTTATCATGGGGAGGGCAGATTATTGGACGGGTTCTCCAATAACCGTGTGTTGATGGGAGTATCTCTCACTGACTCTGGACCAGCGAGTGATGTTTGATGCTGACCAACACCCCCCCCCCCCCCCCCCCCCCCCCCGCTGTTATGCAAATCCAAGATGCCGTTAGGGAGAGTGAATCAACAACTGGCCGTTACCTCCCTTTTGTCCAGCAACCGGCTAATTGGTTCACATGAGTCGCTTCCAAATGTATTTTTCTTATTGTGAATATGAATCATAGTAATAATAATCATTTTAATCAATAATTCCCCTCAAATGCATTAAAACTAAAGTAACGAGCCTATTTATACAGTCCAGATATGTGTTAAGTAAAAAGAACTAAAGCAGCCTGCTTTAGTTCAGTAACAAAGTGTTTGTACTTTGTTACTTCCCACCTCGAGAGAAAAGCGACGTACAAACAGGGTTTGATGACATCACTAGCTGGGAAGCCGATGACGCTCCGGTGTGCAACTTTAAAAACGTGACGTGGAAACTTGAACCACGTTCACTCAGTGAAGTGAAGTAGGAAATATGTTGCATTCAGCGGCTGGTTTTTGGACTCACTGAATGGAACTTTGTCATATGTTCATGTATCTGGAGGAGACACTGACAGACATTCATGGTGCCCAGAGGATGAATCGGAGTGATCCTCCTCACATTATTCTGCTATTCCAAAGTTGTTCCAAACTTTTTTCCTTTCCTTTTTTTTTGTAATTGCAGCTTCTTTTCAACGAGAGTCACGTCTCAGACGGGTCTATTTCCAGCAGCCGCCGTCATCTCGCTCCCAGCAGAGCTCCATTAGTGATAACACATGCAGCGCTCGTGGGCTAAACGCCTCTATTGGAAGCGATCAACTATTATACACTGTGCGTTTTCCCCTCCATGCAACGGCACATAGACAGAACACACTCCTTACAGTAAGCCAGGACGGTGAACCCCCCCCTCTCTGCTCCTCCTTGCTGTTAATCATGAATGGCACGGTGATGTTATTGTATCTTCCCCGGGGGGGCGCCCCCCGATATGTCACTGACACTATATAATTAAAACAACAAACGTGGGTGAGTCACATCCTGTAATATATGAAATGAATGCGTGGAGCCGTGTGGCGGTGAGGGGGAGGGGGGGTAAGAAGTCGATGCACACCTCGGGGCCTAATCTGAACCATATATGCAGCTTCTTTGCAGCCACCTCTAAACCTCTCATAGTGATGATGTGGCCAGTCTGCCCTGTAAGTCAGCAGGACGTCCTCCTCACCGTCACCGTGTAATAGCATCATCCAGAGAGCCCCCCCTCCCCCCTCCCTCAGCAGGTAACAGAGCAGGGACAGAGAGGGAGGGGGAGTGGAGGCTTCAATCATCCAGATTCCTCACATGTTTCCACCTCCGTACTCCAGAGTGTTTGGAATAGCTGGGATGCCTGCAGACCCAGCTTGCTGTGGAGCTGAAAGTGGAGCACGAGGAGATGGAGGTGGTGGTGGTGGGGGGGGTTTATACAGCTTTAAACTGGGAGTTTGGCTATTTTCAAGTTGCCACGGGGGAGAAGGCAACTGCTGGAGGCAGAAACACTGCAGCGTTGCAGTATCACTCCTGATAAAACAACGTAGAGAAATGTTGAGTAGAACTTTAAACCTCCATATACAAGAAAATGACAAATACATTTTTGCCCCATGACAAGGATTTCTGTCCATTTCAACATCACTTTCTCCCTTTTTTCCCTTAGTTCAATACTCACACATAAGTGTAATGCACACACTCACACAAACACACACATTACACAGCTCATTTGGTTCAGAGAACAGGTCACTTCAGCCATTCTGGGTATGACTCACGCTCAAAGGCAGGACCGTGCTGGCGCTGTCGGAGTCTGGGTTATTTTTCTCCTCCGGCTTCGTGGTGAACCTGCACGTTGTGACTGTGAGTTGTGGCGCGCGTCATTGCAAAGATCCATTAGGTCGGTGACTCAGTGGGCTCAATGGTACTGCCAGTAGTAGAGAGCCTGCAGAGAAAAGGTATTGAGGTAGTCTGCTGTTCCTATCAAACGTCTGCAGGAGTGGGGAAATCATTCTTTTCATTTGTAAAAAGGTAAACGTAAAGGTTTGTAGTTATGGGAACTGGGCTTATTCACTACCTGGCAGATAGTTAGCTTAGCTTAGCATAAAGACTGGAAACATTGTAAACATGAGTTTATGGTCTCAATCTCTAGTTTCAAGTCTTCTTCAATCCAGCATGATGTTCATTTAGTACATTATGGTCCATTTAGAGTCCACCAGACCAGAAAGCAGGGGATGCTTTAGGGGGCGGGGCTTACCTGCTGATTGAGTCGCTACCAATGCTAGTTAGCTACTAAGATGGCTTTAACACTTAGCTGTAAAGTTGAACCTTGAACTATGAAGCTAACTGTGTGAGATGGATCCAGATCCAGTAAGGTTTCCACTCTGCTGCTTGTGTTTCATCAGATCCACCCGTCGATCCTCCACAGTCCAAATATGGTCACTTCCTTCTCTGGTTGCAAAACATCCAAGATGGTGACGGCTGAAATGCTGAACCCGAGGCTTCAGAAACGTAATCCACAAACCAACGGGTGACGTTACCATGACTACATCCACTTGTTCTATACAGTCACCTCTATAGGTCTCGAGCTCATTATCTCCTGGTCAGGCACAGAAACCTCCTGGAGTCTGATGGTTTGGGGGGGGGGGGGGGGACTGCTCAGGGCCAAAACAAATCGTTAACATAACTACATAAATTGACAAGCTGTCATTTGTACACCTCGTTTTAGTTAATGAGCTGTAGAGTTGCTGGTTGCTACCATCGGACGGAGCCAGACTACCCGGGTCCCTGCAGTCCTGGATCTTAGCTAACCAGCTGTCGGCTGGAGCTTCGTACTGAACACTCAAACAGCAGAATGGCATTGATCTTCTTACGTAACCCTCCGCCACAGAGCTGCTTTCTCACTATTAAAAAGAGGATTCACTCTGCACTTGTTTCACGGCGTGAGCTGAGACTTATTACTTGTTTGAAACGTAGATGTGCTGCTTTCCTGTCCGTCGGAGGGGAGTTAGACATTAGCGCTGACTGCAGTGATCCCTGCAGTTCCTTCTGCCCGGAGCGGCAGGAAGTCAGGTTAAACATTACACGGCGTGCCGAGCCAAACTACTTTCCCAGAACGAGCGGCGGCTCCGAGTGACGACGCTGCAGGATGTACCTGTGAGCTGCTGCTCCTTACCGGCAGCACCATCCGAGCTGATGCCAGGTCCCTGAAGGTCATCGTGGACTCTTTTGGGGGGCCGGTGGGGGGTTTCTGGAAGACTTTCTCTGCGTTTTGAAAGCAGGTGTTGAGAATGAGCGTGGGTCTGTTCCCTGTCACCGATGGTGGTAAAACCGAGGGTCTAGAGAGTATTTCGGGTCTCTCTCTCAGAGAGAGTCACACACACATAGCTTTCATTGTGATTATAGATCGAGGGACAGCCCCCCCCCCCCCCCCCCCTTCCTCGGGGGAATAAATCACGAGGTCAGTGAATGGGCTGTCTGACCTTTGACCCCAGGGCAGAGAAAAGACTCTGCTCTATGTCCTGATGTCATCAGCAAGTCATTACCGCCGAGGCTCTCAACACCTCCACCGTCCCTCCCTAGCTCACGCTGCTATTGGACGACCCCCCCACCCCTCCATGGCCACAGCGCCTAAATCACTCTGCAGGGCGGCAGTTATAGACTTGACCTTGGCCCGCCGCTGTTTTCCATTCTCCGCTCCCACATTGAACTCTGTTTATTGTTTCTCCGTGTCGCCTAACTCGCTGCTCCAGCGACATAAAATACATGTGTATGTTTGTAATATTTAGCAACTCCTTTTCGAGTTCCCCTAACTGTTTATCCCGGAGATATTCTGATATTTGTCGATGGGCGTGTTTGCCATCGTCGTGGTTGACGAAGGTTGTTGAGGCAAAGCATATGTTTTCTTAAGAGACGATGAGGTGAGCCGAGGTTAACTATTTTGACCGTGAACGCCAATCTGAGGCCTAATTTGGGGCTGAGCGGTCTCCTGAGGAGTCACCTTCTCAACGGGGGGGCCTGACCTTTGGGCTCCCTCGGGCGGCTTCTGCACTCCATCCAGAGAGAGAGATAGAGGAAGAGGAGGAGAGTGACAAGAACTCTATGTCTGATTAAATATCCTGACAAATAAACCCACTCAACCTTCCAAATCCGAGTTTAGAAACGTAGATTTCCGCCCTGCTGTTTACACAGCTCCCCCGTCCTCGCTAACAGAGGAGCGGCTGTGAGCGTCGGCTTCACTCTGAGCTTCAGGTTGCAGCTTGCCCACCTCCGCCGTGCAGACTGACAGATTTACATGGTCGTCTAGCACATTGTTCTGCACATGCGAGTCCTAATCACACTGTTGAGGCGATGGCATCCTCTTGAGAAACTCATCTCTCAGCATCGACTCGTTCCTGTTCCTTCCCGCCCTCTTGCCTTCGGCAACGGCAGGAACCGTGAGCAAAGCGGGGGGAGATTAAAAACTCCTACTAGGCCTATAAAATAAGCTAGTACTTATGAAGGCACCTGGATAGACTCCTCTGCAGAACCACATGCCCCTCAAGACAAAAGAGCTATTGACTAATTCATTTATGTAAAAGATTAGACCTGTACCAACCTTGGAGACTCGCCGGAGGGGGAAAAGTCTTTAGAAAATTCTCCCCTTCATGTAATCAGACGTGCATGCCTGAACATGTGTCGACTAAATGTACACTTTGGGGGGGGGGCTGCCCGTGCAAATAAATTAATCAAGCTGAAAACGGCGCTGCCTTTCAAAGCACTTAGCAGCTCGGTCGCCCCGTTAGGCCATATTCCATCAATCACGATCAAAATCGCTCTGGAAAAATGGGACGCGGCCAACGTGCAGCACAGAGCGGCGTTTCTGCAAAGAATGGTGGGATTGTAAATGTGGTTTGTGTTGAGTCGAGGGGAGATGCAATAAAATGCTTTTCTCAGAAAGGGATTTCATTTAGTTTTGAGTTTAGTGTGTCTGCCTTATAAAGAGGGAACTAATGGCTTTTTGTTAATAATGTTTTATGTTTTTAGTAATAAGAACAACGTAGCAAAAGTGCAGCTCTCGTGGATCCTCTTTGATCATCATTTTCCTTTTTTAGCTTTAATTAATCAGGAGAAAGAGAAATCATTTATAAGTGAAGTAATAATTTACTCCCATGAAGTTTTAAGTCGTAGCTTATATCTAATGAGACGGAGTTCTGCAGTTATGTTGTTGATAAAGAGCAGAAAGGAAGTGGATGAATGCACCTTTATGGAGCTTTAAAATAAAAAAAGCAGCGCTGTGCTCCGGCCAAATGGATTTTAATACTTGGAGCTGCACAAAACTCATATTAATGATCTGTAAACCATTATTGAACTATTTATGAATCATCAATAAAGCCTTCTCGCAGATACACAGTAAGTGAAGTCTAATGAGGAAGCGGAGACATTGAGTTTGATGGTTAGAGCATGTTTATACATCTACATGGATTTAAAGATAATTTGGTCGTATTTATAAAGCACGACTGAAGGGAAACTAAAATGTGAAACCTGCAGCAGAAGTGTGGGAAAAAGCTCCGCTTGTAATTACTGTAACAGTGAAAGTCAAGCAGACACACCTTGTAAACTGATCCCTGAGAATCCTGATGCCCCCCCACGCCACTCCTCCCTGTCTAAGCTTTGGGTTAAAGCAGCAGGAGAAAGCCCCCCCCCCCCCCCCCCCCCCACATACAAACATCCACAGCCAGGCCGTCACTCCTTCAGTACGTCACCGTAATTCACAGTGACAACAAACAACTGGCTGTGCTGCACATTACCCATGATCCCTCACGGAGGACTGAGGGGGGGTGGGAATAGTTGGAGGAAGTGGGTGGGGAAGGGGGGCATTTAGGAGGGGACAAAGAGAAGAAAAGACGGGAAGAAAAGGGTCAAAGGGGAGGGGAATCTATCGGCATGTATATAAACCAATATCTGTCTTATTTGTTCAAAACCATTTTAATATTTCCTTCCACGTTATAACGCCCCCCTCCCTCCCTCCCTCCCCCAGGACTAATAACACTGAGGCCGATACGGTCCTGTCAGACGGGTTGAGGAATAGTAGGTTGGTGACCTTTGACCCCAAAGCATAGAATAAAGACAGAGGTGGTGGAGGAGGTGTTGGGGCAGTTTAGGTTTCACCCCCGTCTCGAATGCTGCGCTCCGTTCAAGGTTTTGTACAAGTTCGAGGGGCGTTTTCTTTAAGTGCATGAAAAGGAGACCCGACCAAACCAAAAAAGGGAAGGGGGGAGGGGCAGGAGCAAAGGGAAGAATACCAATAAGTAGGCGTAAATCAACGATGGCGTGAAAACACGGCACCTTCGGGCTCTCTGTTTTGACTGAGGAGACAAACGTGTTCGTAGCCTCATCAAGCCTCAAAGGTTCTTACACAAGAAAATTAATGTTGTTGTTTACGTGGCGTCGCTCCGCAGAGCCGGATCGATCCAACGTTAGAGAGGACTCACCGAGGCTGGGGGGCAGAAAGAAGGAATCCACTCACACGGGCCACTTTCTGTTAAAAACAACAATCTGTGCAGAAATGATAGAAAGATAAAAGAGCTAACTCGTCAGGGGGAAGCATCATACTCATGTATGTAGGTGTGTGTGTGTGTGTGTGTGTGTGTGTGTGTGTGTGTGTGTGTGTGGACGGTCTAGACAGAGAACTTGTTATAACACAGTAATACATGAGTAGTTGTTGTGTTGCTTTCGGTGTCAGATGTTCAACCCACAGTGTAGTAGCAGACGAGTCCACCAGATTCTCATGAGGGGCAGGGGTAAAAAAAATAATAAAATGCACCAGCGCACAGAAAGTTTTCTCCATTTAAGGGCACCCATGAGTGTACGGTATCTCGTTTTCTCCACTGGACGGCACTTTATCATGTTTTATCTGCCGTAAGGCGTCCGAGAGGGAGCTTCCTTCGAACACTTGGGGCACCGAGGGAAGCGAGTAGAGTCCTGGGGAAAGTGAAGAGATTCTGTGGTACGGAAATCAAAATGTTTTGTTTAAATTTAGCAGAACAGAATAGTTTAAAGACAGGATTCTGACTTTAAAATACTTCTTCTAGACTTGAGTATGAGAGGAGAATAAACGACGGTCCAAATGTCTGGACCAGGGGTCTCAAACTCAACTTACCTGTGGGCCGCTGCAGGTAGAGTCTGGGTGAGGCTGGGTCGCATCAAGTACCCCACAAAAAAAGGGGTTCAAGTATTCCAAAAAAAGTACAACTGATCCAATCTTCTCAATCTTTCTCCTACTATATACTATATTCAGGTGCGCTCAATAGTCCGGAAATTACGGTACAAGTGACCAACGTTGCTAATTCGTGTTGTTGTCACGAGCCTGAGCTATGGTAGCGCCGCAAGTCTGAGACCCCTGGTCTGGACTAGAGTGCGAGAGGCCGGTTTGACACGCTGGTGACGGATGGCGGTCTGTCGGAGCCATGTGTCCCCTCTGAGGGTGGGGGTACCTGTGGGCCTTGTGGCCTGTTCACCTTGACCCAGAGTACCAACCCCCCCGTCACCCCGTAAACAAGACAAGGCATCCAAACACGTGCATAATACCGGGTCAACGGCCACTTGCTCAATCCATTAACACTCTGTTAGCTTTTATTTGGTCTTCCAATGTTATGAGAAGCACATGTCCAAAGGTTGCGATACAACGGAGGAGCTGGCAACCAGATTCACACTCGTGGGTCTGGAAGAAGTTAGGAATACCAGGACGCTGCTCAGAACAACAGGATCAAATTAGCCGTTCTTCATCTGTTTGATTTACGGCCTCAGTCGGAGGTTTTCCTGCTTTCAGAGTCCTATAAATCTGAACCGAATCAAAACCTACATCATCATCTCTACCTGCCAGGTCCCACCGTCAAACTGTTCAAACTACTCCCTCGTGCAAGCTGGATGATGCAACTACAGTTGTGATTTTAAATCCGTACAGTCTGAATCAATGTGTCAAGAGTCCGACACTAGAAATGAAAGGTGACTGAGAATCTAAAGTTTGTAAAGAAAGCTTCAACGTGACATATTAACACGTTTTAATTGGGCTTTGAGAGTCTGAGAGCGGGTCGTGGAGGCCCATCTGCCCCTTGGTATCCGGTGTTTTGGGGGGCAGACCGCTGCTGGCGTGGACTCTGATTGGGCCCCCGGCGGCTGAGCTAAGAGAGGGCCGTGTGCACACGGCCTCCACGGCTAATCTGCTAATGTATTCCAGAGGTCAGGAGGGTTTCGCACCAAATCAATGGAGGGATTTACACAGCTTTGCCCTGGAATGTGCTCCGTCCGCACTCTGCTTCGGGGAAAAACATCCACCTCTGCTTCGCCGGGCCGTCCAATTTTCCGCGGCATTTAACCACAAAGAAGAAAGGGTGAATTTGAAAAAAAGAAAACAGAGAGAGAGAGGTGCTCTCTCACCCGTCCCTCTCTCTGTGACTCGTCTCAGTGTTTTGGTGCCGCTGGCTCTCGGTCCAACCACACACTGTATAACCCTCTGACACAGATTACTGAGCAGTGATGTAAGGTGGCTCTGCTTGTATATGTGGGAGGTTCTGCATGGAGCTCCAGTGTTTGAGCTGCGTCCTCTGATCCAGATCTGATCCAGAGTGAAGAAGCAGGACTTTGATATGCATCATGTAATATGCATTATGTCTCATAACATAAAATCTGAACCTCTCAAAGTTCAACTTAAATGTGGGCAGAAATGGAAGCAGTGTGGGGCGGTACACAGGATTGATTCCCGCTGCTGTCAAATGTGATACACAGTAAATATTGTGCAGCAGTAACTCTTTCAGATCAGGTGTGACTGTAAATAAAACATGTGTTTGCCTGCTGACATGAGTACATAAAGTTTTTCTTTTTCAAATCAGAATTCTGACAAAACTTTTTTTTACCCCCAGAATTAAAATTCTGAGTTTAAAATCTGAATTCTGACATTAAATCCAGAAAATTTGAGAATGGAAAAAATCTGAATCCTGAGATTAGAATGTTGGGAATGAAAATTCTGAGATTCAAATTATAATTTTGGTTGGAAAAGTCAGAATTCTGAGATTGAAGTCAGAATTTTGGAGATTATAAAATCTGAAGTTTGGGAATGACGAATTTGAATTCTGTCAGAATTTTGACAATAAAAAGTCAGAATTCTGAGATAAAAGTCAGAATTTTGAGAATAAAAAGTCAGAATTCTCAGATTAAAGTCAGAATTTTGAGAATAAAAAGTCAGAATTCTCAGGTTAAAGTCAGAATTTTGAGAATAAAAAGTCAGAATTATGAGATCAAGTCAGAATTTAGAGAATAAAGTCAGAATTCTGAGATTGAAGTCAGAATTTTGGAGATAAAAAGTCAGAATTCTGAGATTAAAATCAGAATTTTGAGAATAAAAAGAAGTAATTTGTTCTAGAGAATTCTGAAAAAGAAGAAAAATCTGATGTGGCCCTAATGGTCCAAAACTTCCTGGGTTTGCTTGAAACTAATAAGTTGGTAGAAAGTTTTGTAAGAAGGCAAAAGCCTGTATATTTTTGGAGGCGAGACCGTTAACCCTTAAATCTCTCTGAAGGGCGGAGCCACGTCATCTCAGGTAAATCCAGGGCCGTGACCCTGAACCAGATCCCTGCTGGTCCAAAGAAAACCAGAGGGGGGAGAGGGGGGAGAAAACCAAACTATTAGGGAGGGCGAGCGTCCCACTCTGATATGAGATGGGGGGAGATGTTTCCATCTCCTTATCTGAAACGTGTGGATGGGGGTCAGTCGGGTCTCGTGTGCGTAGGAATGCGGCATCGATCCCTCCTCGCCTCCCCGACGCTGGCTGCCGGTCCAGACCCGGCCCCGGATCATAAATAAGCCGGCCCTGGATGGAGGAGGACACCCGAACCCAGACGCTCAGACGCGCTGGGGCCCTGGTCTGAAATCCACACACACACACACACACACACACACACACAGACACACACACACACGGCTCACTTTCACTGCCTTTTAAACTGGGGTACAGAGGTCGGAGGTCAGATTCATATAAATGTGTTCAGCTCCGCACGCTGTGAAAGAGGGTAGATTGATGTTCGGCTCCACCTTCTCGTGTTATTCTTTCACATATCTGTCTGGGGGGGGTTTATGTTTTTGCATAACTCCCATGTGGAAGGTTGATAAAAGGCAGAGTGTATGTAAGTAGAGGGTTTTAGAGTACGTAGATTGAGATGTTTGTACGATGAAACTCCTTCTCTATCATCCAGCGGATCGGTCTGTGACGGCTTCACTGCTGCAATGCTACATGTTCTGTTTACCAATAGTGTACTTACCCGCCGGGCAGAGGGGGGGGGAGGACAAATGAGTGTTTGAGGGGATCCGAGTGGCGGCTCGCCTCCAGCTCGGTGGCTGACGGGCGAAGTCGACTTCATTTCATCTAAAAGAGTAGTTTAATAGTTCATCCATCAATAAACCACAATGACCAAGCAGAAAATGAATTTCTAGAAACTGAAATTGATCCTTCTGCTGTGAGTCGTTTCTCCTGATGGTCTTTGAGATGTTTCTGCATCTTGATTGGAGTCCACCTGTGGTAAATTCATTTGATTGGACGTTGATTTGGAAAGGTGCACACCTGTCTCAAAGCCGACAAAAAGCAAGCCGTGAAGTGGAAGGACCTCAGAGAGCTCAGAGACAGGAGTGTGTCGAGGTGTAGATCTGGGGGGTAGAGGTGCAGATCTGGGGGGTAGAGGTGCAGATCTGGGGGGTAGAGGTGTAGATCTGAGGGGTAGAGGTGCGGATCTGGGGGGTAGAGGTGTAGATCTGAGGGGTAGAGGTGCGGATCTGGGGGGTAGAGGTGTAGATCTGGGGGGTAGAGGTGTAGATCTGAGGGGTAGAGGTGCGGATCTGGGGGGTAGAGGTGTAGATCTGAGGGGTAGAGGTGCAGATCTGGGGGGTAGAGGTGCAGATCTGGGGGGTAGAGGTGCGGATCTGGGGGGTAGAGGTGTAGATCTGAGGGGTAGAGGTGCGGATCTGGGGGGTAGAGGTGTAGATCTGGGGGGTAGAGGTGCGGATCTGGGGGGTAGAGGTGCAGATCTGACTTGAACCTGATCGATCGTCTCTGCAGAGACCTGACAGCATCCGGTCCACCAACGGTGGAGGAGGATCCCCCCACACACACAGCAGCCCCGAATGTCCCCAAGTCCTTGAAACGCCCCTGATCCCAACCCTCCAAGTTCACCCCCCCCCCTCCCCTCTCTGCAGCCTCTTGCCCCAGGCCCCATCCTCCTCCTCCTCATTGACATGATCTCTCCATTCATGTGTCAGAGCATTTCCTGGGGGGGGGGGGGGGGTGACAGGGGGTCAGCGGTTTGATAAACCCATAAAAGGCCCCCCAAGTTAGCTCACGAAAGGCCTCGGATGGCCTCTGTCAGCCCGTTTCCCACAGCCTGTCTGTCTGTCAGCCCGTCTGACTGACAAGGCCTGTCACTTCACACCCTGACGCCCACAACCCCCCTCCCATCCCCACCCCCCGATCACATTATTAAAAATCATTCGCTCCGGGCCTGCCACTCACTCATATGACCCACAAAAGCTGCAACCTCACACTCTTTGCCCCGTTTTTTACTATACTATGACGTTTGTATGACTTTTTTTTACCATACATGATTTTTTTTTTAGTAAAATGACTTTTTTTTTTAACTTTTTTTTTACTATACTATGAAATTTTTTTTACTTAACTGACTTTTTTTTAAAACTTTTTTACTATTTTTTTTTTACTAAACTGACTTTTTTTTTTTAACTTTTTTTTACTATACTATGACGTTTTTTTTTACTAAACTGACTTTTTTTTTTACTTTTTTTTTTTTACTTTTTAACTTTTTTTTTTTTTACTAAACTGACTTTTTTTTAACCTTTTTTTTTTACTATACTATGACGTTTTTTTTTTACTAAACTGACTTTTTTTTTTAACTTTTTTACTATTTTTTTTTACTAAACTGACTTTTTTTTTACTATACTATGATGCTTTTTTTTTTACTAAACTATGACTATTTTTATCACTTTTTTCAACATACTAAACTATGAATTTAAGGACTTTTATCGACATGCTATACTATGATGTTTTTTATGATTTTTTTCACATCTGAGAAAAAAGTGAGTTTGACTCCTATGTGCCACAGAATGTTTTAAGTTCTATTAACTAAATAGTAGAGGTCATACTAGAACACTGTGCCAGGTGAAATAGCTCAGTGTGATAGCAGGCAGGTTAGGCATCACAAGGTTATGAGTTCAATTCCTTGTTCAGGGAGAGATTTTTGAAGTCCAATAAAAAAGAAAACATAAAGTCTGCAGAGAAGCAGAAACGCTGTTATTAAGTCTTCAATTTTGCTTCCTCCCCTTTTTGTGACACCGTATATGACTTTTTTTATGACTTTTTTTCGACATACTAAACTATGAAAATCATGTCCTTTCATTGTTTCCAGCTGCTCTCGTTGATTTCCTCATCTCCATCCAGTCTGCTGCTCCTCTGAGAACCAACAGAGAAGGCAAATGAGCTCCTTAAATGGGCGATAATGTCAGTTCCAGGTATTCTGACGGTCGGGCCATCGGCGTTATGGGTCTCCCAGGAAGTGTAAATCACTCTGGATGATGGTTGAAAGGTCGAAAACGGATCAGACGCTATAATCCATGAATTGTCATCCACTGAGGCTGCAGGTCTACCAAGTGTGTGACGGACATTTACAGTCAAACAACAATCACTTGTATAGATGTTTATTTTTACGTTACTTAATTGCAGCTTCAAACAATTCTGGGAAAAACTGTCACACTTTTTTGCCAAATATATCACATTAAAAAAAATATTTTAAAGTAATAGATATCGAAATAAAGACACTTTACACAAACAAACTTGTTTCCAAATGTGTTGCCGTCGGATACAGTGGTGGAATAATTCCATCAATCAGACATTTATATATAAGAGTTTGTGTTTCAGCAACAGAAGGACAGATTATTGGTTCAGAGGCTCAGAGAGAGAAACAAACTGAATACACTCAAAAAATCTAGGAGTGATTATTGATTATGATTTTACCTGAACGCTTTTATCATGTCGGGATCACACACACACACACACACACACACACTCAGCAGTGTGATGGACAGGGAGCCTCAGCAGCTGCTTTAAGGAACTGAAGAGGAATAAAGAGAAAATTTATGGGAGGGAGCGAGGAGGCTTTGTGTCAGAAGATGAGATAATCTGAAGAGGAGGAGGTGCGCACACACACACACACACACACACACAGGTTAATGTGGTGGAAAAACCACAGTAAGTAAAAATGTATCTTAGAGGGATGATGATGAATCTGAGTCTCGTTGTCTGGTTTGTGGTTTGATGAAAACCTGGTTCCGGTTCCAGAGTGGCGACCTGAGATAATTCAGTCACGCATGACTGTTTCTGTCTTTGTGTCCGTGTGTCTCCCTCCATCTGTCTGCGTATCCAATCACACCAATTATATATATATTACCATTGTTGGTCTTTTTGTATCGGAACAAAAAGGTGTCCGATGCAGAAAACACAATCTTTACTCTGATTTGAAATTTTGCTGCTGTTTCTTTTTAAATAAACACATTTTTCACGAGTCTTTGGGGCCACAGAAGATCCATTTTTCTCCCCGGCTTGGTAGCTGCCGCTCTCTCTCCCTCCTCACCGCTCTTAGCTGCTGTATCCGGTGTGGTGAAGCTGGCACCGGCCCTCCGACAGCTTTTTCCTGCACAGACGTTTTTGATTCGAGCGCTTAAAGATTCTTGGTTTCTCTACATGTGTGGTGTAGACCATCTTCCTGTTCCTCTGTTTACTGAACAGTAAACCCGGAGGCCACAGGACCCCGGTGTGGGCTCCCACCGAGGCTCCTCGCTGCCACCAGAGAGGAACCCGGATCGTGTAGAATAATACGAATAATGTGAGCCCAGAAACACTTCCTTCACCGCAGCGCCGCAAGACGAGCTTCTTTCTCTTACATTATCCTTCATATTGAAAGAGCCGCTCCGCCGGAGAGCCTCGTAAACACTAACCCCCAAATTATCTACTGCTTTTTTTTCTCATAGTGGTACTTGAGGAATCTTTCATGGTCCGAGAACAGTAGACTTCTTCCAAACCCCGAAGCAGGATGAAATAGTCCCTCTGTGCAGCACGTTGGGGTTTTTGGGGGCCTGTAAGTGAATTAAGAAGGGCCTTGAAATGCCCTCGGGGGGGACAAACACAGGACAGATAGAGGGGAAACAGAAAAGGAGTATTGGATGTAGATGTTGAGACACGAAGAGAAGGAAGGAAAAGCCTGGTGCCCCCCCCCCACTCTGGATTCCTGGGTAATGACTGGGCCTGTTATGGTACCAAGCCTCAATTCGCCAAATGAAACAAGATGCCCGGCCAGTTCCATGATGTTTATTTCTCCCCACATTTCATCCCCTCCTCTCTCTTTTCTCTCATTTCTGACATTAAAATCATACATGCAGAATCTGTATTTAATTAGCATGGCAGCCCACTGTTTTCTTCCCCCTTATTTCTCATCTGCTGCTACCCCAGATTTTTTTATTTTTGTGCAATTCAGCAAAGTCATCCGGCCAAAGCAGGGATCTGTGGCTTGCTAACCAGCGGAGGGGAGATTTTCTCAGAAACCTCGTCTGCCAACAACGTTCTTCGATGAGGCCTCCTTCGTGTTGCTGACCCGGCCGACTGGTTTCCGATCACCGCTGGAAGAGACTCCCACGTCAAAGAAAAGAGATATTTCTACTGCATGTCGATGTTTTTATTGTTCCCTTGGTATGAAGGAACAGTCATCCGTTCATGCATCAGCAAAGTCAGCAATAAAGCTGCAAAGAGCACCGTAAGCCTGCACGCTCACGCACGTCCAACACCCGTCTGTAGTCCTTTGAGCCACCGACGGGCGTCCATCCAGCATGAGAGCAGGCTGCATGCCACGGAGGGGGGGGTTCTGGGATCAGAGATCCTTCTATCTCCCGTACGGCCTCCGAGGCTCCGGCTTTTTTTCTTGCAGCAAGCACGATATCTGGCCACGAGCCTCGCTTCGATTTACGGGCGCCACGAAGCGACCACAAAGTCAAAACCCAGACGTGAGCTCTCTCTCTCTCTCTCTCTCTGTCTCTCTCTCGCTGCACGCGAAACCACATCAACCAAAGTCTTTAATACTGCTGCGGTTGGCGTTGATGTATTGGCTGTTACCTGAACTCAGCCGCTCATTTGACGTTTGAATTGGATTTGCATAGTTTCACATCATTCCCCGAGTGTTTTCTGAGGGTCTACGCTCTCTCACCGACCACAAGGCTTCTTATTGTTGTGGTGGGCTATGAACAAACAACCACATGGACTCGAGTACGTCATAAAGACGGGGGTCAGACTGTATATACAGGCCGTCTTTTCCAGACTTCTATTGGGAAACACATCGGTCTTCGCTGCCTCGCCCTCTTCCCTCGCTCGTTATTCAGGAAGGCCACTATTTGGCAGGATTAAAAAAATATTTGTTCAGCTAATTCTTTCTGCAAATGGCTTAACGGCCTCGCGGGCCAGGGGGGGGGGGGGGGGGGGTCCAGGGGGGTCTGGTCCTTAATGAGCGACCACTTCCAGTTCTGTCAACTCATTTCTCAGAGAAAGACATTGTGTTTTTCCACACATGATTACTGGAAACATGGAAGGGCAGCACAATCCCCCTCCACACCAAATAGTGCCCCCCCCCCCTCCCTGTGGCACCCAGGGCCTTGCCCCTGAAAGCACCCCGGGGCCCTTAGCCTTCATCAGGCCCTGCTCGGATATCCGACGGCTCCTCAGACGAGGCGCATGAAACATTTCTGGCATTTCTCAAATGTGTGGCTAATCAGGAATGGATCCTCTAAGCGGGGGGGGGGGGGGGGGGGGGGGATGCTGTGCAGCTGTATAACACTTTGGGGGGTAAAACATAGAGTTCTGTAAATGATTTGTATATATTTTTACAGGTTTATAGGCTGCTCATGTCCATATAACTTTATATAAACGTTAGTGAAAGAGTGATATAAACTCTGTGTTCTGATGTAATAAAACACGTTTTGGCCACTTTGACACTCAAGAAACTAAACTAAATACTAAACAATTATAACTAGTGGGGAAAATGTGGCTTATTAAGATAATATAGGCTATTAGGGATAACGATTGTATTCTTTATTGGTGAGATTTTGAGGGCCAGCAGTGTTTAAAGCATGAAACGAGGTGTGAGCATGGGGAGGAAAAGTGAGACCCTGCCCAGGAAAATATATATACATATATATATATATTATATATATTATATATATATATATATATATATACATATACATACACACACACACTTGTTGCTTTCACGGTAATAAGAGATTTCATAGAAATGTGTCTCCGACTACGACACCTCCATCGGGAAAAAACATAATCTATATATAATCTTAATTATACAGACATTTTTCAGTTCTCCTCCAGGCCAGATTACCACCCTCCCCCCCCCCCCCCCCGACCCAGCAGGTTGCCGGGACGATGCCAGGCGCTCCCCTCGACGGGGCAACAACGGCAGCATTCAGCATTCAGCGTAAGATTTAGAGCTCTGCAAATATTGGCTGTATATCCGTGTGCCAAGAATAGGAAGGAGTGTGAGTTTATATTAATAGGGGGGGGGGGGGTTGTAACTTCCACCTGCACTTCTGGAATAGATAGATTTCCCAGAAAGCAACAGAAAAGTTCGAGGACAGGCGGCGACGACGGGGGAAGTTTGTGAGGCAGAGAGAGAGAGAGAGAGACAGAGAGAGAGAGAGAGAGAGAGAGAGAGCAATCAAAAGAAGATTTAGAGACAGCACACATATTGAGAGGAGGGTCGACTCCCACCAAACCGCCGCCCAACGCTCCCCTCCATTCACCGCCACATCAGTATTCTGATGAGGGAACGCGTCGGACCGCCTCCCAGAGAAAGAAGCTAAAGAGGGCTGAAAGACAACGGAGGAGAGACGTTAACGTGGAGGTGATAATATGGACATCTATCTCCCCCGAGGCTGTTGTCAGCGTCTCCATGGCGACGGTGCAGCGCTGTAGGAGCTCCGTTGTCACGCCGACGCTCACCTTCATAACCACACAATGAGTGATGATGAAGGATGAAGGCGGAGCTTCTCTTCTACACAGCTTGTTTTTGGGGGGGTCAGTTTAGAATCACATGCTCACATCCGTTTACTTCAGTAGAAGTACCACAAAGTATAAGAAATACTTAGTAGAGGTACAGAAACATAGTAGTGTAAGTAGCTGGTTGAGGAGCTCCTTTATTTACAGTGGGTTTGGTCCGGCGGTTTCACATTCAGTGGTTTGAAATTAAACGGGAGAGATCACGAACTCTTCTTCTTTATAATATTTGCATGATGTTTGTTGGTGAAATGTTTGGGGAGTTTTTGGTTCTAAATGAAACCATGTGAGCGGGTCGGCGGGGGAAACGTGACCCGAGCCCCGACCAGAAACCGGCTCACGTTGAGTCAGACATGTTGGACTGATTTTATAATTACTCTGTGTTTAAAAGTATCATGTTTTTATCCATAATTACAAATATTACACACAATTTCAAATACAAAAAAAGTATTATAAAGTAGCATTTCATGGGATATGCTCAAGAGAAGAACAAAATTGTACTCATGTACTTGAGAGAGCCTGGATCCTAGTGGGGGGGGTCGGGGGGTCGGGGGGGTCTGGTGACAGTGTGTTGAATTTGGGTGACAGGGCCTCACTGGGAGTCCCCCCCCCCCTCCCTAAAACTAATCCCCAGGAGAAAGGACCCGCATTAGGGTGCGATACGCTTAATCCAGGAGGGGGGGGATCTTGTCCACAAAGGAGGCCGGCACTTCCTCTGGCCTGGGAGCTTCCGCTGGTCTGGGTGTGTGTGTGTGTGTGTGTGTGTTGGCAGAATAAAACGATAAATAAACTTAGTAAATGTACAACGTCCACATGGAGATCCAAACCAAACAATCAGCCCACGCTCAGCAAACACTCCTGCTACACACCGGCGGGACTCGAACCCGCGGCTTAAAAGGAAACAAAGCTTCAGACAGACAGAAACAGAGACACGTTTCATATTTACAAACAGGACGGGAGGCCGGGTTCCTCATGAACGCTGCGTCAGTCTTCCTACTAGAAAGGGGGAAAAGAATATTTGAGAAGATCCACCTTTTCATTTCTAGAGAAAGAGAGAGTGTTTTATTCCATGTTTCTCCGACATGTTGGGATCAGACGTTTCCAGACCTTTCCTTCGCGTCCTATTTCACGCTGACGCATCCTCTTCCCTCGCTGCATCTCCTCGCCTCGTGGAGAGAAGAGGAGCAGATAGGAGGAGGAGGAGGAGGAGGAGGAGGAGGAGGTTTGTGTTGTTGAATACTCACATGTGCTTCTAACAAACACTTAAACTGACATTCGAAGTCCAAACTCTCAGCGCTCCACTCTGGCTCACTGTGGCTCCGCCGACCTTTAACCTTCATCTTTAACATCTCAACTAAAGTTTCCACTTCTTTCATCCTCTTTAAAAAATGGAGTTACACCCCGACTGACTGACGGTTTCAGCTGCTTTCATCTCAGCCGCTGCTTTCACAACTCAACATGCTGACGGGACGGAAACTCCAAAAAACTGAATTTACAAAAAAACGCTTTCCTGCTAATTACACAACTGATTTCCACCTGCTCCACGCTGTAAAAAGTTTTAACGGCCACTTCCATTGCTTTCACTGCTTCCAGCCTGACCTGACAATGACTCATAATTTTTTATTTTTTTTACGTGTTTAGAGTGTGCATTGTTTAATGCAGTTCCAAAAGCTTATCTTATTGTTTTTATTCGTTTTTTTTATTTTGCAGTCATTCAAACCATAGAACTACAACAAAGTAGTGTTTGACTCCCCCCAACCCGACATGACAAGTAAGTCAAAAATAGACAATAAATACATCCATAAACAAATGAGAAATAAATACTAAAGTGGCATGTATAAATAAAATAAAAAAAATAAAAAATTGCAATAGTAAACAGTATATATAAGGAAACTAAAATAATAATAAGTAAATTAAAATGGATTTATTTATAAAAGTCTACTTACTAAAGTGTACTTACTAAAGTTTCACACCCTCTTTTTTCTTTTCTTTTGGAGACAAGCTCCGCCCCCTTGGCACCAACACTTTTACATGAAATGAAACCTGTGAGATGTGACTGAAAATAAAGCCCTGATTCTCTGCATGCTAACCTTTGGCTGAGCGGTATGCGGTGGTCAGCCCAGACCTCATACCTAATAAGAATTATGAGCAGCGACACAATTATAAATATATATATATATCAGCGTAATGTCCGAACCGGCCCACGCTGGGTCTTGGTGCGTTACGGACTCGTTATAAAAACAGCCAGCCGGGTCCAGACCACTTGTTTTGACAGAAAGAGGTCCACCACAGCGCTGGCACAAGTCCTTGTGTGTGTGTGTGTGTGTGTGTGTGTGTGTGTGTGTGGCGTCCACCACGACTAACGACTGGTGACAGTGCCAGGAGTGTGTGTGTGTGTGCGTGTGTGTGTGTGTGTGTGAGGAGGGGAGCATGCCTAATGTGGGAGAGGAACGGTGAATCCAACGGGGGCCAGCGTCGGTGTTCATGGAGAATTAGCTCGTCAGTCCTTAAACCGGAGAGAGAGACTGTTTCCTCAGGACTTGGGTACGTACAGACAGACAGACAGACAGAGAGACAGACGGGTGGCGGGTTCAGAGGTCACAGAGGTTGCTGCACAAACACAAGTCCAGGGTCGAGCTGACACGGAGCCGAGTCTGTGTTACACGTTAGCTGCATGATGGTGTGTTTTTAGGTGAACATCCAGAAGAATACGATACTCGCTCTGAGTGAGACCTGACCAACAAAACCTCAGGAGCACATAGAGAGAGTGTGTGTGTGTGTGTGTGTGTGTGTGTGTGTGTGTGTGTGTGTGTGTGTGTGTGTGTAGGAGGATTTAAGAAGTAGGAATGTGGTTAATATTCATATTAATTACCATGTTGGGGGAAAACCCTGATATGATCATGGACGTTTAGTTCCACCACATAGACGGTAGAAAAGACTTCACCATGGTGATGAATTGCATCCATCTGGTGCAAAAATACACACATTTACACACCGATAGATTTCACAGCCTCCAAAAAGGCTGTGAAATCTATTAAATAACTAGATTAATCGAAGAAAGTTTGGCTGCTGGCACCAGATCAGCCGTAAAAGGAAAAAGCCACAAAGTCCAAGCAAAGAATATACATCCCCTTTATTTGGTTTAACAAAACAAAACAGAGTCAATAATAAAGCTATAAATATTACAGACAAAAACATTGAAAACGGTGAGTTTGTTGCTTCGAATGAATCCAGAGGTAAAAAAAAAAGAGAGAAAGAAAAGCAGGTTGATGTTGTGGATAGAAACTTAAATACGTCTAAACCTTCACGTCTGAATCTAAGTGATGATATTAAAATAAGGAACTAAACCGAGAACGGGAAGCTGAGGGATCCACCGTTGAATAAAGCTCTTTAAAGTGAGATATAATGGTGAATGGATATACATACATAGATAGATGTGAGCGGCTGCAGTTCCAGCCAAAGCAGAGAGACTACAGGGAAACAGACTTCGCTGGTGTGTGTGTGTGTGTGTGTTCACGTACATATTGAACATATTAAAAGGTGCAGCGGTGTGTTCAGGCGCGGTACAGCAGGATCCTCTCCGCACAGTCCTGCCCGACCAGGCCGGCGTACTGCTGCACCTCCGGCTCGTCGCTGGAGCCTTTGCGTTTGCGTGAGTAGGCGGCGTACGGCATCACCGTCCGTCTGTAGAGCACCAGAGCTCTGCCCACCTCCTTCAGCAGCCGGCCGTCTCCTGGAACACACAGATTTACAGTGTTAAAGTGGCAGTTCGGAACATTTCCATTTAAGTTCCTATCTATCAAAGAGTGAGTTAAAACAATGGTGGTTGATCATGTGACCCACTAATGAAGGTGCTTGTTCTGATTTGCCCAGAAATAGGATCTCCGTGTCTCCGTGGCGACATTCCCGCCAGAAATTCAAAATGATGGTTGGTCTGCAGGTGGCGCTCCTCACGGAAGTATGCTGCGTTTACTTGTAATCGGAAATCGGTAACTTCCAACTGCTGAGTCATGCTCCCTCTAGTCTAAAGTGTTATTACTGCTGACTCACATGGAGGCAGAGAAAGAAGACCGTTCAACTTCCAGTCCAAGAAAAAGAAACAACAAACTAAAGGAAGTGAAGAAGGAAAGTCATCAAGAAGCAAAGTGACGCCAACGAGGGAAAACCACCTTTCAGTGTGGAGCATTTGAAGGCATCACGCAGATGAGAGTCGACACTGTTGGTGAGGGAGATGAGTCCCAGAGGCTCGCCTGCAGTTCCATCTACCGCCAGAGAGGCCGCTAGAAGCAACGATCTCAGATGGAGTACATTATCCGTATATCCCCCCCCCCATCCTTCATTCTCACCAGTTAAACTCTGACTTGGCAGAGAGACACCATTGTTCCGAGAAGCAGAAAGCATTTTTTCTTCTTCGTCTAATTCTACGCCGTTATTTACGGCGCCGCCTGGTTCGCCAACCTCAGCATTTTCATGAGGTCCCGTGTCGTCCGCTGCCAGGTCCCACCAGACCCGTGAAAACGCTGCTGGTCTCCAACATGTAGTGTTGTTCTGCAGCTATAGTCCTCTGGAGGGTCGGATGGAAAAAACCAACAAAATGAAGGGGGTAAAAACCAGATGACCCTCGCTCCGACATAAAAAAAATCCCTCCAGGAGTGAGAGGGTGAGCCGAGCCGGCGCCGCGGGGAGATGCAGGGCAGCCTAACCCTGATATACGGCACATAATGTCTGGAAATCCAGCATGAGCTCCATTTTCTGTCCTTCAGAACTGAGAACATTTCTCTAATCGCCCTCTTAAAACCCTTCTTATCTCTCTCCAAGTGTTCTGCCTTCAATGCTGAAAATGTTCAATTTGTGTCTTCGTGAAATGAACACCCCCCCTCCCCCTTACACACTCCACACACAGTATTTCATGTGTCCCCGGTCCTGGTCCTGGTCTGGCCCCGGCTAAGAGGAAGCAGATGAACATAAAGTCGGAGCCAGGCTTACGGAGCGGAGCCGACCGGCTCGCCAGGTTCCATGGCGACACATCAGTCAAACGGGAGCCAGTTAGATTCGGTTATTAATAGACCCCCCCCCCCCCACTAACCGATCCCTGTGACGACACCCATGTGGCTCACAGCTGAGCACCCAGGTGGTGCGAGTCATCACAAGTGCACTTATTTCTCACCGCGGCGGCGCTGCTCCACTTTATTCACCGAATAAACCTGGAGAACCACGACGGAGCCAAACGGGACGTGACACAAACAAAGTGTTTGTGTTTATTATTCTCCTCTTGTGCCAGATGTTGGAAGGCTGTTCGTGATCACAAACACGAGTCGACACACTCGATTAAAATGCACGACGGGGAAAATGATGACGTCTCCCAAACCAGGTACGTATCCGGGAAATAAGAGTGCACCGTCCCAAATATTTATGCACCACCTGAAGAGCCCGAGGGAGGAAGAGAGCTGCTGATAAACATGAAGCCCCCGAGGCTCCAATCTCCATGAGATACTTTTCATATTTCAACACCCACGTGGACTCATATTTTATTTATTAGCCTCATTTCCCCGCTCACTAATGTGTCTTCCCCCTCCTTCTCTAAACTGCTGAGTCACACAATAAGAGGAACGCTTGAAATACACTTTTAAATGAAGAAAATCTGCAGTACGGTAAGTCTGGGGGGGGGCGGGGCTTAAAAAGATGTAAACACAACTTCCACATGACTGTCAACTTCTGGTCCATGAAGAATTAATGTTTATTAATGACGGGAATATTTAATCATTTTGAAGCTTCCCTTTTTAATAACCGGAGCAGCCTTCAGCATCGCCTCCTCACGTTCTTCGTCGTCGCCATGGTTACGCACGGATCGGAACAGATGCGGATCTAAGACGGTCTATTAACCTCAACAGTAACACTGAGCAGACCCCCCCCCCCCCCCCCCACATCTATCTCTCTCCCTCGTCCTCCAGTCAGTCCAAACATCCGCTGCTCCTGTAAACATCTTTCATGGCTGCTCGCGTCCTCCTCCACCAGAGGAACCCTCCTCCTCCTCCTCCTCCTCCTCCTCCTCCTCATCCTGAGGAGCTCCAGACCCCCCTCGATCCCCGCCAGGCCCACCGGACGTTCGGTGACACGCCTGCCACGAGGTCACGGCTCCTCGGTTGGTGGGGGGGTCGAGGGGTTCAAGGGTCGGTAGGGTGAAGACCCTGACACCTCGCCACGCTCCTCTCTCTCTTCCCATCCATCTCTCCACCTTTCAAAACGCCGAGTCAAAGGCGGAGCCGTCGGGGTTGTGACCACTTCCTGTGACCCGATGTCGCGAATCCAAAAAACGGGGGGCTCGCGTTGGAAAGAAAAACGATGGATAAAAAGACTCTCTTGCTCTTTGACCGCGAGACCCGGGTTCAAGCCCCCGGTGTCCGGCACGCATCAGTCCGGCTGACCCTGGATCTCTGTAGCCGACCTCCGCCTTCTTTCTGATTATTTAAATCTCTTTATGTATTTCTTCATGTATTCTTGGTTTTTCTCTAGACTTCTTAAATATATTTTCATTGCGTCATGAGCCTTGAGATCGAATGTAAGCTGTTTGTAGTTATATTTTCCCTGTATTGTATTTTATTGTGTGTTTATTTGGTGATTCAGAAGGAATGGAGCAAAATAAAACCCCATCCTCCTGCATTATGAGGAGAAAGTGAGAGAGGAGTGACGGCGGCCTCCACATTAAAGCAAGCCGGGCTGAGGAGGAGAAAGCCTCCTGAAGAGCAGAGCAAAGTGGCTCCGACAGCGAGACGAGATATGAAAGTGTAAAACTGTAAAAGCTAGAAATATAATGGAGGAGTGGTGGAGGGGGGGGTGATGTGCTCCCGTCTCCTGGCTTCACTGTAGCTCAAAGGCAATCGGCTTGATGGCGTTCCCTTGAAGCATGAAAGGGAGATGAATTTCACATTTTGGGAACATTTTCTTTACTAAATATAACGCGTTCTTCTGGTTTTGTCGCCTGCTGGAAACACTCGAGGGCAACGCTCCTGCTCGTCTCTCCACCGAGCAAAACACCAGATTACGAGTGTGTGAGAGATGATGCATATGTGCTGCGTGGAATGTGTGTGTGTGTGTGTGTGTGTGTACATGTGTTGGAGGCCACGAGGACGCTCCCCTCGATGTGTCCAGCAGCTGACATGTAATCAAAGTGAGCCTCTCGGACGCAGCAGTGTAAACTTTAGATTAGCCGTCGTTAGGCACCTCGTTAAGACGAGCTGTGGAACCGGGTCACGACATGAACGCGGGTCTCGTTCACCCCGGGGGGTCCGGGTTTAATCCTCGACCACGTTGTGTATGTATAAAAGGAGCTTTTCCCTTCTTTGGATCAGATACAAACATTTTGGATCATTCAAAGCTGACCCTTAATCTCATTTTGCACCAAAAACTGCCCTCTGGTTTGTCGATACAAAACTTCCTGACGGCGGCTGCTTTACACATTATAGTCCGTTTCCTGTTTGTCAGTTAGTCAACGGAACAAAACAAAGTCAGACAAACAGACTCTTTCAACTCTTATTCCACGGAAAAACAGCAACACTAAAGCACTAGGGCAAGTCAAAGTAAGTGCTTTATAGGAATATGTTTAATGTACTAAACATGAGTTGATAAGAAATTATTAAAATTGCATTAAAAAGAGGATTAAAAAAACAAAAAAGTGAGAATGTGCAAATAAATAATTAAAGATGAGAAAGAAGAAAAACTGTTGTATTTTCACCTCTGATTTCCCAGCAGGACTCCGGTACAGTAAAGCTGTCCCAGGTGACCCGAGGGGTCGGGATGCCTCAGGGAAGCACACAAGATAAGAATCAGGGATGTGTTCAGGGACCCATAAAAGATGAGGAAAAGGACTTTCAACTGTATTCTAATAGTCTATCTGCTGAAGATGAAGAGGTTTTTCTGTATCTTGTTTAGACAGCAACCCCTTCATTTAAAGCCAAATAAAAGCAGCGAGGGTTTCCCCCGAGTCTTCTACTGAGGCCACAAACCAGCAGCATGTTATTAAACGACCAATTAGGGCCGCCGACGGCGTGCCACGCCGCTAATGTGCCGATGTGAACTGACCGCTGGGTGTATTTCTGGAGGAGGACAGAAAAAAAACCCTCCACACAACCGCTGGCTGGCAGCAGACCTGAGGGCCAAACGTCCAGACGGCTAGCACCTCAACGTAGTGACACGGCGTTTTAACGTCGGCGTCCAAGAGCAACAGCAGGAACGAAGGCTCCGCAAAAAATACAAAATGGCAAAGTCTAAAAGGCTGCAGCTGGTCCTCGGTCATTTGTGCCGACTCGGGGATCCAGAGGTACGACTGACGAAGAAAAAGGTCACACCTACTGGCTAAGCTGTTAATGGCGACGGTGTAAATGACCAGCCGACTAATGGTTTTTACCCCCCCTCCTTTTCTCCAGGGTGTGGATTGAGCAAAGAAGAAAAGCTCGCCAGGAAAGAAGAAAAAGAAGTAGAATCCTAATCCTTTGACGAGTGTGAAGTCTTTGATTCTGAAACAGAAAATATAGGAAAGGTGGCATCGCTGCCATAGACTGGATATAAGAGTGGTGATGTCACCCTTTGATCTTGTGGCGTGACGTTGCAAAGCCTCGAGTTCTGGCTCTTTCGGCGATCGGAAGTGATGTCAGAGGGTGGAGCTGGCCGACATGTTACAACTAGCTTTCATGAAGGAAAATACACTGAAAAGGGTTGAAAAAAGAAGAAGATGCCGTGGTAACGCCCTGTCAGTCATCAGGTAGCCCCGCCCCCTAAAGCATCCCCTGCTTTCTGGTCTGGTGGACTCTAAATGGACCATAATGTACTAAATGAACATCATGCTGGATTGAAGAAGACTTGAAACTAGAGATTGAGACCATAAACTCATGTTTACAATGTTTACTGAGATAATACATCAAGAGAGAAGTAGGACCATTTTCTCATAGACTTCTATACAACCAGAGAGGAGTCGCCCCCTGGTGGCCAGCAGAGAGAAGTAGGACCATTTTCTCATAGACTTCTATACAACCAGAGAGGAGACGCCCCCTGGTGGCCAGCAGAGAGAAGTAGGACCATTTTCTCATAGACTTCTATACAACCAGAGAGGAGTCGCCCCCTGGTGGCCAGCAGAGAGAAGTAGGACCATTTTCTCATAGACTTCTATACAACCAGAGAGGAGTCGCCCCCTGGTGGCCAGCAGGGAGAAGTAGGACCATTTTCTCATAGACTTCTATACAACCAGAGAGGAGTCGCCCCCTGGTGGCCAGCAGAGAGAAGTAGGACCATTTTCTCATAGACTTCTATACAACCAGAGAGGAGTCGCCCCCTGGTGGCCAGCAGAGAGAAGTAGGACCATTTTCTCATAGACTTCTATACAACCAGAGAGGAGTCGCCCCCTGGTGGCCAGCAGAGAATGCAAGGTTTAAGGATTCAACTCAACGTTACAATGTTGACTGAGATAATACATCAAGAGAGACGTAGGACCATTTCTCATATACTTCCATACAATCAGACTTCTTTATCGCAATCGGAGGAGTCGCCCCCTGATGGCCATTAGAAAGAATGCAAGAAGTTGAGTCCACATTCACGGATCCTTCCGTCCTCCACGTCAGTCAGCCTCTCATGTTGTTGGACTCTCTTCTAGTGCCAGCACACAGCTACCAGCCTCCCTCCGTTTCTCTTCACATCTCTATTAAGTCACTTTTTTATCACGTCTATTCTTCTACTGCTGCGTTTCTTACCCTTCATCTATCAATCCTAGTCTGGGTGACAGCTCCTATTACCGTCTTATCCGTGGCTCTTTCCTGTTCGGTGCTGCCGGTTACATTATCCACGTGATGTTCAATCTGTACAGTAAACCTTATTTCACTTCCCCCCCCCGACGGCCCATGTCAGTCTACGGGAGTCTTTCTGCTCGGCATGCACATCCAAACCATGCAAATACATTTCTGTTTGGTTTACGTGGGGAGCCGCAGGAATTATTCACCGCACATTCACCCAAAACCACCTCCAGCACAAAAAGCAGAACAAACACAAAAAAAAGGATTGAGGTGAAAGAGAATGTCTATCATGTTACGCACCTTTTTGCAGAATAGGGTTCAAACCTCTCCCCTTTTAAAACATTCACTTACACTCTATTAAACGCTCTCCCCGGCCCCCGATCCCTCGCCAGTCCAGGCCGATGGGGCGTCTGCCAGTCTACCTTCTGCATGTGGTTTATTATTGCTAATATCAGGATTCGTCTAACGGCAACCCTTTCCGCCATGACAGCGCTGGCTCCGCTCCGATCACGCTGAAGGATCACGAGGAGGGGGGAGGGGCTCCTGGCTCTCTGTTTACCCCCAGTTCAGTACCGAAGACCCAGAGGACCCCGAGACCAGATCAGTGTGTGTGAGGCATGAAATGATAAGGTGTTCCACAGCCGTACCTGCATCGGGATCCGGGTTGAACCGAGCGTAGCGGGAGACCTCCAGCTTGGGTAGGCATTGCTCTATCGGTACCCAGGCGTAGGTTTCTGGGCACAGGAGGCTTGAAGGCCGGTACTGCCCCTGGGGGGTGAGAACATGAGGGTCAAGCCTTTCCATTATGACAACAATCGACAGAAAATGTCTACAATCATTAAATGTCCGTGCTTCAACATTTTAGAGACTAATTACTCCACAAACATGATTGACAGATAAATCCATATTCCAGGCCACTCCTACTGTTATAACACCATGCTAGTAAACCTTTTAGGGGTTAAAGGTTTTTGACAAGTTGTAAACTGACCTCGGGGTCAGGATCAGAGGGGGGGGGGGGATCGAGCTCTGCTCTGTTTAAGGTCTTTGTTTGAGTGTCCGTGTCAGCAGAGTTACATCGTCTGCGATGGCGAGCAGGAAACGTAAACAACGCCGGCGTATTGTAGTGTGTTTGTGAAACGGGTACAAGTCTGAATTTGACCTAAGATTGTTTTTTATGGAAAGTAAACCAAACTGAACAAAAACAGCTGCAGGGTAATGAAGGAGGAGGAGGAGTTTTGAATGAACAGAAGAAGGAGGTGACTCCATTATCAGAGACCTGTGTTCCATCACACGCCACCAAACAAACAAACTGCTGAGATAGCTCTGTAAACAAGCAGGCGCCTGCAACAAGCCCCTGCTGCACCATCTCAACACCCCACAATAATATTTATCGTCTCGGAGGAATTAAACGGCGGGGCAAAGACTCGAACATACACAAGTGAGGTCACAAAGACGATGATTAAACTCAGAACAAGAAATAATAAGCAAGACAAAGAAAATACCATCCGCGGCGCCCTGACCACGACCCATCTGTCAGTGGGCCCATAACGGCAAATATGCAGCCTGTTTTTACACGCAGGACAGGATGCCATGAGGGGGGGGGGGGGGGGGGGGTCACTCAGTCAGGCTTTCGCCTCATCATCTTCACCCACCTTCTATTTTGTTTTTGCTGCTGAAACGCCAAAAATATATCACTAAATTCATAGTTCCTCCACCTTTTCCAAACTCAAATTCAAGCACTTTTCAAGCATTTCAAGGTGCATTTCCATGCTTTTCCAGCACCTTCCAGCTGTGGTAAACTCCATATTTGTATGGTCAGTATTCAGTCTACTTATTCTGTCACTTGTTCATCACATTAAATGAGATGTTATTGTCCTCTAAACAACCAACATGATGTTTGGAGACAGCTTTTTACAGAAGGACCACAAATGAAAGGAAAACTAATTCCACTAACAGATCCACAGAAATATAATCACCAACTATTTTCATCATCTGTTGGTGGGGGGGGGGTAACATGCTCTAAGTGCCTCCGCTAACAGACGGATGGCGGTAGAATTCGGTGCATCCGCGGCAGCAGAGGAACACACGCCACGATCGGATGCTCGCCGTGTCCCAACAACCAACTGTCAGCAGTCAGCTCGACACTCTCACACCCGACCACACCTCTGTAGACTCCTTCAACACACACACACACACACACACACACACACACACACACACACACACACACACACACACACACACACACACACACACACACACACACACACACACACACACACACACACACACACACACACACACACACACACACACACACACACACACACACACACACACACTCCCATGGACATGGATGTGTGTGTTCAGGGACGTTGGAGGGAAATAAAACATGCGAGGTTGAGATCGGTCTGCATTTGTGAAAAGAAATAAAACGGTTTCCTGTTTTTCTGAAAGGCCTCTCACTCTCTGTTTTGTGTCTAAGGCATGGAATGATATATCCAGAGTGCTTTTGCTGTAAAAAAAAAAGAAAAAGAAGAAAGCTTCGCCAGAATGAGAGGTCTCTCTAACCAACAAGAGAAACACAGTCTGGCCAACGGCACAGACAGCAATTCCTCAATTCTAACCCCTGAAAAGAAGAAAGGATGATGGGGAAGGACACAGCTATTAGTGGTCTGGACAGAGGAGAGAGAAAAGAAGGAGGAGGGAGGAGGAGGAGGAGAAAAGCTCGGTTCACCACAACCTATCTGTCAGCTTCTTTTCTTTATTGGACTGAAAGTGAAGACTGAGCTCACCGCTGACTTTCTTTATCTTCCCTCCTTTATTTCTCCTGCTCCTCCAGGTTTGGCTTGAAGGCCTCCTGTAATTCACAGCTACCCCTGCAGCTTCCCTCGCCTCGTCATCGGCCCGCCGTGCTCTGCTTCACAATATCCGTCACTCGATCTCACGGTTATTTACAGCGGGAGAACAGAGATGGCTTCCTGAATCCTACTGTAGAGCCTTGTGAGACAGAAGACCGACGTCCAACGGACAATCTCAGCTTATTCCTACAAATCTATGTTCCTTAAGAGGACACAAAAAGCTAGACGTGTGAACGGCCAGGAAGTCATGTGATGAGATTTATTCATTTTGTGGGCCTCAACAGGTTTGTACGACGGTGTATTATAGCCTGTACGGTAAAAAACGAGAGAGGGGGGCAATATTACCAGAAGCAAAGTCGCACATTTGAGTTTATAAAGTCGCACATTAGCTAATTTATTACGATGCTAACAACCAGCCTTTATGCGAGCTAACCTCCCATGAACGTGTGCATTTATTTTTCTAATTAATACATCACAACGTGTGAAAGCTACCGCTAGCATCTTAGCCCAACCGCCCCAATCAATAAACAGCCATAAGATTACAATTTGGTTCCATATAAATCAAACAAACATCATATTTGCCCCTCTCTCGGCTCCGTTTTTTCTTCCTACAGTGGTCCTAATACGCCGAGGAAGGTTTGAGGCTTTCCAGACGAAGAATATATATTTTTGTTCCTCCCTTTCTAAAGTCTGAAACCTCCCCACCCCAGAAACCGATCCGTCACCACCCCTCCATGCTTCCCTCCATGCTTCCCTCCATGCTTCCCTCCGTCCTTCCCATCCCTCCTCCCTGCGCTCGCATGTTCAGACGGATACGAAGGTGCCGTCGATGACTGACGGCCTCTGAAAGCCTCGTTTAGAGGGACGGAAAACGAGCGGGGAGAGAAACATGTAGAAAACGTCAGCGCGTAGACTCGGCTGCCGTCAGAGGTGTGAGAAACGAGAGGGAGATAGGACGCAGACGAGGGGGAGGAGGGGGAGTAAATGAGGTGCAGATGGGTAACGGGATGGTATTTAACGTCACTGGGACACGGGCCGATGGACGTGATAGGAGGCGTCCGAGTGCCAGGACGGAGAGGAGGAGGCTGGGAGCGAGGGATGAAGAGGGAGGGAGAGGGATGAAGAGGGAGGGAGAGCGAAGTAAGCTGCGTTCTTATCGCCACGCAAAAACAAAAATGGAGGCCGTGCGTTCACAAGTCAGAGACATGCACTCCGTCCCTTTCAAACCCCCTGTGTGTGTTTCTGCATGTGAATGAATGTGCCGAGGTCAGCGTTTTATACAGTGAAGTGAACTTTTAACAAGACAGAGGGGGAATTACTCAAAGCCCTCGTCTGAATAACAAGCCGTCTCCTGGAGTAAACAATTACTCAACCTCAATCATCACCAGGAAATAAACACGGATCTCCACGGGGGGGTGGGGGTGGGGGGGGGGTTACACAATGCTTTTCGATCCATTATCAGCTCGGAGCTCCCCTCGGTGACACGGCATTACTCACTCTCATTCAGGCCACACACGGACTTTGCACACATCACATCTACTTTACTGCCAACTCAACGACTCCAACATACGGCCGTCACCTTGTTCCTCTCCTACCCTTCCCCCCATATCTGTCTTGTTCTCACACACACACACACCTATGATTTATTTGAAAAGCAATTCATCAAAACACATAACTGGAGTGCCTCGCTGCAGCCGAGGAATCCTCGTGAAAAGCTACACTGCTCCTGCCCTCGTTTCTGCCTCCTCGCCCGACTTTGACTTATGGATGTGTCGACTTGAGGCGGCTTCGTGTTCAGGTCTCTAGGTTCTCCAAAGAAACACATTCATATCAAATTCAGACTCCGACTGAGCACATCCCCAGTTAAATTGTTCATTTAATATGATAAAAAATGTGCTTCTGGTCAGTCTTTAGCAGAACAAATCCTCCAGACAGAACAGGAAGTGATGTGTTTTAATGCTTCTGGCAAAAACAACATGGGTTTGTGTGGAGAAAACTATAAGGTTAGCGTTGCATTAGCCGCTGAAGCTAAATGGAACAGATTCAAGGATTAACATGTAGAGCTAAAATGAAAAGTTTGATCAATTATTTTGATAATCTATGTAATTTAATACCAAATATCTCACTCAAATCGTTGTATATGTAATATCTTTGTGTTGTGGGAGAGTTTCATGGATAGTAACACCAACACGGCTCACTTGCTGGGTTGTCGTCGGCAACAGCATCCGACAGAAAACCGTCCACGCAACATCAGTAAGAACCGCAGCTGTTTTTAACACTGTGTCCCTAAAATAGTTGATTTTTCCCTTTAAATCAGGAACTTTTTATAAATCACACTCACCCTTTGCTCTCATGCTCCTTTTATGTTCCCCTGCTTTCTATTACTTTTACGACATTGTCTTTTATTATAACTCCCAATATCATAAAACACACCAACACGCTGATACTCAAAAGATACTTTCATCTCATGTAAAGCGTCTTTGAGTATCCAAATAAAAGCACTAGACATCGTCACGTCTCACATCGGAGGGAGGACTTTTTTTTAAGATGAGGTCATTCGTTTCTGTCACGGTTCAAAGCGATCCGGTTTTCAGGCTCGGTGGAGAAAGACCAGAAGACGGGAGGTGGACTTGGTGTCTCAGTAAGAGGGTTTCCCTGCCTCCATCTGCGTTACTTTACACCCACATCTGCTGCTGATTTCCTGCTCATATCTCCAGTTGGGTTTTCACCCAGCCTACCCCCTAGCTGAGGTGTCCCTTGTGTGTGTGTGTGTGTGTGTGTGTGTGTGTGTGTGTGTGTGTGTGTGTGTGTGTGTGTGTGTGTGTGTGTGTGCAAGGCCAAGCAGAATGTCTGAATTCAGTCTCAATGAGTCTATTCATGCCAACTGTATCAGAACCTGGAAGAAACAGCATTACGTTAAACAGTAGTGAAGCGAACGCCTCCTTCAGCGTGAGACAGAGCGGCTCCAACGCCGTGATGTCAGCTCGCTCGCAAGAATACATGAGGTCACCAATGTTAGACCTTGACTCTGTTTGCTTCTGGCAAACCATATCCAAAAATAACGTGCAATCGGGGGGAAAAAAGGGCCCGTTTCGTAATATAGGAGGTCGGGCACAATAGTGAATGTGTCAGCAGGGACATGGACGTTTGACCCAAACAGACAGAATACGGTCAACGTTTGTGTCCTCTTCAGTCCGTTATTCAGCTTGGTTGTCACTCCGGGTCAAGCCTGAACTCGGCGGGGGTTTACAAAGGGGGCTAGTGTGACCCAGAGCCAGGCCGGGCCGGGGACTAGCACTCTGACCCGGGGTCATGGATGGGAATCTGAGTTTAAAACTCTACATCTGCACTCTCAAACATCATCTTACAATACGTCCCTTCTATGGGCCCAAGACTGTTGAAACACATACATTCAGGTCCACGGCTGGGGGGGGAGGGGGGGCGCTGATGGACACATGTAAACAACCCAGACCCATGCAAACACACACAGCAGCAAGACAAATAACACTGAAGACCAAGGAGGCTGGACGGAGGGACAGCACCGGTGAAAGACGTGTCCAAACAAGGGATGGACTTTCACCACCATTTGTGGACATACGCACGTGTGTGTGTGTGTGTGTGTGTGTGTGTGTGTGTGTGTGTGTGTGTGTGTGTGTGTGCGTGTGTGTGTGCGTGTGTGTGTGTGTGTGTGTGAGTGTGAGTGTGTGTGTGTGTGTGTGTGTGTGTGTGTGAGAGAGTGTGTGTGTGTGTGTGTGTGTGTGTGTGAGTGTGAGTGTGTGTGTGTGTGTGTGTGTGGTGGCAGATTTACGCTAACTGTTGCTGTTTAAACAACCCACCGAGGCCTTTTCACCCTACTCAACACATTACCTTCAAATAAAGCAACCAGGCTGGTAAGTCTCCCCCTCGGGGCCCCCTCTGGACAAACCAGTAAAAAATCCCCCCTCCCACTCTGTCCCAGCACTCCCTCGCATTGGCTCTGCGTCACGGCTCCACGGATGACAGGTTAATGAGGAGAAAAATATTTTTACAGGATCGCGTTTCGGCGGAGCCCCTGAGAACCGATGGCAGCGCTTTTATGGGCATCAGCTCTACAGACTGGGCACTTTTATCTCTTTATCTCCTCTGGTCTTTACGGGCCGGCGAGCCCCGTCTGACACCGCCGTCGGACCCACGGCCCCCTTAATCTGGAGCTTCTGACTGCGAGGCCCCACCCGTCCACCCAGCCGAGCTCCGGGTCTGACCGCGCTCATGAAACAGACTCTGTCCGGGAGTGCTTATCGTGGATCTGAACACACTCCCCTCACCCAAAAAAAGAAACCCGGCGTTTCAGACAGAGTGGCGCAGCTGCAGCGGGTTTGAAAAATAAATAGCGGTGAAGTTAATGGCAAGGCAAACACCTCAGGCTGGCAGCTAGAGGACTCTGGATCTGCTCAGCGTGACAACGTCTCCAAACTCTCATTTTTCGGGGGCCTCGTGACCTTCACACCTTCCCCTCTTGCTCCTGCCAGCCGTACGACCCCCTTCCTCCCCCCCTCCCCATCCAAACACACAGTACGACTGAAACGTCTGACCTGACCTCTTGAACTCTGACTCCCTCGGACCATCACCCTGTCAGCGCTCCTCCCGGGGAGGGGGGGGCTCTGCTGTAGTCAGTTAATGATTTGTTAAAAAAACATAAAAAAAGAAGAGAAATTATCCAAAACTTTAAACAAATGTTTCTGCTGAGAGGTGCACTGTTGGTGGTCTCCTGTCCACCTAAATCAGACAGAATGGTTTCTGTCAGAATGGCTCCAATTTAATAAAAGTGGGGGAGGGAGGGCTGGAAGGGGAGTATGCTTTGGCTTATAAATTTCACAGAGCGGGTGAAAATGGACCCGGTTAGTTTTGATCTTAACGTGAGGATTGTTGGAAGGTAGAAAAAAAAAAGCTACTGGCAGAAAGAAAGAAAAAATACCTCTTTTCATCTCAGGAAAAAGAAAAAATATGACTGTAAACTCAACGAGTGGAGGAACAGGATCCTCACACTCTTCACGCCCCGACGACGCTGGACTAAATGAACAGAACGATGTTTTTATCGCTGAATGAAATCAGTTGAAAGTTTGTTCACCCCTCTCTCTATCAATCCTTCATCCCCGACCAGCATGGTGGCTGGTTTCTTGAAAACAGTTGCTGAAAGACGAATGGAAACATACAAAAAAAAAGAAAAAGCGGGAGAGTAGGAGAAAAGAGGGGCGGCTGTAATGTGCCTGGACCTGTAGAGGCCTGTGAAGCGTTAAAAGCCACAGATATCCACACAAACATAAAGCTTTTCACTCAAATCTATCAAAAAAGGGTTAGAAAGTTTGTGCCGTGAGAAGAAGGGGAAGAAAGACACGAGTGCTGTTGTGTAAAAAGATGTATGTGCTGAACTGTAGGAGAGGCTCCGTGGGAAAACTCACTCACTGTCACTCTTAATCTGCCCAGATGTGTACACACACACACACACACACACACACACACACACACACACACACACACACACAACATACTGTCTGAACGGGTGAAAACAACATGCATGAGGGCTCCTGATAGCTGTGGCTCGGAGCCTTTTTTTTTTTTTAGCATGTTCCAACCTGCGACTGCGTACCTGGAGAGGATTCATTACATTAACGTACGCTGCAGGGTACAAACAAGGATTCACAAAGACTTTCATTGCATTTCAAGGTGCATCTCCATGCTTTTCCAGCACCTTCCAGCTGTGGTAAACTCCATATTTGTACCAATCCAATGGTCAGTATTCAGTCTACTTATTCTGTCACTTGTTCATCACATTAAATGAGATGTTATTGTCCTCTAAACAACCAACATGATGTTTGGAGACAGCTTTTTACAGAAGGACCACAAATGAAAGGAAAACTAATTCCACTAACAGATCCACAGAAATATAATCACCAACTATTTTCATCATCTGTTCATCATCAAAAGTCATTTTTCATAAAGAAATGCCAGAAAATGCTGTTTTCAGTCCCTCAGATATGGAGATCTTCTTTTCTCTGTTCTATCATAGATGTCATCACATAGAACACACATTTCAAGACCTTTAGTCGAAATCCAAGCACTTTTCAAACCTTGAAAAATCAAGTGTTTTCAAGGATTTCCAGCACCCTTGAGCCCTGAAAAAAACATCTGTGTAGATGCCCCCGAGAGGTGGAGAACGTCTGTCACGACTGATGGACGTCATGAGAACGAAGCTCAAGAAGCAGGTGAACACACACACACACACACACACACACACACACACACACACACACACACACACACACACACACACACACACTAAGGCAAACATTAGCACCCCAACATCACATTCTCAGCGGCCGTATTCCCAGCATGCACTTGGTGTCCGCCACCTGGATGGATTCATTTGGAGAGTCCAACTGAATTCAAATGTGGCTGTTTGCAGGAGAAGTGACCGGCTCACACCGACGGCGTTTGTTTGTTGGGGGGGGGGGGTGGAAACGAAACGGAGGTGCAGCTGCCCGAAAAAAAGGTGTGGGGGGGGGGGGGGGGGGGCTCTTTAAAAGTCAGTGAAGTACCGGCCGGGAAACGAATAAATCCTTTTCATCTCGCCTCCTTTTCTCATTTGGCAACACATTTTGTCACTCCTTTTTTTCTCTCTCTCTCTTCTCTCCATCTGTCGTCTTTCTCCTCCTTTCACTTATTTTGCTCACTCCTCCTTTCTTCCCCTCTGTGGAAAATTTAATGGTTTCCTGGGCTTCAGAACGAGACATTCTTTCACTGTGAACAATAATAACAAGAGTAAGAGCCACTTCATGTAACTCTCTCACTCCCTCGCCATAGCTGGGTATTTCAGCCTGCGTGTGTGTGTGTGTGTGTGTGTGTGTGTGTGTGTGTGTGTGTGTGTGTGTGTGTGTGTGTGTGTGTGTGTGTGTGCCACACTTGAAAAGTGCTTGATCTGTTAAAACCAGGTACTGCAGATGGGTAAAGCCAAGTGCGTGACCACCTCGTTTGATATCCTCAAAGTCTGCTTATTCTGTACTTTAAAAATAACCGACACGGACAAGTGCTCACACATATACACAGTCACACACACACACACACACACACACATACACACACCTCTGCAGAGAAATGGAAAATCACTACAGTGTTTGTATGGATCTCTGACTCCTCGTTCTGTCCAAAGTGAAGAGTGGAAATGTATCAAATGGAAGGAAATGAAACTCTTTTGGGTTGGTTTGTGCCGAGCTGCTGAAGCTGGATGGTTGAGTTACTGGAGGACGAGGACAGAAAATGTGAGAAAATCCTCAAAAGTGTTGAAGTGTCGGGTAAAGGCAGACCAGGTAAAAAATCATGAACCTAGGCAAATATAAGAAAAGCTATCAAATAAAATGCAATATGTCCCGATGGGGACAGAATACCAGCGAGCATGCTTTTTTCTTTAAGTTCGGGAAGTCTGCAGTCTCAGTGTTTATTCCCATGTGACCACAGCAAAGCTAAAACACCAAGACAGAGGACTTAGCACTCTGAGCCACAAAGTCTCAGTTACTCTAAAGGCTAAAGTCACGAGAGCGGCTCATTCAGATGACTTCTAGTGTTGCATGAGAGGTGAAAACATGAGGAGTGTCCGAGGAGCCAAGACCTTTGGTCTCGTTTAGCCTCCGACTGCTTCACCTTCTGCTCTCTGCAGCTCAACATCAGAGGGCCGAGGCAGGGGGGGCGGCAGGGCCGAGGGAGGACCAATGGAGGGCCAACAGGACCAGGGACAGGAGCCAGGGGCAGGATGTCACGTCGGACCCTGAACGCACCGGCCAAACCAGCAAGGCTCTGTGGGACGCTTCGTCCCAGCTTTGACAACAAAGGAAAGGGGTCTGACACTGGCCAGGCAGCCCCCCCTCCACCCCCCACCCCCCTCCAGCTCCTGGCTGGACTCCAAGTCTTCCAGGACCCTTTAAGGTCGCTCAACAGGACCATGTCCAGTTCTCAAAGACGTTTTTAAACCCGTCACACATGGAGCTGTTCCCCCCCTGGGTGAAGTGATGTGACCTGGCAGAAAAAACACTTTCCTCCCAAAACACACACACACACACACACACACACACACACACACACACACACACACACACACACACACACCTGTTACCTAACTAGGAGTCTTTAAAACTCTCCCGTATGTCCGTGAAGGCGACGTGGAGTCACCACGAGGAGCCTTTCACTGCGCTGCTGGTGTGGGTTTCATAAACAATGTGCTATCTCTGACTCCTCGGGGAACGAGAGTACGGTACGAATCCACCGGGTGAAATTCCTCAGACAGGAAACTGGTTTTAGCATGTTGAGTCGAGTGAAGCAGTCTGAGCTTCGACTGAACTTCAGGCCACGTTTAGTTCTCGACTTTATCGAAGGATTTTTTCCGCGCCTAAAGGAAATTTCCAAATTTTAACTCAATCAATTTGTGTAAACTAGAGGTGGTATCCAAGATAATAATATACCAAGTCAATAAGTATATTGCACTGATTCTATTGAGGGTTATAAATGTGACCGCCTTTCCAGATCATGACTATATGATCAAAAACACTTGTATTAGTTATCTAAACGTCAATAATATGGAGTGATGATTTCTTCATCTTCACTCGGTGATGGATGCAAAACTAGGAGTATTGGCAAGAACCTCACGATACGATACGTATCACGATACTTTGGTCACGATACGATACGTATCACGATATTGCGATATAAATAAAGATGAAAATACAAGTACCTGTATATGTACATCAGATGATATTGATCAGAGGACAAATTGAGTCAAAAACTATTTAATTCAAAACAGAATTATTTTAATAATTCCCATGAAATTCACTGGAAAAAATATTGAAAATAAAATGAAAAAGGATAACGTACTGCATTCACAACGCATCTAAACATGAATCTTTTTTTTTTTTTAAATCGATCTTTGGAGTTGAAGAAATCGATATTGTATCGCGATATATTGCAACATATTATATGCAAAACCTTACAAGCTGACACTTATGGATCGGCCCTTTTAATATTTCTTTTTACGCTTAAAGTACTTTCGTACCATCCACGTATTCCCCCCCAGAGAAGCTCAGGATGTGGGTGTGAGAAGCACCACCAGCATGCCGAGAAGGTTCAAGCAGAGGAAGGTATATTTTTAAATGCATCCACATTAGTGTGAACGGACGGGCTGGAGGGAGTTCCCTAGAGAGGTGGCGTGGGGGGAAGGAGGAAAAAATGGAAAGAAGGAGTGTTCAAGGGGTTTGAGTGGTGTCCAGCAGGGTTCAAGTGCTGGTGTTTTGGTCTTTTGGAGCAGCAGGACCGAGATCCAGAAACCAGAAAAAAAAAACCCTCCCAACACAACAACAGCAGAGTTTAGGGGCTCCCACCATCTTAACGAACAATTCCACAGTATGCCTGTGCATTAATGAACTACTCCTAGCTGCTCATATGCAAATGGGACAATGGAGGCCAGACACCGTGCATGTGGTGAGAGTTGTGTTGGAGCGCGGGTGTGTTTTCTGTGGGAGTGTGAGAGCCCGAAAGGTGGGAACTGGGCAACCTTCTCACCCTTGTTCTGTGCTCCCCCCCCTCCACCCACCCCGAGGGTAGAATGGGAAGAAGTGGGGAGGTTGTGAACAAGACGCTGCAAACACACACTGATATGGGGGGTAAATACCAGCGCTGGGGGGGGTTAGGTGCTGTGGTAACAGTGTTCTCAGACAAACAGCCGTGATCAGGATTCAACACGGAGCCAACGCACTCGCATGCAACCCGAAAACGGGCAAGGCACTATGCAACCCCCACCCCCCACCAAAACAAGATGTAAATGGATAAAAAAAAACAGATTGTGGCACTGTGCCATAATCCCCAACAAGACATCAGTCTCCCATGGGCAAGAAGAATCTGTGGGAGCATCTGAATGAAATGACAGAGGAACAGAGGAATTAGGAGATGGATGAGAGAAGGAAGGCATGAATGGAAATCTTTGGCCAAACTAATGGACTTTTGAAACGGCTGCCTTTCTTTCATCATCAAACTGAAGCTGTAGATCTTCAAGTGCCGTTTTTTTTTTTGGGTGTGAACGTGAGTGCGGTTGTGACTAGTGGCTCCCGTGTGCATGTGCTTGCATATATATGTAAATGTATTATGCATTTCTGTGTCAAAGTATATCAACCGCAGTTGTGTAAGATGTACTGAGTCACAGCTGCCGTGACCTCCCTCTCAACCTTTAATGTCTTCAGCAGCCTCTCTTCCTGGCCTGAACCTCCCCTCTGGACCCGTTTCTTTGCCTTTCACTTACACTTCTCCTCGTTTTAATAATGCTTCCATGTATTTAAACATAACGCATTTGCATGCATCATGTTATCTTGATGCCTGATCTCCCATTGCATATCTAATCTATTATTTCCTTCTAAAAACGTACACTTGATATGTATCACCGGGCTACATTCCAACATGAAATACATGAAAAATGTGTTTTTAACAGGTAGGTCCCCTGTTCAGGTCTTCACACTAATAATATATCAAGAAAGAAGAAAATGAGAAGGGGCTTCCTCTTCCTCTTCCTTTACAAGCAGGAGAGAAGATTTAATGCCTCATAGATGGAAAACTAACATTATGCAAAAGTAATCAGAGGAAACCAACATTTTGGTCACTGGCCCGAGGACACAGTTCAGGGAGGAGGCAATATATATGTATATGGGAATATATTAATATGGCAATATATATGTATGGGGATAAGAGTTCTGTAAGGACGGATTCTCTGACTGTCTCTCGTAAAAGGAGGGAGGGATGATGTGGACAACACCTGTTGATGACTTTATATAAGAGGTGAAACGTGTGTGAGATAATGCATACCTTATAGCGCATCTTGGGACAGGAGTGAATGTAGAAGCCCAGGTAGTAGTGGGACAATTTAGGGGACTGTTTCTGCAGCTGCCTGGTGAAGGCGATCTCCCTGTGGCAGGAAAACACACACACACAGCTTTTCAGTATGGAAGTATGGAAGTATGCATGAGTGTGAGATCTCATGCATTTTTCTTCTCTGGATTCAGACGTTGCACGTTTAAGGGACAAACAAATGATTTGAAGGTGGTATTCATCACTGAAAACAAAGCAAACTTAGTTTAGAATGTACCGATGTTTTTCCTTCCAGGTTGGTATATCAGCAGCATATAAACGAGGGCACTAAGACATGAAGTTGGTAGTAGCAGAGTGGAGCGGTGCCTGAGCCGAGGAAGTAAACACCCATACTCTTTAAAGGCAGCTTTTCTCCGTCTCATTTCATTACACAAAAACAACTGTCGTCTCTCTTTATCGGCATTCAGCCCTCCGGCAGAAAAGAAGGTGATGAAAAAGGAGGCAGACAGCGTTTAAAATAAAGATTTAGAACTTGGGAAATTTATAAGGCTTCTTCAAATACAGTAAATGTCTTGCCCACTTTATCCCCCCCCCCCCTCCCCCCAATTGTTTCTTCCTTAACTGCATCCTTTTTTTCCCTCCACCGTTTCCTTCACTATTCCATAACGGAGTTCCAGCTCCTTTTTGTTTCTCTCTTCCTTCCACCCTCTGTGTTTCACCCGCTCAAATGAAGGGGGGGAGGGATTCCCTTTCTTACAATACTTAACAGAGAGAGAGAAAGAAAGAGGCCTTAAAATAAAATAGATGCACTGAAAAATAAGACACGGGACAAAGCAGGCCAAGCCGGGGAGGGAGGGGAGGGGGGAGACAGGGAGAGAGAGGGGGGAGAATATAAAAGAGGAAGGTCAAGAAAGAGAAAGGGAGGGAGAAGAGAAGCAGCGAGAGCGAGGTGCTGGAAGGTCACCCGCTTGCTGCCAGGTTCCTGGGTTCCCATCCCCTCTCCACAAAAGCGCCCGGCAGGCCTGAATTGGGGGAGGGGGGGTCAAGAGAGGCGAGGGCCCCATTCACAAAAAGCCCTGTGCCCCCCCCTCCCTCCTTCACTTGAGGCCTTCACACCCCCACCTCCCCCCCAATGGCAGCAGCTTGAGTCCGCCATTATCCCCTCTTCAGCCATCTGACACTCCAGCACAAGCCAATTATCAAGCCCTCTGCTCCGGCACAGCTTCCCTGATACTGATGTGTGTGTGTGTGTGTGTGTGTGTGTGTGTGTGTGTGTGTACTGAGTGTACACACACACAGACACACACACACACACGCCCCTGATGCATACCACAAGGTGCTTACTGTAGCCTCGCCTGCATGCGGAAACATTTCATTACTGAACACTACTAGTGACGGGAAGCACACGGAGGCCTATTTAATTAGGGAAATTTAACCTGAAGTCCCACAGTTACTGTATATATTTATATATATATATATAAAAATGGGATGTCCCAAGCTGATCTGCAGGATTTGGGATCCCTTCAAAATTAGAACTGTGAGCAAATTAAAAGGAACATAAACTGAACAGCAGTCACAACAACACAAACAGCAGCCTGCGGTTTAAAATCACACGAGAGGCTTCGAGCCACGCGCGTGCAGAAAAATGCTGCTTTGCATCGGCTACATCCAGCAGGTTTAACACACCTCCAACATCAACTTCTCCTCAAACACCATGTGCAACTATCAAGACGATACACACAATATAATGTAAAAAAAAAGAAAAAAGATATATATTTTTATATTTATAATCTAAAAAACAGACTCACTGACACCCACATGTGCATTCTATATATATATATATATGTATATATATATAGTACTAGCAATTACTGAATACTCAAGCTCTTGGATGAGGATCAGGGGCAACGCGACATAATCAGGACATCCCCATAAGAAAGTGATCGCGGTCGGACACCAGCTGCGTTTCCAACACAAGGCGCCTCGGGCACCTCATTATGTGCCTCTTTACTTCTCCTCCTCCTCCTCCTCCTCCTCCTGTCCTCTGTGGCAGGAGGAGCTGCACTCAACACCCCCCTCTCCTGTTTCAGTGCTGAATCACACCCACACTGATGTACAAGATGGACCGAAATCCACACAGTGCTGCTTTTTTTTTTGTCTCTCTCTCTCTTGAAACACACATATTTAACCACAACTGGAACATAATCCAACTCTGTGGCTGTTTTGTCGGATGAAGACCCGGGAAATATGTCCAACAAATCAGGCTTCTCACTGAAGCACTTTCCCCCTCTTTTTCCACAATCTTTCCATGACGTTTTCCTATAAGACTTCTTCTTAAATCCAGTTTTATTTAAAGGAGTGTACACGGTCGAACAGATTCCAACCCAGTCGGGCTTACCGTGGAGAAGAGACGCCATCTAATGTGTGTGTGTGTGTGTGTGTGTGTGTGTGTGTGTGTGTGTGCGTGCGTGTGCATCCTGAAGAAGAAAGTTTAGGACAGAGCCAGCCAGGCCAAGCAGACTAAGGGAGTGTCCAGAACCAGATCAAAGGCCCCGGTCTCCGGTGTCTGTAAACCAACGGCAGGATTTGAGTCCACGTTGGCTCCCTCCCTCGACACACCCGAGGACTCTGTGTTACTGTTGGAGTCAGATCTTAAAAATAATACAGTGATGGACCGGGGGTGTTTCCCCTCCCGTGTCCGCGGCCTCGATGAAACCACCTCTCTCAACACACATGTGGACACCTGTACACGTCAACTTTGAAGCCGATATCAGCCCTGCTTTTCACCCCCCCCACATCTGCGCAGAAATCTTTTTTAAAAAGCCTTTCTCACATTATTGGGTTACATTTTACAGGAAACGCCAGATATGCGCGCCTGTAGCGTATGTGTGTGTTCTCCCGTTTCATCTTGGCAGAGGGAACTGTCGTCAGCTGAACCACAAAGAGAGCGCTGCCTCGGCCAATCGAGTGTGAAGAGAGAGGTGCTCCCCCCCAAACCTACGCTAATATGGCTCTTATAATATACAGTTCTAAGGGAAGATTAAAAAAAATGGAGGCGAAGGAGGAGGCGAAGATCAAGAGTCCGGGAGAGAGAGCGGGTTAAGAGGAGGGCAAATATGCAGGAATGAAAAGGGAGGAAGAATAGAAGTGAAAACAAAGGGAATGGTCACCGCTGAAAGCAATTCCTCTTTTTTAAAAATCACTACCCATCTCATTTAAACACGTAGTTTAATTACTCGTAAAAATATCTGGATATTGCTCAAGCTTCGCTGCCCATCATATTATTTATTTATGGTTTATTTGATAGGGACAGATACAGTGTATATAGAGAAAGAGCTATCCAATGCAAATATCATAGTGCTTATAGCGGATGCTGCAACGCCCAAAGAAAACAATGAGGTAAAATAAGTTAAACCGAGTACAGAGAGATACAATAAAACACGTTAGTAGCTACAGACAACTAGACATGAGTACAGGTTGTTGCTGGATTAACCAGCATTTAATAAAGTGATCAGGTAGAGAAAACTTCCTTTCACAGAAAAAGATGTTCTGCAGAAGCTGCTCTGGTGGTATAATTTGCATTGTGCACCGTTGGGTTGCATTTTTGTAAAAAATAATTGTTAAATCAGAACAAATTGCATCCTCTTTGTGACGGGAAGTAAACAAAAACGATGTTTTTTATTTTGTGAAACGAGAGAACGGACGTGATTCCTGACCATCTCCATCATCTCGTAAGGCGACTCTCAAATCTAGAGGGGGGGATGATATGGATGGTAACCTGGCAACCAACCTGAGAGCAGAGTAGGAGCCCAGAGACAGCGAGGCCACGTCTGGGTGGTAGTACAGGTAGACGGAGGACACGCACGTCGGCAGGATGTCGATCACCCCCACCGCCACGAGGCGCCCGTCCAGCCAGTACTGCTGGTGGAAGGAGCCGTAGCCCATCTCGGGCCCGTCTGGAGGGTTCTCCACCTGTGGGGGGGGAGGGGGGCGGGGTCAGGCTCATGTTGTATAAAATATATATATATCACAGTGGAATGAGAGAGCGGGCTGTTTTTATACTGTCACACACACACACACCTGTATGAATCATAATCCAGGCTTTTCCCCTGCCAGGCCTCACACATAATGTGTGGGGGTGTACAGTAGCTTCACGTTCAGCCTGCTAATAGCTCCCAAATGTGGAGTGAGAGCGGGGTGGAGTTAGGCGGGTGAAGGGGGGAGCTGGCCACAGAAACACTCCAGGAGAGGAGTTTTTAATAAAAGACCCTGCATGAGCAAAAATCCATTTCACCGGGCGGTGGTGGAGCGTTGCCAAGCCCCCCTCCTCCACGTCTGCTACTCCCCATGTGGCACGGAGGAATGTGGGTGTAGGTGTCCACCCGTGTCTGCAAGTGTTTGACACACGTTGCGTTTTTCTCACAGGGATCCACGCGCTGTTTTTCTTCTTCTTTTTTTTTTTTAATCAAGTCACTTTTACGGCTTTTATCGCGAGGGCTTAAGACGAGAGGCTTAGGGGTTAGGGGTCAGAGGTCACAGTGAGCCAGGGTATTGGTTTGTTGGTGTGTGTGTGTGCGCGTGTGTCTTCAGTGCACTAGTAACAGGATCCTTCGCCCCTCAACAGTCATCTGGACTCGGTTAAGTCGTGCAAACGCTGGCTAGTTATCACAACAGTGAGAGCTAGCTGGATAATCCATCGTGCCACAGGGTCCACACTCGAATTAAAGCTGACCAAATAAAAACAAGGTGCACACACTCACACTCACTCTCCCTGCAGCTTTCTGACCCCACTGGGCTGATGGTGTGACTGCATGCCCTATTTTCCTCCTTTACCACCATGCAAGGTTTTCTTAAGCAGAGCTGGTAGTAAAAAATTCAAAATCCCCCCGAACACTCAGGTCTGATTACCTGTCTGACACAATATACACCAGAGTACATTTACTCTGTGTGTGTGTGTGTGTGTGTGTGTGTGGGGGGGGGGGGGTAGTTGAGTGGGAAGGGATGATTAAATTGTCTAAATGCTGCTCCACATCAGAGGACATATGATATGACATAAAGATGATGTGGGTTTAGACCAAAAAAAAAAAAAAGGAGGGAAGAATCAAGAAAAAATGCAGTTCTTTGGAGGGCAACTGACAGGCACCACATCTGGAGCACCGCACTGTGTGTGTGTGTGTGTGTGTGTGTGTGTGTGTGTGTGTGTGTGTGGTAGGGGGAACTGTCTGTCTGTGAAAACAGGCAGCCTGTTATTTCTTGGCACCCCCCCTCCTTTAGAAACACTGGAGGCTTTGTCAGAGGCCCCACTCTTCTGTGTCAGTTGAGAAGTTGTAAGTAAAATGGAAAAGAGCGAGGTGTGTGTGTGTAAGAGAGGGTGATTTGTATTTATTTTTCTCTTACTTACCCCACCTCACGCTGGAGCACAATGGCAGAAATGTGAAACAGTCGTGCGATAGAAGCAAACAGAGTCTGCGTAGTTTGTTTATAAGTTTTTCCGAGCGCCGGTTCAAGGCCGGCCTTGTCTCGACTGACCCGCACGTCACCTCGGACGACAGCTTAATGGTTGCGTCCTTGCCACTGTGACAACAATCTAAACATTCCCCCCCAAATCACTCTCATATGGTTAAATACAGTTAAACGCTCGGGCTCGGTGAGCGTTTGCTTCGACCGCGGTTAAAATGTCAGAAACGGAAAACTGGAGTACGATATTGACTTCCAGACACTTTTCTGCGGTCGTTTAAAGTTGCATGCAGTTAAAAAAAAGCTGCATATTCCAGCAAATCCCACTGGAATATGAGTCCGACTCTTAATGATAGAAAAGAAAGGAACAGAGTGTACAATACACAAAGACAGCTCATACCTTGTATTTAAATATAATACAACATCTGGAATGAGATTACTGTTTATATGAGTATTTAAATAACAAAAACACGTTGTATAAAATGCTCTTTGTGGCGCGGTGAGATCCTGCAGTGTTATGTGAAACAGATTGATCAGTGTGGACAAAGAGGTCGGCGTTTCAGTCAGAGTGATGAAACGCAGTGCGTCTTGATCAAAGCTGTTGTTTGGAACAACAGAGAAGGACAAAAAGGGCTTGGCTTCTGCTAACAGGAAGTGACGGATATTAGCCGAGGAACAGAGTTGGAAATTGCTTTGAGTTTACGCCAATTCTTCACAACAATAGTGATTTACACAACACATTTGGGACGAGCATGGTTTCATTTACGGTTCCTTTTTTCCCCCTCTCTCTGCTCAGGTATTGATTTCTTTTTAATCATATTTATTAATAGTTTTCTTTATTTTCTTGTTTTTGTTAAAAAATATATGTAGTTTCTTATTTCACTTGTGCTGGACTTGTTCATTACCTTTAGTCACTGTGGATGGATCGTAGGGCGATCGCACGATTTTGTTGACTAATTGATTCAATTTAAATCACCAGTTTTAATATTGTGTTTAATAGAGATGTGTTCAAAAGGTTGTTGTTGTTTTTTTGTTTTTTTTTAATAAGTCATTCAACATGAAAAAAAGCATTCAAAAGTGACAGATCACATATAATTATTTTTTTATTATTATTATTATATTTATTATTATTATTTACGTTATTTTTATTTTATTTTTTATTATTATATTTATTTATTTTTTGTATTATTATTTTTATTTTAGTTTTTTATTATTATATTTATTATTATTTTTTATATTATTATTATTTTACTTTTTTAAAAAGAGAAAAAAAGATAAATATGTTGTGCTGTATAATGTAATCCAATTTGGATTTAAATACAAATTCGAATGAACAAAAATATATTAAAAAAAGTGATGGATTGACGGAGGAAATCTTAAGACGACTAAGACCAAAACGACTAATTACTAAATAAGAGGGCAGCGCATTTACATTGTCATTTACACGACTGTCCTGTCGTTTTACAGTAGAGAGGACTCATCTGATTTTTCAGCTTACTGTACCGCTGATGTGGGTTCTGTGTTCACTACGATGGTATGTCATTCCCTGCTGATCTGTATCTCTGTTTCGTTGTATAATGCAACGTCTCACTATCTTCCTCTCAACATCACAGAAGGACAGAGAGAGAAAGCTTGAGAGGTGTGGCTATAAAAAACCTTTTAAAAACACGTGACTAATTGGCCAACACCCCCGTTAATGAGTGTTTGCCCCTCGGTTAGACACATTAGGAAGCCGTAAAGAGGAATAAATAGAAACAGAATGAGAGCACGAACCCACCCGGACGGCCCATAAAAGCAGAGTTTCTGCAGCACATGCCACTTACAGACCTCAGCGCGGTCAAGTGCAGTGACGACGAGACACCTGCACGACTGGCTGCCTCTCACCGTGTGCCACTGTTTATCCGACTGCACGAGTGTTTACGTGTCTGTTTGTGTGCGTGAATGCATAAAAAAAAACATCTGATGTTAATTACCTCCTAGTTTCAACACGAATCCTCTGCCATCGTGGCGAAATGGAACACAGCGAAAAGAAAAAAACACAATTCAACCTTGTACCTAATGAGCTGCAGTTGGATTTGTACGTTTGCATACATTTGTATAAATGCCGGGGCTTACATGTGAGCTGATGAACCACACAGTATGCAGGTCCATGTGGTGTGTGTCTGTGTGTGTGTGTGTGTGTGTGTGTGTGTGTGTGTGTGTGTGTCTGTGTGTGTGTCTGTGTGTTTTAATAGCAGCTCTGATTGGAGACAGATGGAGGCCGACACGCAGAGGTAGCACATAATCACTCTGAAATGGAGAGCATTTGGAGGGAGACGGGAGAAAACAGGGAGGGAGATCAGAGACAGAAATAAAAACAAGTTGGGCGAGAGGAGGCCAAACGAATGCCCCCCCCCCCTCCCTCCCATTAAACCAGTCTGAGAGGACGGGACAGTGAAGGCAGGAAGATATGTGAGGCAGTGTGCCACAGTGTGTGTGTGTGTGTGTGTGTGTGTGTGTGTGATTCAGTGTGCCTGGCCGCCAGCCTTGACGAGGTGATAAAAGCCGGTTTCCTATAAACACTAATGATGTTCATTAGCGAAGACCTGAGGGGGCCCACGGGGCAACGCGACTGTGTTTTTGTGTCTCTGTGTCAGTCGGTTTGAGTGTGTGTGTGTGTGTGTGAGAGTGTGTGTGCTCCTGACCCCTCAATCCCCCATTAAAGTGGCCGTTATAAGTGCCCATCCTGGGTCTAATTGCTGGTGTAATTGTCCTGACCCAACGGGTCCACTGGCGTTTCTGAGGCTGCAGCTCAACCAGCCAACCTGTGCTAAGTGCTCGGCGTTGCCTGGCTGCACCGACACCTCACTGAGTGACCACGGAGAATACGACAGCTTAACCGTAAATCCTCCTTCCTCCTCCACATTACAACCATCTAAGAATCAATGATTACAAGCAACATAGTGTTCATTAAAAGCTGGTCCGTGTCAATGGACAAAAACTCCATAATAACCTTTCGGTGCTTTGTAAGTCATGTGGTCTGAGAGACAACTAGACTTTGACTTCGGCCAATTACAGGTCATTTCAGGAGAGGAGATTTCAGAGAGAGAGTTCCTATTGGCTGTTCTACGAAGCCCGATTCCATGGTAGAATATCATGGAGGACGAAGTTGCTCTTCCCAACATGGGCAACAACAACTGCCGACACTGCAGAGTAAACCAAAGAAACCTCAGAAAGTCTGAGGATTCCTGCAAAGTGTTTCATTTGGGGAGAAAATGTTGCTAATAGCCTTCTGCTAACCGTAGCAACGAGCTAGCCACAAAAGGCTAGGCAGCAGGAAAAACTATTAGCAAACATTTTCTCTCCATCTCTTTGGTAGTTTAGCCTTCTGCTAACCGTAGTGACGAGCTAGCCACAGCAGGAAAAAGTATTAGCAAACATTTTCTCTCCATCTCTTTGGTAGTTTAGCCTTGTGCTAACAGTAGGTAGCTTGTTTAGCTCAAGCTCACAGCCGGCTGAACTAATTGAGAAGTTTTCTCTCCAACTACAAAATGCTTCGCTGACATATTTTGGGGGCGGGGCTTGAGGATAGCCCAGAGGCCGATATCAGACCTTTTGCTGTAGCCCAAATAATGACTTCTTTGCACACAAGCCTGATACGAGCCACCTATGAGGTCACCACAGAAAGGAGAAGAGCCGAGGATGTCCCATCCTGCGAAGCCACAGGGAAGGACTCAACCATCGCAACACAATCTGGACACCACATTGCACCTCCTTCAACACCCCCACCCCCCCTTTCACTTACACAGGGCTAAATTAAAACCTCTCCAATATGAAACAAAACCCCCTTCGTGAATCCCTTAACCCCCCCCTCTCTCAATCCAGCTGGAGGGCTCTTGAAGAGAGAAACGAGGGGAACCGTATACATTCATCCCCCTTTGGAGCGTTTTTGATGAAGAGCTAAATACTGAAACTCTTTTTGTTTTTCCAAATCATTATCAACACGACAGTAATTTCACCGGGGAGGACATTTTCTTGGTGGTTAAATCATTACAGGTAACACACATGGATGTGTGTGTGTGGGGGGTTATTAAACTGTCAAAAGGCCAAAAGAAATACATACCTCTAGTGGTGAATCACAGAGAAATCTCCGGAACTGTGGAGGGGGGAGGAAAGAGAGGAAAACAGTTAGTTCTCTGGGTCACCAACTCTTCTGGAAGACATAAATGAAAACCATACCGTCCTATATACTTTATCCCTCCCTGTTTTCTTCTGTTCACTCAGGTGTCGCATAGAGGCATAAAATGAAAACTGTATTTACACAAATGAAAACATTTAACCTATCAGCCGAAGCTCGGCGGTGCAGGGAGGACACGGTGACAGCTTAAATAATCAGCGTTCCCGTCAAAACAGCCCTCCCGCCGCATGAGATATCAATTACTGGAGGACTGTATGTGAATCTTTAAGTCTTTCTTCCGTTCTCCCTACTATACCCTTTTTTTTTTGTGCAGCCGGGGGTTGAGAGCAGTGTGTTTACAGACGACAGGACTGGAAGACACAACGCAGCACGCTTCCACGTTTTCGGGGGCCAACAAAACGCCATCCGTAGTGAGAACCGGCGAAGGCCGCGGTGATGGACAGCTTTCGGTTTTTACCCGGCATCGCACCACAGTTTCAAGTTCATATTTCACGAGGAAATGCTCGACTCCAGCTGGGTCTTTCATTCTGCAGACATGTTGCAACTCTGGGTTTCCGGCGTATCGCGAGCAGGACGGGAGTCTGGAATAGCACTGAAGTGTCATAAACGTAGAACAGAGAGGTTCCAGACGGGACTGAATAAACAAGGAGGGGGGTATGATTTGGGTTCATACAGTATGGCTGCTGTTAGCAATGTGGCGGGGGGGTTGGTCTCATTTTCCCTCCTTCAAACCCCGACTCCTGGCTTACTAGCTTCTCTACCAGTCGTGATTTAATTTACATCAGAGTCAATCCAAAGTTAAAGCTGTGCATGCAGCAGGTCTGTACAGCGCACATACGAGGATGGATATCCGTCCTTCCCTCTCATTAAAAATAATACGTTCGAACAAGTAAGTGGAAATTCCCACAAGCACATCCCCAGTCTGTGTGTGCTCGTCATGGCAACAAGTGCTGAAGGTTCAGTGGGCGGGACAGCGCTGGCTTAGGTGCAACTGAAAAATCCTGACAGCATCCTCCCGTTCCTCCACCGTCTCCACGGCGACGGCTGTGCGTTGATGACACTAACACGCTGGGAGAGACACAAAATGATGCACCGTCATCTGTCATTCCTATTCTACCGTCGCCTGAAACAAACTGCTTTTAATTAACTTCCAAAGTCGCCCACTTGAGTTGGATTCCAAAAAAAGAAGCTAAATCCACCAAGTTCCAGTCAGAAAAATGAGTGAATCTATAAAATATGAGGATCTGGCAAGAAGACAGCGAAGTGTACAGATGTTAAAAAACAACAGAACTAAAGAAATGCTTGCACTTCTTGTCGAGAGGTAATGTTTAAAGCTATAAAAGACTCACAAACGGTGCATCCTGCAGGGCTGAAGCAAAAAGTCTTAAATCTTAAACTCAACCGCAAACGGACGGGAGAGTTAGAGAGGCTGGACAGTACATCATGTCATGAAATGTCATTTTAAATCTACATTCTCTTATATAAATGTACTGCAAAAATCTTAAAATGCAGTGACTGCAATAGTTGAAATAGTACATCTGAGGAAAAACTTTTAGCAGTAGAATAAAGGCAACTTGCTGCATGCACGCATTCTTTCATTTCCATGCATTTAAATTCCAAACACCTGCTAAACGGGAGGATTTCTTTTTTTCCCTTTTTTTTTTTTTTACACTTTCCGATGTGGAAATTGCAGCGACCGCATCTGTTTGGTTGATAATGATCTTCACTCATGCAAAAACATGCGTATGAAGATCACCACCTGCGTTACCGTGCCAGTAAAGTGTAATTTTCCTCTCTCTCTCTAAAACGTTGCAGTCACCACCGCTCGCTGCCAGTGAACAAATTAACAACAGCAACGCCTCCCAACATGCAATATTGCTGTAGGGAACAAATGAAACTTTTGTTTAAACCTCGCACAAAAAAAACGAAATGGTTTACCAACAGAACACCAGCTGCAGTTATTAGATGACATCATTTATAGAGGCCGTGCCACGACACTGGCTGCTGCTGCTGCTGTGCGTGCGTGTAGCCGTGAATCTCCAAATTACCTCGTAATCAAACGATTTGATTGGATAAGTAAGTGCGTGAGCTTTTATGCGTTAAGAGGCCTGTTAATGTATGCAAATGCATACTCGGGTCACGGTACGTTCGGAAAGGTCTGAGCAATCGGCTCCTCCTCCTCATGCGCCTTTACCCGGCACTCATCACGGGGGCTGATGGGTAATCATACCAGGAGGACGGCAGCTTTCCACTGCTGCGTCAGCCCCGCTTTGGCTGGGGTTCGGCTCTCCTGGAGTCTGGCAGGGCTGACCCCTCTCTGGGCCGCGGACACTCCACAGACCAGCAGGCCTAAGACGGTCTAACGTGGAGGTACGACAGTCACGGAGACAAACATGTAAATATAATCTCAACCTCTCTGCATCTCTAATACAAGAACACATATTCCTGTAAGCGGATCCGTGTCCACTCTGCCCTCTGGAACGATCTCATCTGCAACACATGGACTCCATCACTTCCTCTCTAACTCTCCCTTTCCTATCGTAAACACTCATCTGTGTACGATTAGAAGGGCACACACACACACATATATAAACACACTCATCTGCTTAAGCCTAATTGCTACTTAGACGTCTCTTCATTGTGCTCTTTACTCTCTCAAACGGCTGTACTTATTTTAGCGACAGCGTGCCTGTGTTCACTCCCTCGCATTAAAAAACAATAAAACATCCCACCCCGCTTCTTTCTCCCTCCTCGCCAGACTTCTGCTGACAAGATCGACGCGCAGCAGAGGAGCTCCGTGGAAACCTCGCCGCGACACACATCTAGACAGACGACGAGCTCCGCCGTGAGAAGAATGCTGCTCATGGAAGGTTTCACTGAATCTCTGCACATAGATTAGACTAGATAGACGAGACACTAACCCTGCTTTAAGATAAGCCAAAGGTTATTCACGTCATTCACTTCATCCATTTTTACTGACACTCGCCTTACTTCTCAGCTTTTTCCATATACTCCCATGTGTCTTGGTTAAGGCCATCAAGAAGAGTAAATACAGATTTAACAGGATTTGTTTGCCTCAAAATGAATGCCACATGTGCAGGAACTCAGAGTCACGGCTCAGCAAAACAGTTAAGACCGCTAAGTGTGAGTGAGTAAGTGTGTGTGTGTGTGTGTGTGTGTGTGTGTGTGTGTGTGTGTGTGTGTGTGCATCTAAATAATTGCAACTTTGTGCAGCAACTCTGTCAGGAAACTGTGATTGGAGGTGGAAGGAATAACGTCTGGCTCCCTTCCAGTCATGGTATGACAGGAAATACATACAAACTTAAACAAACAAAGCCATTCCCCTCCAGGACATCATACTGTCTAATGGTAGTACCATTTTGGCAGGGTAATTGAACTTGCACTGACACACACACACAATCTCTCCTATCGCCTGGCTCCCATCCAGGCTGACGGCATTCCACATTCGGTCTCTGGGTAATACTTTAATGGATTAATAAATACCTCCACAAATACTAAATGGCCCAACTTCCTAGGTAGCAGCAGCAGGCAGAGAATGGGCACGGCCCCAAAATGTGCCATCACCGCATCGACAATGTGTTTTCCATTTCTTTATGAAATACCACGGGGCGGCGGGGGGGCAACGAGCTTCTGGGAAGACAACAGGCGAGATTAACCAGGAGGTTGACGGGCAGGAAAATAAAAAAATCATCTTTTTAAGTCCTGTGGACTGGAGGAGGAGGTTTGTCACGGTGGTGAGTCCAACTAAGGGGGGGGGGATATAATAAAGCCAGGTAGCATTAAGTACGAGCACGTACAAGTTAACTGCCAGAGGTCATTTACAGAAGCCGATATAGCGGGAGGCCTCGGGTGGTCATCCGTCAGAATTAGATCTCCATGTAGTACAGAACATATGTTAATTAAACCCCGTCAAACTTAATCGACAGTGTTGCGATCTATAGTCCAGTACAAACCATTCCCTACGCTAGAGATGTCAAGGTGAATTACAACGACTGCCTTTAAGAGTCATTTACTCAGCCTTAATTAAAGCTGGATTAAATTAAGTTAGCAGCATAATAGAGAAGCAAATCTGCAACTTTATAAACACGTTTTTTTCTCTCGGCTCCTTTTTTTTTCTTCCTACAGTGGTCCTGATACGGCGAACAGTTGTTTTTTAGCTTTGAATTTTGCATTTCTTGAACCCATCCAGTCCCGGTACAGTTATAAACCTGAGCTGAAGTGCTCACACACACGCAAAAAAAAAAAAATAAAAACACGCACAAACACACTTTCCTTTAATAGAGCTGGTGTTATGGCACTAGGAAAGAATCTGCCACAGTCTGCCCAATCTGACAGCTTTTATTATTTATTAATTACCTTTACTTTTACAAGCTGGAGAATTCAGTAATTTACTGTGGCCTGCTGGCAGGAGGAGGAGGAGGAGGAGGAGGAGGTTGTTTTTCCAGCCCTGAGGGACAAAAGGCCCTCTCAGGTTAGTGGGAATGTCCAGCAGTTCTGCATCCTGACTAGACCTGATTTTCTCCACTTGTATTCATATATAAAGGTGTGTGTGAATGTACAGTAGATCCTGTATGTATATGTATATACAGGGTCGCCCATGAGGTTGGAATACTTTGCAGATGTCTTGTCTTTTATAGCGCAAAACAAACGTGATGCATGGATTAATTTCACCTGGACACATAATGTAATCATTGCACCTGAATCATTTAAACAGGAACAAACAGAGGATTGTGTCTGAAAACAAAATATTCAAACTTTATGAGCGACAGCGTATATTTATGACCATCCCCATTCATTACTGGATGATACTTTTCTCTCTTTTATTAAATTTAAAGCTGAATTTAAAACATCCCATCATATACAGTTAAAGAATAACGTGCAAAAAAATATTTTTTTTAATAATTATTTATCGAGGACCAATGAATGCTGGGCTGTGGGATAAACTACGATGACAACAAAACTAGGGATTACTTTCATTATCAATTAATCTCTTGATTATTTTCATGGCTCCTCATTTCGTTATTAATTTAGTCTAACTTTTAGTAACTTCTATGTTGACACCAAGGACCATGTTGGAAACAACAGTCATCACTTCAACATGTTATCCTTTGGATTATGTTTCTGTCTCTTAAATCCAAAATAAAATCAATCAACTTCCCAGAAAATAGTGAAAAATGCATATTTTCAAAGGCTGCCGGGACGTCTGAAACGTGCTTGTTTTCTGTCCAACAGTCCAATATACGAAGACCTAAACGCTCCAGTATGTAGGATTTAGGGGAATTTATTGGCAGAAATGGAATATGATGTTCATAACTGTTTTATTGGTGTAAAACCAGCCTTGAGTTTTGAATAAATAACAGGGAGGGGCTCCTCTTCACTGAGTCCCACCATGTTGCACGCCACATTTCTACAGTTACCAAATAACCTGAGGTATTCAGTTGGTTGCAACCTCGCTGCTATTTAAAAAGACACGAAACAGAAAAGCAGCAGGAAGCTGAAATCATGCAGTACCTCGCTCTCACTACATTCGCTGGGGTCATCACCGTGTACGGCCATCTGGTAGCGGGCGTACAGCGCCACCGACTGCTGATAGGACGCCGTGAACTGGGGGTCCTCAAAGTTGACTGGCACTAGCCTCACCTTCAAGCACAGGGGGGGTGTGGAGGGAAAGGAGCGATAAGGTGGAGGGAGGGGTTTTTATATAAGTTGACAATGAATACAAGGATGGTGAGAAGGTAGAAAATAAAAGAAGAAGAGGAGGAAGCATGGGCGCTTTGGAGGAATCGACAGGATTGAAAAATAAGATGGTTTTAAACAGTGTTATACAAGTGATTTGGCATCGTAGGTGTTCATCAGTCTCCTAGTCCTCGAGGCAAGCTGGCAACACAGCCGGTCTGTTTTGAGTTTTCAGACTCGAATCAGTGATTTTTTTTAAATCAGACTGTTAAGTGAATGCAGAAAACGATGGGGATTCTAGGAGACTGAGAATGTGTTTGAAAAACAAAAAGATCGACTTGAGGATGAGGCTAGTGCACCGCCCCGGCTTCGACCACGGATCGCATCGGGGAGGATCGGTAATCGGTAAGCAGCAGAAAAACCCCAAATGAATGATCTCAGCTGGACAGAGACAGGCTCTTCTCATGAAGGGAAACACGGTGGAGCAGACTGCACGCACAAAGACAATTAAAACGTCATTAGAGACGCTTTAATCCTCCGACTCAAATGCGATTCAGACACAGGGAACTATGGCGAGAGCAGGGTGATGAGTGGGGAGGGGGGGTAGAAGCGAGGTAGACGTGTGAAGGTCGAGAGGGTTCAGCTGACGAACTGCCCCCCCCCCACCAAAACTGAAAGAGCTCAAGTCTAACTACCCGGCTGGTGGACGGAGGGCCAAGTCAGACACCTGGAGAAACACTGCTCTCAACCGCGGCGTATGGAAACATTTTCCCCTCCATTTCCTCTCCCTTTGACTCTCTCTCTCTTATACACATACACTCCCTTTGATACAAACATGTTAATTCACTTTTTTCTCCCCCCCTTCATACAGGCATTTGGGTTTTTTTCCCTGCGTTGTATCAACTGATGTAGCAGTTTGAAGGCAAATTTAGTTTATTCATCAATTTTATTCTTTTTTTCTGTCCTGATTGTAAATTATGATTTAACCCTCATGCATCACATTTGGGACATTTTTGGCTTTTCATACATTTTACCAAGATATGATTTTCTTTGAAGTTCAATCTCAGCTCCTATAATAAGTCTATAATAAACTGTGCAGCTTAAATACAGACACTAAATAGAGACACTCAGGGACAAAAATGTCCCCACTGAAACCCATCAAGCACCCATAATATCAGATTTTTAACAGTGGCATTATGTAAACAAGATGATTATGGTTAAAAAAAAAAAAAAAAAAAAAAGATTTAACTTAACTTAACCTCAGAGAAAGTGGAAAATAATATCAATATATATGTTAATAATGTACATGTTTCTTTGTTCTTTGGTACAGTGGCATTATGTAAACAAACTAGCATTTAAAGGCTTAAAATTCTGAAAATGTATATATATTTGGTAGTTATGGGACTGATGATAGTATCAAGAAGTGCCAATATCATTTGATGGCAGGTTTTGCCGGAAAAAAAACATTTTAAAAAGGGATCCACGAGGGTTAAATCTCTGAAATGAACCAAAGAATTAAAATATGCATGAATGATTTACTTTTTTTCAAATTATTAAAGAAAAATAATTCTCCTAGACGAGGCAAACACTCTAAATGATACATTTTAGCCCATTACAGACATAAAACTAACAGAAAAGGACTTGCAAAGTGAGATAAAATACTTTGGATGCCTCTTTAGGTACCCAAACCTGTGGACCCCCTCCCTCCCTCCCTGGGTACCCCTGAGCAGGTCAGCCTATGCCCCCCACCCTCTGACCTGGCTCTCGGTGGGTTTGTCAGGAGGGTCCTTGTGAATGGCCATCTGGTAGAGTTTGTACACCTGGTAGGAGGCGTCGAAAGAGGCTTTGAACTGCGGGCTAGGGGGATTGGAGCGCACTAGCCTCACCTTCAAAAAGAATACGGCAGACAAAGGTTAACATCAAAATGGAAAAAAAAGGACTGAGAACAACACAAGTGGTGATTCAAATCCCCGATTCAAATCAAAGAGGGGAAAAAACGTGTGAATGAGTGTGAAGGAGGAGAGAGAATGACACAAGTGCACCCTCTCCACAGGCTTATACAGATTTCAAGCTTTTTAACACAAAAGAAAAATGGAGATATCGTTATTCTTCTTTAGTAAATAGTCTTGTTTGCACCAAGAACAGCTGTTGCCTTGATGGGAACACAAGAACAACACAAAGAGGGTGTGTTGTGTCAATCTCCTCACAAAAACAGCAAGTGTTACTCCAAATAAGAAGCATTTGCTGCGATAGAAAAACAAGGTCATCAAAAAGAAAGCTTTTTTTTATAGCTTTCTATCCACTTTATATTGTGTGTATGAGCCACATTTCCAGTGCTTCACCATGCGATCCGACACTTTTAGTTTGATTCTTGATCCTGATCACGCCAAACAGGAAGTAGAGTGCGCAGAGTCTTTTTACAAACATCGACAGATCGGCTGCTATTAGGTCGTTGCAGACTTATGTTATTGATGATATGTGGTCCTATAAGGAAGTAAGCCAAGTTTGTCATTAGATAATGAAACACAGGTTGCATAGCACAGATCAGAACCGGATATAATTTTAATTTATTCATCTTAAATCCACTCTGGGAGGCGCATAGAAACAGTTTGTTTAAGCGATCAGTAACATGAATCCCAGTAAATAACTTGTGTTACTAGTTTTCTCTAATGCTTAATCAGAGGGGTTCAATGAGGAAACTAGACCAATCAGATTTGACTATTGAATATCAATATCGGCCTTGGGATCTGAGTATCGGTCTTGGTTATAGTGTCTACTGTTCAGCCCAAGTATATGTAAAAATCTAATTAAAAAAGCATGCAAAAGTTAGCATTAATTAATCACACACATGAAAGCTGTGTATAAGATTTAAGGAAGTATTTGCAGTGCTATAATCCAATCTGAGCAGGGAGAATGGTGAGAGGAGAACTGCTGCACCCTTCGACCCGTTTAATTAAGCCTCTCATCGTTTATGAAGCTTATGTTGGCCAGCGAGGCCCGTTGTCATATGAATCCCCCCGGACGGAGCCGATGGAGGAACTGACCCCGGGGGGTTTTTGCTTGAGTTGGACCTCAGTGGGTGTCTCTCATATGACCACTTGGCATCTCCATCCTTTAGGCAAACAGCGACGTTGGGCCTGTTACATAAAGGGACAACTCACTTTTTAATTTCGTTCTAAAATCTAGATATATTTTGATAGGCTGAGATCCTTTTTTTTGTGTGTGAAACAACACTGCTGCACATTTTTAGCAATTCTCATAACAGTCTTGAAATTTAACACTGACGCTCACTTGACAGCTTTATGAATGTTCCAAGTAAAAACCTCATAATAGCAGTGGCTTTAATTAAACTGAAAGATTGTGGTTTATCAGAGCTTTTTATGAAAGATGTGTTGCTGGGAACCTCAAGCTCCATTATAAAAGTGATATAATAAGAGTGCCTGCAGAACAGTTCCATGTTGTGGAGAGAGTGAGTGATGACTGTTGAGAGAGAACAGTAGGTGAACAGTTTCCACGCTTCCCTGAGGTGCCTGAGGGGCTCCGAATCACGTTCTCACACTGACCCCTGGTGGCGGTCACTGGAAGCACAGCCGTAGAGCTTTAAAACAGGCAACTGTACACATTTTAAAAATTCATATACATTATTCTTTTGGTCCAACTGTCTCCGAAATCCAAATAATTAGAGTGCTCTAATGTTCAGAGTGTTTTCTGTTTCACAACTGAGAACAATACAGTGGAATAAAGCTCATTTGGGTATTTAAAAGAACAATGAATAGTATATAAAATCCCATTCATTGTCTATGGAGCAGCTCTAGACTTATGACCCCCTGGTTCTGGTTCCCAAGAAGTTGCCTCCACTCTCAGGTGATGAAGGTGCTGGGGAGGATGGTCCTGGCCCACCTTTAGACCCCCAGGTGAAGTCATCGCTGGACCCTCTGCAGTTTGCCTGCCAGCCTCACCTGGGAGTGGACGATGTCATGCCGGTTAGTCGTGCTGGAGCTCTGCATGGGACTGTGCCGTCTCCCTTCCTCGAACACCACAGATTTTCAGTACAACTCTGGGTCGTACCACTTGCAGAAGTTCTCCGACGGCTCTGCAGCGGCCGGGTGTATAAGTGATGGATGGCAGGAGGATGGAGGAGGAGGAGGAGCACGCACAGAGCACTGGTGGATGATTTTGTGGAGTGGTCCGAAACCAGCAGAAACCATCTGCTTCTGAATGGGGCCAAGACCAGGGAGATGGTGATTTACTCCGGAAGAGAGGAGGACAGGGCTTCTCAAACCCTGTGCATTCTGGGACAGGATGTTTACGTGGTGGAGGATTACAAGGACCTCGGAGTCCACATCGGTAGACTACATTTACTGAGGAAAGGTGTGCAGCAAGATGTTCAGAGATCCTCTACCAGTCTGTTGTGTCCAGACACCTGTGAGGTTGTGGTGGAGAAACTGTTATCCATTATGGGTAATAATCCTGAGCACCCTCGGGCGCCACCTACTGGACAGAGACGGATACAGGAAGTCCTTCCTGCCCAGGGCGATAACCCTGTCCAATACCTCACCTCTCTCAGCTGTGTAGTTTCTATAACCTGCATATCGTTATATAATATCACATGACCTTGTTTCATTTAAGATTTAATTTAAAACAGCAGCAAATTAGCACACTTATATCCAATTATATAGTATGTTCTGCTATGTTTATATTGTATACTGTAGGTTGATATATTTATAGTGTATTCCAACACATCTATAAATATATATGGAGTGTTGATTCACTGTGTATTTACTGCTTTTTGGATAACCGGCAGCTACAATAATCCACAGTTTGGGTTTAATAAAGCCCATCCATCTAAATTCTAAGCCATCTTCTGGTACCTGGTATGCAAACTCCTGGACGCCTGCAGCTCAGTCAACAGTTCAGAAGCTCAACACTCAGATTCACTCAACTGCATCTCATCCAAAATCGCCCTTCAGCCATAAATGTGCTGCTGCAGCCCGGGCCACATGTGATAAATAAACAGCTAAACGGGTGAAATGGAGGCATCTCTCAATTACTTCACTCGTTAAACATATAATTAACCTTTCCTTTGCAAAAAAAAAAAGGACCTTGCGTTCACGCCCACTTAGTAAAGTGGAACGATAATTGCTGGCAAACAAATGAAGCTAATTGGAAAGAGCTGAATGGGAGGCGGTCTCGTGGGTCTGGTCTGGTCTGGTCTCAGGGGGATAGAGAGACAAGAGACAGACGCTTGCACTGGCTCATCCCTGCATCTGGCTCAAATCTTGGTCAAGACCAGGAATGACGTGACTCTACCAGCTCGGCTCCAGGGCCTTCGTCAGGGATCTTTCTACAGTCCCCCCCTCCCCGCCAAAAGTTCATTTCCATGTCCTGTCGTACCGGCTGAGCTGGGATCTGTGGTTTTAATGTCATCAGCAGGGTAACGCGACCCAGTTTGCGTGGTGTGCCTGTCTTTTGGCTGAAATCGAACTGGGGAAGAGGTGGTTTTTCCACTCGGCTCTGGCCAGCGATCCTCTGCGCACGCATAAACACATGGTGAAGTCACTGGAGCGTGGTTAGCTTAACTGGATCCAAATATTACAGAGACAGAGAGCTCAACCAAAGACACTACTTCTTAATGATGGCTGGAATCACCACAACAGGCTAACGCTTGTTCCAAGTCACATAAAAAAAAGGAGAAAAGAAAGTACCTACTTTATATTTCTGCTCACCTCAAGGCAATGAGAAGGGTTGTCAGGCAGTGACTCATCGATGAAATCTTCCAGGGGTTTGGGTGGCTTGGTCTGGGCCGGAGTGGGTGGGGGAGGGGAGACGATGGAGGAGACCCCATCGGCGTTTTGCCTAATCTGCTCTTTCTGAAGACGCCGTTCCTTCCTTAAGTCTTTGGCCTTACGACACGGCGGCCGGCCAGGATCAGCTCCCATCCCTGCACCCCCGGAGAAAACACAGAGACTTTTCAACACTTTCCATTTTCTAAAACTATTTTTATGCAAATTACATTTTCACAGCATTTCCAGGTGAGAACGTGGAAGAAAAAAGAGGCACAATGACTAAACCACTCCTTTTGTTGCTGCCTTAGGAATAAACAGAAGTAAGAGAGGTGGCGACTTCAAGCTGCTGGCATGGATGAGTCTCAAAAGAGTGGCAGACCGGGTTTCCCCTCTGGACCAGAGCTGCCATGTTTACTTTTGTGTACCCCTCCTAAACCTAAGAAGCCAGACTCGACAGAAAGACCAATGGAAGTCATTTTCTTGTTCCCCTGCCGTCAACAGTAATTAACATTACATCACTGCTGAGGAGGCTGTAAAACAATATGATCTGTGTTAGCAGTTAGTGTGTATTTATAAGAAGGGACAGAAAAAGCAGAAACAAGGGTGTTTTTTTCTCCTCTAATAACTCCAATGACAAAGATAACACATCCTTGTTCCCCATAAATAAGGTTGTTACTCGCAGAACATGTTTCCCCGTTTTCCTCTCTCTCAACAAGAAGACACATTCACCGAAGCAACTGAATCTCCAAAGTTTCTCTCCCTCCTCCTCCTCCTCCTCCACCACCTCCTGGGCTCCTGCCAAGCCCTCCAGCTCTCCGGGCATCCCATGTCAACAGTTTACACGCCCACATCCTGTTTGGAGCAATAAGGAAACGAGAGCCATTTCCTGCTCGTCCTATTGCCAGCCACCGCCATCAGCTCGCTTACTTTCCCCCGTGTCGACGTAGCGAGGAGGAGAGGGACGCCGGGTCTCTGACAGGGAGGGGGAGGGGGGGCTCTGGCATTGGCCATGATTCATTGGCAGAGTTCAGCTTCAGCTGACTGGAGCTCCTTTTTCTAGCTTATGTCCTGTGAATACTGAAAACAGACCACAGAGAGACGCATCTCCATATTTGTAGCTTACTTGTATTTTCAAACTATAAACTTAAATCCTGCATGTAACTATTATTTTCTTACACTCTGTGGCTTCTGATGATGCTTTAAACATAAAAAAATAACTGAAAACTCATCTGTTTAAACTGGCTTTTGTCTCATGTTTGTAATTCTCTGTTTTAAATATTTAAATTATGTTTTAAATCTTTTTAAATTTGTATTTCCTGTGGTTTGCCTGCTCATTTGGGTGGGTTTTGTCTTATTTTAACACGTTTTTGTTATCATGGGAAGCACTTTGTGACTTTGTCTCTACAAAGGTGCTATATCAAATAAACGTATTATTATTATGATATTTGAATGTGTTTTTTATCACCGACTGCTGCCGTCTTCCTTACTACTAGATGCGGAAATTACCTGGTGGTTGAATCACCTCAATATCCCTGTTTGACTCAAGACACACACACACCCACACACCCACACACCCACACACACACACACACACACACACACACACACACACACACACACACACACACACACACACACACACACTCTCTCTCACACACTCTCTCTCTCACACACTCTCTCACACACTCTCTCACACACTCTCTCACACACTCTCTCACACACTCACACACACACACACACACACACACACACACACACACACACACACACACACACACACACACACACACACACACACACACACACACACACACACACACACACACACACACACACACACACACACAGGAACTCCTGAGGACAGCGTTCGCAGCCGTGGTGAAGATAAAGTCTGACAGATCAGTTCCTGCGGAGGACACAAGCTCCCGCTCCAGCAGTTAGCACTTCATAAAGGCCATGACACTCTTCCTCCCCGCTCGCTCACACACACACACACACACACACACACACACACACACACACACACACACACACACACACACACACACACACACACACACACACACACACACACACACACACACACACACACACACACACACACACACACACACACACACACACACACACACACACACACACACACACACACACACACACACACACACACACACACACACACGTGTAGGATGTAATTTTAAAAACTGGGAAACTGTACTGTGTGTGCTATTTTTCTGCCTAGGGGACTAAAATGATCGGCTAGAAGTGTTAGTCGGTGACTGTATACGGAGACGCTGACGTCTGCCTGGATTTTCTCTTATATTATCCTCCTTTCGCGGCTCTACTGTGCGTCAGTTTGACCGAGTCAGGATTTTTGTTAACCATGACTTGCTTCAACCAAAACCCAGAAAACACTTTGCAATAAAAATCATTTTAAGCTAGAAAGGTGGTGTAGCGTGCAGATTTCCAGTGACTGCTGTAATCCCCTAACTGTGGGCGCTGAGCAGCGATCTGAGATGCACTCTGCAGCGTTAATATGACTGGCGGCCCCCCTGCCACCCGGGGGGGCAGTTAAGAGCAGTGACCCAGCAGTCAATCTTTGGCAGCATTAAAAAACGAACAATAAAAGGTGTTTTTGAGGAAGTGTGAGACATCGAGCATACAGCCATAACCGGTCAACTCGAAATATGAGGTTTGCTGCAGCAGAATGCAAGATTAGCCGTGGACAGAAGCACTGAATCACTCGCTCGAATGATGATGAACATTTTGTTTAACAAATTAAAATAGCTAAATAAGTCCCATTAAAACAATCAAAGTCCACAGCCAAATAAATTCTTAGTCAATTAACACGTGACTTTGACAATTAACCGAATAGTCGATTTAATAAACAGATGTGTAATACTGATGTTTCTCCACAAAGAATCACACAAAAGCAAAAAGCAAACGCTCTTTTCCTGAGCTTCTTGGAAGTCATTCAGCATGAAAAAGGCATCAAAAATGTCTAATTGACTAAAGAAGAAGAAGAAGGCAACAGATTAGTAATTGATTAAGAAGACTAATCAAAACGGTTTGAGCTCACATTCGATACTAACTTGCAAAAGTATCGATACGCCTAATAAAAACCAGTAACGTAATAATGTTAATTAAACATGATAACACAATAACGTGTGTCTGAAAATGGAGTATCGAGTATTTTCCTGGGTACTGGTATCGACTTTCACATTCTAGCATCGTGAGAACCCTACAAGATAAAATACTGAAGCCAAAGAATTCAAACACATGTATGCAAGATTCACGAGTCGTGATTCCTCTAAAAGACAGCGTTACCAAACATTCCATATGTCCTTCTGTATCTGGTCAGCTCTGGCTTTGCGTATGCTATATGGAAAGTGTGTGTGGGGGGGCATGTTTTCTCAAGCTCGAACTGGAACCTGCCCAAAGCTATAAAAGCGCTCCCAGTCATAAAAAACTAGAGGAAAGATATGTCCAGGTGTTTTCTGTTGGAGGTGAATGAGGGGGGAGTGGAGAACCACCGGCTCGCCGTTGTAAATCCTCCTCGCTTCCTCTTTGCTCACCTTTTGAAAAGTCGTGTTATTTCTGACTAGTCTGAGGAAGAGGACTGTGCTGCTGCTGACGCAGGTGTGAGGACAGAAGGACGTATGTTTATGTCTGCATCCAGATCGACCTGTGCCAACGCCGAGCTTTCCTGCCGCTTGATTAACGAGCGTGGGTTCTCATTAGACGTTTGAGAGGGAGGGGAGGGGGGGAAAGTGGTCGAGGCCTGAAACACGAGCAGTTGTTAGAAGTTCTGCTTCCTGTGTCTCGTTAAGAGTTTATTATCTCCTCGCTGTGAGTGTTATTTATTCATTACTCTGAGTTGGCTGAGAGGATATCCTGTACTGGAAAGTGAGGACGAGAACATGACAGATAAGCCAAAACCAGACACAATCCTGAAAACACACAGCGGCCTCATTCACCGAGCTGCTGCACCGCCTAGTCTGTTACAAGGTGAACAGTGACACACTGTGGCGAGCGACGGCGCTGCAGCTGTCATGAAAGCTACAGTCACCATTGATTTCAAAGAACACCAGAAACCCATGATAAACAACAAAACAGGAAACAGCAGCAAAGAGTTCCTACACCTTCTCCAAAGTCAAAGTCAAGCACTTTCCAAGCATTTCCAGGTGCATTTCCATGCTTTTCCAGCACCTTCCAGCTGTGGTAAACTCCATATGTGTATCAATCCAATGGTCAGTATTCAGTCTACTTATTATGTCACTTGTTCATCACATTAAATGAGATGTTATTGTCCTCTAAACAACCAACATGATGTTTGGAGACAGCTTTTTACAGAAGGACCACAAATGAAAGGAAAACTAATTCCACTAACAGATCCACAGAAATATAATCACCAACTATCTTCATCATCTGTTCATCATCAAGAGTCATTTTTCATAAAGAAATGTCAGGAAATGCTGTTTTCAGTCCCTCAAATATGGAGATCTTCTTTTCTCCGTTATATCATAGATGTCATCATATAGAACAGACATTTCAAGCACTTTATTCTAAATCCAAGCACTTTTGAAACCTTGATAAAACACCACACTAAAAATCAAGTGTTTTCAAGGATTTGATGTTGATTGCCTGAAATAACATACATACATACATACATACATAAACAAACAAACTAGATTCAAATTTGGTTCTTGTTCTATATGGGGTAAAACGTTTGATGAATAAGCAAAAATACTTCCTGATAAAAGGGGAATCATAGCAGTATGTGCTGTAATTCCGCTGTTACTAACCCTGCTGGACATTGCTCACGGATGCACTTCCACTATGGCTGCTGTACAACCTGTACAACCACCAATTCATTTAGCACAGGACATGAATTTATCAACTAACCTTCATAGAGACTTACCCCGACTTCAAACCCTTTTAGTTTTGCATAATAACTTCATGTTCCATGAGAAATCCTGCTTGGTTTTAACGTGCCAGCTGTCTGTTTCATCATGTAATGTTGCTCGGCAGAGACTGTTGATTGTCTTACTATTACTCTTATCTGGAAATGTGCAACCTAACCCTGGCCCTGAACTGCAGTACACTCAGACGCCATCTGATTTTAAATCTTTATCTGGTCTTAAAATCGTTCATCTGAATGTGCGCAGCCTGTTATCCAAGATGGACATGCTCCGGATTTGGGTTAAATCATTAGATCCAGATATTGTTGTAATTTCTGAAACTTGGTTGACCAAATCTATTACTGATGAAAACATTAACATGGTTGGATATAATGTTTATCGCACAGACAGGCCTAAGAAAGGTGGTGGTGTTGCTGTTTATATCAAATCAAAATTTGATTCTTGTGTAGTTCAGTCTGAATCCATCTGCAAACAACTGGAATTTTTGGCAATCAATTTGGAAATTACCAAGGGCCTTTGTATAACAGTTATTGGGTGCTACAGGCCTCCATCTGCCACCAAGGAAGCATTACAATCTTTGAAGCTTCTTCTGTCCAGATTGAATTATAGTGAACTTGTTTTAGCTGGTGATTTAAACTGGGATTGGCTTAAACCAGTTTCTGATGACTTCAAATCCTTCTGTGACTCCATCAATCTTACTCAATTGGTCAATTCACCCACTCGACCAAACCTTCAAAGCCCTGAGAAGTCCACCTTGATTGATTTAATATTGACAAATGTTCCTCATAAATTTTCATCTCTGGGGGTTTTCTGCAATGATTTAAGTGACCATTGTGTTGTTGCTGCTATTAGAAACACTAAGGTCCCTAAAACAAAACCTCGTATCATCGTAAAGAGGAATCTGAAACACTTTAATGAACAAGCATTTCATCACGATTTGTCTAACTTTGACTGGAAAAAAATAGGACTGATCTCTGATGTAGAGATAGCTTGGTCATTCTTTAGGGATGGTTTTATGGATATTGTAAATAAACATGCCCCCTTAAGGAGATACAGGATAAAAGGGCGAGAAAACCCCTGGTTCTCCCCAGAGCTGGCAGACTCCATTCATGAGCGAAATCTGGCTTGGGCCAAGGCAAGAAAAACAGGTTCTACCACTGATTGGCTTATTTTCAGACAACTGAGAAATAAATGCACCTCTTTCATCAAAAAAGCCAAATCTGAATATTATTTGTCTGTCACCACTGAGAATTTAAATAATCCACAGAAATTTTGGAAAGTTATTAATTCCCTTACTGTGAGTAAAAATTCTCAAGCTCTTCCTTCTTATGTATTAAAGGATTCTGTACCTGTCTATGACAGAATGGAGGTATTGAATTGTTTTAACAATCATTTTGTAACTTCTGGGTTTCTGTTTGACTCTGTGGGTTCTGTCTCTGTGAAACCCAGCACTGATTTCCCAATGTACAAGGGACAGCTTTTCAACTTTGTACCTTTCTCTGTTCAGGAAGTTCGTAAAGCCCTTACAGTCTTGGATCCTAAAAAATCTTCTGGACCCGATTTAATCGATCCTTACTTTTTGAAATTGGCGGCTGATTTTATAGCAGAACCTCTTGCACATCTTTTTAATCTTACAGTAGAAACAAATGAAATTCCCTCTGTATGGAAATCAGCTTTTGTTCTCCCTTTATTAAAAGGAGGTGATCCAGTGATTTTAACTAATTACAGACCAATATCTAACTTATCAGTGTTGGCCAAAATTCTTGAAGCTCTTGTGAGTGAGCAAGTAAAGGCGTTTTTACAATCCAATAGTATTTTATCTAAATATCAGTCGGGTTTTAGGAAAAAGCACAGCACCATCACAGCTGCAATGAAGGTGGTAAATGACCTTTCTGTTGCACTTGATAAGAAACAACACTGTGCATCACTTTTTATCGATTTGTCGAAAGCGTTTGACACTGTTGACCACTGTATTTTAAAACTTAGACTCCTTCAATCAGGACTCTCGGAGAGAGCAGTTGCTTGGTTCACCAACTACCTTAGTAACAGGACTCAGTGCATTAAATACGATGGTATGTGTTCTGACATTGTTACTGTCCACAAGGGGGTGCCACAGGGTTCTGTACTAGGTCCCCTCTTATTCATTATTTATATTAATGAGCTGGGCTCAAACATGACAGATGTCAATTTGCACCTTTATGCTGACGACACAATCATTTACTGCTGTGGATCAACTCTTGTTCAGGCCATTGAATCCCTGCAGAAAGCCTTTGTAGCTGTTCAGCACTCATTACTTAAACTGAAACTTGTTCTTAATACAGACAAGACTAAGCATATGTTGTTTTCTAAATCCAGGAAGAGGCCACAAATTGTCCCCCCAGTGACCACTCTTCAGGGATATGAAATAGAGGTGGTTCAGGAGTATAAATACCTGGGTGTACTAATTGACGACTCCCTCACTTTCAAGCCGCATGTGGTGAATCTTGTAAAGAAGCTGAAGACAAAACTGGGCTTTTATTTTAGAAATAAGCTTTGTTTTTCGTTTGATGTAAAAAAACGACTAGTAGCTGCGACTTTTTTACCCTTGTTAGATTATGGAGATCTTTTATACATGAACGCCCCAGCTCAATGTCTTAATATGATTGATACTGTTTACCATGCTTCTCTCAGGTTCATCACAAATTGCAAATCATTGACACACCATTGTGAGTTATACGCTCGGGTTGGATGGACTGCTCTGGCCACCCGTAGGCTTAGTCATTGGTTTATTTTTATATATAAGGCAATACTTGGCCTACTGCCTTCTTACATTTGTGCTTTAATTGCATTGAGAAGTACTGGTCCTTACTCTTCCCGGTCAAATAATTGCCTGTTGCTTTCTGTACCCTTTGCACGTACCGAAATGGGAAAAAAGGCTTTTGTCTATGCTGCACCGTCTGCATGGAATATGCTCCAAAATGACTGGAAACTGGCAGAGTTAATTTCATTGAGCTCTTTTAAATGTAAGTTGAAAGGACTTGAAGCTGATTCCAATCGATGTTCTTGTTTTTAATGATTTACTGTAAAATCAATACCTTTGTTTGTTTGTTTTTTTTGGTGTTTTAATTGTGTAACTGTGTAATTGTTTTGTATATGCTGCTGCCTATCTTGGCCAGGTCTCCCTTGAAAAAGAGGTTTTTAATCTCAATGGAATTTTCCTGGTTAAATAAAGGTTATAATAAGTAACAAGTATTTTACTTCTTTCCAGTAACATCAAGGACAACGGATCAGATTTCTCACCTGGTTTAGGAGCTGCTGCTGCTGCCGTTCTCTCCTCCGTGACAGACACCGGATCCTTTCTCAGTGTTTGGGAGTCGGCGGGAGCGGCTTCCTCCTGCACCTCGCCGATGGCGGGACACTCCGGTAGCTCCTTCTGAATGTCCGTGATAGCAGCACACTTCACTTTTGATAGACAGCCTTTACTTAGCTGCTGGGGACCTGCGACGCCACACCCCGAGTCCATCGGCTCCCCTGCAGGGCACAAAAAAATAGTTATATCCTGCCATAAGTGTAATTAATTTTTGCCCATCTCTTACGGTAGCTCCAACCCCAAACATGTGCTGCAAACCAAGACAGGGAAAAAAGCTATCTGAACATGCAAACTGTCCAAAAAAATAAACACATTCTCACCATCATCCTGTCCTTTTGGCAGTTCCCCTTTGGAAATGAATTTGCTCATCTTCTTCAGGACTTTCTTGTGGGATTTGGAAGGCTGGAATTTCAGTACGTGACATCTTGACAGAGCGTAAAAAGGGTAAAAGTTTAGGTTAGAACAACATATATTAGTATATACTTTAATACAAACAAATCTTTAATAGCTGATTGGGTATATCTGTGAAACTACCACGGGTCATCCTTGTGTATCCCATGTTATTCTGGTCTTATCGGCCTTAATGTTAACTGAATCACAATTAAAATTACCTGATGGTATACTGCGGACAGCACGTCTTGCTCATGTTGGGCTTATAGACATATTTCCCACTTCTGTAAAAGGAAAGAATTGATTACCTTCAAATCAAAACACATGATCAAGGATTTGGAAATATCCTAAATGCTATTTCTTGAACGATGGATGTAATTTAGCAGGATTTTGCATGCAGGTTTCTCACCTTCTCCACCCTCGGTCTATGAGGTCTTGGTAGTCTTGTACAGTCATAGTGTGAGACCACATCCCTGTAGAGAAGAAAAGAAACATCTTACATTTAAAACGTTTTATTGATTACATATGATTTCACACTATACTTTTCAAACATCCATCACTCCTAAATTGATGGAAATTGTTTTAAAACAGTCAGAAAAGACTCGGCTGGATGAAATAAAGCTCAATTAAAGCATAAAGTTATAGATATTATTGTATCTAGCCTGAAATAGGAGGCATGTGTGCCAATAAGGAGTAAGGAGAAGCTAACCCAGAGTGTAGTGGGAGGTCCACATGTTTTGTTTCAGCTTAAATCACAGTTCACAGCGTCCTCTCGAGATTCCCACGGATTTGTGTGCACAGCAGCTTGGATCCGACTTCCCAGAAGTGAAGTCTGAGCTCCCGGTTTTAACTGCTGACCTTCTCCTACGCAACCTTATACACACTCTCTGCACCAAGACACCAAAGGTCTCCATGGCAAGACCGTATCGGTTTACATCTAAAACAACCAGGAATTCACTGTACAGCAGTTCACACACAACACACACCCAGTATAAATGTGTAATAGTATAATGTTCTCTGTCCCGGGAGAACGCCGGTTAATTAGAGGCATCACAGTGGGATCCGAGAGAGAGAAGCAGACTATACAACAGGCATGGGATGATGAGTTCAGGTTATTAAAATACAATTATAAAATGATTCACGATTTTATCCCCATAATCATCAAAATGTGCTTAAAACTCTTAAAATGGCACTAAAACATACTGGTATCATTTTACATTTTATTAAGAAACAAATGTTTTTATTGCATCACAGATAAAACAAACATGTTTTTTTAATGAACATCTTTTTCAGTGAAAAACGATCAAATAATCTTAAACAAGTTGCATAAATAAAAAGAATTAAAGATTTTTGCATCCTGTATTTTTTTTTTTTTAAGGCTCTTTTTTCACAATTTTGTCTATTTTTTTAAATGCAGCAGGTAATCTTATATTAAAGATCAGATATAATCAGCATAATAAAAAACATTTATTGTTAACAGAGTGTGTTGAAATCTTTGGCCTTACATACAGCACATTTTTCCAAATCATTCAATCAGTTTTGCAGCTACTCATATTTCTGTATGAACGACATTAACAGCATTTTGAATGTAGTGAATAATATCACACCGTATCAAATGCATTTAGAACGCTGTGTTAAATGTATTACATTATGGGCTGTTTTGTAGGTTTAAAACATTAAAAATGAAAAATGTTCATCTGTTATCGTCCGACTGAAACAACAGAGCAGAACAGAAGGACGCTGACAGAATGAAGGAGACCTTGTTTTTTTCAGTGAAAATGAAAATACACGGCATAAATCTATCATTTAAGATCCTTGGGGATTTGTATTTAATGGCGTCACAATATAATCCCTCAGGGGTTTCTGTCTTATGACCCCAATTCTACGTCCCAAAAATTCTCATGACCTCAGCCAGCACAGAGCTGTAGAGCATGAAACACCAGAAAGCATTGCTCCAAACAACATGTAAATACGATCTATTTTAAAACCTTGCACACCAAGTGATCATCATCCTAAAACCTTTCCAGAGTAAATAGAGAGCGAAGGGGCCAATCAAATGACACAAAAGGTCCCAAAAAACCTGTCAGGGAAATCTGACCTAAAACGAGGCAGGAAGTCGGAAAGAAGGTTCCAGAGTACAAATGAATCGTACCACGTGATCTTTTTATGAGTGCAGCATCTGCCATCATCACGGCACAATGGGAGTGCCTCACTGTCCACACCTGATCCAACTCTCAGCCCCCCCCCCCCCCCCCCCCCCTTCATACAGACAGACACACACACACACACACACACACACACACACACAGAGAGGAGGGCGGATGCTGAGATCCATGTTTGCTTTAACACCACTGATAGCATCGCTGCACCAATCACGTACAGAGGAAAACATTATCGCACCTGCTTGGAAAGGTTTACAGTACAACAAAACACATTATAAGAACAACCATAACTCCAGTGTTTTCCCTACATGCACCTAGCATTTTATTTTTTTAAATAAGAGGAGGGGAGAGCTCCGTCTTATCTCTTTAAAAAACGAATGCAATATTATTTTGCAGGACGCTTCATATCCAGGTCAATTCACACACCTGTGAGTAAAGCATATAAATGGAGGAGAGCTCTGTCTTCTCTTTAGACACTAATATTATTACTGATGCTTCAAATGTACTGTACTTAGGCCTCAGGAGCCCTTCTGGTGCCGGCAGACACACAGAAACCTCCCGGCAGGGCGCACAAAAGAATTAGTGGGGAAAAGAAAATGTCACCTCCGCTGCTATCCTAGTGGAAACACTGTTAACCCTGTATCCTAAAATATACATATATATCTGGACCTTGGTGGCGTAAATGGGTTGTTTTCTATCCTCGTAAGTCTGCTGCACTTTCATTTAAAGTGGCAGTCCGTAAGATTTGAGATGCCAGCGGCCTCTCTGGCGGTAGATGGAACTGCAGGCGAGCCTCTGGGACTCATCTCCCTCACCCAACAGTGTGACTGTCTCTCATCTGCGTGATGCCTTCAAATGCTCCACACTGAAAGGAGATCCGTGGTTTCCCCTCGTTGGCGGTCACTTTGCTTCTTGATGACTTTCCTTCTTCACTTCCATTAGTTTGTTGTTTCTTCTTCTCCAGACTGGAAGGTGAATGGTCTTCTTTCTCTCCCTGTTGGTCCTCCATTGTGAGTCAGCAGTAATGAAATGTACCTGGTCAAACACTTTAGACTATGGAGCCTGACTAGCAGTTGGAAGTTATCGATGTCCGATTACAATGAAAAGCAGCATACTTTGGTGAGTAGCTCCACCTGGGAGACCAACCGCTGCTGACCGACGTGAAAAGCCACTCATTTTGAATTTCTGGCGGGAATGTGGCCACTGAGACACGAAGATCCTATTTCTGGGCAAAGCAGCACAAGCACTTTCATTAGTGGGTCACATGATCCACCACCATTGTTTAACCAACTCTTTGATAGATAGGAACTTAAAAGACAGATAGAAAATGTAACAGACTATCACTTTAATCTGTATCCACACGATGAACCTGTACCCTTTTAACCCCGTTACTGGCCACGATCAGTAGTGCAGTCTCCCTTCTGCCGTGCCCAATTGATGCAACACTTCCAGATTACCACCCTTATCTTAGATTAGACAACGCTCTCGTCTGCGGGCTCTGAGCCCAATAGCTCATTGACTGCATTAGCAACTGCCTGAACACTAATTATAGTCAACCTCTCTCACCCCTGTGCGCCAACTCACACGGGAAAAATCCCTTCTCCATCTTCTTCCACAGATTTCATCTACAGCTCGACATCCAATTATGCCTTTAAATAAACGGATCTCGACATAAAGTACAGTCAATTCTCTTTGCAGCATTTATAAAGAACGTTTATAACAGGCATGGGATGATACAGACATCTCATGTTACGATTATCCTGCATATTCACAATATAATGCAGATAACCTTCAAAATATTCTTACAACTCTTAAAAATGAAACTGAAAACATACAGAAATCACTTGAGCTGATAACTTTTTTTGTGAAGATCCGTTGTAGTGAAAAACAATAATTAAACAATAGAAAAGGTAAACATAAATCATAAGATTCCCCACTTTTTTTGTCAGTTTTTTGTATTATTATACGATATTTCCACCACACAAGACTCAACATTCAACAATGATGTGTTTGTGAAAGTCTGACGTTAATCTGACAAACTGATCCATAAATAAACAACTCTGTTACCCGTCACTTAAATGAGATAGTGGTACGTCAAGTAAAAAGAGTGGTGGCACAACATGTGAAAATAAGACATTGTGAGAATTAGGATAAAATACTCATGTTAACTGTCATTATGAAATGCTTCTTTTTTTGTCCTTGTTTATTTACATCATCACTTCCTTTCCCACTGCCATCAGACTCCTAAACAGCTGATAGGAGTATCATCATGGACTACATTATATAATCTCTCTCTAAATATATATATATATGTGTGTGTGTGTGTTGTAATAAATACTCCGCCATCTGTTTCACTTTGTTGTCATGTCACTCTCTAGTAACATAAATGTAAACACGCGATATCAGCGATATCATAAAATAGGTCTCTCGTTAGCGTCTCAGGTCTGACAGACGACATGAACGTGAGACAGCTGCACTTCAACATCCTCTTTTTCCCCCACAGCGGTACTGCTCCTCGGCTAGCTTGATGCTAGCAGGATGCGAACTAGCTAGCTAGCCTACTGCTACGCCGCTAACGTTAACAGCGTTTGCCTTCGTGAAAACATTATGTATGTACAAATAGTGATCGATTAAAACAACAGCAGCTCCACCCTTTACTTAATTATTAACTCGGATCTATTTGATTTTGTTTCCCACAACGATGAAAAAAGTGTCGGGCTGCTAAGATGCTAGCGCTAAAAACTAAGTAATGTTAGGTGGAAGCTAACTTGTGTTTGTGTGTGTGGCACACAATTAAATGTAATGACCTTGCGGTGTGAGTTAAGTAACTTAAAAATAAATAATGATATTGGAATATCGGTGCCACTATTAACCCCTCTGTTGAAATACCCAGCAGGTAGGACGGGGCTAGCATGAGCCAGTTTTTCGGCGACACTAGTTAGCTCCGTTTCTTCGCTTAACGTCACGTAATTAGACCACTTACCGTGAGAGAAGTTCCCTTCTTCATTCTTACAGTAGCCACACCGGTAACCGGAATCCCCGCCGAAGTATTCAACTATAGTGTAAGACTTGTTTCCAGCCATCTTTAACATTGAGTCAGATGACAGCTAAAGTAATTTGCCCGGTGTCCGCCGGGCAGCAAAGACTGTAGCACCGCACAGTGCTGGATGTCAAAAACCCCGCCCACATACCACAACGTCATAAGTGCTGCGTTAAATGTCAACTGGGAGATTTGGCAATTTTGGTTTATCCAGCCTGGAGATGTTAGTTTAGTTAAATCTGAATATCCACGCACCACATAAACATTGCAATCTGTATGTCAGCTCCCTGAACTCACAGCCCCCCATATGTTTTCAATGTTTAAAAATTGTACAAAATACAACATTTATCGTAGCAAGAAGCTGTAAAAAAAAACAAACAGGAAATTATCGTTTGGATAAAACTACTATCAGATGGTACCTGAATGAATCATGTGTCAGCAAAGGTCAGGAAGAGTGTCATGCTGTATATACACATTTTTGTACCGGTATTTATTTATTTTCTGACATACATGATATTTTTATGACATATCCTTTTTTTTTTACACATACTGTACAGTGATATTACGCTAGATATATTGTTCACTACATTATTGTTATATTTGGTTTGAAGGTAAGACAAACAAACAGCTGTTCTGCAGGTTTTCAGCTGTTTGTTGAACAGTAGAAAGAGTGTAAAAAGACCGGGTCCCGCTGTGTTACTCAGGCTGCACTACAGCGTCTATTCACAGGCGCGATCCCACTACTGAGCGGCACGGGGGCTTTGACCTGCTCCGTCTCCGACCTGGGCCGGTGCACCCCACCTTAGACGACCTGCCGGTCCCGGGCTCCCCCAGGACCACCATACCGATACCGAACTTAGCAAGGACACCCGATCCACATAGTCCGCTGCAGCTCAGAGGTCCTGAGCTCAAACGGTCCTCCAGCCTCAGCCTCCCGGGGACTTGGATTACAGGCGCGCGCCACCGCACCCGGCGATACCTGTCCTCATTCAGAGAGGTTTTGGTGCTCTTGAAGACGTGACGTCACTACGCTTCAGTGGCATCACGTGACGAAAACAAACCTGGCAGGTGTAATGATGAAGGCTGATTTAAAAATATATATATATATACTGTGTCGGGAAAAAATCTGAAAAAAGGTCAATAAGTATGTAAAAAAAAACTACAAAAAGGCAAATTATAGTATGTCGAAAAAAGTTGCAAAAAAGTCAAATTATAGGATGTCGAAAAAAGTCAGAAAAAAAGTTAAATAGAATGTTGAAAAACTTTTTTTTTTTTTAAGTAAAATTGTAGTATTTTAAAAAAATCTGAAAAAAAAGATTATAGTATGTAAAAAAAAAAAATTCAGAAAAAAAAGACCGGGTCCCGCTGTGTTACTCAGGCTGCACTACGGCGTCTATTCACAGGCGCGATCCCACTACTGAGCGGCACGGGGGCTTTGACCTGCTCCGTCTCCGACCTGGGCCGGTGCACCCCTCCTTAGACGACCTGCCGGTCCCGGGCTCCCCCAGGACCACCATACCGATACCGAACTTAGTACGGACACCCGATCCACATAGTCCGCTGCAGCTCAGAGGTCCTGAGCTCAAACGGTGCTCCAGCCTCAGCCTCCCGGGGACTTGGATTACAGGCGCGCGCCACCGCACCCGGCGATACCTGTCCTCATTCAGAGAGGTTTTGAGGCTCTTGAGGAAGTGACGTCACTACGCTTCAGCGGCGTCACGTGACGAAAACAAACCCGGCAGCTGTAACGATGAAGGCTGATTTAAAAAAATTATAGTATGTCGAAAAAAGTAAAAACATTCATTACATCGTGGCATAAACTCATGATAGCCTAAATATGAATCTGAGTGCATTGTTTATTTACACAAGGCTTTTTTTAGCTACTTAAAGGTCCCCTATTATACTGATTTTGGGGGTGTGATGACGTCACTTCCTCACGAGCATCAAAACCTCTCTGAATGAGGTCAGGCATCGCCGGGTGCGGTGGCGCGCGCCTGTAATCCAAGTCCCCGGGAGGCTGAGGCTGGAGGACCGTTTGAGCTCAGGACCTCTGAGCTGCAGCGGACTATGTGGATCGGGTGTCCGTACTAAGTTCGGTATCGGTATGGTGGTCCTGGGGGAGCCCGGGACCGGCAGGTCGTCTAAGGAGGGGTGCACCGGCCCAGGTCGGAGACGGAGCAGGTCAAAGCCCCCGTGCCGCTCAGTAGTGGGATCGCGCCTGTGAATAGACGCTGTAGAGCAGCCTGAGTAACACACCGGGACCCGGTCTTTTTACACTCTTTCTACTGGACAACAAACAGCTGAAAACCTGCAGAACAGCTGTTTGTTTGTCTTACCTTCAAACCAAGCATGTCAGAATAATACAGTGAACCATATATATCTAGCGTAATATCACTGTATGTGATAAAAATTAGTAAGTCGTATGTTAGTAAGTCGTTATGCAATATGGAAGAAGATCGATCTAAATTAAGCGTATCTGACCTCAGCGTACATCTAACCTTTAGTTAGTGACCTGATGAATGATTTATGAACATAAAAGTAACTTTATTTTGTTACTTTTATGTAACTTAACTTTATTTTGAAAAGGTGTCTTTGTGAAAATACGTGGAGAATTAACACACTATTAATGTTGTTTACTTGGTAGTTTCGTCCGTTTTTTAAAAGCCTGATAAATGACCTGCTGTGGTTGACGGTCGTTGCTCCTCTCGCCCAGGTGGGGGCGCTGTAGGACAAACAAAAAACGTTATTCTGCAGGTTTTCACGGGACTAGAACCTGCAGCTGTAATGTTGAAGGCTGATCAGTATTTGTACAATTTGACAACAAAAACCCTCACTGATAAAAAACCTGATTCTAATAAAGATCAATACTTGATCACGTGTCTTAAAACATCTGTGAGCTCAGTATGAATTTATCCTCTTTTCTGTCTAATCTCCGTTTCAAGCACAGTTGATCTGTTAAACCCAGCTTTGCATAAACATATCAAACTGGCAGTAAGAAAAAAAACCCCGACACAGTCTGGATAATAGTAATCTTGTTTATTCTGGTAATATTGTTTCTGATAAAGACAAATGTTCATGCAAGAGTTTGGATAACAAAAACAAAACAGCACAGACATCCCTCTGAACAGGATCCTTGATTCTGGATCACATGATCGATGCCCAGATTCTAACAACCACAAAACACTGACAATACGGCAGGAATCTGATCTTTGGTAAAGATGAAGAAATCTAGGGAAAATATGGAGGAAAAAACACAACAAACTGAGGAAATGACATCATTGAATTTACTGAAAGAAGCAAAATCACTTTGATACAAACAAACAAATGAAGGTGCTTTTAAACGCTGGAGGTTCATTGCTTTTTCTTTTTTTTAATAACAATATGCAATTCCAACTAAGGCACCCTTCCCTTTGATGGAAAGACGTTTCCCTACAAATTTAATAAAAACAAATACTGACCGCTTCTTCAAAAATCTGCTCACTCATTTGCCAACATGATCAGAAACACCAATTCTCTGCTAACATCTGCATTATTCCGAATCGTCACTTCAGCTACGTGCAGCCTGCTCAGTGATACGTCATCTTTCTGACCTGCAGTCACTTACATATCCTTTATTTTCCCAGAGTCATCTTGTAAACACAAATACACGGCGATTAAAAAATAAAAACGTGGATAAATGCTCCCTTAACGTTTGTCCCTCACATCACGGGAAGCAAAACCTCGCAGATTTGAGTGGAGGCGAGGAAAGGGAGACGGCAGGGATTCTAACAGTAAACACTAAGAAACGAGCACAGTTGGATCGACCGTCACAAGCCTGGAGCTCAAACTAAACTAAAAACTAAACAACAGCAACATAAAATAGATATACACCATCTATCACACGGAGATTAATCAAAATAAAAGTGACAAAATTAAATACTTTCAAGGAGCCCATGATAAAAAAACGATTAAAATGCAACTGTGATGGAAATAAACATGATTTTGGATACAGAGATCAAACAGGAAGTGAAGAAGAGGCAGTGACGGGATGAAGACCTCTTCTTTAGTAAGAAACACGAATGTTTGACACCGGGGTAAAAAGCATGATAAGAGCGTCGGGGGTTGTTTTCCTCACGTTTTCATTTCATGGGATCTTTAACACATAATCTACTCTACTTCCATCACAACGGTTCAAAAACATCATCCATTGTTGACTTCACTTTACGACGATTCATTATTCAGGAATAAAAAAATTAAAAAAAGAACAGACGGGGGTCAAAGGTGCAGCCGCGGATGCATTCTGCTACATGCTTTCAAACAAACATGCTCTCTTCTAATGACAAAGAAAACGGGACTATTTGTTACAAAAAAAGAGTTCTCTTTCCTCTCTGCTGTAGAGAGGTCAGAGGTCAGGGGCCGGACCCAAACCTGGGTTTAGGTGGACAGGCCCCCTGTTCACTTATATCATCCAGCAATTAACTCATGATTGCTGTAAGCATCTCTAAATGAAACTAATGGAGGGGAACAAAAAGAAGATTAAATAAAACACGTCTGAAGAGAAAAATAGCATTTTAAAAATGACATATATTCACTAAGATCTCAAATGTCAAGTAAATAGTTTTATGCCGATTTCTTGAGGACTGATAATGACTGACCGCGTTGACTTTTTACTGAGCAACAGTGCAAAGGCTTATAGAACAAGTACAGGTCACAGTAACAGAGCAAGCTGACTGGCAGTCTGTGTTTTTTAAGGGAGCGTGGCTGCAAATGTAAGGCACTACAGTCTCAAACGGAGCGTCCTTCAGACCTCCGTCACTCTGCTTGCGGGACTGAGATGGAGGGGCGTCTGTCCTCGACTCGGAAACTCCCGGGAAGTTTGCTGATCCGTTCGTTCCCGTCCTCACATTCAGAATTTGCATAAATCGGGGAGAGCAGAGATCGGCGCTGCAGCTCGGGGATTTCCATAGAGAGAAAGACTCCGTCCGGGAGCGACGGGCGAAGGAAGCGGTGAATCGGAGGGATCGCCGGCGTGTGCTGCTTCGCGGAGTTTAGGAGCGAGGACAGAGCGTGGAGAAGCCGTACGGAGGAGACGAATATCTGCGGTGTGCTTACAGTCGTGTGAAGGGGCCGACGTGAAGAGGCCCTCTCAGTTTGGGAGAGGAGCAGGAGTTGGTGGTGAAGGTGGAGGACGGGGAGGAGGAATAAGGTGAAGAGGAGGCGGAGGAGGAGGAGTCGCTGCCGCCGCCGCCGCCGCCACTGTTCAGGGCGAAGACACTGGAAACAGCCACGTCCACGATGCCTTGACATAACTCTGGATAGAGTTTCCTGCAGGGAGAAGGGACAGTGAAGGAAACAATCACAGCCTGCATCCGACCATGGCTGATTTATTATCCAGCCAGAGGAATTTAATTCCCATGTTTGCAGTTCACTGAAGCCAAAGCCAAACTCTGATCCTCCAAGGAAGAAAGAGAACAAAAATAATCTCTTGTTTACTCCAAATTGCAAAACAAGTCTCAATGCAGACTGCAGGAATATATGTGATATCATATTTAAGGAACATATAATAGGAGACAAAACGTCTTTAACACGAATGAGCAGCTGACTGGTACCCACTGTGCACAGGCCGGAGCTCCATTGATCTCAATGAGCCACACTTTGAAGCTCTCGTCCACCATGAAATCGAATCCGAAGAGTTGGAAGCTCTGGTAGGACAGGTGCTTGGTGCTGATTGTCGGCTCGATGCATGTCAGACAGCTCCTGTAGAAAAACAAGACGGCAGAATCATTCCCATCAGCCGGCTGATCCACACACAGCATGTTTTTGTGTTTGGATACAGTAGGAGGCTTGTATATTATGAATTTAACAAAATGTATTTCAGCTTACATTGTGATGTGTTGATTAAATAATTATTTATAAAATGATTATTACTACAGCATACAGTTTATAACACCAATAGCAAGGCGGAGATGTAATGGCAGGTGTATCTGGTCCCTTCTGGTCTAATTTTTAAATATTCCTTTTTTTTATTTTTCATTTTATATTTAGTAAGGGTCATTTCTTATTGCCTTATTCTGAGCAGCACATAATCAATACTTTTACTTAAATAACTGTAATAGTAAACATTCCCATAAATGGCCTATTTTACAGGAAACATTACAGGATTTTTTTTTTATGAATGTATAAATATAAAAAATATATAATATAAAACATAATGTATTAATTAAATTATTTAATAATAAATAATTATTAATTTAATAATACATAATTATCAATTTAATTATTTAATAATAAATCATCTTTAATTTAATTATTTAATAATAAATCATTATTAATTTAATTATTTTATAATAAATCATTATTGATTAAATTATTTAAAAATAAATCATTATTTATTAAATTCTAATTAACTATTAGATGAGATCCAATAATAATAATAATATAATATAATAATAATAAATAATAAAGCAGAAGGACCTACTTAATGATCTGCTTGATCTGAGGTAATATGGTGGTCTCCAGGGTGACCCCGTGAGTGTTCAGCAGGTACAGCCTGAACTCATCGAAGAACATCTCGTTGCCCTCCTCATATCGCCCGTAGTTGTGCGAGTGCTCCATCTGGATGCAGTGGTTGGTCAGGTGGCTGGTCATGTCCTGGAGGTCAGCGCTGTTGTAGGGCTCCGAGGACGTCCGCAGCACACCCTCCCGGTACAAGTAGATGTTGTACTGATGGTCGACCAGCACCCAGCTCCTACAGCAGCAGCACAACATCAAAACCCAGCTCAGTTACAAGAGGCCAGGCGGAGCAGCACATTCCCAGCAGGCTGAACGTTAAACCAGACTTACCTGATGTCAAACTTGCGATGCCCCGGCTCCAGAAGCAGAGGTTTCTCCAGGTACTTCTGAATCACATGAACCTGTCCCTGATTATCAATGTACTCCAGCAGCTGATTAGCATCGTGGGATATTAAAATGCCAGCACCTGGTGCAATAAAAGCAAACGTGAAAAGATGTCCACCGGTGCCATGTAGGGGGGAAAGTTAATATCATCTAAGAAGACACCGAACTCCTTGATTTTAACTAATTATACGTGGATAACAGATTTTACCTTTAGCTCCGGCAGAAGACTTGGCTATCCACACCGTGCCCTCGCCACCTTCCTTCTTAGAGTGATAGGAGGCCAAGAAGACTTCCCGCTCATCCGTCTTGGGATTGTTCTTCAGATGGCTAATGCCGTTGGTGGCCGGAGCCACGGGAGTGTTGAGGTTAGTGGGATAGATGATGTAGGATTCTGGGAACCAGTTGGAGGAGTCGGACAGCTCTGGGCTGGTCTTTATTAGCCTAATGGTAAAAGGAGGGGAAATGGTCAGCCAATTTAAAATCCCTTTAAATAATTGATCTTAAAAGTACATCAGAAGGCAAGCTGGCGTGGGACGATAGGAAACATTCCACGTCACGATTATTGACAATTATAATAAGATAAATTCACAACGATCAACTTATTGCGAGTGTTTTTAATCCTGATCCACGATAAAATCCTATATCGTCCCATCGTTAAACAGGTGACCTTCATTTAAACAATAAACCAATAAGAAGACGGATACACACTTGACCAAGGAAGCCTTTCTGCACAGTTTGTCTGCTCCTCTGTAGTAATTGACGAGCTGCACCAGTCCTGGTTCATGGCCTGTGAAGTCCAACAGAGTTCATGTTTAAATAAGTACTCATCCCGCAGACATAGAGCCTTATTTAAATGATGGATTTATTTACCTAGACGTCCAAAGGGCAGTCTGTTCCGTTCACCCAGCATCAGGTTGAATCTGGGATTGTCTCTTTTCAGCCTCTTCCATTGTCCGGTTTTGAGGAGGATTTTGGAGACTTCTGCGTAAACAGTGCTGTTGTCGTCACGGGTTACGAACGTGTACACCGCGCTATTCATGATGCCTGCGCGAGGAGAGGGGGGGAGGAGGAGGAGGAGGAGGAGGGGAGGGTAGCAAAAACAGTTGAACTCAGCTGTCCAGCGTTAGCTAGCTGTCTAGCTGTCTGGTTGGCCCTGTGGCAGACAGACAGTTCGGGGTTATCTCCTCGGCCCGTGCCATGACGATGAGTCAGTCATATCCGGTCCACGCGTATCTCACAATATATAAAGTGATCCGAGATTTTTTCCCAAGCGCGAGGCTCACGTTGTGTTCAACATACGTGACGTGTGGATAGGATGACGGGGACTCGAGCCCGCGGCGCAGACAAGACGGTCCCTCGGACCAGACAAGGGTGTGACTTGACTGACTGCTACCGGCTCCCGGGGCTGGTCCCGTCTGGATTCATTAAGATCCCGGACTCCCACTTTCAGCGTCGCTGCTAGCGCGGCGGACTGCGACCGATACGAACAGCTACATCCGGGGAACTTTATCCCGGTGTCTCCCCCCTCAGCGGCAGATACTTTAATACAAAACGGCGTTAAATGTTTAAAAAGCTAGCTGCACGACATCACAAACGCAGCCTATTATGTTCCCGTAGCGGTGTGTGAGCTCAGCGGCTGCTGTCATCCGACGTCGACGGCGTAAACAATAAAAAAACTCCGTTTGTGGGTAATGTAGTTCCCGCGTACACTGACGTCAAGAGGGATTTATATTTACATGATTTGTAGATACAATGCTAGTAAATAAACACGATGTATGGTGTAATTTGCATAAATATACCCTTTTATAAATAAAATATGTATGGCGGAATTCAACGCCCGGTTCAACTCCAACAAAGCTGGTACTACATTTCCCAGAACTCCACGCGACACCACGACGATCGAGTGTTTTGGCGCGTTCGCGCTGTGCGGCCAGAAGATGGCGTCGTAGACCTCGGGACAAGTCAGTCGAGTTGAAACCTCGGTGGCGAAGAAATACTTAAAAGTTTTAAAACTCAAGAAGAAGCTTCTCACTTCGGGTAAGACCGCCTCGCGTGTTTATGACGGTTCATCACGAACCAAAAGGCGTTACGTGGAAGTCCATAGAGCTACGTAATGGACGTATTAGCGCATTAACGGACCGCGACTACTCCTCGGTGGGCGAACCCGGGGGATAAATGGAGCACACCCCTTGTTGTGACAAGTCATGGGCCCCGTTCGACATTTTTATAAATAGTTATTTTCCCTCAGTCTTTATTATTCTCACATTTACACAATAAGTCAACGTATAAGTTTTGACTTTTTCCACATTGGGTGAAAGCGATGCTCAAAGACTAAACATTTTTTCCGAGAACGATTTATGACGTGACAGGAAGTCGTTCTGCTTCAGAAGAAGAAGAAGAAGGCTGGCGGGAACCACTAAACAGCCTTTTAAAAGCGTGCGCGTGTGTAGCAGCTATTTATGTAGTCACAATATCAGAAGACATCCGTGATAGTAAGTGTCCTCCTCGGTATTGTGACCTTATTGTTAACGAGCATCTATAGAGTGTTTATAACCGCGTGTCATGGAGACGAAGCTGTGTTTCCCTGTCCGCTGAATTAATGTTAAACCCCAGTTAAATGCCAGTAAACGTCCCTTGTGTAAATGAAGCAAATAACATATTTAAACGTTAGCTCACGCAGTTTTACACATTTTCACTGCTTTCATTTATCTCGTGTTAACAGTTGCATGTTGCTCTCTGCAGGCTCTCTCTGTCTAGACTGAGAAAACAACCCCTTTATGTTTAGATAGTATCTCGTGTGGAGAAACTAAGCATGCTTTTAAAATGTAAGTGAGTTGCAAAGACATTTAGGGTCTTAACTTCCAGCTGCTGAGATGCTTTTTGAGTTTGGATGCAGTATTTTTGAGCCACGCTACTGACTGATCTATGAATCCTAAAGCAACCAATCAATACCTGTGCATGCAACAGTATGTAATCTAATGAGATGTGTGTGCGTGTGTTCGTGGGTCAGGGGTGATGTGTAGCTTGAGCTTTCCCTGTGGTCATGTATTTTTGATAACTTTTGTCCCCTCTCCTCCATCAGACTGGAGCAGGCCAGGCATGAGTGGAGCACACCTGGACGAATGGCAGAGGAGGTCCTTTGACATTTCATCTGGCAGCCGCACACCTGAACAGACGGCCGATGCCTACCGCGCCCACATCCTCTCCATTCAGTATGCATGGGCAAGCTCCCAGCTCTCCCAGGCCGGCATGGCCAGCCTGCTCAGGACCTACTCGGAGCGCTACGCCGCGGTGCTGGACTCGGATGACCCCCGCACGGGGCTCAACAACTATGCGGACGGCGCGCTGCATCTGGCCCGCAGTCAGAGGAACCACAGCGACAAATGGGAGTCGTCCCTGACGGCGGAGAGTGTGCTGGAGCTGCCCTGCGTGAGGAGGCTGATTCAGACGGGGGGAGGAGGCTCCCTCGTGGCTCCAGGAGATGCTAACATAACTGTGGGACAAGAGTCCGCGTGGTTCAAACCCATACGTCCACCACCACACCCTAAAACGGAGGCGAACACTACCTGTAATCCTACGATTGCTTTAGAGAGGCCAAGAGGCTCTGAAGGGATGTCGGGTAATCCGAACCTGATGTCCCGACCTCCAGCCCGACCACAGTCTGCGTTTGGTCATTCCTCTTCAGTTCCTCCACAGGGGAACCCCGCACAAAACTATCAGTCCTCCTTCTCCGTCTCCAGCTCATCTAAGAGGAAGAACTTCTACAACCCCGATGGAGGGGACGGTGGCAGGGGGCAACACGGATGTCAACCGGGGGCCGACCCGCGAGCTGGAAGCAACTTTAAAACGGCTCGTGAGCAGTTCATTGTCGATCAGCAGAAAAAACACTCCCATCAGCCTCAGAGGGGTCCGACCGCCGCGATGGCAGCGACTGTGAAGAAGTCTCTGGGCGCCAACAGGCCTCGGGGGACGTTTTCTAAATTCGTGTCCCCCATTCCGCGGCAGGGGGAGGACGAAGGAGGGGGGGGGCGGGATTCCAATCAGGAGCCTCAGATCCTGGATGAGCGCCTGAAGAACTTTGAGCCAAAGATAATCGAGCTGATCATGAGTGAGATCATGGACCACGGGCCTCCTGTCGCCTGGGACGACATAGCAGGCCTGGAGTTTGCCAAGACCACCATAAAGGAGATCGTGGTCTGGCCCATGCTGCGGCCTGACATCTTCACCGGCCTCCGTGGTCCCCCTAAAGGCATCCTGTTGTTCGGACCCCCAGGGACCGGAAAAACGCTGATCGGCAAATGCATCGCTTGCCAATCGGGCGCCACTTTCTTCAGCATCAGCGCTTCGTCGCTCACTTCCAAGTGGGTGGGCGAGGGGGAGAAGCTGGTGCGAGCCCTGTTCGCCATCGCCCGCTGCCACCAGCCTGCCGTCATCTTCATCGATGAAATCGACTCGCTGTTGTCCCAGCGGACGGACGGCGAGCACGACTCATCGCGGAGGATAAAGACGGAGTTCCTCGTCCAGCTGGACGGCGCCGCCACGGCCGCCGACGACCGCATCCTGGTGGTGGGCGCCACCAACCGGCCTCAGGAGATCGACGAGGCGGCGCGGCGACGCCTGGCCAAGAGGCTGTACATCCCCCTGCCCGAAGCGTCCGCCCGCCGGCAGATCATCACCAACCTCATGACCCAGGAGAGGAACCAGCTGAGAGAGCAGGAGCTGGAGAGCGTGGTGGCGGCCACCGAGGGCTTCTCCGGGGCCGACATGACTCAGCTGTGTCGAGAGGCGGCGCTGGGGCCCATCCGCAGCATCGCGCTCAGCGACATCGCCACCATCACCGCAGATCAGGTGCGACCCATCGTCTACGTCGACTTCCAGGAGGCCCTGAAGACGGTGCGACCCAGCGTCTCGCCCAAAGACTTGGAGCTGTACGAAGACTGGAACCAGACCTTCGGATGCGGACGTTAAGCTCCTCGTCCCGTTAAAGACTGAGCTTCACACAGATGGTTTTCTAGATGTGTGTTAGCTTGTATTCAGCAGGTGTTTTCTGTTATTTTCTGGGTGTGAAGCGGTTCATTTCAATTGTTTGGTGCTTTCTCTTTTCAGCCCGATGTTTTGTCAACCGTTAATTTTCATCCTCACTTACAGACAAGACTGGAATTAGAAATATAATCACTACCGCTGAAATAACTGCTTCTGAAATCCAGCCATATGTATATATTTATTCTTATTCTCAGCATCTTTTAAGGTGAGAGAATTAAAGACTTCTTTTCTGTGCAAAATGCATTGAAATGGCTTTCGGCAGTTTTTGGACTGTTTTGTTTGGATATTAATTTTACTGTTTTGTGGTTTGAATCTCAAATTAAAGTTCTTAAAGTCAAAAAGCCTCCTTTTTGTGGCATTCAGCGTCTTAAATATGAATTTCTTTCCAGTCAATATTCTCTCATCCGTCTCATAATACACTTGAGAATTTCTTTAGTTTGTTATATTTAATTGCATTGCCGTCATTCTCTTCATAATCATGAATAGGAATTATCTCCAGTGTTTTGTGGTGTTTTCTTCTCTCTCTAATCCGCAGACATCACTTTGTTCGGAGCTGAATTTCACATCTCTTTATATTTTTATCCCTTGGAATGTTCCCGAGGCTGGATGTGCTAATCATATCCACGGAAGTTGGGCAACACAGAGAGCATTCTGGGTCTCGTGCCTTCCTTTCTGTCGGTGATTAAGACGCCAGTGGACTCGACAGGGAAACCTGCTGCAACACATCCTTGCTTTTAGACAATAAGTGTGAATTTTAGGCCTCGCCCTGATCCACGGGTCCACGTTTCACACTGTCCACTTCATTAATCAATTAATAAGATGAAGAAACCCTCACTGGTCATCCAAACGCTGCCCTGTTGACGAGCTCCATTATAGTTTGAATGCACATGAAACTAAATTCTCATCTAAATTTAATGGAACGATCTTTGAAAATCTGGAAGACCATGAAAACCAATTCATTTATTTTTCATCTTTTTGTCAAGTCGCTGATAAATATTTCAGGAGGTGCGTTTGGCCGCCGTATGGAAACTTTGTTGAACGAGCCAGCAGCGAGCGGCGTCACACGGGCGTCCCCGAACACAGCTGGACCGGGACAGATGCACAGAATTCCTCTGGTGCCGGTGGGATCCGCCGAGTGTGGACCGCAAACCGGCCATATGGTGTTCGCTTGTAGCTCAATTTGACTGTGGCGGCGCAGCGGAGCTCACATCTGGGCTGATGTGGTCACAAACAGGAGTGTGTTGGTTGAGAGGAGAAAATAAACATTCAAATGTTGCTGTGCTTTGTTATTCAGAGGTGGAGTATTTGAAATCAAGATGCAAATCATATAATAAGTAGCTTTTTTTAAAGAAATTCAAGGGTTGTGAATGCTGAAAAGCTTACTTGTTGTTTTAAATATTTTGTGTCTTTCCTTGGTGATGTATGAAAGAGCACAAATTTAAAAAAAAAGAGTTTTGTCCAAAAATCATGTCTGAAGAGTGAAAAGTGTAGTAAAGAGAGAAAAACATTTTATTTATATATTTTAAAGCTCCTCTCAGCTCCAGCTCTGAACACTCGTTTTTTTTTACAAAGCTTCAAAAGAAAGTTTAATACCTGAAAAAGATTTGAATGAATACTGAATATTTCTGAAGGTATTAAATTATCAAAGTAACAGCTGAACGATTTAAATGAAGTTTCTATTGAAGTTGCCTGGAGATGTTGCCTGTTTTGAATACTGCATGTCGTTAAGAGATCAGAAGTAGAAGTATCAGTAGAACAATGTAAAAATACTCCTAACAAAGTAAAGTCCTGTCTTCCTGCAGAGAAGACAGGACAATGAATTTAAGATTTTCACAAACTCATACTCACAGACACCTGGAAGCTGACGAGTAGACATGCTTTTCTTTTGTTTTAATCCTCATAAACCAGAGAGTTCAGGGGTTTAATCTTTAATCTAATCCAGATTATATCATGTCAAATCTGAATCCAAATACTAGCCTGACTTTAGTGGAAAAGGATAAAACACAAAAGAAATACTCCAGCCTCGAGCTTGGCATTTTGGCTGTCGCCGTCTTGGATTTTTTGCAAGGAAGTGACCATATTTGGAGCTGTGGAGGAGCGACAGGTGGATCTGACGAGCACACACCTGATCTGGATCCATCTGGATTCTGGTGTGAAGCCGCTAACAAAGTTAGCTTCATAGTTCAAGGTCAAGTGTCTTAGTAGCTAACTGCATTGGTAGACCTGTCAATCAGCAGGTAAGCCCCGCCCCCTAAAGCATCCCCTGCTTTCTGGTCTGGTGGACTCTAAATGGACCATAATGTACTAAATGAACATCATGCTGGATTGAAGAAGACTTGAAACTAGAGATTGAGACCATAAACTCATGTTTACAATGTTTACTGAGATAATACATCAAGAGAGAAGTAGGACCATTTTCTCATAGACTTCTATACAACCAGAGAGGAGTCGCCCCCTGGTGGCCAGCAGAGAGAAGTAGGACCATTTTCTCATAGACTTCTATACAACCAGAGAGGAGTCGCCCCCTGGTGGCCAGCAGAGAGAAGTAGGACCATTTTCTCATAGACTTCTATACAACCAGAGAGGAGTCGCCCCCTGGTGGCCAGCAGAGAGAAGTAGGACCATTTTCTCATAGACTTCTATACAACCAGAGAGGAGTCGCCCCCTGGTGGCCAGCAGAGAGAAGTAGGACCATTTTCTCATAGACTTCTATACAACCAGAGAGGAGTCGCCCCCTGGTGGCCAGCAGAGAGAAGTAGGACCATTTTCTCATAGACTTCTATACAACCAGAAAGGAGTCGCCCCCTGGTGGCCAGCAGAGAGAAGTAGGACCATTTTCTCATAGACTTCTATACAACCAGAGAGGAGTCGCCCCCTGGTGGCCAGCAGAGAGAAGTAGGACCATTTTCTCATAGACTTCTATATAACCAGAGAGAAGTCGCCCCCTGGTGGCCAGCAGAGAGAAGTAGGACCATTTTCTCATAGACTTCTATACAACCAGAGAGGAGTCGCCCCCTGGTGGCCAGCAGAGAGAAGTAGGACCATTTTCTCATAGACTTCTATACAACCAGAGAGGAGTCGCCCCCTGGTGGCCAGCAGAGAGAAGTAGGACCATTTTCTCATAGACTTCTATACAACCAGAGAGGAGTCGCCCCCTGGTGGCCAGCAGAGAGAATGACAGTTTAAGGGACTTCAGCGTGGGTTTCACTTCTCTGAGGTGGTCCCCTGGGACCAGATCCACAGAGAATGCGTTGTTCCCCTATGACATCACATCCCTGTGTGATGAACCTTGAGCTCTAACGTCTTGGATCCTTGAATCGGTTAACGGAGCCTTCAGCTGGTTGAAAGGAGAAGTGAGATTTTGGGATTCTGGCAGGTTCAGAGTTGGTTGGCCAGATTATCCTTCTCATGCAAATGCACCTCCCTCCCCTGTCGGGTCCCAGTCAAGCGTATGGGGGCTGGTGGGGGGGGGGGGGGGGCTCCATCGCTGGCCACAGCTGCTTCCCGTTTCTGCTAAATCACACAGCAGCCATCTGGACGACGGCGTCGGAGCTCCTGCTGCTGCTGCCGGCCCACGACTGAACCTCCACAGACGGGGCCCGGGCCCTCAGAGCCCCGGCCCCTGCCTTCTGCTCCAGTGCCTGATCCTCTGCTGCTCCCTCAGAGGACCAGAGTCTTCAGGTCGGCATGCTGGTGTGTGTGTGTGTGTGTGTGTGTGTGTGTGTGTGTCCTGCCACCATGCTCTCCCCTGATGTCACTATTTAAACACAACACTTTGATGTTTCCGCCTCGTGTCTGATATTCTTAGTAAATAATAAGATACTATGAAGTTGGAGAGATGATGGAAAGTTTAGTTTTCTTTTTAGTTGTTGCTAAATTTAGACGTGGGTGTTTAGAGAGGAGTTTATTAATTCAGCCGTCACTGTGGATTTTCCTTCTTGTGTATTTTCATAGTCAAACGTCAGTCATTCACTTGGTTCCCTGACAGGTAGGAAGAGAGCGGCGCCCTGAATGACGTCCACGTTTAATTATTTCAGAAGGTTCCAGAGTGTGAAATGAATTCTCCACATTTCTTAAGAAGCTAAAACTTTTCATTAACTCCAGGAATCACTTTCACTTCGACGAGGACATTTCCATATTCTTTGACAGGTTGCTTAATAATAGAATCCAGTATAGAAAAAAATCTATATGAATATATATATATATGTATATATAAAGATGATCCCAAGTAGGTGCAGTTGTGTTAATCATTAAACTACTTCCTCAAGTATAAATTCTGCCTTATTACTACAATCATTCACTGAAAAATAAAAACACTTCTCCACTCTGTGCATATATAAAATATCCTTTATTGATATTTTGCAAGCATAAAGCTCCTTCAAACCTCAAACGGCTCTTTTTTTTATTTTGGGAGTTAAACAATTCTGAGCCATCAGCTATAAAACAAACAAAAAGAACAGGATAAACATTTTCTTGGGAATAAAATTCAAATTCCAGCAGCGGTCATGTTTTCACCTCAAACACACGTTTAGTACGGTCGGACAGAAAGATGCAGCTTTTATTAACTACTCTACGGACAAAACATCAATCACTGTAATAAATACAAAAAAACCCAGACACGGCGTGTAAATGTGATATAAATAATATGTAGGTTGTTACAAATACAAGAACAGGTCGACTCTTTGGAAGGAAACGTGGGGTTATCTACATTGATTGCTTTTTATTGATTGGATTTAATGCCAATTTGATGTTTTTCTGCGAAAACAGTCAACAGATTTGTAAATGTAAACGCTGGAAATGTTCTATTTTAAATCTAGAAATGCTGCATGGTTTTTTTCCACAAGGAAAGACAGGTTTATACATTTTATACACGTGGCAACTGTAAATACGAATACATTTGGCACAGTAACTCTGCGGCGTTGCCTTCACTGAACATTTTGTTTCTTTAAAAAAAAAAAGACCGACAGATGAACTTCCTTTTGAGCATGACATTTAAAAGGAGAATAAATGTTGTACATTTATCTGTGTTCGACAAACATGCATACTTTGTATAAAAAAACAAGACATCTACAGTGTATTTTACATTTTCTGATGCGCTTGCATGTGTTTTCTCGGGGGCTCAGTAGCGATGCTCCCCTCGCGTGATGTGGGACGAGAACTCGTACCGGTCTTGGCTCCGGTGACCGCAGAGGTTGCACTCGAAGGGGTCTCTGAAGCCGTGGCAGCCCATGTGGATGGTGTACATGACGTGGTCCAGGAAGAGAACGCGGCAGTGTTCGCACCGGTACGCCCGCACCTGCTCGCCGTCCGTCGTCACCTTGAAGCCCTCGGAGGCCATCTCCATGCTGGCCCGCAGCGCCTCGTACTGCCTCTGCTGCTCCTCCTTCACCAGGGGCAGCATGCCGTTCCTCACGCCCTGGGTGATGTGGTTGGTCAGGTAGATGAGGCCGGAGGACGCCCCGCCGGGTCGCTCCTCGTTGTTGCTCTCCGTGTCGGTGGAGTCCTGGCCGCTGTGGCTCGGCGAGCCGTCCTTCTCGATGGAGGCCGACTTGGAGTTGGAGAGCAGCAGCAGGTTCTCGGCGGCGCTGTCTTTGGCCGACAGGTTGATGCCCGTGGCCCCCGCGTGGCCCTCGGGCGCCGCCTTGTGGAGCGGGAACATGGAGCCGAGGCCCACGTCGGAGGAGGAGGCCGGGGAGGTCTGGACCAGAGGCCGGAGCGACTCCGCCCCCAGGTAGCTGATGGCGCTGTTGATGGCCTGGTCGATGACGTGCGGCTGGATCATCTCGCCGGCTCCTCCGTCGTAGGAGAGGTCCGACAGGCGTTTGTCACCTGAGGGGGTTCGGACAGAGACGGGAGGGCGATGTGAGAAATGATGCTCCACCAACACGCTGGGATTTCACCGTATTAACACTGAGCTGCTCCTCGCTGGTTCATTCCTTTGAGCCTCTCAATATTCTATTCATGATGATTATCATCACCTTAATGCACAAATTAACAGAACACAAATATTCAACAGGCTTTTCTAGCAGATACTTCAAGTCCTTCCTGATTTCTGTAACACTGCATGCATTCTGCAAAGAAACAAAGCAACACAAAACACGTTGCAGCTGAAAATGTTGAGTAGCATTTACACAAAGGAAGCAGATTTCAGTCCCTTACCCACAAACTTCTGTGGCATAGTGCTCTTACGCTTGGCTACATTATTAGCTAGTCTGTCTAGCACCAAGGCTCTGTCAGATCCCGTCTGGCTTAAGTCTTCCCTCTGCTCATTCTGGTTGCTTTCTTCCTTTACTACTGGAAAGCAAGACAGAAAAGTAGATTTCAGAGTCAAAGTGATTTAAGTTTGGATGACAGAGCGGACTCTTTTCTGACACACGCCAAGCACTTGGGTCTGGAAATAACAGTTCATCGCGCTCACGGATTGGAAGTGTGTTTCTCGGCTTCAACGCGCTCTAAATATCACAAAAATACAGAACTGCAAACGGACAACACGGTTTAAAAAATCAACGCGATCGACGTTCAAATGGAGAATGTCTTGACCTCGACCTGTTTGCAGCGTTTAGTCGGAGCCGCTTGCCGCATGTTCAGCGAGTCCAGGCAGATTGTGGGTGAACGTGAGGCGTGCGCCCTGCGGGACACCAACCTGTGTAGATGCTGTTCTGCAGGCCCATGCACTGGAGGTAGTTATGACAGCGCTCCTTGTGCTCCTCCAGAGAGCTTCGCTGCTTGTAGCTCCGCCCACAGTAGGCACACTTGTGTGGTTTTCCAACTGCAGGAAGAAACAAAAAAAAAAAAAAAAAAAATGTCAGTGAACACAACCTATGCTAAATTCTATGTAATATAATAAATTAATCTGCTGTTCTAACTTCCTGTTTGGCAGCGGTTTCCTGGAAAAATACAGGAAGTGATGGACTTAACATTTACACTTTGATTGGAATGAATAGAAGAAGACAAACGGGATATTTAGAGGGAACATCGGTGAGACAAAGAGAAGGGCACCGCCCACACTGTGACACTGTTACACTGGTAGAGCAGAAGCTCTGTGACGTTCAGCCGAGGACACTGAAGTCACATCCTCTGTAGTTTTTGGGGGGGAATTTGGGAGGCGACTTCAGGGGAAATTTAGATCTTACAAATAAAAACGGAATCATTGTGGGTATTTCAAAGAGCCACACCAGATGTGTGATCCTGCTCTTCTAGAGAAGATGACATCGAAGGTCTAAGAGTCCAGAATCAATCATTCACTGTCCAGATTCACTATATAGAGGACTCTGTAGAGGACTCTGTAGAGGACTATGTAGAGGACTATGTAGAGGACTATATAGAGGACTATATAGAGGACTATGTAGAGGACTATGTAGAGTACTATGTAGAGGACTATGTAGAGGACTATGTAGAGGACTATATAGAGGACTATGTAGAGGACTATGTAGAGGACTATGTAGAGGACTATATAGAGGACTATGTAGAGGACTACTGTGTTTAGAGGACTATGTAGAGGACTATATAGAGGACTCTGTAGAGGACTATATAGAGGACTATAGAGGACTATGTAGAGGACTACTGTGTTTAGAGGACTATGTAGAGGACTATATAGAGGACTCTGTAGAGGACTATATAGAGGACTATGTAGAGGACTATGTAGAGGACTATATAGAGGACTATGTAGAGGACTATATAGAGGACTATATAGAGGACTATGTAGAGAACTACTGTGTTTAGAGGACTATGTAGAGGACTATATAGAGGACTCTGTAGAGGACTATATAGAGGACTATGTAGAGGACTATGTAGAGGACTGTAGAGGACTATATAGAGGACTATAGAGGACTATGTAGAGGACTACTGTGTTTAGAGGACTATGTAGAGGACTATATAGAGGACTCTGTAGAGGACTATATAGAGGACTATGTAGAGGACTATGTAGAGGACTATATAGAGGACTGTGTAGAGGACTATATAGAGGACTATATAGAGGACTATGTAGAGAACTATGTAGAGGACTATGTAGAGGACTATGTAGAGGACTATATAGAGGACTATGTAGAGGACTATGTAGAGGACTATGTAGAGGACTATATAGAGGACTATGTAGAGTTCTATATAGAGGACTATGTAGAGGACTATATAGAGGACTATGTAGAGGACTATGTAGAGGACTATGTAGAGGACTATATAGAGGACTATGTAGAGGACTATGTAGAGGACTATGTAGAGGACTATGTAGAGGACTATATAGAGGACTATATAGAGGACTATGTAGAGGACTATGTAGAGGACTATGTAGAGGACTATATAGAGGACTATGTAGAGGACTATATAGAGGACTATGTAGAGGACTATGTAGAGGACTATGTAGAGGACTACTGTGTTTAGAGGACTATGTAGAGGACTATGTAGAGGACTATGTAGAGGACTCTGTAGAGGACTATGTAGAGGACTATGTAGAGGACTATGTAGAGGACTACTGTGTTTAGAGGACTATGTAGAGGACTATGTAGAGGACTATGTAGAGGACTCTGTAGAGGACTATGTAGAGAACATGTGTTTTTGTAATAAATACATATTGTAAGTTAGTTGTTGTCATTTAAGGTCCCTTGGAAGGCAGTGATGCTGCGTTTATGGATTTTATTGTGAAAGGTAAGAACAATAGGAGCAGAATAAGCTGCTGTCGTACATAAACCAAGTCCGGTCTTGTAGCAGCTTTATAAAAAAGAAAAAAAAAAGAAAAAAAATGTGTATTGATCCACGTCTGAAAGTAGTCCCAAACAAAACGTGCTATTGACTGGAGTTTGAGGAATGTGTTCCCCCTAAAATCTACGGCGCTCAGCTTTTTCAGGAAATGAAATCATACATTTGTGACTTTGTGCTGAGTGTCGGAGGGAAAGTCGGGACACTGGAAAGTCCTGAGGAAGTCCGTCTGCTGGTTTTAAGCCTTTCATGGGAATTGATGACAGTAAAAAAAAAATGTTTGAATAATTCCAGTGTTATTCTCTAAGTCACCCTAGTTTGTGTGCAACACTTCCTTTCACGCAGCCATTCCTTACTTCATTCATTTCAGTGTAATTTGATTTTTCACTGTTGTGTGTATTTATACTCAAGAGGAGGCGTTTTCACGTCTGTTTAGACCCAAACATTTCATTAACACGTACTTCTGCAAAGCATTTGAAAAAAAAAGAAAGTGAAAAAAGGTGACACCATATCTACACCCTGTCGACTTCCTCCTTTGTCTGTAGCTCTCTGCAGGAACATGACATGCCTCTTGTGAAGGCGGTCCCAGAAAACCACCACGAGTTGCCGGGTGTAGTTTTCTGTGCGTACTCACCCGAGTGGGTGCGTAAGTGGCCGGTGAGGGCGTCCCTCCGGCGGCAGGCGTAGCTGCACAGGTGACACTTGAAGGGTTTCTCCCCCGAGTGGAGCTTGATGTGACGCAGCAGGTTACCCTTCTGGGTGAACGAGGCGCCGCATTGGCTGCACTGGAACGGACGTTCTCCTGAGAACACAACACACACACACACACACACACACACACACACACACACACACACACTCACGTAAAGAGGTAGAACACAAGAGGATAACCTCATTTTATGTGTTTTTTCTTTTCTTTTTAAATGTTTTTCCTCGCTAACCTCGAGAACGAAAGCACGTCTTTTTTTACGTGGATGAAAAAGCGTGTAGGATCGTGTGTGTGTGTGTGTGTGTGTGTGTGTGTGGGGTCACTGCACTACAAGCATCGCGAGCGCCAGAACAAGCCGGATGATGGCGAGCGATTCCAGCAGCCTGAAGGAGGGTTTCACAGCAGAGTGACACTCTATCTCCCCACGCCTCACCCCTCCTCCCCCCCCTCTCACCCCCCCTCCCTCCCCTCCTGCCCCACCGACTTCTTGGCGCTCTGATCGAACAAGAGCCTTTCAGACTCAGCCTGCCAGCTCCGTGATGCACCATTGCCTGGGTCAATTTGATCTGAAAATCTCATTTTTTCCTCTTCTTCGTCTCTAAAATAAGAGCGGCACATCACAATGCAAATTCAGCCTCATTTGAATAAAGCGGAGGAAACACTTTGTGTTGAGAGCCAGTCTTCCTGATCAGCGCGTCTGGAATAAACCAATATCCAGTCTCTCCGAGTGTTGTGGCATTCTGTGAGTTTTTAATGTGGATTTTTTTCTCTCAAAGCAGCCCCCCCCCCCCTATAAAATAAGAGTCACCAGTGAAGCAGCAAAAATATATAAAAAAAGGAAATTCATTAAAAATGCATTTCAGGAGCAACGACTCACCACAGAATATTTTCTATTTAAATAGGAGGCACTTCATTATATCTCTTATTGTACTTTCTTTTGCATTTACATTAGTCTAGTGTTCCTTTCTTCCATTTTGACTTTCATTAGTTTCTAAAGCTCCACAGTTAAGTGCCTTTTTCAAAAATGTTCCCCACCACTGGTTTTGGCTCCGTTACAATAGAATATCAATTTTGACAATTTGAAAAACTTTTAATAGCCAGATAATTGTCACTTCATAGAGATCCCATTTAATTGCGGCAGATATATCCTGTTTTTTCTGTCTTAACTTCAGTCTACTTTATTGTAGATTTTGATCAGCTGCTGTCGCTTGTCATGTGGTAACTCAGAGTCATTTAGATGAACAGTAATGAATGCTAATAATACGCTCAGAGTCTATTTCACGCACGATAGGAAGGTTTACATGCACGCAGCCAAACGCAAGGACGACACCTACTAGTGAGGACGAGGGCGACATGAGAAGGAAAGTTTATATTGAGTTTTTTGCCATTTAATGTAAAAAAAACAGGAAAAAACAGCTCTCCACATGGACGGCAGCCACGGCAGACACCTCTCTACCCCTCATCCATCCTCTCATATGCTGACAGTGAACAATGGGTGCAAAGGAAGGGCAAGAAGGAGTGGCAGGTGGGCTTACCAGTGTGGCTTCGCTTGTGCACCATCAACACATTGGGGCCAATGCAAACTATCCCGCAGATATCGCACTTGAGCTTCCCGTTGGGCAGCCGGATACCGCCGGCCGAGGAGAAGGCCTTGGCTTCGGGGCTCGGCTGTGAGCCGTTCACCTTGGCCCCCGAGGAATCGACCACGCGCAAGTCTTCCGCGCACTCTTCCTCCTCCTCCTCCTCCTCCTCCTCCACGCCATTCATGTCACAGGCCAGCCCATTCTCCTCATCACTGCGAGCCTCAACTTTAATGTTACAGGCTGGAAAAGAGGGCAAGGGGGGGTGGGGTGGGGGGAGGGGCCACGGTTTAGTATACCAGCATGATGTTGTATACTAAAGACGATGCTGTGACATGAGAATAGAGATAAAGCTGCTATTTGTGACATGGTGATGCAGCCTGAAAGGCTTCATGACGGCAGAGTGAACGGACTTTTCTATCCTGAATGAGTGTTAAGTAATAACATTTATATTTTTATTTTAATAGTTTTGATGCCTGACTTTTCTGTTAAATTATTCCTCCTCTCTTTGAATGAGACACATTATTTTGTTACGTGTTCAAGTAGATGACACACTCGCCCGTCTTGCTAATAAATATGATTTTGTAGTGGTTATCATATGGTCAGTGTGGCTCTGTTCAGCTCCTCGTTCCTGCTTCTACAACACAAACTGGGGCAACAACCTCCTTCAGTGCACAGTATGACATTTTCACATTAACTGCTGCAACAACAACCAAAAAAAGTCCCCACTTCTTACGTCAGAATTCAGCCTGAGAAAAAAATCTACAAAACACCAGATTGCAATCAAGTCGCAGCCTCCTCAACTAAAAACCCCGGAAGACTGTTACCGCTTTATTCATTTACTTAATAATAATAATATAATGATAATAATAAAGCGATGTAAAGTCTTTCTCACAGGGATCCACAGGTGGATGACACACACTTTGCTGTTTGAGGATGTCGGCGATGAAGAAACACAGATCATCTCACACCATCGCACTTCAGTGACACAAATGACAGCAAGATAAACAGGAAACAGAGACAGAGAGTGTGAAACTAGGGAGACGACGGAACAGAACAAGACGGCCTCGCATTCAGGCCTTCTCACTATTTACAGGGAGGGGTCTCAATCTATCGAGTACAGAAAGTGGAGACGATGCTACGCTGCGAGGTCCGGTGTTCCCGGAGCGATCTGAATAAAGTGTGGTTTTTGCACTTTAGAAACGTTTCAGAGAACTGACGGATCTTGCGAGTCCCACAGCTACCAGCCTGTGGTTTTGCAACGTCACGGCGGCAGCCTGATTTCCCCATGCCTCTACCTCTGTTTGTCAACTGAAGAGGAAGAAGTGGAAATCATGAAATATAGGAATCTATGGAAAAAGGGGAAGCTTCAGAAAGAGGGGGCCTGTCTAACTGAAATACCAAGAATTATGGAGAAGTGACAGAAAGGGAAGCACGGGAATGAATTGTAAAACAGCCTGTAACTGAAACATGGCTGTTGGTTGTTTTTTTGGAGTCTCGTTTTCATGTTCAGATCAGAGAAGCTTTTCTGAAGTCACACGATCCCATCTTTTTTAATTTGCTGTTGCATGACAAACAATCTGCTCATCTGATTCAATTTTTCTTTTTTTCTTTTGGAGAAAACTCTCTGAGATGGAAGATACCGGCCCGCACGCAACGGGAAGGAAGGGCGTCACTGCTCCTACAAACACAATGGTGCTTAACGCTCTATTAAAGTGCAAAAACGCGACGATGTTACCGTTCTTCACAACTTTATCAACATTTCAACCATTTATCCATCACTTTAGCCAACTTTACCTATTTAAACCATTTTAGCTTTCATTTCTTTCAATTCTATAACCTTTTATCCGTTATGATAACAGGTTTATGAATGTATCCATTTAATTTGTTACTTTTAGCGAACTATAACAACAGTTTGTCGACTACTTTAAGCTTAAAATTTCAACTTTTATCCATTACTTGTATCCATGTAAACATTTTATCCGTTAGTCTAACTGTTTAAACGCTTTATCAGTTAGTTTAAACTCTTTGTCCGTTAGTTTTAGCTGACTGGTTCAAAAGTTTATCGACTACTGTATATTACATTTAGCTTCATTGTTACATTCAACAGTTTATACATTACTTTTATCTAATTCAACTGTTAATCAATTACTTTAACTTTCTTTATTTGTATCCTTTAAATGTACATTCATTACATTTAGCTGTTACAACAGTTTATCCATCACATCCATCCATTTAGCTACTGTTTATCCACTACTTTTAGCGTTACAGCTAACTGTTTCAACTTTCCGTTTTTTTTGTCGACGTCATGTTGTACATTAGAAAACCGTGCGGATTAATTTCTCACCTTAACCACTGACAGCATTTGCATATCAAACAGCTCGAAAGCACAACTCATCAAGCGGCTACACCGCTTTAACTCCCCTAATTTAATTTATGGTTTCAGCCACAATAGTCTGCTTGTAAGAGAGAACGTTACTAATGTCGGCAGGGAGTTGTAAAAAGGATGTACCAATAAAAAGGCTTAATCAAACTACTGCCTTCCTTATTATTGGCAGGGAGGGATTTATGTAGCGGTGTCTACAGAAACAACCTCACTAGAAGTAAAAATAAAAACTGTCCACCTTGTGAATTCTCGTTTGAGCCTCATGAACCGTTGATGTTTATCTGTGGTGGTTCAGTTCCTGAGACCAGGAGGCTCTCAGGTTTATCAGCCAGCCAAAGCAGCCAGAAGGGAACCATGAACGCTGGGCTGCCACCCACTTCTCCTGGAGTATGGGGAAGTTGTGACTGAACTGGGAATAGGAACAGGCCTTTTTACTTTTTTATCTTGTTTGTCACGCTCACACATCCTGATTTGCTCGTTTTGGGAAGCAAGGGTCAGACAAACAAAACAGGTCGGCATAATAAAACGCTGACAACCCGAGGTGGATCCAATCAGATTACACGGGACACTGACAGAAGAAAATCTTACTAAAGATTTGTTTTTTTTTGGCACAAAGTGAAGACACGATCGAGCTGTATTGACAGAGTTTGATCGCAGATAGGAAGCAACTTAGCAAAGTGTTAGTTCTGCAGCGTGGAAACACAGGGAGCCTGCTCGAGGTTCCTGTTACTGAATTGTGCTGCTCTCACTGCCTGAAAATAGCCGTGTGTGCAAACTAGTGGAACCACATGTGTTAAACCACGCCGGTGACATTCATCTCAACGCCACTTGCAGGAACACCAAAAAAAAAGAGAAAGAAAACAGCCTGCTTTTTCCCCTCACTCGAGGCTTTCGGGAACTCAACGACGCATTCTCCCTCTTAATGCCTCACGTCTCTGAAAAAAAAAAAAAGGCGCCGTCTGAATCACCGAAAGTGAAAGAAGAAATAATTTCGCTGGGCTGTTGAGAAGGTCATCGCACCGCCTTGTAAGTTTAAACAAAAAGACGTCTCCATTAAGATGTTTTCCGTTTGAGCCACGCAAGACAATCAGATTAATTGAGTTGGTGAGGATCTACTAAACGCAGCGATATCGGGCTTTGACCTATAAACCTCCCTTTCTGCTCGGAGACGCACATGTCGGACTGCAGCGTGACGATTCCCGGCCTGCGAAGACTTATTTGCAACAGGAAACAACCTGGGTTTTTGAGGTTTTCAAGCTTTTGATACTTTGAGGTCCCAGCGTCCCACATATAGCTCCCCCCCGCCCCCTCTGCTTCTTTGCCCTTTTTTTTTTCTCTCTTCACAAGAGAGAACTGAGCAGCACATGATCCTGGGTGATAATTATAACTCGTTTGGGCTTTTATCACAGAGGCAGCCATGCGTAGATGTACCAGATACTTGCACTTCCCTTCTTTCTCTGCGTCCCTGTGCAGTCACATGTACACACTCATGCGAGAGTGGTCGTTACAGGGAATGAACGGAAACTGTTTAAAATAACCAGTTGTGCCCTCTTTACTCTCTACTGAGGGAAAGTCACGCATTTAAATCCGACGACTAGGATGTTCTAAACGTCCACCGGGTCGACACGTACACACGGTCACGTTTATATCAAACACCACACTCTTTTTTTGTTCAGCGTTCCTGCTTGCGTTGAGCTCGGCGCCTCACAAACTCCACAGTTGTGAAGTCAAACAGAGAGCCTGTGTGTGTGTGTGTGTGTGTGTGTGTGTGTGTGTGTGCAGGTGTGTGACCTATGTGGTGTATGATGCACTGATCTCTCTGAGCTCGGCCCTGTTCCTGAACTCTTTATCTCCCGGAGTGTTGAAACTGTTCTTCTTAGGAAACTCTTACACATCCTATTTCAGTTGAGCTGAGTCGCACCATCTTTTTTTTTTTTTTTTTGCACATTTTACATCTCAATCTGATTCTTTAAGTTTCTTCCAATCCTATCTTTGTTTTCGGTTATGATTTAACGAGTAAATCCACTGAAAATGCACCTCCTTTGATTGCATGTTTTTCATTCTGGACGTTTTAAAGCTTCAAATATCATAAAAGACTAATAACACACAAAAGTAATGTAATAATGAGCTGTATGTTATGCCAGATTTAATCCTGCTGCTATGTAGAGCTGTTTAGCTTTTAATGAGCAATAATGATTCAAGCTTGAACATTTCCTGTTTTTTTTTCTTTCTCAAACCATGTTAGGAGATAAATATACGCCGTCTCGATGTAAATCCCCTCAGAACGCTTCATCCTTATTTTCACTGCGATATTCCCTGGCTAGATGTTCACAAACTCAAATCAAGGCCACATTAGCTATTCCTTAAGATTTGGCTTATTAATGACATGCCGTGGATCAAAGATATTTTTTTTTTTTTTTTACCTTTTCTGCCAATGACCTAAATGTGTCTCTTTGCAGTTTTAAATTAATTTTTCCAAAGGATTTGGAACGGCAAATATCTCCCACTGGATTTGTACTGTGATTAAGTTATTTAAAAAATAAATTTAACGCTTAAATATATATGTTATGCTTTTGATACTGGATCATTTAACCGTTTTACTCTGGGATGCTTTTTGGAGCGAAGACATCACAGTTGGGAAAAAGGCGGCGCGGCGGGGTTGGCTTCCTTTTTGATTGCTGCTTCACGGATACACTCAACCTAACGCGGCAATCACACGCTCAGATTAATTTACGCTTTACATTTGTGTGCATCAGTGATGCTGTGAGTGGCTGTGGGGTGCGTTCGGTCGGCGCCGGCGTACCTTTGTCCCCTCTGTTGTTCTGCTGGTGGGTGGAGCCGGCTGACAGGTCCTCGGGGACCGCCATGGGCTCCTCTGCCTCCTCGGACGCTTCGTTGGCGGGCGGGCTGTCCCTGCCTGGGGAGACACACACCAGCAAGCACACATCACTCACCACCCCCTCTTTCCACGTGTCTCATTCAGGAGACGCAAAATTACCTCGGGGGGTGATGGAGTAAGAGGTTTGTTGGGCCTATTGTATCTACTTTCTGCACTCTACGGCTCAATCATGCAGGAGGTCGGGCTTTTACCTGGCATCTGGGCCATTTCCTGGGCCTCCTCCGTCTCCATGCGGTGCAGGTACTCTAATGGGACAGAGAGATGGAGATGTAGATGCGTGTAAGTTTAATCAAGTGCAGGCTGAGGAAACAACATTATAAGAAGCCCGAGTGGAGTAAAGGCTACTTCTCGCCGTGACTTTTGTCACCTCGGCGAGATCGCTCTTGTCACCGCCGCACTGTCCCCCACATTACATTACAAAGAATTACAGACGTTTTCATTACAAGTCTGACAGAGCGACTGAGCTCGGAGAGCAGGCTCGGCTCCGGGCTGATGGGGGACGGTGGTGGTGGTGGTGGGTGGGTGGGGGGGGGTTTGCCCGGGAATGGGCTTTCAGACCACATTTGTTATTTATTGTTAATTTCCTGCCACGTAATCATCCAAAAATGCAAACTGACTGCCGCAAAATTAAGCAGAAAATTAACTGGCCCCCGGGTCACGAGGATGCGGGTGTTTTGCCGTTCCCGGCTGATCGGCGCTCGTGTTCTCTCTAATTTACTGAGCATGCATCGCTGAGCGCCGCGGCCCGGGCACGACGCATGCAAGCCCCAATCAGAAACAAAGAGAGAGAGAGAGGGGAGGACGGCGAGGGAGAGTAATAGAGGAGAAGCAGAAGGAGACAGCGAGATGGATAGATAGCAACGGGAGGGCAAGAAGTCAGGAGAGCGAAAGCAACAGGAAGGTGCAGAGAGAAGAAGACAGGAAAGCAGGCCGAAGCACGGAGAAGTTCTCTTTATTTGAGTTTTTTTTTTTTAGCAGCGATCCTTCGGCCAGGGCTGAATATCTGAGGAGTCACCAGTGCTCGTGGCCCCATTAATAATGGATGGCCCTCAAGCCTGCAGCAGATGGGCCCGACAGCCTCAGCCCCAGCTCCGCCACTTCAAGAAGCCCTCGGCGGGGCCGGCTGCCCAGTCCAAGCAGCCACTCAGGGAGAAGTGAAGCTCCCGAAAATAGCGAAACGAGCCCAAGGGAGAAGGGGAACCTAGGCCTTCCTGTTTTACTGACAGATGGCTCCACACATTTGGAACAAATAGTGGGAAGCAAGCGGGCCGCTGTGTCGCAACACGCACATATTCTGCGGCGTCAAGTCAGGAGCTCGGCGGCCCGCAGACGCCCAGGATGTAAGTGTGAGAGGAGGAGGGGGGCAAAGGTCACTGGTGCAGAAGATTTGTTCAGCACAACACAGGGGTGTTGCGTGTTACTGCTGCGACTCTGCAGCACCCGTCTTCAGCATCTGGAGCTGTGAGGTCGGGAGCAGAGCGGGTGTATTCTCATGTGCCCTTTTTTTTTTTTCCTAGGCAGATGGTGCGAGGGGAAACACGGATGTGTTGACGACGAGGAGGAGGGGGGTAAAATAAAAAAAAGAGAGATCCTACATTCAGCCACACTTGCATAGGCATGTGGAAAGTTAGGTATATTCAGGAAGTGTGATTCTATTTTTTATTTTCTGCACGCCACTTTTGTTACTATTTTTAAAAAAAAGGATATTGCTTTCAGTTGTGATTTAAATAATGTGCCTTACTTTGTTTCGAAGTTTGATGACACACTTCTCCACAAGAGCAGGTGCCAAATAAACACTTTCCCCTCGTTTATTTAACGGTGAAAACAGAAAGACTTGTGCCCCTTAGTGCTCACGTCGTAACACATGTGTGAACTTAAGGTGGAATCTGTCAAACAGTGAAATGGAAGTGGCAGATAAAGACTGATACATAGCGAAAGGGGGACTGGAAAAGTTTGGTGTGAGCACATCAAGTGAGGAGAGGCAGGAAGAGGCTTGTGGGTTGAGAGAATTCTCGGTCCTCCTCCTGTGTGTGTGTGTGTGTGTGTGTGTGTGTGTGTGTGTGTGTGTGTGGTGGGGGTTGGGTGGGGGTGGGGGGGCTGGTAGTGTTAGAGGCGTCTGCTCATAGTGAGGTGAAAGAGCTACACCAGGGAGCAGGGTGGAGATGAGAAACAACGAAACCGTTAACAGATACCGAGGACCACACCAGCGGAGTTTGGATACCCAGGAGGAAACTTGAGGCACTGGAGTGTTTAAATGAGGGACGCACGCAACACACACACTTTAAATCAACAGTAAAACGTTTTTAAAAAGTATAGGAGCGACGGGGAGAAATACAATTATAAACTACATTTCATGAGTTAGGATTAAATTAAGTTTCATGTCATTAAAATTCATCTTTTTGAAATAATAAATCTAAATCAATAAAAAAATGAAAAACTTTATTCTAAATATTTGGATTTTATATTAAATTTACAGATATTTTTGTTTTTTTAACTGCAATAAAACGAGTAATTAACACTGCCCTACAGGCAATATGAATATTTTTGAATTATTCTAACGCTTTCGATTAGAAGTTTCCCCGTCAGAGTTATCGAGCAGACGTAAGATTACTGAAAAACATCTGTATTAGTAATTTTTCACAGCCGTGAGTAGTAATGAAGCTGTGGGCGCTTTCCTTATCAGTCATTAGAATTAGAGATGATCCTACGCTGCCCATGTGGCACAGCCTTTTGTTCATATGCACATGGAGATGCTCATCAGAAATTCATGAAACGTATGGGTGCGAGTGGGTAGATAGTGTTAGCGGATGTGTTTCTGGGAGCCTATCGAAGGGGTGAGGGGCGAGCAAAGGTGCTGCTGGGGAGAAGTTTCCTTCATTTGCATCTGACACACTTCACTACTCTGCTATTCAGACAGTACAATCATTTTAATAACTGTCTGCCTCCCCCCCTCCCCTCCCTCCTCCCCCTTACTTCTGTTTCTACTGACAAGAAAGATGAGGTATCTGCAGACACATTTGCAGCACTTTCAGCTCTACTTTTTTCCAACTGAGAAATGGAGAAATAAAAGTCCTATCCGTTCAGGTATGGGGGTAAAAATCTCCATTTTTACACCACTTTAGGTGTTATATTCATTCTTGATATATTTTTGAGTGATTTGGATGAATTTATAGAATTAATAACTGCCCTTAAATGTTTCAAACCTGTCGAGGAAAAAAAAAACATGACATAAAATGAAGATGCTCTCTAATGGCACCACTTTAAATGATAACATGAATAATTACATTAACTCTTAATTTGATGAAAAGGTAATATTTCTATAAGAGGCTCAACTTCTAATAACAAGGAAGTTTATGTTTTGCAACGTGTTTAAAAAAAAAGAAAAAGAAAAAAGAGAAGAAGATGAAAACAGTTTATTTCCTCAACAGTTTTGAGGGTAAATCTTTCTGAGTTTCTTGTCTGGGCGTTGATGAACTTCTTTCCACCTCATGTTAAAAAAACTTCCATCAGTCCTGCCTACATATTCACACAGACATCTAACTGAGGCTGTGCTTCCAACAGGTGAATACATATTTAACGCTATGAGAAATATCGATTATTATTCATTTATTGAAGCGTTAGTGTGTGTGTGTGCTGATTTCCTGTTTATGCACCGCTCGAAATATTTCCACCTACGTTGTTATATTGTTTTTTAATTTTATTTGATTGGCCTCCCAATAATCAAAACTTGTATTTCCTTCAAAATGTGTATTTTATTATTTTAAATTAAACTTCAAAGGGATGAAGTTTAGTGCGCGCGCGCGTCTGTTGCAACAGGTGACAGGAGAGTAAAAAAACTACCAAACAGGTTAAAATAATAGAACGAAGAGCTCGAATAATCAACAGATAATGTTAGAAATTAGATGATTATTTCATAAACATTTAAGTGAGTGTGAAATAATTTATCCAGATGTTCCCAAAAGAAAAAGAGAAAGGGGAAAACAGGAGCGGGGGGAACATTCCTCTACTTCCGTTTAGTATCAAAAGACGCGTAAAAGTGATAATAATGTATCTGTTTTTAATGTTAAAAGCTACTTTTACCGCTACACGTCCTGAATTAACGCGCACCCAGAAAGTGGGGATCTGATGCTGAGGCGCACCTGCACCGAAACTGAAGGAGCGACTTTTTTTCTCCCCTCTTCCAGGTGCAAATAAACGTTTGTTATAATCTTTCTTCCCCTAAAAAGCGACTTTGAGCAGAAAGCGAGCCCGGTGAGAGGGTGCTGGTGTCCCTGAGCGCGGAGCTTGTGAGTGGAGGTCACTGTACCTGCTATTCCTTGAGTTTGCAGAATGAAGTTCTTCCAACTCTCCCCGGCTCCATGTGCAGAAGGTCGCAGCGCCGCCGCGGCCCCATGGAGCTGCGCCCGGAGTCCCTCCCCTCTCCACTGCACTTCCTCGTTCCAGCCCAACATGACTTATGTCTCTGAGCTCGGCTGGGGCATTTTGCTCGCTTTTATCCACGGGGCCGAGTCTGCGGCGGGGAGTCGCGCCGCCGCCGCCGCCGCCACTGGAGCCCTTGGCACTCGCTTTGTGCCGTGCCAATAAAAGCTGACACCCAGTAGACCATCACTGGCAGCCATGCATGAGATGGGATGAGGCGAGCGAGGAGAGTGGACCATTCATTGTTTATTTATTTCATTCTCACCGAGGAAGCTGACTTTGGGGGGGTTGATGGTGATGATGATGAGGAAGAGGAGGAGGAGGGCTGCCCCCCCTTTCTCTTCTATCACCTGTTCTGGCACTCTGAAGCAGTCCATGAAATTAACACTAACTGTCTTCTTTCCCTATAATGAGTTTCTTCTTCTCTCTCCATCCAGTCAAAGCCCTTCCTCATCTCATCACAGTGTCCAGATGTCACAACCTGAGCACGTTGTTTCTTCTTCTTCTTCTCTTTCCCATCAGTTTGCTCTGAAAGCGTTACTGGCTCGGTGCTGCATGCAGATAGACATTATAGTCGCTGTAATGCAGTTTGCTTTTGTGTGAGTCCGACACTTTGCCATCGGCTCTGAGAGTCCAGGAGATATTCCACTTTCAGATCTCTGACTTTAACGGCACAAAGTCAAATCATCTTCATTTAAAACTGCATGTAAATCAGCAAATCACTCTCTACTGTCTACTGCACATATAGCATGAAAAACTTTTAATTTCCCTTCAAATTTGATGACTAGGGTCAAATTTAACGCTTTTCTATCACGTTGGGTCGGCGTTAAGTCATTGAATAACGTCAGATCTGATTTAATTATATTGATTGGAATTCTGCATTGACCTTGAGTGTTTATTCAAGTATCACATATAAAATTAAGGGTCATTTTTACATAAACATAATGTAATTAAGAGCATAACGAGTTCAGGGTTCATGTCATTGAAGTGACCTCGTTGTAAAAGTTGACTTTATTTGTGTATGTGGAGTTTATTCTGAGCATATTTACGTAAACATAATTATTATTTTTTTAAATAACTTTTTACATGTTTTAGTTACATTTAACTTGAAAATATTGGCCTATTTAGTGTATAACACTTCATCCTCCTCCATTCTGCCGTCACTCATGCTGATAACATGGATGAGTGGAGGCTTTTTATGATGTTTAATAACTACTTTCTAATTTTCCAATAAGTGTCAATCTCTCGAACAGCCGTGTGGATTCAGCCACAGAGCAACGGGCGTCTGAAGTCATTAAAAGAATGTAAATTGTCGATTAATATTGATGGGAAGTCTAAATAAATAATGAGTTACACCTCTGGATTGGCTAAAATAAATCTCCTCCTCATTTGCAGATATGTCCTGCCATGATTGTCTCACATGAATATCTGGCAAAGTGGATCTCTGCTGTAATTACTGTATTTTAAATTACAGATTCACTCAAAAGCTTATAGTTTTTCCCCTTTTCTGCTGAAAAAGTAACAAGACTTTAGAGTCAGTTTCCCAGAATAAATGGTGGATTTACTCTGTGAATTTACCTTCCAGTTTTCTCTGCTTGGGACTTGCATCCCAGCGTCCTCGGGCCCCGCAGAGCAGCCTTATCTCAGGAGAGGCTGTTTGTGCTGGATTGCTGAGTCACCTTTCGTGGGAGGCCGCCCTTATCTCCTAAGAAGCACAAGCATTCAGGCAGTTGGTTGCAAAAGGAGGAACTTTGGGCAGGAGCGCCTTGGCCCGCTGTGTCTTCACGGCCATATTACGGATTGCAGCAACGCTGGCAGACTTCCTCAAAGCCTTGCGGGCTGGTGCTACCTTCTCTGTAAAGGTCATAGGTCGCCTTTTTAGGTCGCACGGCGCAGGTGTGGAAAGAGCTGCGGTGGGGACGGGGGGTGTAGACTCCTGAGGCCACGCGGAGGGAATGCTGGGACCTCAAAACGCAGCTCGGCGCTATCAGCGAACGCAGAAGTGCCGAATCATGACTGTGGTCTTCCATCCCCCGGAGATTACCGTCCCGTCCCAGTGACACAGCAGCTTCTCTCCGCTGTCTGAGGCAAAAACACCGCCAGGACAATGATTCAGTCAGGGTTTCTTTTAGAGAAGTTACTGCAGAGGTCTGGATCGAAAACTCACCGCGGGGCCCGAGTTGCTGATCATCATCGTAACGACTTCTACAAAAAAAAAAACCATAGTTGTCATTCATGTCTCTACAAATTGGATGCATATTTCTGCAGAGGAACTTCGAGGTTTCATATGATTTTGTAGTTCTGCATGTAAGGTAATCCACTGGCTATCAAATCAAACTTAACCTCCAGCTCCCTTCAGGTTAATCCACAACCCGGAGCCGTGTTGCTGTAATTAATATCATTACCTGGCGAGTCTCAAAACATCATCAGGCAACGTAGCCGGTCGACGACCGAACAAAAGGCTCCGTCTGGTTCTTATTTCATGGATCTTTAAGCAGTATTCACTGTTTCACATTTGGAAGCACGAGCAGCATGTAACCCTTAATTGGTTTCAACACCTTAATAAGTCGAAGGCGTTCAAGACTGATAATCACATTAAATAGTCCAATTTATCTAAAAAGTCAATTGCAAACTGAAAAACTCCCTTTCTTTAGGAATGCATTATGCTCCGGAGGATGTCAGAGTAAATTAAATTCCCCTCTGCACACTAAAGCATCTATTTCCTTATGGTAATTATCTGCTGGAATAGACGTGTCACTAGAAGGAGTCAGGCATGCTTGACATTTAGCCTTTTTATGGAGCGGCGATGAGTAAAAATTAAGATGAGGAAAAAGGAAATTAATCTGCAGCCCAGGCAGCCAGCGAGAGATCCTGGAGGATAGGGGCTGAATCAATCATGATGTTTGTGAGCCTGTTTTGAAAAGGAGCCAGTGATGAGATTCAGACCACAGGCTGGGAAATCAGAGGAGGAGGAGGAGGAAGGGCGCCTTTAGCAAATAGAGTTGTGATCGCTGTGTGGAGGTTTACACCGTTTTATTTGGTCTTAAACACAACAGCAAACATACAAACTTGGGTACAACACCAATTTCAAACAATCCAGCAATTTGAGAAGCAAAGTTTTGAAATGTACAAATTCTGCAATCACTGATTCATGGTTCACAGAAATGAGTGAGTTTCCAGGTAACAAGGCACAGAATTAAACATTAACTGTGCATTATAATATAGTAATTACCCATTTTGATTTAAAATATCATCATGTGATGTTGAAGGTGCGACGCTGGTAGTAATCTAAAATATTAATAAAACATCAGCCTATATTACCTCATTATTATCAAGGTTTTTTACCCCATTAATGCCATAATATTACCATTTTATTCTTTATCTTTAGATGTGTTTCCCAGTTAATACCTTTTGTTTTGGGCCCCTCCTATTTGCATAGTTAATATACAGTTATTAGCTGGTAATTGCGTGGTATTATTTGACTATTAACTCTTTATTATCAAGCTATTACCATGTTATTACTGAGCTGTACTGTGAAGTGCCAACAGCTTGCCAACTGTTTTGTGATTGGTCAGAATGTTGTGGGCTGAAGTAATCTCGTTAAATCCCCCCAAAAAGCAAAAACACGTACATTCTGAGACGTCCAAACGTCACTAACGGGTGAAATAATGATGACTGAAAGGCTTTTGTTAATAGCAGCTGAGTCCGATGCCTCCATCACTCAGTAAGATAGTTCACGACTGAGTCAGATTGTCCACCACTTTAATTGGCGGTTACGAGACGTCAATCACCAACAGAGCTGTTGGCTGATATCAGGCCGAGAGCAAGAGTGCACCCTCTAGATTCACTACAAAGCACAAGGAAGAGATCCATTTGAACAAATCTACAGTGTTTGTTAGTGTGATTTATAACTGAGCTGTTAAAGGAGGGGATTTTGAAACTTTTACACATGTAGTTAAGTGTTGTTCATTAACAAATTGCTTTAAAGTGTTTCATTTTCCAGTAACGGGTCTGCAGTATGGATTTGTTATAACATTACAGATGTGAACCCAGAAATGCTCCGTTACATGGGTCCTTTCACAGAGCAACCACCTTGATATGTCGCTGCAGGGTAAACGCAGGTTTGATATAACATTAACGAGGTCTGGAGGTATGGGGAGGAAGCCTGGAGAAACGGGACCCTCGTTAACTCCAAGTTATTATCATTTAAATGTACTGTTCTCAGCTGGCCGAGACAGATGTTGATGCTTAGTTAATAACTAAGATAAAAATAATGTTTTCTATTTTATAACTGGAATGCGTGTAGAGGATTTCCGGTTGTTTGAATTCTCCTTTGACGCAGCTGTGCTGAGTAACAAAGTACAGTAACGAGTAACGCAACATTACTTCTGAGAAGTTTGATTCAGGGTTCACCTTTTCCAAAGTCAAATTCAAGCATTTCAAGGTGCATTTCCATGCTTTTCTAGCACCTCACAGCTACATATTTGTATAAATGTATTCAGTCTACTTATTCTGTCACTTGTTCATCACATTAAATGAGATGTTATTGTCCTCTAAACAACCAACATGATGTTTGGAGACAGCTTTTTACAGAAATGAAAGGAAAACTAATTCCACTAACAGATCCACAGAAATATAACCACCAACTATTTTCATCATCTGTTCATCATCAAAAGTCATTTTTCATAAAGAAATGTCACAAAATGCTGTTTTCAGTCCCTCAGATATGGAGATCTTCTTTTCTCTGTTCTATCATATATCACATAACATTTCAAGCACTTTATTCTAAATCCAAGCACTTTTCAAACCTTGAAAACACCACACTAAAATTCAAGTGTTTTCAAGGATTTCCAGCACCCGTACCAACCCTGTTAATTACTTTTTCAATGTGTAATGAATATTACTCTTCTACTATGCAGCCTGTGAAACAGACCTCCTGTAGCTCTGACGGGTTCTTTTCAAAGTTTTAAAAATAAAACCTGATGATGTCTAAAGAAAAATGCTTTTGAGCTGCATTATGGGAAATGTAGGAGTTTGGCCCAAACTCTAAACTATCTCAGTCTACGCCACTTCAATTCGGACCATTTTTTTTCTTCGTGCGAGTCCCCCAGCTGTATGAAAGTGCGACACTTAATGACTGAAGTGCTGCTTTAATGGTGATACATGTTAGGATACTGAGCTGTTCACATACTGAGTGAAAATGTGATGCATCAATGATCACACAATCTCAACAGTGCGTTCAAGTAAAAATCCTTGCGAGATGTAAATACAAATAAAATATAGATGAAGAAAAACAGGAAAACCACCTCATCCCTATTTCCTGTCGAAGCGTCAAGCTGCACAAACCACAGACATAAACTCTATAGCTGGCAGGCACTTCATAATGATGTCAATCTGCAATACAGTCACATTTGCAAAAATAAAAAAATAACCCCTCTAAATAATGTGTGCAGCGTAAACTGCAGACTGCGTTTAATACGCTTTCTTCCCCCGAGCCAATTAGCTCAGGTTAATGTCGAAATGTGACTCATAATGGATCTCTTATACCAGCCGTTGTTTTTTTATCATGTTAAATATGTAACATTGGTGCAGAAAATCCTTACTTCCCTCGATATTTTCTCTGTTTGGTCCCTCTCTCTCTCTCTGCCCTTCATGGCAGAAACTCAGAGTGTGTGGGCTGAAACACACACACACACACACGCACGCGCACACGCACACACACACACACACACACACACACACGCACACGCACACAGTGAGTGAGCGAGTCAGTGAGAGAGCGAATGTTTAAAGAGGACAATGCAAAGAGCTCACCACCCAGAGTTAGAAAACCACTCATCTAAATCAGGGAAATTATGATAATGGGGCATCTCATTATACTCCAACTCACTCCGAATCAGCCACTGACATCACATCATTATAGACGTATTCATACAAACAGATTGGATGGCATAAAAAGGAAGATGACACCTTCAAAAACTTTCTCATCTGCTTTGTCTAATGCTTCCCTCGCGTGTCGGCGCGTGTGACAGGAAGTGCTCGTCTCAGGAAGGGGTTGCGGGGGGTCACCATGGTCACCATGCGAGACAGGGGGGCCACGCGGCCAAAAGTAGCACCCCCGGACGCTCCGATCGTCCTGTGAAAACGTCGGTAGATTATCGTGTGTTTTAAGCATCAAACAACTTGCAACTGAAAAATACCCATCATGCACTTGTGTAATGAATGAGCGTTGGCAGGCTGAAAATCCTGACCGTTGCAGCAGACAGTTAATCAATCCAAGTGCTTGTCTTTTTTTCTGTTTTGGGGGAAAAATATGGGAGGCCAGCCTAATCAGCAGAGGAAACAGATCTCAGGGGGTTGTCAGGCACCAGGAAAATGGATCTAGGAAGTCAAAAACCACGATTACCACGAGCTGCTCTGGAATCAGCCATCTGGAGATGCCCGCTCCAAAAGCCGGTAAAGTTCGCTCAACTGGGGCCCAACTAGGAAACAGGTTTACCCCTCCCTCAACAGCCAGCCAGCTCCCAGAGAGGAGGGATGTTTGCTCTGCACAGCGAGCGTTAAAAAGTGCTTTTTTTTATTCACACACACTGACTTTAGCACTGTTAAGCTTCTTTTTTTTTTGTAAGACGTTGACTTTTCCTTCCATCACTCCTGACAACGTTTTCAGAAAATCAGAAATCTGCTGTGAAGCAAGAATGTTATTTTGCCCTCAAATTAACCTTCTTGTCATTTTCTCCCCCAGTTTTCCAAGACTTCCAATTTTCTCTCCTGTCCGTCTTCGGGAACGGTCCATTGTTTTTAATCTCTGAACATTTCCAATTACTGTAGACTTTATCAAATGACCATTAACTTGTATGTCACCGGCCCACTCATCCAAACAAAAAATAAGATACACATTTAGCTGATGCAAATGCCTAAAGTGATGTCAGTCAAATACACAGAGGCACAAAGGAAAGAGAAGCTAAAAAAAAAAAAGCTGAATAAAATGCAAAAAAGAACATTTGAAAAACAATGATAATTTAGTATTTAATGTCAATAAAATTGATTGGTTAGGACACTTTAATGCACACCCATTTACAAATAAAACTGAATATTATAAATCTGTCATTTTATATGCTTTTATTTATCCCCCAAAACAAACAGATGCCGTGAATTTTTATTGATATTTATGTTGTTATTTGTGGCTTCAGTTAAACATGAATCAGGGAGAACTACCACCGTGAACCCGGATCGTTCTTCGACAATGATTTAGTGTTTAATTGTGAGGATTGTGAAGGAGGTTTTCCTACTAAACATGCTTTTCAATTTAAACACTGGCTGATGAATGTATCAAAGGATTAAAATGGATAATTTACAAAGTATAATGCACTGTAGTCTTGCTATTAACTATGGATACTCTGAGCTGTGTATAGCAGTGAACTGGTGTGGTGGAGTCGACTATAACCGGTGGCAAGGTGTCAGTGGAGTAGAACGCCCTCCAGTGGACATTTTGTGACTTTGTCCAAAGTCTTACACCCATATAATAATAATAATAATGTTGATACAACAGAATATTAAGAGAACAGAAGCAGGAAAAAAAAGCAGATGACAGATTTATTAGATAATTGGTGGCAATGAATAAAATAGTGAGTCCTTGTCAGGTAACGGTTTATTATGCTGCCTAAGTGGCCTCATAAAAGTTAGTGTGGTGAAGACTCACCCGGTGGAGCGTGCGGGACGGGAGACAGCTGGGACGCAGACTGCAGCATCAGCAGCAGAGTTAGCACAAGCGGGCCTGCCTGCACATCCAGGGATGCTGGTTGGGCTGGCACAGATCAGACGTTTACACATTATTTATCAGGATCTGTTACAGGAGGCTGAACATCGCCGTGTGAGAGGAATTTAAAAAGTTAAACAAAATCTGCTCCACGTTGCAACACGAAATATTTCAAGTGCAAAATAAATTTCATGCTGAATTTAATAGAGCTCTGGAGACCCACAACGTGTGCCTCATTAAAAGCGTGCTTGTTACGGCGCTGCAGGCACGTACGGGGGCACGATGCTCCTCTTCAGGGTCAGCGGCTGAAAGTCCTCGTCCGCGTTGTCCACGTCATGTGTGTTCCCAGAGCCGATGGTACCGCTGCACACGCACACACACACACACACACACACACACACACAAGCGTAAAGGTCAGCTCCGGGGACACTGGGTACTGGATTCGGGAACCAACATGTGTTCAGACATTCACGGTGACCTCTCAAAACACGAGGTACTCACGCGTAGAGAGGGATTTGACCTGACCTCGGACAGCCACTGCAGCTGGAAAGAGAGGGAGAGAGACATTGCTTTAAAGCCAGTAATCATCATTAATGGAACGAGTCTTTGGCTGTTGAAAACTTACAATGATATGGGTTTCTTGGCATCGTGCCTCGATCGAAGCTGCTGTCTGTTCCACTCGGCTCCGACAGACTTGGGAAGGACGGTAACAGAAGATCTTTTAGGAGAATGTACGAGGTACCTTCTCTTCACGATATAAATACACACACATTCGTACGCAGTGTTTTATCATCAGTACATGAAGTACTTGAAGATGGAAAAAGGTGTGCACGTTGTTTTAATCCAGAAATGTATTTTTCATAAGTGCATTATCAGCTCAAACTAATAATTATCACGTTCTCGTTAGTTTTGAAAGACATAGACTCAGTTGCGATGTGCAGAAACACCACTAGATGCCGCCACATCCTACACTCGTCCCCTTAAAAGAGTCAGCAATTCCAGCTAAAGATTGTTGATATTTTAACTCAACACCCAAACATCTATATATATATATATATACATCCATTTATCATCCATGGCCTTTCCCCTGCTCTGTGCATGAGAATGAACGCCCCCTGTTGCTTATTGGCTGGAATAATGTTGCGTGGCTCAGCCCCCTAGCAACTTTGTTTTCCCATTTATAGAGCCAGTGTTTATGAACACTGGGCTCAGCTTGTGGACCCCAAGGAGATATTTGCAGAATTTAACAAAGAAAGTGTACTGGACATTGCCGTACAGGACAAACTGTACAAACTAAGCCGGAGTTTGTTCACATGATGGATTCACATTTTCTCCCCTGAAACCAAACATAAAACAAAATGAGCTTCTTAGTTGCAATGATGTTTTTTTTAACTTCGAGAGAAAAAGCTGCTTGTTTTTCATTCTTACAGTAATTTTATTCAGGTACCACAATTGGACGGATCTTTCTTGATAGTAAACGATTTCCTTGAAACCACTAAATTGCTTCAGCACAGCTGCTCTAGTGTTTTTGTTTTTGCACCTCTCTCTGGAGTAATCAGCTATTACAAATGAAAATGTCCTGGAAAGCTGGAGATGAAAAAACACTGAGCTCCAGCCTTGGCAGTGTTTGAGAGCGTTCGTCCTCACCTGCCACAGCTGAGGTCGGCTGCTGTAACGCCTCGACGAGGGACGCTCGCTCACCGGGTCTGCCATTTTCTCCAGCGTTGTTTCTGGTGCCTTCAAGCGCCGCGGTAACTTTGCATCCCAACAAACTTCCTCATAACTCCTGAAAACAAATGAGAATTTCCGGTCATTAAATATCAGAACAGAGTGTAACTGGCTAACTTGATTCCCAAATGTTATTAGCTTTAATTTTAATTCTTAAACAGCCCCCCCTTTGTTGCACAAAGTATATTAGACAGCTTATTAACTGGATTGCCAGAGGCCTTAAGCAAGGCTACAGTCCATCGACATGATTTCATTGAGCAGCAATTAACACAACAAGTGGACGCGCTGCTCCCCGATGACATCACTGGAGCACAAAATCAAACCCGCTCACTCTCAATAGCCCTGAAAGCAAAATGACACTGTGCGTGGTCCCGGACATAATAAGTTATGTGGGAGGTGTGTTTAGCTCTACCATTATTGAAAGGAGACAATTAAAGGTCGCTGTGTTCAGACCTCTGTGTTGCAGAAGTGTATCTGAAGCGCTGAACCGCCGGTGAGTCGTCCATCAAAGGCTTCAGGTAAGAGGAGACATTCTTTAAAAACAAAACAATAATTCATTTTATTACATAATCAGTGGTTTGTGTCCATTTGACGATTAGGCAGAAAGCTTAGGATGCAGGATGCTAAATAATCAATAATTAGTGTTTTCTGTATTTTACTTTCTTTTCATCAAATACAGCAAATACAAAGTACAGCTGAGGCTGGTTGAATATTGAATAATTGAATCACGATACCACCAAAGCATTTAGGAATATCTGTACCAAATTCATCCAGTCATTGTTTGTAGAAATATTTAACTCTGGACCGAAGTGGTGGAAACACACAAGAGCCACGAAGGTAAAGCTTGCCTCAAAACACAAAATGTCTGGATGTTGTTTAATGACTTCCAAACAAAGGTAAGGGGAGAAAAGTGAGTCAGAATGAGTCAACCACACAATTTGATGTGTTTACGCATCAACGAGCAGCCCTGCGTTTCCCGCTCTCCTCCCACGTCTCAAACTGCTTAAATACAGGCATCAATCAAGCCTCCATTCACCATACAACACTTTAAACTCTTCACTACATCCCAGCACTGCAAAGCATCTCCTACACCATAATATTGTATGTCAAGGCAATTATGATTACTTCAATAAGCAGAGTCAGAAACAAAATAACAAAGCATAATTATGCTCTCAAAGTGAACACCTGGCTGCATTACACTGGGCTAATTTGATGCTTCTTCGTGTGTGGCGAGACCCAAAGGATATGTTTATGGATTACTGTTTCACACTCTGTTACGATGGTTAAGTGATTAATTAAACAGCGATCTGATGAAATGTAATAACAACTGCATTCGTTTTCTAGACACCGAGCCAGCATTAGTTTTAGTGAGTCAGCGGTGTCGGCGCTACAGTTGATTAAACCTATAAATTGATGTGTGTGTGTGTGTGTGTGTGTGTGTTCAGAAGCAGGAAAAATAAAGTAAAACAAGGTCGTAAACGCACAATTCAGTCATCTTCACCCACCTGCGGTCCAGCGTGTTTATCACTGAATCTGCTGTGCGGCGTTGCTATAGTGGATGTCCTCACTGAGTGTGTTTGACCTTCAACAGGATCGCTTGAACCTTAGGACGACACAACAACGATTAAGTATCTGGGACACGTGCAAAACAAAATATTGTGAATTTATAACCTCTGCACCGGTATGCACAGCAGTAACTGAATCAACCACAGGCCCTTATTGAACCCCCTCCCATATATATTCCTCCCACCCTCGGTGACTAGTGTGTGAATCTCACTGCTTTCAAGTACCCGTCAGGTTCAGAAGGTACAGTATTTTGCCTATAGACTGCAAACAAATAAAGGGGAGATGGATGTTTCCATTCACAATAGTAAAAATCTGTTCAGTCAGTGTGGAGATATCAATGTCTAATGTCAATTAAACACATCTTGTTTGCAAATTTGAGGATATAGGAGGGAGTATAACATAATTGCAACATATTGACCCAGGAAAACATATATTAAACATTTGACATAGGGGGTTGGTAAGAACATAAACCCTTTGAATGGTCTCCTTAAGGTGTCATATTAACACAAGGTTTGCTGTGTGACGATGTGTAACATGAAAGCAAAGCATCAACTGAAAACTAGAGATGTCGTGGTTGTGAATGCTCCCTCTGTTGACAAGCTGAAGACAAATGCGGATTTACATTTACATTTACATTTACATTTAGGTCATTTAGCAGACGCTTTTGTCCAAAGCGACTTACAATAAGTACATTTGTCAAAAGAAGGAAACAAAGAAACCACGACGTATCATTGCCGATGCAGTAAGAGCTAAAAATAGAACAAGTGTTAGGTCCTCATCTGAGTAAAGTAGTGCTTCAAGAGTAACAGTGCTACGATCCGAGTTTTTTTTTTTTTTTTTTTTTTTTTTTTTTTTTTTTTTTTGCGGGGGGGGGGGGGGGGGGGGGTCGAGGGAGGGTGTTAGTGGGTCATGCTATGTAGAGTCGAGGTGAAGTCTGAACAGGTGAGTCTTGAGCCTTTTTCGGAAGATGGCAAATGACTCTGCTGTCCTGATATTGGTCGGGAGTTCGTTCCACCACTGAGGCGCCAGAACAGAGAAGAGTCTGGACTTTGCTGAGCGACATTTGTTTGATTTCAGCGATGGTGGTACCAGCCGGCCAGCTGAAGTAGAGGAGCGGAGTGCTCGCTTCGGGGCATGAGGTTTGACCAGTGTTTGAAGGTAGGCAGGTGCCGTTCCATTGATGGCCCTGAAGGCCAGTGTCATCGTCTTGAATTGGATGCGTGCTGCAACAGGGAGCCAGTGGAGGTCACGGAGGAGGGGGGTCACGTGGGAGAATTTGGGTAGGTTGAAGATAAGGCGTGCTGCAGCGTTCTGGATACGCTGCAATGGTTTAATCGCATAGGCCGGGAGTCCGGCCAGGAGAGAGTTGCAGTAGTCAAGGCGGGAGATGACCAGTGCTTGGACCAAGAGCTGCGTTGCATCCTTTGTGAGGAAGGTCCGAATCCTGCGGATATTGTAGAGGGCAAATCTGCAGGATCGGGCCACAGCAGTGATGTTGGGGGTGCAGGATAGTTGGTCATCGAGGATTACACCCAGGTTCCTCGCAGTTGAGGAAGGAAATACTGTGATGCCCTCAACAGTGACCGACAGGTCCATGTGAGGGCAGTCTTTCCCTGGGATGAAGAGGAGTTCGGTTTTATTCAGGTTAAGCTTGAGGTGATGTGCAGTTGTCCAGACAGAGATGTCAGCCAGACAGTCCGAGATGCGAGTTGCAATGTGAGCGTCAGAGGACGGGGGAAAAGAGAGGAACAGCTGGGTGTCATCAGCGTAGCAATGGTAGGAGAATCCATGCGATGTGATAACAGAACCTAGTGATCTGGTGTATAGTGAGAACAGAAGCGGTCCTAATACTGAGCCTTGAGGGACACCCGTGTCCAGAGAGCAGGGTTTGGACATAGAGCCATTCCATGTGACCTGAAAGGTGCGGTTTGTCAGGTATGATGTAAACCAGGTGAGAGCAGAGTCGGTTATGCCAAGTTCAGCCAGAGTGGAGAGGAGAATTTGGTGGTTGACTGTGTCGAATGCAGCAGATAGGTCAAGGAGAATGAGAACGGAGGAGTTGGATGATGTTTTGGCGTCTCGCAGGGACTCGGTCACAGTGAGGAGGGCCGTCTCAGTGGAGTGGGCAGTCCTGAATCCTGATTGGTTAGGGTCTAGGAGGTTCTTCCGCAAGAGATAGGATGACAGTTGGTTGTAGGCAGCACGTTCCAAGGTTTTAGAGAGGAATGAAAGAAGAGATACAGGTCTGTAGCTTTGGATGTCAGTAGCGTCAAGGGTGGGTTTTTTCAGGAGAGGCTTCACGATAGCGGTCTTAAAATCCGCTGGAATGACACCTGAGGTGAGGGAGGAGTTGATCAGGGTGGTGAGGAATGGCAAGATGTCGTGTGAGATGTCCTGGAGAAGAGAGGAGGGAATCGGGTCAAGGGAGCAGGTGGTGGCACGGTTAGATGTAACAAGTGCGTGAACGTCTTCAGAGGTGAGGGGGCTAAAGCTGGTAAGACCATCCGAGTTGAGAGTTGGGGGAGATGTCTTCTGGGAGGGAATAGGCGTGAATGATGAGCTGATGTCATTTACTTTCTTGGTAAAGTAAGTTGCAAAGTCATCGGCAGTAAGGAAGGAAGGGGGCGGAGGGGTAGGAGGGGTGAGGAGGGAAGAGAACATGGAGAAGAGTTTCCTGGGGTTGGAGGCAGAAGAGTTGATCTTTGCCAGGTAGAAGGCAGATTTAGCTGCCGAAACAGTTGAGGTGAAGTCAGAGAGGAGGAGGTGGTAGTGAGCAAGGTCCTCGTGCTGTCCCGATTTCTTCCATTTTCTCTCTGACGCTCGCAACAATGATCTGTTGGTTCGCAGAGGTTCAGACAGCCAGGGAGGGGGGGGAGATGATCGCGCCGGTCGTGCGATTGGGGGACAGAGAGTGTCCAAAGAAGAGGCGAGTGAGGACATCAGGATAGAGGAGGCTTCCTCAGTAGGCATTAAGGAGAACTGTTCCGAGGATGGGAGCGAGGAGATAACAGTTGAGGAGAGAGCGGAGGGAGTGAGGGATTTCAGGTTGCGGCGGCTGGTGACCATTCGAGGCGTAGAGGGGAGGGATGTGGTGGGCTTCATGGGGAGGGAGAAAGTCACAAAGTGATGGTCGGACACGGTGAGCGGGGTAACAGAGATTGCCGAGATGCCACAGGATCTTGTGAAGACAAGGTCAAGTTGGTTCCCGGCCCGGTGAGTTGGTGGAGAGGGGGAGAGCGTAAGGTCAAATGCGGAAAAGAAGTCGATGAATTCAGATGAGTGCAGCTTTCCCGAGTGGATGTTGAAGTCACCGAGGACGACGAGCGGTGTGCCATCATCAGGGGAGCAGCTCAGGAGGGCATCCATCTCATCCAAAAAGTCACCAAGAGGACCGGGTGGGCGATAGATCACTATGATGTTGAGTTTGAAAGGAATGGTGACAGCGACGGCGTGAAATTCAAGCGTAGATCGGGGTAGGTGGTCGAGAGGAAGGACCTGGTAGGACCATGTGGGTGAGATGAGGAGCCCAGTTCCTCCTCCTCGCCCTGTTCGTCTTGGGGAGTGTGAAAATGAGTAGGCAGTTGAAAGGGCAGCTGGAGTGGCAGTGTTTTCTGGGGTGATCCAGGTCTCTGTGAGGGCCAGGAAGTGGAGAGACTGCAGGGAGGCATAGGCCGAGATGGTGTCCGCCTTCTTGACTGCAGACTGGCAGTTCCACAGCCCCCCTAGTACTTCAAGTAGGATTTCTGCCTTTGAAAACTTTGAATCATGATCAGTATATATAAAAACTGTGAAATAATGTAAGGTTTGTTGAAAAACTAAAGTGACCAATATTTGAAACTGAAACTGTATGTAAATGTATGTAAAGTATGAAAGCTGTGACAAAAAAATCTTAAATCTATGAACGTTTCACAGTTTGAATGTTTGAGTTTCTATCTGTAAGTGTGAATGACTAGATGAGCTTTGAAAATGTTTGTTTCCTTAATATGCTTGAAATCGGAAAAATGTCCGAAAAACGTCAAACATCTCTGCAATTATGAATGATATCAATTAGAAAAACAGACGCGGTCGATTCTCAATTGAGATGAATATTCTGTGTTTGAATGGAATGGAAAAATGTTAGGGAGTTAAAAGCCAAACTTTCTGACCCGGAAGATGTCAGAAAATTTTAAAAAAATTGTGCGCAGAAGAACATAAATGTTCTTGAATGCGTCCTGCATTCACAACTAGAAAAATACACCGTCATTATCAGAGCTAGCCTGTTAGCTAACCGTGTGAAATCAGATAACCAAAAGGATAATTATTTCTTGGACATTTAACAAACATTAAAACCTGTAAAGCTACAATAAACAGACGTAAGTACAAAAACTATAGTGAAATAGAAGATGCCGCGTCATGTAGCTACAACCGTTAGCTACAGCTAAGTGAGGCTAACGTATGCTAGCAAGCTAGCGTTAGCTAAATTAGAGACGCCATTGCAGCACAATAAAGTAACGCTACTAGATTCTACTTTCAGTAATTTTATATTTTATATTTGATTAAAAAAAACATACTTACCGGTACTAACGTAACAAGGTAATACGATTTATTTATTTATTTCGGGAGGAGCCGTTTCCTTGTTGTGCCGTCACTAAAACTACTGCTGTCGAGCGACCAGTAGGGGGCACTGCGGAGCCGAGTCGTATTTATAAATGTTAATGCGGCCTTCAGGTAGTAACGGAATTATGGTAAATACGAGTTGCTAACTCGGAAATTACACTTTTTCTTTCTTTCTTTTCAAAGAAAGTTGAACGCACCCCCCTCAACTCGTAATTACGGTGGTGAAAGCACAATAGTGAAGTACCTGTACTCTACTTTACCACACTACATTTATCCAACAGTTTTACTTTACAGATTCAGAATAATAATAAATTGCTCATTGCTCATGCTTCACAGGCTTGCATGTAAAATTATAGTCTGGGCTGTAAGCACCGATCATATATTTTTTTTCCAGGAAGAAAAAACGATGTTGGATTTTGAGTAAAAAAAAAATACAAAGTTTAAGTTACACATTTTTCAATTTTGTATTAATATATATTGATTGTCGATCAATCGTTTGCTCCTATGAAAAGTGGCTTCAGGGAGTACACGGTGACTTATTCAAGATGCTTGTTTTGTCCAAGCAGTCCAAATATCAGTGATGTGGATTTTAATATCATACTAAACTAGGGAATGCAAAATAAGCCTCCACATTTTGAAAACTGGTTGAAATATCATTAAAATGAATGATTTTTCTGTCGATCGCCTCTAATCTCATTTCAGTTGGAGTGTTTTGGGCCCCGGGGCCGTCGTCCCGCGGGTAAGCCAGCTTTGACGTTCTACTCTGGCATGCTCATCATCTGATATAAATTGTCTTCTGCGATAGATACACGTTGTTAATATCAAGGATATCAAACGTTAATATAATCTCCTGTAGTTGTACCACTGAGTCTTGCTCTCCAGACCGCATCCGAGATCCTCCTGGAGTTCCAGGCCTTGCCTTCGCTCAGGTCTACACAGACGCCAGGACGGTCTGGAGCTGTTTGAGGCCTCTCTCTGAATCCCGGAGGCACCCACAGAGCAGAGGGCACGTGCTGGAAATGTATGAACTTGTGTCGACCTTTGACCCCCAGGGCCGCCGCTGCTCCGGCGCTCAGCTGACCGCTGCAAGGATCCAGCAGGGGGACGTCGTCCCGGGAAGGAGCCGGCTTATGCTCTGCAGGGGGGCGACGTCTGGCAAAAGGTGAGTGTGCATGTCCGTCTCCGTCCTCATACGGCCCCGAACCCAGCCGTCTGATGACATGCAGCTCTGCAGGGAACGGCTTGAAGCGATCCAAAACTGCTGTCATCATTGCTGGGGGGGAGAAACTCACCGAGTGTGTGGTTGACAGAGCGCCGCCATAGATCTGCTGTCAGGCATAATGATGCAGTAAACACTGGTTGCCCAGAGACAGTGTTTTTGTTTGCTGCTCAGATCAAATTACTGATACGCAGAGAGGCGACATGACCTGCTGGCTGCGGGGGCGTGTGGCTCCACATACCTTAGCAGGAACATTTATTCTGTGTTTGATATGGATGTGGAGAACAAAGATCTAATAAACACCCTCCTGGTATCTTTTGATTTTTTGGATGTCACGCAGCAATAATTCAGAAGGGGAAGCATTCAACTATTGTTTTCCTCTGAGCTGCCGATTTTGGCAACGATTCATCACACTGACCAAAAAAAATAAATGTTTTGTCAGTCGTCGGGGGCGACAACTGTCCCTGGAAAATTACTGCACTCAAATGTGTTCCGGTTGCAAATAATAATGACAAGATTCAGCCATCGCCTCAGGGTTTACTGACCCGACCCTCCCAACTGGACGCTACATTACTTCTAGTGATGGATTAGGAATTGTTTATTTTCTTGAGCAAAAAAACAAAATCATGTCTTTATTACATAGCAGCTTCTCCTCTAAATCACCACTAGATGGCGCAATAGAGCCTGTCTTCTCAGACAGCGACAGGCCTTGTGCATGCTGTCCTTTCTACCCTCATGGATTTAATGACAGTCCACAAAAAAATCATAGCAAGTCCCAGTTGCAATATTATTGTGATGCATTATGTGATTAAAAATGCCATTATGGCACAACAAGGTGACCATGAAGCAACAATTAACGTCCCTGCAGGCACATTAAAATGAATTTTCCTTCCGTGCACGTGGGCTAAACAACAACCACAAGTGGTGTTAGCTGACTTCAAGTGCAAGCTGCGATTTTAAAGTTGACAGAAAACTAAATGAAAATCATGCAAATCCCCCCCAAAAAAGGAAAATATTTGTGTTTTTCAGGTGTAATCTGGTGAATGCACTGGCTTGAAAGAGCTGTTATATTCACTGGAGCAAGAAAAGAAAAAAACAACCCTCAGTGCTTATTAATTAGTTTTCCTTGGGGTTGTGAGCGAGACGTAATGTGCAAATGTAAATATCCAACATAAATATACGCTGGTATATAAAAGGCACGCTGGAGATGCTGTGTGACTAGGTGACATTTTTTCTTGGGAGAGGATCCATGTTAATGTGTCAGCGGCGATGATGGTGATGCTTGCTGATAGATGATTTTTTTACTCAGGCTGTCATTAGAGAAAAAAAATGTAAACACCCAAGAGCGCTTTAAAAGGATGTGTTAAAAATAGCCTAATTAGAGTTATTCTGATAACCGAGTGGTGAGTGTGTCGACTCCCACACAGTGTTCCTCCACAAAAGGAGAGCACAAATGACTCTTGTGAGATCTGATGTGGGCTACTTTTGAATTTATAAAAGAAAGGAAAAAAAAAAACAATAAAAAACAATAAAAAACATTTGCCACATCAGTCTTGTGTCTAATGAGAGCCGCGCTGATTGTTCTTTCATACGTTTCTAATGAACGTGGTAAAACAGGTCCGTGTGATTTATTGCCTTTTGGAGTCCATTAATTATTCCCATATCAGAAATTCCTCCTTGCACCAGAGTATTTTCTCCACAAAAGCTTTGTATACCAATTATTTCAGGCTTTCTTTGTATGTTGTTGCAGGAATTTAAATACCAGCCTGAGATTTTCTCTCAGAGAGTTACACATTTCCGGACTGAGGAGTCATTACCATTGAAGCAGCCCTTGTTACAGAGTCCCGTGTTATTAATCAGCTTGTCTGCCATTCTCTAGACTCCTCCACAGTCTCAGAAATTATTTAAATCTCACATTTTGCTGGTGCCCATGGTGCTGTATGGGCCCAGTGCTGCAGTCCAGCAGTCATTAATTTGGGCAGGCGGCGGCGGCGGTGTTCATCTGAGGGGGAACTGCTGCTCTGGATTAAGGAGGCATTGTTGCTGCTCACGCTGCTGCAGAGGGTCAACAAAACAAAGTCACAATTGCGTTGCTCGTGTGGCCGGAGACAATATGGGCCTGACGCTGCTCTGGGCAGGGCATTCGTTTTGTTAAGCAGCTGAGGGTGACCCAGGATGACACCTCGGGAAGGCCGGGGGGGAGGAGGGAGATGTGGCTGCCGGGCGTGGGCGAGTGGATCACCCGAGGGTGTAAAATGGAAGCTCCACAATGGAGACAGACAGCATGCTTCATCACAAACACGCTCGGGGATCTTCAAGGAGTTAACCACATGAATGGATGGCAGACATGAATGTTGTGTCTTTTCTATGTAAAGCTTTGATGCGTAAGGCGTCCGTCTATTTGTCTGTGTGAATAGCCCACTTATTTTCAAAGTGAAGGGGTTCCGTTGTGGAAAAACTTGAGGGAAAAAGGGATGAAAACGATAACATTTTAATATATCTATTTGATAGATGATATTAATCACAGCCTTATACGCCTTCTCATGAATGTAATGAAACCTGACCTCTTTCTGTCCTGCTCGCCCTGATTCTTGGCAATTTCTGTGTGTGCAATATGAAAGACATCTGTTATTAAATTGCGTAACACACGCATGTATGGGCGTTAGGCTGCTACTGAAGCGTCTGCTGAATGAATAACAAGTGTTTCAATCGTCCCGCCAGCGTCTGCTGAATGAATAACGACAGAAAAATACTAAAAGAAAATATGTTTACTGTTGATATTATATTATATTATATTATATTATATTATAAATAAATAAATGAGGACCATTTTGATATTAGTGTTGTGACAGAAAGACAGAATGAGAATAATAAGAATAAGGAAAATATAGGAGGAAAGCGTATGTATGTATGTATCCCATCATATGTAATTTTACAAATGTGCAACAGGAGGATCTCGCCAGAGGCTGGGGGTCCTTGTCATGGCAAAGACTGTGAACCCCTCATGTAGCCTCCCCATGTCTGAACGCTGATGCGTTCACCTCTGGGATGACGTCCGTATGTCTTGTAAACTGATGAAAATGCATGACCGCCTACATAGCACGAGGGCCCGGAGTCACAGCTCACGGCTCATAATTCGCCACACTGTAAAGGCGGTGAATTGATTAGCCGTGCAGGCATTAGATCAGAGGGCAAATTGGCCGACGTGAACTCGCTCGGCACCCCTCGACCCGTTTGGATGAATCCAAACAGAGTGCAGAGACGAAGCCCCACGTTCTCGGAGAGCAGCCGCAGGCCTTGTTGTAGTGCTGCTTGCCTGCCCTCGGTTGCTGCAGCTCTGCGCTTGTCACACCCAGTTAGCTCAATGGAGTAATGAATATGCCGCTGTACATTTTTCATTAGGGTGGTAGGAGTGAGAAATCTGCTCCTTATAATGCTTTTAATATGGAAGTTTTCACACACACTCTTCTCCCCCCGCAATAGCTATCATGACGCTGCATGAGCGTGATGTTTAATGCTAACTTTCCCCAGGGGAGAGTCAGCATAACGCAATGTCACTTTCGGTGATGAATATGTTGAGGACAGCAGATATACAAGCAGCTGTAAATCACGAGTGAGTTGGGAAAACGGTGGCTGTCTTCCTCGGAAAGAAGATGACAGGAAATAACTGGCGAGGGGAGGAAAAACAGCTTACTGTACTGTGAGTCACCTATTCAGGTCTCACATCATTATAGTAATTAATTAGATTACAAGGAAGCACACCCATGAGCTTCCAGAAATGGAGGACTATTAACTGTGAAAGGGAGAAATAATGATCCAAAGATAAATGCAAATGAACTCAGGAGCTCTTCAAAAATCATCTACGAGCAAGTCATTATGTAAATGACAAAGGTTTAGCATACTTTGTAACTATTTCAAATTAGCTATTTTTAATTATTTAACATGCGTGGAAAGAAGGGATGACACCCACCTGGTGTTTAAGATCAGTGATTTATCAACCAAGGGCACTTCTGCAGTTATTAGGAGGTTTACTGAAAGACTGTGGAGCTCTACTAATTAAGAACGATAGAAATCTATTAAAAGTAGAAGCTAGAAGTAATGGATAAACCCAAAATAATTAGCTGAAAGCAATGGATATATGGTGGAAATAATGGATAAACAGTAGAAATAGCTAAATGTAATGGATAAACAGTTTAAATAGTTGGCTAAAAGAAACGGATAAACAGTTAAAACAAATAACTACAAGTAACGTCGAAATAGTTAGCTCGCTGTAATGGATGAACGGTAGAAATAGTAGGCTAAAATTAATGGATACACCAAATAGTTGGCTAAAAGTAACTGACACGCCATAGAAATAGTTAACTAATAGTCACGTAGCAATAGTTAGCTCAATGTTATGGATGAACAGTTAAAATCATTAGCTTAAAGGAACAGATGAAAAGTAGAAATAGTTAGCTTAAAGTAACGTAGAAATAGTTAGCTTAAAGTAAGGATAAACCGTAGTAATAGTGAGCTAAAAGTGACAGACAAACAGTTAAAACAATTAACTCAAAGTAATGTATAAATAGTTAGCTTAACGTATTGGATAAACAATTGAAATAGTTAGCTAATAGTAACGGACAAACAGTAGAAATAGTTAGCTTAAAGTATTGGATAAACAGTTGAAATAGTTAGCTAATAGTAACGGACAAACAGTAGAAATAGTTAGCTTAAAGTATTGGATAAACAGTTGAAATAGTTAGCTAATAGTAACGGACAAACAGTAGAAATAGTTAGCTTAAAGTAAGGGACAAACAGTTGAAATAGTTAGCTTAAAGTAACAGATAAACCGTAGAAATAGTTAGCTTAAAGTATTAGATAAACAGTTGAAATAGTTAGCTAATAGTAACGGACAAACAGTAGAAATAGTTAGCTTAAAGTATTGGATAAACAGTTGAAATAGTTAGCTAATAGTAACGGACAAACAGTAGAAATAGTGAGCTAAAAGTAAGGGACAAACAGTTGAAATAGTTAGCTTAAAGTAACAGATAAACCGTAGAAATAGTGAGCTAAAAGAAACGGACAAACAGTTAAAACAATTAACTAAAAGTAATGTAGAAGCTCAATGTTATGGTTGGCCAGTTGAAATAGCTGGCTAAAGGTAACGGGTAAACAGTAGAAATAGTTAGCTAAAAGTAACAAATAAACTGTAGAAATAGTTAGCTTAAAGTGAGGGACAAACAGTAGAAATACGAATGGTTACATGGTTCAAGGAGCCACATAGCGCCACTTTACCAAACCAATCTAAAGAAAAAGAGAATTCAATTGGAAAAACACACTGAAATGTCTATGTTTATGTGATCGTGACGGGAGGTGCTGATGATGGGGTGCTCCAGATATTTTCGTTTCCGTTGCGAGGTGGCACGCGCAACAACACCTCTGATTTTCAATTACAAATGAGACGTTGCATTAGGCAAAGAAACACCGAGGGTAATGGACTTTCTCTGTTGCTTAGAGAGATGGACTTGTCCCTCGAGACCTTGGTTTCCATTATTAAAACCGCCACCGTGTTGCCCACTGTTGCTGTTTCCATTCCCCCTGACCAAGGTGAAATTACCTGCTTTTTAAGGCTCAAGCGCAGCAGAGTGGTCGCCACACAGCGTGAACCTCCATTTCCTCTTTGCCCGTAAGGGGTTTTTTTGTGTTATTTGGGCAAAGCAAACAAACAACTTCTGCAAGCTTGTTTGCATTAAGTTCTGACACCCCTATAGTTTCCACGTACATAACATCCCAAAGGAGTCTACAGCCGTTGGCGAATGCTCTCACCGTTATGTATCAAGACCTGGGTGATGAATTACCATACGGGAGGGCTGTGGAAAATGAAAAAAAAAAAGAATACCCCAGGATAAATGTGTTGCAAACACAAATACTTAGTATTCCAGGGGGCTGACACAAAAGCTGCTCCCTTTATGATAACCTAACAATCCACAATACTATCTCCCTGCCTGACAGCAACTTATGCAGATGTGCGTGGCTCAGCAGCGCTCCACCGAATTGAACCTCCACGAAAAGTGTTCAGCAAGCAGGTCACACTGGTGTTGGCTGTCTGTTGTGGAAGAAATGCTGAAACGCCGTCCTCCAAAGAAGCTCTAAGCAGCATGACTCCCCTACCTGGCCTATCACAGCGATGTGATGGATAGGACCAGATTGGACCTGCAGTCACCATGTCATTTAAAGAAAATAGGGGGATTTATTTTCTCCCGGGGTTGGATTACTTCTTAACTCTAATGCAAAAAGCTAAGTTCGGCGTTTGCCATCCCACTATACAGTCCTCCTTAAAAAAAAAAAAACCCAACCCAGTAATGGCAGCGTGTCCGTCACCGTGCGAGATGTGCACCGCCGATGTATGAATGGGGCGGACAATTCAAAACGCTGCAAATGGTGTCACCCTCATCTGGAGGCAGGCAGAAGGCAAGAGAGGTGAAATTGAAAATGTGAATGTCTGGCTAATGGCAGGGGGGAGGAGTGCTGGAGATATAATGCCAAATCTATAACGGACAATTTCAGGCCCACGACTCCAGAGAGTCAGGCGCTCAATCACGAAGCGATTCACTCAAGGATTGATCAAGGAGCGTCATAATCACACGGGAATGTTACATGTGGCTGCAAAGGATGACTTGCAAGAACTGTCGAGAGAGATTCAAAGCTGGATTTATTGGATTTGAGGCGATGTGCTTAAGAAACTATTTCAGAAGGTGCAAATAGGACCTCAAAGGGCTTTTTTATTTTATTTTACCAGCATTTAGAAACTGTCCAGTGAAGTTAATGTTGAGAATTTGAACGGATAAAGTCACCAGCAGACAAAACAAAAGGGCTGGAATCAGCTCTGTAGTGTCACAGCAGACATTCATAGCTCTCTACAATCTGCTAATGAACCGCGCTGGTGATAACAGTCCCATATTAAGCAGAAAGCCTAAATGCACTTACAGATAACAAGCCTTCTTTTTTATTTAAAGTGATTCCGGTTAAAAGCTTTGTGGCTCCCTCAGAAATTGAAATAAATGCTGCAAATGTGAAATTAAATATTCATAACCTTCAGCTGTCATCTACCGCTTTCTGTTTGAAGATCCGTGAGCGAAGAAAAAAAAATCAAGCAACCCAAAAACCCTACATAATTATTCACCTCTAATCAGCAAGAAGGCCGTGGAGGTAGATCATTATGGCACGATGGGAAAACGACTTCTCCATGTTAGGAGGTTTATGGGGATTGATCAAAGTTTCCTAACATTGTCAGAGTGCTGATGAACACCAATTTTATGATTTTTGAAGCAACAGAAGCAAAAAGCTAACGTTAGGCTATAAACGAAGATGGACTGACCAACATGTTAACGTCTTTTTGTCTCATTTCGCCACTTCATGCAATCTAAAAAGCCTTCAAATAAAGAAACATCAACTTCCAGGTGACGTAAGTTAATTAATGACTCATTTCTGTGTTTTAGGACTCATCCCTCCGGCACTCTATTAGCTAGCTATTAGCATGTCTAATTTTCACTCTGATTGGTAGGCTGCAAGCAAATACATCTGCTTAAATTACAAGATTAAGTAATGGATATTTTAATACAACCTCTTGTATGCAGTGCAGCTTTGAGTTTAGCTGCAAATTAACAAAGAAAAAAAATTCTCATATCTCAAATTTGGGCGACTAAACTTGTCACCTTTGGTGGTTGTGCCAAAAGTGCGTGATTACCTTGCATGGCAGCTGCATTCTTGTGATGTCAAAAGGGTAATCACGAAAAGTATCACGAACTTCCATCTCATCAGGCCTCCGACAATGTGTTTGTAAGCGTAATGCATAATGCAAACCAGGGCATCGACCGATCAGTGTGCTGTGTGAGCTACTGGCAGCGAAAGGCGAGGTTTCAGAGTGTCTGAAACGAGAGAAGACTGTTTGTTCTAAACAGGCGGCAACTTACAGTTCTGAAATGTGAAGCCAAGTGTCTTCAACTGTCATTCTCTCTGCTGACCATCAGGGGGCGACTCCTCTCTGATTGTATAGAAGTCTATGAGAAAATGGTCCTACTTCTCTCTGCTGGCCACCAGGGGGCGACTCCTCTCTGGTTGTATAGAAGTCTATGAGAAAATGGTCCTACTTCTCTCTGCTGGCCACCAGGAGGCGACTCCTCTCTGGTTGTATAGAAGTCTATGAGAAAATGGTCCTACTTCTCTCTGCTGGCCACCAGGGGGTGACTCCTCTCTGGTTGTATAGAAGTCTATGAGAAAATGGTCCTACTTCTCTCTGCTGGCCACCAGGGGGCGACTCCTCTCTGGTTGTATAGAAGTCTATGAGAAAATGGTCCTACTTCTCTCTGCTGGCCACCAGGGGGCGACTCCTCTCTGGTTGTATAGAAGTCTATGAGAAAATGGTCCTACTTCTCTCTGCTGGCCACCAGGGGGCGACTCCTCTCTGGTTGTATAGAAGTCTATGAGAAAATGGTCCTACTTCTCTCTGCTGGCCACCAGGGGGCGACTCCTCTCTGGTTGTATAGAAGTCTATGAGAAAATGGTCCTACTTCTCTCTGCTGGCCACCAGGGGGCGACTCCTCTCTGGTTGTATAGAAGTCTATGAGAAAATGGTCCTACTTCTCTCTTGATGTATTATCTCAGTAAACATTGTAAACATGAGTTTATGGTCTCAATCTCTAGTTTCAAGTCTTCTTCAATCCAGCATGATGTTCATTTAGTACATGATGGTCCATTTAGAGTCCAACAGACCAGAACGTAGGGGATGCTTTAGGGGGCGGGGCTTGCCTGCTGATTGACAGGGTACCAATGCTAGTTAGCTACTAATATATATAAGATGACTTTAACACTTAGCTGTAAAGTTGACCTTGAATTATAGAAGCTAACTTTGTTAGCAGCTTCACACTCTAATCCAGATGGATCCCCAGTAAGGGTGCCGCTCTGCTGCTTGTATTCATCAGATCCACCCGTCGCTCGTCCACAGTCCAAATATGGTCACGGCTCTTCTCGATGGAAAAGATGTCTTCGCTTTTTCTCCTGTGGCTTCAGCAATAGTTTGATTGACAGACGATTCATCCAGTCACCTGTCGAGGCGGTTGCTCTTTAACCAACAGGGTCAGGCCACGCTGTAGATGCTGGGGAGCCTTTGCTTATTTTCTCCTCCTCATGTGCTTCACCTCTGTCAAATTATTGTCTCTGAGCCTTTAATGCATTTCACAAGGTTGCAGCCGGATCGGGCCATCGACATTGCGCTCGCTCTCGTGTATCTGGAACCATGAAAGTAAACCCGCGCTTTTGAAAACTTCGGATTGAAGTGTTTTGATCTAAGACTTCAATCAAATGGCATCTTTATTCTGAACTTTAAAGACGAACCGAGCTGCAAAAGCATTCAAATAAAGTCTTGACATCGCTACTTTTTTTTAATTTTTTTTTTTACATTTTGCACTGCAAGGACACAGTGATTTGATAAAACAATAACTTATTATCATTTAAAAAGACTCAAAAGGGCTTTATCATCAAAAAAGAAACTATCAACAAAGGGAGGGATGTGTCACAAATCCACAAATATATATATTGATGAAAGCCACGGACAAAGAAAACTAAATTATCCCAGTTATTATTCAGTCCTTTTCTGAGTACTTTCTCATTCATACGTCCTGAAGCTTCATTGTAAAACATATTATGAGTCCAGAATTCACATGTCTGCTGCTTTAAGTCTTTCCTTTCAGTTTAACCCTGAAATACTTTTTTTTTTAGAAACGCAAGTAGCACAGTTACAAAGCTCCAAATAAAACCTTTCAGTCCGTAGCAACTTTTTGTTTGAATCACGGTGGAATATTGAATCTCCGTTGGTCCCTGACACTGAGAATTAATGGTTAATGTTGAATGAATCAAAAATAATTTCAATCATGACTGAAAGTGAATCCAAAATAATTCTTCCAGCTTCTAAAAAGCTGCCTTGGATTGAATATTAGTGGATTTATGATTTATTAAAACAACTTCACACTGATTAAATAAGAAACCAGATTTATTGTACAATATGATACTGTTGGCTACGTGTTAATACTTTTCAAAACTTTTAAAAAACACACACATAAACATTTCCAAACAGTTGTTGACAATGGGAATGGTATAAATTGAAACATATCACAACATAACCTGCAATGTGATTTCACACTTGAGTCACAGCCGCCCCAATCTTTTATCTTATCATTTTTTTCCCAAAAAAGCCAGATGAGATTAACTGAGATAAAATATGAATGGGTGCAGAAAACATAACATATTGACAAATATGATAATGTTCCCATCCTTATATGAACTAAGGTTATTATTTTATATGCATTCTTTACTTTTTTGGACAGTTTAGTGCATTTTGGGGTATTTAATGTTTAAATACGTGATGCACACAGATGTGCAGAAGTGGTTTGTGACCAAATGCTAACGTAGAGTTTGTGCTCCACCTGCAGTGTAAGTGCAACCTCATTGTAAAATACTAACAACCATGCAGCTAAGTTTGACCCAGTAACTGACAGACTGCTTACCACCCACATATCTCCTGAGTGCAGCAGCAGATGAAACAAGGTGACAGTACGGAGCCCAGTCATCCCCATGACATGCCATTACCAGCAGGCTGCGGGGGACCAGTAAGGTGTGGGAACGGCCCGAGGCGGATTCTGACATCCCCATAAAAACACATTACATGCTGCAAACAAAGAGATTTCAACAGCTGTGGACGGCATGTATCTGTATGACTGAAGCAGTCATCGTGATGTCATCCATTGGTTTGTGGACTACGTTATTTTTGGCTGTCGCAATCTTGTAATTTGGCCGTTGCCTTCTTGGGTTTTTGCAACCAGTGAAGGAAGTGACCATATTTGGACTGCGGAGGAGCGACGGGTGGATCTGACGAACACAAGCAGCAGAACGGCACCCTTACTGGATCTGGATCCATGTGGATTCTGGTGTGAAGCTGCTAACAAAGTTAGCTTCTATAATTTGAGGTCAACTTTACAGCCAAGAGTTAAAATCATCTCAGTAGCTAACTAGCATTGGTAGCGTGACTCTAAATGTACCATCATTTACTTAATGAACATCATGCTGTATAGAAGAAGACTAGAAACTCGTTACTTAGACCATAAACCTGTCTTTACCATTTTTATTGCGATAATAAATCAAGTGAGTCGCCCCCTGATGGCCAGTAGAGAGAATGCAAGTTGGCACTTCACTTTATCTTTTTGTAAATTACTAAAATCTTGTGGATGAAGCTTTCAACTTTTTTTACTTTATTCAAAACTCACGATGCTTTAATTTCAAATTAAAGAGCTGGCTGATTGCTGTGGATGAATAATGAATTTCATCATTCGCCGGTATGTGAACACACATCTCATCTCGGTGCGGCGGTATGCGTTGTCCAGAACAGGGCAGAAGCCTAATTACATAGTTACGGCGTCGGGGAGACCGAGCTAATCTCTCATGGGTTTCTCCAACAGATGTGTCCAATTAATGGCCTCTCTTTGAAGGAGTTTAGATGGGTACCACTCTGGGAATTTAATTTCAAAGTAAAAGCCCCGGCCCCCGTTACTGAGGAGTGTATAGGCAGGTCTTTATCACGACGGCCTTCTATATCCAGTCATACACAGAATTGATCTGGATTAACTGCTGGGAACATGAACGGATCTAAAGCCAATCATGAATGTTAATGACCCGGATGGAGCAGATAGATAACGTCCCAAAGTCATTACTTCACTGGCCGATACGCAGCAGGTAAGCTGCTTTGGGCAATTTAGACATAAGGGAGGATTATCTTGTTAAAATGAAAGAATAGACACGACGGTGCAGTAATTCTTCCAAACAGAAAGGAAATTGAAGGAGGCCCGCATGAAATGAGCACTTCGTATTACCGGTGAGGACGGGGGGGAGAGACAAACCCCACAATCATTCACCCACTTGTATGCACGAGCAGCAGCCCCTGTTTCCTTTGGATGAATGAGTTTGGTTTTTGAGGACCTGGACAGTCGCAGAAAGAGAGGCCAGGAAACCTTAATGGATCTGTGCCGCTGCTCCCCCGCTGCTCTGAGAGGAGCCTGTCACGTCAGCATGTACATGCATTTAGGCTTATTTACCTCGATCCCGCCGGCTGGCCGATAGGCACGTACCGCTGCTGGAGCCGCGGCGGCGTTGTCTGGCAACCCCCCTTTGATCAGAGAGGTTCTCGCCGAGTGGTCGGCAAAAGGGTGACAGGAGAGAGAGAGAGAGAGAGCTGCGAATGCAAAAAAAAAGATGACAAGACCAGAAACACAACATCTGCAATCCATTTATCACGGCCTGCCCTTCAGTGTTCATATCCTCAACTTAAATTATTAATCTTCATTTTTGATCTGCTGGCTGATGGGCTCTTTGGCTACATTGCGTTCATTACTCCTCATCGTGCCTCAAATTAAAGACAAAATATGCTGCAAGTCTGTGACCTTTCAGTTTCTATATCTTTGAAATTGGGATCAATGACATGTGAGCGTCCAGTCCGACTTTTTTTTTTATTAATGGATTTGAAAATCCAGAGGCAATTATAGAGATTGTGTATTCCAACGGCGTGTTTGTGATGTGATGCTTATAGGTATTGAGAGGTAATCCACAGCACCATTAAATAACTTATTAACGCTCATTAAATATGTACCTGTAGCTTTCAAATCACTCATGCTGGAGCTCAAACAAAAGAGGATTTTGCTCATGTTTGTCACGTTCAAACATTTCCTTCAGTTGGAAAAGATAAAACACATTAAAAAAAAAACCTACAACTGAAAAGTACAATTTAAGCATTTTACAGAGCACAGATTGGCATTTATTTGAAACATGAACACGGTACCAAGAGAAATACAAAAAAAAAAAAAGCACCTCAAATCAAAAACACATTTGAACATCCAACAAAAACAAATCAGGAAACAGTCAAGTCCTCTTGAATTCCCTTCTGTATTTTAATCCTTGTTGTAACTCTACACAGCAAATCTTTATTCTGAAAACGGATCGTCTAGTCTGCACTTTGGTGGTAGAGGGGGCGGGGCGTCAGGATTTTGGCGGGAGACGCCACATGTCGAGACATCGAGGTTTTCACCTCCGAAGACAGCTGCGTGTGTTCTATACATTCTGTTTTTTTAATGACCTCTCGGTCCAATACATTGCTTAATAAAATACAGAGGCTATAAAAAATATTTGTTCACTAGTTCAGCATTAATGACTCCTATATTCGTGTATATTCATAAAGAATTTAATACATAGATAAATAGATATTCTGTGTGTGGATTATAAACTTTCATAAAAGCATGTTTTTGTTGTTGTTGTCGTCGTTCAGTAAATACAGGAGTGACTACAAACGTGTCGAGCTCGAGGGCTGCTGTCCGACCCTGATGTCCGGGAGACTTGGGGTGAAAGGCCGAGAGTTTACATGCGGATCGGCGCTGGTATTTTCGTGCCAACGTCCGCCGCCACTGCCGCCGCCGCCGGTCCGTCTAGCTCCGCTGGCACTCGTTCTTACTGCAGGTGGCCTGACGCTCAATCTGCCACGTGCCCTCCTCGTATGTGCAGTAGCAGATTGTGCACTCGTCGATCTTCACCTCTCGGCCGGCCGGGATTACCGCCGTGTCCGCGTAGCAGTTCGGCCCTGCAAGGAGAACCAAGAAAAACGGGAAAACAAGCTTTAGAAACACGTTGCAAAAATGTGGTTCGCATCATGGAGGCCTCTGATGCTCCTGTGCTGGGCTGAAACTGAGCTCTAGTCTAGGGGAGAACAGAAACCCGATCATTGTTAATGCTTTAGTCTTGGTATTCTGAGTTTGGCTGCAGACACGCAGGGAGAGCAGAGACATCACACTCGGCGTTGGTGTTGGTGTACGTGCGTCTCCGAGGTTGCACTCGCCGTGTTCTTCTTCTGAGACTCACCAAGGACACCGTTCAATGTGTTAAAGCGCAGCGTGAGCACCGAGCACACAATTCAAAGTCAGATTCCTTTGTGTCGCTCGAAGGATCCCAATCACTTTTAAAATACATCAATTCACAGACATCCTTGTTGGCCGGGAAGCAGGTGAAAAAGAAAAAAAAACAAAAAAACAAGAACCTGCAAAATTCTGCAGCTTTCTAAAGAGAAAATCTTGCTTTTTTGTTTTTGCCGTTGTGAATCACTTCTTTGACCCCGACTATTATAGCATTATTACAAACTTTCTACTTCACATCCACTAAGTGCCGGAGGAGACTTTTTCCTTAACGTGCATCACATAAAATATATGGACAAATGTCAGTGCAGAGGAAGCTCATAAACAATAAAACACACCCTACAGCCTAATTATGCAAAATTATAGTTTTTTGGCTGCTACTTGGTCTAGTGCAGTGCCTAATATAGCTAATAATATCTAATGTTTGCTGTATAATAGCATTGTTGAGTAATTGAAAGCAGCTGTGTGATAACTGAGGACGTTTAAAAGGATTAGCTTGTGGTTCTAACAAGAAATATCGTATCTCAGTTAGCTCGTTACGTCGCGTTCACGTGGAATCAGACGACACATTTCCGGACGAAACGGGGAAAACGTACAAAACGTCAGGTGAATGAAACACATCATGCCGATGGAATAATCTATACCTCAATAAAATGATGTTGTGTCTACTATTTTATGTGATTATCGTAGTAATGCAAGTAAAGTACAGTTCTACATTTCGTTGGAGGACAGCAAAAAGTATTTTATTTGTATGTATTTGACTTTTTATGCAACAGTGTCACGTAAAAAAAATGTTGCTTTAGTTTTGAAGCCTTGAGTTTGGCATATTGGATTTTGGCTCTAATGTTTGTAACCAGTGAAAGGAAGTGTGATATTGTTGTTTAGTAACCATGTGAGACAAGGTTTTGATAATGTTTCTATTATCGGGTCGGGCTCATGCTGACAAATTGTTCTCATTTAAGAGGATATTTCAGCTTTCCACAAAGACTTATTGAAGAAAATATAACATTCTAGTTGTAAAGTAGGACTTCAGTTGTTGTCTCACTTCTACGTCTGTCTAGAGACCACATTCCCTCACTGAGTTCAGTGCTGTTAGTCATCGTTTCCCGTTTCTTGATTCTCGACATCCCAGCCAACTTGAGTGCAGGCAGAGGAGAGAATGAGCGCCGCGTTTCATTTCATTTAATCTCTGTGGAAAATGGGCTCTCACGTCTGAGCTTTCATTGATTGTTTCCCAAAATAGTGTTAAAGGGCTGAGAAAAAAAAAAGACAATTACGCATCAAGATTTGTGGACAGCTGGTGTGTCAGTGGACTTTTTCCTGGCAAAGCCGATCACGGTTAACATAAAGAATATGACTTTTTCATATTTTACCCTCCAGTCTGCAGACAAATCAGCACAATGTGCACTTGTCAGCTTTTCAAAAATAACTTGTCCACCATTATTACCACGTGCTTCAGATCACTGAGTGACCACTCATGGTTTATGCAGAGGACCACTTTCATGCTGGAACACCGAGCTCCCATCAAGAGAAGAGATGCATCCTGGGATTACAGCGATTTAACTGGAATTCTTAAGCATCCAAATCGCCAGATTATATCCTCCACCGGCGTCTTCTAGGATCCAGACGTTTAACCCAAGTTTTGATCTTGTTTACATGCATGGATGTTATTACGTGTCTGGTGTGCTTATGAGAGCCGTTATCACACTGGAAGTGGGGAAATATGCATAAAAAACAACGATGCAATGTAACACGGTGCTTTAATATAGTTCTGAGGGGACCCCCAGGGACCTGGTTCTTCTTTTTAATCATTTCTGCAGGAAATTGCATTGAAAATATGGACATTTTTATGTTAAAGCAGACAGTTCAGAAAGTAGGCATCACCATGTTGGCAGTGACAAGCCTAAATCCTGGCTAATCCCCCCAAATGGCCAAAGAGGAGGATCGTCAGCTAGCAGCACCCTTAACGACGCCTACGCCTAACTTTACAGTTTCCACATCGAGGATGTAAACTGTCTTTAATACCAGGCTGTAAACATGTTTATTACAGCTGTAAATATAATAACATGGACGTCTACGAGGATTGACTCACTTTTTAGGGAGCCAGCATCAAGTGGCCATTTGAGGAAACTTGCATTCTCTCTGCAGGCCATCAGGGGGCGCCTCCTCTGGTCGCAAAAAGACATCCGATTGAATGGAAGTCAATGAGAAATTACCCTTCTGCTCACTTTTATGAGTTTACGGTCTCAATCTCTAGTTTCAAGTCTTCTTCAATCCAGCATGATGTTCATTTAGTACATTATGGTCCATTTAGAGTCCACCAGACCAGAAAGCAGGGGATGCTTTAGGGGGCGGGGCTTACCTGCTGATTGACAGGTCACTACCATGCTACTAATGCTAGTTAGCTACTGAGATTACTTTAACACTTAGCTGTAAATTTGACCTTGAATTATAGAAGCTAACTTTGCCTCACACCAGAATCCACATGGATCCAGATCCAGTAAGGGTGCTGCTCACAGACCAAATATGGTCACTTCCTTCACTGGTTGCAAAAAAAAATCCAAGACAGCATCGGCCAAAATGCCGAACTCGAGGCATCAAAACCGTATACCACAAACCAACGGGAGACGTCACCATGACAACATCCCCTTCTTATACACAGTCGAATTGAAGGAAGTTAAATGTGTATTTTGTTCTGTATCTGTAGAAAAGATCCACTTGCAGAGCTGCCATTACTAAAACATAAACATCCGCCGCGTATCGCCTTATTGCCTTCTTTGGTAGCGGGTGTGCTGGGAAGACTTTTGTCTCGTGAGACTGCCTCTGTCCCCGACCACTGGCTTTGAAAAAAAAGAGCTCATAAATCATCCATTATCTCTCAAACGGTGCTGCAGAACATAAACACTGCGGGAATTGCTAGCACGACATCAGGTATGGCATAACAATGGCTATTTCCCTTTCCGACTAACAAGGTCTTGAGCCGCTCTGTGGTATAATTAAGATGCTGATAAATGGGGAGTCTTTCGCCTCTCATTGGACGGCGGCGTCCAGAAAGGAGCGTGCCGGCGCATCAATCAATGTGAACAGTTTGCAGAGGCCTGTCAAAATGTCAAGCCTAACGCATTTATAAGTCTTCAAGATGAACACGCACACACACACACACACACACACGCATCTGAATAACAACTCGTCTGTTGCCTGGTGCCGGCTGTCGCTGCTGATTCATCATCATTAGCGGCATTTAGAGCACAGTGTCTCCAATAAAAGACGCATATGTCAAGGATACGCTGGGAGAGGGAAAAAAAACACATGCACGCTACAAAATAAATCAAAAATTGCTTCCTGGTAGAGTTGGGATTAACCCGCTGCCCGTCACTCAAAGAGCATGACACTCATTTGTGTTAATTAATGCAGGGAGTCGATGCCACCGCGCTTACTCACTCGCCGTCGTCCTATTACTCTGCCAGTCACACAACACCCACCTTTTTGTCATTGCTTCATTAATATAATATAAATACATCCTCCGTCCCTCTCTGGCTTTCTCCCTCCGTGGCACAAAGAGGTTTTTTTTATAGGCACGTCAGGCTTCATGAGGGGCTTTTTTTTCTTTTACAACGAGTGACAAATGGACCGTGTGCTTGTGCATGAGCAGTTGGACCCAAACTGTCACTACGGCGATGGAGTCGGCGTCGAGCAGCGTGTGGAAAACACGGCCATTAGCACCTGTGGCTTCTGGTTTCCGTGGCGGCGGCAGCGGGATAATGGAACGGGGAAAACGAGGACACGTCCTGATCAGCACACACCCCCTTCGTTGTGAATTGTTTAAATAAATAAAAAACTAAAGAGCTCCATTATAAGATAATGGGAAGAGAAATATAGAAGAAATCACTCATCTTAATGCATTTCTTGAGTACGTTTGCATTATAAATGCTGAAAAAAAGCCCTTGCTACATAAAGGTAAGAAATTTGCATGGAGAGACTGTGTTATTAATATGAGTTATCTCTTTATTAGAAACACAGCTGGACTTTTTAAAAAGAAATGTAGAGCCTCGCATTTAAAGCTGCCATTTTTTTTTTAATGAAGCATGTACGTTTGCATTCGTTGTCACCGGCAACCGTTAATCATTGAGGTTTAATGACTCAGCTGCACACGAGCTCGACCCCATATGCAAAACCTTCGCCGGACATCCAGGTAACAGACTTTAAGAGAAGTTATATTTAAGTCTATGACGTCAATATCTTTTTGATTGGTTTCGCATTTTGTCAAAAAATGTATTTGCTCAGATTAATGACTTTTATTCAGAAGGAAAATAAAACTAGCGGACCAAAGCTGAAACCCTCTCAGTGACCCAGCGGCTCACTCTAATTGTTAAGACATAATGTGACTTACTATTACCTTCATTATAGTGACCTTTCTCTATTGCAGTCATAACTCTAAATGTCCATTTTTGGAAAATTACCTCCAGATAATAGAATATAGCTGCATGGATGAAAGAATTTAACAAAAGGTGAAAAATGAAAAAAATAAAAAAGTATGAATTAATTAGATGATGCAAAATGTCCTACTTCTCCATTCTGTTTCATCTAAAAGAAAATATTATTCATGATTACATCATGGCCAACAATTATTGTGTAACATGTTACAACAGACACCTCAGACTGAATTAATTGCTGGTCTACATTATGTTTTTATTTTACTGAATTAACTCAATCCTCTTTATTTGGTCAAAGTTATCTCACTTAAAAGAAAAGCCAACTGTTTTAGAACAAATAACATTATTATTATGTTTTGATGACTTGCCCACACATCTAAACTTCAATTACGTTGTAAGAGAATCATATTTTCTTTTAATTACACTTTTAAACACGTGGTTAGCGCACAACAAAAACACAGGAAAGCTACTTGGCAAAGTTTATCAAAAGATCATGGTTTGGCCTAAAGTAAGTATGTTTGTTACCTAACTAAAGTTAAAAATTAAGTTTTATTTTGACTGTGGCATAACACAAATGTGTTAATTTCCTAGTTTATTTAGTTATTTGAGTTTCAAAAGGTTAAGAACCCCTGGATTAGTGTAAATTTTCATTTTAGTCTTTTGGTTTTCACACAGGACACTAACGCCGGTCTCCTGAGTGAAAGTCCTGTGTTTGTCTAAACAATCCATCCACACCGACCTCCTCCCCACCCGGATGTCTGATTCATCTTAAATAGACTTTGAGTTTGAGTTTGAGGGTAATTTTGCAGCACTGTTATCTTAACCAATGCGCTGTTATCATTGTGAAGTATGCGCTGTGTGTGGATGGAAAGCTTGACAGCCGTAGCAACAGTTACTAAGGGAAGCAAGGCTTAGCGAACAGTCAATTAGAAGGGAGCCATTCCTGTGTTGTCAGGATGAGATGGAGGCACATTCATATAAACAACTTCCATTTCTATCCTGTTTTTTTTTTAATATATCCCTTTTTAAAAAACAACAACCGCCACATCTTTAAAGGCGCTCTATGATTCATGCCTCTATCTATTTAAATGAGTCTCTATCCCTCTTGGCAACCACCGTGTCTTGTGTTGCTCTATTTGAAGTGATTTTGGCTCGGGTTCAGACTGTTTATCACATCCCCCCCAGATTAGTGTTGACCCTAATGCCTGTGACTTGAAGAGCACCACTTGTTTCCTCACGCGTTGCCAAGGCGATGCCCTGCAAGAGCAAAGGACAAGAGAGAGGGAGGCACGACGGCGGTGCCGACGAGGGAGAGAGGCTCCTTCTGCATGGATTGTTTTTTTCTGTTGTTTTGTCTGACATTCTTCAAAAGCACTTGCTGTGAGAGACATAACAAATTCTGTAGGAATAAAAAAACTATAAAAAAACACTTCAAGCTGTAAAAACTGGAATTACCGCAACACGGTTCAATGCCTCGGCCCAACCAGTCATGTGGCAATTTGTGCATGTTTATATCCATGTCTATCCGAAATGTCATCACTTCGTCATTTCATGCTGTCAGACATTTGTGTGGAATTGTAATAATCAACATGAATTCTACGTGTCATGCGACAGCAACGATATTCTAATCAGTTCGACCTTGACGTCTATCTTTCACAAGGCACTGTATCTCCGAGTGAAGCTGGTTCGGAGAATTTTGATCTGGTCGTTCAAAAGATCCACTCTCTCCCTTCTCCAGCTCTGTGCAGCCAAACGTTTCTGATTTATTGAGTTCATATTACCGTTTAAAATTGGTTGGTGCTAGATGATGTAAGCACATGTCATAATTTGTTTTCCAGGAAGAAAAAGATGTTGAATTTAATGTAAAAATATAAAGTTAAACCTTGACCTTTGACCAGCAAAATTATCCTTGAGTCCAGGTTGACGTTTGTGCCAAATTTGAAGAAATTCCCTCATGGGGTTCCTGATATATCAACGGATGGACGGAAAGTAAAAATAGAGAGTGCGTTTCTATGTTCCCTCAACCCTATGGTCCGAAATCCCTATGTTCCGAAATCCCTATGTTCCCTAAACCCTATGTTCCCTCATCCCTATGTTCCCTAAACCCTATGTTCCCTCATCCCTATGTTCCCTAAACCCTATGTTCCCAAATCCCTATGTTCCTAAAACCCTATGTTCCCTCAAGCCCATGTTCCCTCAACCGTAAATTCCCTTAGCACTATGTTCCCTCAGCCCTGTTTCCTCAGCCCTATGTTCCCTCAGCCCTATGTTGCCTAAACCCCATGTTCCCTCATCCTTATGTTCCCTGATCCCTCATCACTATGTTCCCTCAACCCTATGTTCCCAAATCCCTATGTTCCTTAAACCCTATGATCCCTCATCCCTATGTTCCCTCAACCGTAAATTCCCTTAGCACTATGTTCCCTCAGCCCTGTTTCCTCAGCCCTATGTTCCCTCAGCCCTGTTTCCTCAGCCCTATGTTCCCTCAGCCCTATGTTCCCTCAGCCCTATATTCCCTCAACTCTATGTTCCCCTCAACCCCAAAAATAGCTTAGAGAGTATATTATCCCTCTTTGACTTGCGTAGGTGTTCTTTTTGCACGAATCGATACTGTTTAATTAAACTTTATGGCGGTGAGCGCGTGATAGTCACAAACTTTAGGGAGTATGAAACCATTTAATTGCAATGTGTTCCAGTGCTTTGAGATAATGAGTAAAAAATGATGAGAACCTGCCTCCATTCACAGCTGTTCTTTGATATTCATGAACAACTGTCTGGGGTGGATGTTAGCGATACCTCTTACTTTCATCTCCCTCCCCTGGCTCTTCCCCAAGTGTCTCCTTGCATACGGGCTGAATGACACATCTGAGACGGGGTGCTCTGCCATAAGCATTGATTTTGCATGCCTGAAAAGGACAAGATAATGCCTGCGCATATTTGATGGTCTTATCAAACATTGAAAATACTTTATTGTGATTTATATCAAAAGTGCGGGAAAATGGTAAACAGGAGAGGGGCCGTTAGCTGTGAAATGAGGGTAAAAGACGGCGTGACTCGCTGAAGGAGAAAGCAAATCTGAGTAATTTCCCTTTACACATCTGATGTCTCGATCTTTCACCTCATTTCTTCTATTTTCTCTCCTTTTTCTTGGTTCACTTTTTTTAATGCTCTCTGGTGAACTCGCCGACACACTTTTCGTACTTTTTTTTTGTGGCGTTACGCATCTGGACGAGTACTTAATTCTCTCCCATTAATGAGCTGAGCTTTGATGTGACATGTCGGATCCATCAGGGAAGGTCTCAACATCTGTCTACACTTCAGGCAACATCTGCGGACAAGACAAACAACAACACCCGAGCGGGAGAGCTCTCTCTCTCTCACTCCCTCTCTTTCTCCGACGGCCTCCAACAACCTTATTTTACATCATCGGTGTTTCATCACGGGGCTGCGGCGGCGTCTCGTATTGAGCCGCGTGATCAACGGCGGCGCGAGGGGAGTTGACAATCGATGATCCTCATCATTCAAACGGAGGCGTCTGTAATACTTGGAAAAAGGAGCGTCGCGAAGAGGAGACAAAGTGAAACCCAACGTCTCATCGTATTGACGCCGATACGAGCCGAAGGAAAATCAGTGGTTTCATTTAGAGTAATGTCTCATTTACTTCTGCTTACGTCCGATTAACGTATCGTCCAATTATTTGATAAGGTATCCCCTATGTAATTAATTATTTTAACATTTTTATTGTGTTTATTTTAAGGTGTCAAGCGGAGCGTGAAATGAACTGCAAATGCGAAAAGTGAAAGTCGGTGACAATTACGTCTTCGAGAAGAAACACGTTTTTGATGGATAAATCCAGACGGAGGTGTCGGACCTCACAGAGATGTTTGGGGATCATCAGAGTGTGTTTACACTTCCTGTTTACACAGCGGTAACCCCCCCCCCCCCCCCCCCCTTCATCAAATCAGAGCCAGAAATATCCCCCCCACTCACTAACAGGTCATTAACACATTCTGTTATTGATATTCACAGCTATCCTGGAATGACTGGCACAAACCTAAAAATATGTTTATTTTTAACACCCAAAAATCTCACCTGCTGCTGCCTTTAAAAAAAAGAAGAAAGAAAGAAATACACAGTAGACCTGAATGCTGCACAAATGAGGCGTAAATGCTGCCAAAGGCTATTGCATCTGCATCTTCATAAACGCCGCTGTGTTCCTGGAGATTACTCCACACCAGCTGACAGGTTACAAGACGGCGCTGGAAACCACATTTTTTCTCAAAGTGAAATACAGGTGTGACAGAGAATAATACCCATTGAATTGTAAAGAAGGATGAGCTATTTCGGGTGCAAAAAGAGAAATTCCTTTCTTTGCTTGGACAATGTTAGGTGACTGACAGTCGGCTTGTCTGGACATGACGCTCTCCTCCTTGAATCATCGCTACCAAAGAGGAGCAACTGTGTCGGAGATATCTGGTTTCTTTGATACGAAAATCCAAGCCTGTGTCCTTATTATTCCAAGGAGACGTTACCTTCGACTCCCAAGGTGCATTTCTGCAAGAAATATACAATCTGTGACGATATAGGGTTGACCATCGCTGCTATAATCATCAGTAATGTGGATATAATGACTAAATGGGTAACGTATGCCATATTATGATATCCAAAATCTAATAAGACCACATCAAGTCTCGTGTCATGATTTACATATCGCCCTGCCCTAATCTGGAGCTTTAATTAATTTACTTTTGAATTCAAGGCCAATTTGAATTAATTCAGGAACTACGTGTATTGTAAACTAATTCAACTACAAAGGCTTCTTTTGTTTCTCCACAGCAACGGTGGCCGAGGCTCGTGGCTTTTGTAGTATTCAGAGCTGTGATCCATGCAGAAGATGAAATAATTCACCATAAACGTAAAGCATTTGAAACTGCCCCAGAGACGAGTATTAATGGAGTTCACAAGTGTCAACAGAATTTAATAAATGAGTATAAAGAAAAGAAGATTGGATGAAAATCTAATGCTCTTTAGGTTTATTTGCTGTGGGGTGAAACGGGGTCGCATGATGTTTATTCCCATCACATGGCTGAAATAACCGCTGCTGCTGCTTTGTGCATGCTGTTGAAGTCCCAGACACAAACCAAACGCTGTCCTGTCTGAGTTTATAACATCATCAGAGGCGCTCCGTGAATTTAATGGAGCTGTATTGTGGTGAAGCCACAAGTCGGCTGGTTTTACTACAGCGGTATGAACCCAAAATAAACTAAAGGATGCTGAAGTAACAACATAATGATGGTGATTTGTTCAAAAAAAGTCCAAAGTCATGCTTTATTAGGTCTGTCTAGAAGATGATGAGTGCATAACTCTCTAGTTTCTACACATAGTTTCGACCGCTCCGATATGTTTTGTCGCCATTTCTGATTCAATGATGACGGGACGAGAATCTCAACGGTGATTGGCCGCTAGCATCACGCCAATGTTTTGCTCTAGTTGAAATATTAAAACTTTGCATTGACTTTGTGAGCGAAAAATGTCCTTCCAGTCGGTGTTAGCACAAGGTGTTAACACAAGAGCACAATTGTGGCATTATGGGTGAGAGCCTACATACGCACAAGCTTATTGTCTTGTATTTAGTTTTTTTATCAATATATATGTGTGTAATAATTATTAATGTGCCTTTATGTGGATAATGTGACTTGGTTTCCATCATTTTATCTGATTTCATCACATTTCCTTTGTGCTAAGGCAACGCTAGCTTGAGAGACTTTAAAATGACTTCTATTTTCAAAGCTCTGTCTTTTATTATCTTGTCGTTTTCACGGCGTCATCAGACAGAATGAGAGAGAGAGAAAAGAAAGCATCTGTAGCAGCTACATCTTTGTTAAATTGTACCTGAGACTTCTGTGTTGAGGAGTTGAGGACATTAACTTTAAATGTGAAATTACTGTTCCAGCGCTACAAGAGCGGTCACACGGCGGTACACTGCGGTATTAAACACTCTGGGCCCGGTTCGAGCCCACACGTTTCCAGCTACGACGCCCCCCCAATATAGCGCCGCTTTAGAAAAAGCTCCTACAGAGACACAAAAGCCATTATGCAACTGTTTTCACAGGCCGAGCACTCATCGGAGCACTTGAACGTGCCGTAGTGCCGCTTTAACCGCAGAAATTATTCCTCGCTCGGACCGCGGCTGGTGTTCGTCGTGGTCAGGTGACCTTAAACACAGAGAGCTCTGTGTTTTGAACGGTAAAAAAAAAAGAAAGTGTGTGGTAATCTTATGGTAATATGGACTGATGCCGTCTTAACACTGAAAATCCTCATCGGCTGAGCGAGCGCGTGGATTTGGCGGCGATGCACACTACTGTATCTACATGTGTGTCCTGGACTGCAACCAGCAACGCCGCCGGGCATGAGGGGGGAAATATGGAGCGCTGCTTAAACTCTGCACAAAGCACTTTCAGCATGATCAATATGTGCATATCTTTAAAAAGAAAAAAGGGGAACAGAGGACAAACATGTATTGTAATATTCCAACGGGCAAATATTAATAGAGAGAGTGACGTGTCATGACTGCCGATGCTTTCAACTCTTCGCCTCTGGAGGTTGAACTTATAATTTGAGCGGGACAACCTGTGATTGATAATGAGTCATTAAAATTCATTACATGCTAATGCCCATAATGTTTTATAGGCTCTAAAATAGATACGTGAATGATCCTATTGTGATATTCTTGATGTAATTAAGAAGGAGCAAAGTAGACGCTGAATAAGGCCTTTTGTGTTTGCTAGATTAATCTTCTTGCTATAAATGTATTCTTTGTGTGAATCTTTGAGGATAAACCTGCTAATTCCCTTCATCATGTGATGTGTAAATGCTCCGCTCCGATAAACAGCACGAAAACCAAAAAAAAATGTCTTGCTTGCAGTTTTTTTAACTCGATAAATGATATTTGCAGTCGCCAAATAAGTGGCTGGTTTTTGTTTTGTTTGTAATCGGAGGGATTTTCTGTCTTCATGCAGATTGTTTGTTTACAGGAGACGGAGACGCGCGCCACTTTAAGATTTCCAAGTCAGAGATACGTATCGCAAGTCATCATTCTTTTTGCTGAAGGAAGCAATGTTGCTGACATTGCCATGTTGCATTAGAGTCATACCAAGAAAACAAGGGGAGGGGGGGTTGGTTATAATCTAGGACATGCTGTCTGGAATCATCGGAAACAACTCTGGATAATCGACTCTGAGCCGTGGGAGTTACTGCTCCTCAGACGGGCCTCGAACCAACGGGATCGTAAAAAACCTGCAACAACGATTTAGACGCTCATGAGGAGAAACTGAGCAATTACAAGAACACAAAAAAAAAAACACTGTTTAGATCTCATTCCTTCAAATATGCAACCTAAAAGACTGCAGACGCGGCAGTGCAGCGTGCTTCGTGTCAGCTAAAAGTGAGCATCCTCGCCCTCGTAGCTGCTGCCGAGGTGCCCTTGAGCAGCAGCAGCAGCAGTGTTTGATGCTAGTGTGCTCTGAGTTGCAGCTTATTCTCGCTGGCCTTGAATAAAGCATGTTCGCCGCGGTGAAAAGGAAAAGAAAAAAGGCTCTCCGGCTCACCGGCCTTGCAGATGGGGCAGCACTGATCCGGCTCGTACTCCGGGTCCACACACTCGGTCTGAGGGCAGGCTGCCACCGAGCACAGCACCTCGCCGCTCGGCTCGCAGCGGCACTTCTCGCACGGAGACACCTGGATGGCATGAAAACAAAATGGTAATTAAAAAAAAAAAAAACCTTGTAAAGCATTCACACGCGGCTACACAAACACACGGACAACAAAGAGTCTCCTCTTAATTAATTTCTTGTCAACTTTGGCTCTCTGCTTTTTTTTCTCCCCACCACACACACACACACACACAAATAATCCACTTTATTTGCACAAACACACTTGTTTAACACGGTGATGCATTCAATGCCACAACGTTACCATCGTTTTAAACTTCACCGCAGACGAACGCTTCATTGTGAAAGAGAGCATTGAATCCAATCAGCGGCCGGATGTGGAGAAATCAATACCAATTGGAATCGGAAAAGAAAGATGCTTCCAATTTTCTCGTTGCGTGAGCAGAAACATTAGAAATGATGGGTTAGTTGGAGCGTTTTTTTTTTTCTCCACGCCTGGAAATAGAACAAGCCGCAAGTTTGAGTTATATCCGGCTCCTACGATTCCCTGTGAAAGGCTTCATTTAGCAGCCGCTTGTATAAAAGCTGCACACCTTTAATCTTAACAAGGGAGCAAAGGTTAATTCCACCGGCGTTGCCGTAGATTGCACCGGCTCACGCCTCCACATGACACTCCACTGTGAAAAATGGGAGCGTGGCAGCACTCAGCGATGGCCGAGAACTTAGCAATCAAGCATAAAAACCTGCCTGTTGCTTAGTTTCGAACCCCCCCTCCCCTCCCCTCCGCCTCCCATTGCACATAACAAAGGCTGACGTATGCCTCTTGTGCAAGTAGTGCTCTTCTTTAAAGTTCCCACAGACTTGACATTGAGCTGTCAGTAACACTGCGAGATGGAAGCGGGAAATGCCATATTAGCCTTCACCTCCCGCCGAGACGCTCGGCGAACATGAAAAGAAGGATTAAACGTAGACGCAACGCCGAGATTGTGCAGTCGGCGGCCTTTTCAAAGAGGCGTCAGGAGATAAAACATTAAAGATGGCAGACGGCAGCGCTCGGTGGAATTGTAAGCGTTACTAGGACTATCGGAGAAACTGAATATGGAAACTCTCCGTCGGAGGCATCCGCCGCTACATTCAGCCTCCGGTGTTATTCAGGCGTTTACAAGTGCTGACCTTTGGCATTATAAATCTGCCCACCTGCTCGCGGCAAAGCCAGGAAAGTAGTTTCCATGTCGTGCACGTGATAAACCCTTTGAGCGTGTTGAAATGAGTGAATGCCGGTTAACGGAGGCTCACCTTAAACTCTTCCAGGGAGGCGTAGCTTTTGCCCCGAAACTCGCAGTAGTTCTTCGTCTCCTTGCAGATCGGGCAGCACTGGCTGGTGTCCAACTTGATGCAGCGGGGGTGCACCTTGGGACACTCCGGTTTGGCGCACAGGGGCCCCTCATCCGTGCATAGGCAAGGGCACGTGGAAGGGCCCGGCGTGAACTGCTCGCCGATGGCGAACACGAAGCCGCTCTCGTCCATGCAGCCTTTGCCCCTGTAGTCGGGGTAGGCGTACTCGTCGATGGCGTCCAGGGAGAGGGCCACGTCACTGGTGGGGCCCTCGTCTATCTGGTTCAGGCTGTCCTGCACGGTCCACAGCTCCGGGGCCTTCCCACCTTTGGAGCCCCGCGTCTGGGAGCTGAGGTTGGTCCGGGCGCCGGGCTTCTCCTCCCTGGCCTGGGTCAGAACTCGCTCCAGACGCTCTCGGCTCGCCGGCAGCGTCGCTATGGGACTGCACTGGGCGCCGCCGCTCACCAGGAACCCCAGGACAAAGAGAAATGTCATGGCAACGGAGGGCAGCATCTCTCCCCCCTCCACCACCACCACCACCACCACCACCAGCGAGGTGGGAGAAACACCTTGGCTCACATAACACACTTCACATCCCAGGTGTGAGCCAGTCCATCTGGAAAGAGAAAATTAAACTGGGGGTTAGGCGCTCAGTGTTTCCGTCACTCCCTTCCTCCCCGAGGTGTACCGTTCATCTCGTGCACAGCAGTGAGAAAATTCGAGCGGATTCGGCGCCAATCTCCATCGTCCCGCGCAAGCCTGTAGGAGCGGTGAATTGGATCATCAGGACAGGGGAGTATTCATGGGGCTGTGTTGGGAAATCAATAACGCTTCATACTGTAACACTTGGCAGTGACAGAGTAAGAGGAAAATGGCCAAAAGAAGGACCTTAATCTTACACTCTTAAGCTCCCCGCTCTTCTTGCGGAACAAAGAATCGGGATCAATATCTTGCTTCTTCTTCTTTTTTTAAATGAATCACAGTCGTCTCTGCAAAAGCAAGACATTGATTTGAAAATAGAAGATAATTCCAGTCTGGATAGATGAATCTACTACAGCTGACAGAAGGAGCCATATCACTTTCAAAACTAAGCCTTTTTTCATTTCTTTTTTTTTCTTTTTGTGTTGCAAAGTGCATCAAAACGTTCTCTCCCACTGAATATCTCATTGGTTTTATTCAGTCAAAAGTTAAAAGCGCATCACTTTACTTTACTTCGGAGCTTTGAGGAGTGAATAATCAAACGGCTTGAGTTGAGTGAGATCTCAGGATCGACTGCAGACGTTAAAGATCATTGCCCTTATTTGAAAATGTTTTGTTGTATCTCATATTGATTTACTACGACGTTTCGAGATCTCGGCGACTGCTGTGATGCTTTGCTGCGTTCGGTGGCCTACTTCCATTTACGGATGTTTCGGCGTCGACGCCCCCAGCTCGGTTCAACGGGGACTCATTTATGAGGTGGAGATTACTTTTCGTGCATATTGACTGACACAACAATTAACTGTAAAGTCCATTCAACGCTCATTTTATAGTATAGTTCACCGTATTGATTAGTTTGTCATACTCAATGAACCTGTCTAATTTCCAATAGAGAGAGACGGGAAGGTGAAGAGCGACTAAGCATTAAATAAGCCAAAAGCAAATATGTGCTGATACATAATTCATTTATATTCGGCTCCAACTACAGAGTCAAACTCTGTCTATATGTTTTTTTGGTCATGCATTCTTGATATTCATGAATTCTGATCCGTTCTTGGGTAAAAAAAAAAAGAGGGCTGAAATTGACTGCTGGCACGTTGGTGGTATTTGTGCGGCCCTTTTTTTTGTTGAATTGCTGTTTGAGGCAGAATCCTTGGAGCTGCTGTGGAACGGAGAGGAAGCAGAACGAGGTGAATACCGATAACGCCGCTGCAGCTGAGACGGAGAGAGAGAGCGAGTGTCGAGCCCAGACCTCATTAGTAAAAAGGACCTCATTTGCCTTTTCTGAGCCTCACCTCTGCACCTTAACAGCTGTTACTAGCTGTTGCACTGAGACCACCGCTGCTGCTGCTGCTGCTGCTGCTGATGCTGATGCACCCTCCATCAGGACCGAGCACTGGGTGGCCCTCAAACCAGCTGCACCAGAACTGTATCTTAAAGGCCTTCACTGTTAACAAATCCCGTGAAATAGACCAAAACCAGCAACAAACTGATCCCAATCATGAATGAATATGATGCGTTTCTAATTAAGCATATTCTTCTGTGCTCCCCTGTTGTTCGAAAAACACACCATGGAGCCACGCTGTTGGTGCATGTTGGGCAACGACGTGTTATTTACTCGCCTCAGGCTGTATTCACAAACTCCCTCTCTCAGCACGGCGGCTGTGTAACTTCACCAATTCATGATTACGGTTGTTTGTTTAGCACAAATGTAGCTAATTAAAAAAATTAATAAAATGTCTCCCCAATGTGAACATGTTATTTAAAAGCTGCTACGAGGGGTGTAGCTTAATGTATTTTACGTGAAACTTTTTATATTAGGCTGGTTCTTTGCTAAACCGATTATATTCTGTTCCTATCGAGACTATAATAAGCACTTAGCTTAATTTTAGCAGCAAATTCATAACAAAATGTTCCCCTTGTGAACAGCATTGCAACTTAGGGAAATGCTACTACGAGGGCTGTAATGTGTTTTACAGAGCTAATTGGAAATCAGCAAACAAGCTAATCAGACGCTAGCTAGCTAAGATCAATTTTTGTAGATCAATTTTTATATTGATCTACAAAAATTGTAATCTATTCCTATTAAGACAATAATAAGTGTTTAGCATACATGTAGCTAATTCGTAGTAAAATGCTACTAAGGGCGATGTTATTTATTTTTATGGAGCTAATTTGACACAGCATGAAATAGTGCACTCTACAACAAGCTAGCTAGCTAACTGCTAGCTAGGTACAATAACTTGTTGATCTTTTTACATTGTGCTGGGTTTTATTAAACTGATATTCTGTTGCTATCGAGACATTAATAAGCTGTAACTTGCTAACTAGCCGCTTACAATGACTAGACATACACACGAAATACACATGAAAATCCATCCAGTCTTAGAAAATAATCCCAAACAAATGTACTCTTGAATTATTTTTGCTCATAATTGCTGTGCCCTGCTGATTTAGGACAAATACAAAGCATTCTTGGATGTAGAAACGTCTATTTTTCGTGATCATTTTTAAAGATTCACATCTTCAGCAGTAGGCTAATTAATGGTTTCTGGGCTGAGTGCCACACACACCGTGGGGAAATTCAAAAACAGACCCGCACACGGCTAGTTTGGGTCTTTTCATGGCATTTGTTGGCAGCGAGACAAATACGAGAGAAAAAATTCAGCTGTATCTTTGAATATTTACTGTGTTTTAAAGCCCATGCAAAATAAATCTTTACAACCATATGAAGAGTCTCTGGATCTGCATAATAAATGACGTGCCATACTCATTGGATCCTTAACGCCATCTTTAATCCAGATCTCGTCTTTTTTAAATGTGTAATTAATTCAAAGTCACGCAGCACAAGCCTAATGTGTGTCATACTTTACACACCAGATATTCTTTTTGCTACCGCTTCCTACTGTTAAGCCTTTCCAGGATGCCTTTTCTGGATCCTTACCACATCTCAGGTTCAAGCACTTTCAAACTTTCCTTTATATTTCTAGTGTTGCGTATGAGCCGTTTGGTGAAAGGTCATGGATTTATCTTTGCCCTACAGCTCTGCAGAGAATTCACTTATTTTTTTCTTACTTTTTTTTCTTTTTGCTTCACTGCTCTATCTTGAAAACTTGCGAAACCGTTCTGACTGGAAGGCGGAGAAAAAAGGCCACTATGAAGTGAAATAAATATACGACACAGTCTCCACACATCTCAGAGAAGCATTTAGATCGAGACTCGTGTCACGGGTGTCATCGCAAACAAATTAGGAGCGTTCATTTAGGTGTATTGAGCACATGATGTGTGATAAAACTGCAATCCTGTAGGGTCTCTTTTAAGAGGCTGAACCCTCCGATGTAGAAAGTCAGGTTTTAACCAACACCAAATTCAGAAAGTCTGCACAGGTGTGACCTGAAATGGCCCCCCAGGCTCCGTCTACTAACAACCAGTTGCAGGCCATCAATCATTCAGCAGCACACCCCAGTTTATATAAGCTAACATCACTGAGTTCATTCACACTTCTGACACATTTGAACACCCACTTCGCAGCAAAAATGAATAAATAAAAAAAAATAGCTCTGCAAGTGGAAAAACAACTCTCCAATTAACACTCTTGTGCTCCGAACAATTATCTCTGGGGAGAAAAAAACACCGGAGGGAAATTGGCTGTGTATATATTTCCCCCGACGAACGTTTGTTCACCTTTGTTAAACGCACCGAGTGGTCACGTGATTCTGACGGTTTCCACGTCCGATCGGTCGGCTGAAAGGACTCTGTGTGGTTCCCGCTGTTGAAGTAGTCTGAGCGATTACCGAGCGACATATAGTGCTAGAAACGGCCTGAAAGTCCGACCAGAAAGGGCCAATTAAAAAAGTCTCCCGTGGCTGAACATGCATGGAAATAACTGCAGTAAGACCAAAAGAGCTCCACTTAGGTTTGCTGCTGTGCTATGTTGTAATCTAATGTTGTTTCTTTTATTGATTTTTGATTAATAAATAATGATGCAAGGAGACGCTGCAAGAAGTGATGTAGTGTTGGTGTACAAGGGCACCTAAAACACCTTCTATAACAGCTTTAACTCATCTGGGAAGGTTTCCACAAGGTTTAGGAGTGTGTTTATGGGACTTTTTGACCATTCTTCCAGAAGCGTCTGAGGTTACACTGATGTTGGAGGGGAAGGCCTCTTATTCATACCAAAGGTGTTCTATCGGGTTGAGGTCAGGACTCTGTGCAGGCCAGTCAAGTTCATCCACACCAAACTCTCTCATCCATGTCTTTATGGACCTTGCTTTGTGCACTGGTGCACAGTCATGTTGGAACAGGAAGGGACTGTTCCACAAAGTTGGGAAGGAATTGTCCAACATCTCTTGGTATGCTGAAGCATTCAGAGTTCCTTTCACTGGAACTAAGAGGCCAAGCCCAGCTCCTGAAGAACAACCCCACACCATAATCCCCCTCCACCAAACTTTACAGGTGGCACAATGCAGTCAGACAAGTCCCGTTGTCCTGGCAACCGCCAAACCCAGATTCGTCCATCAGATGGCCAGATGGAGAAGTGTGATTGGTCCCTCCAGAGAACGTCTCCACTGCTCTAGAGTCCAGTGGAAACCCATTCCATGAAGCTCTCTACACTGTTCTTGAGCTAATCTGAAGGCCACATGAAGTTTGGAGGTCTGTAATGATTGACTCTGCAGAAAGTTGGTGACCTCTGTGCACTATGTGCCTCAGCATCCGCTGACCCCGCTCCGTCATTTTACGTGGTCTACCACTTCTTGGCTAAGTTGCTGTCGTTCCCAATCACTTCCACTTTGTTATAATCCCACTGACAGTTGACTGTGGAATATTTAGGAGAAATATATATATATATTACTAAAACATGTGTGCTCACACCATCAAAGTTTCATGATGGAGTGTTTAGAGTCAGGGCTAATATGACGGATATGAACGCCGTCAGTTCAAACGTCCGGCCCGGACGATGTCGATCTCAGCAGGAAACTCGGCGGCGGAGAGAGAGAGCTGCTTTTTATTTCCACGAAATGCAACATTACATCACTCGAAAGTCAGCGCGGCGAAGGAAAGCTGTCCTCCAGCAGGTCATTAATAAACTAGAATCACAGGCGGCGCTCTCGCCACGGTGTGTATACACATCACATGGCGCCAAAACATACTTCAGCTTGTTTTATCAATTTTGACACTCAGTGATTTTTTTCCTGCTTCTTTTCAGAATCGCTTGTAAACATGATTTGGAGCGGAGAATGTCTGGCTGTAAAACCACAGATACAATAGATTGTCATCTGCTGAATACTCCTCTTATATGAGTTCCAAATCACATATAAATGTGTTTCTATTTATGTTGTTGGAGTTTTACAGGCTTGTTCATAAAAGGTCTAACTGACCTCAAACATAAGTGATGTGGCGATGAAGGACAACAGACTGAAAATGTCTTCGTCTAGGAATTATTTCTTCACACGCATCACGATAAGAAACGCTCATAATAAGTTGATCGTGGGGAATTTCCGTTATCGGGATAATCGGGATTATCGCCATGAGAGATTCTACGAAGCTGTCTGGTTTGCTGTCACGGTGGAGCCTGATACAAAAATACATTTATTTATTCATCCTTTATCGATACAGGGTTGTTTGAATGATTATCGGGATAATATCAATCATTTTGGCCAGGTTAATGATGTAACATTTCCATATATTCCCATGCCTAACCACAAACTTGAAGAAGTGAGCATTAAATCATTGTTATTAGGACCCGACTCTGCCAAACATTAAATATGTGTTTCCCAGCTGAATTTTCTGCACATGGTAAACAGCAATTATCCCAAATACAGATGATGCTACCTTGGAACTGCAACTATAAAGCAGCAGAAAACTATAATTATCTGCCGAAAAATGTTTAATTTCACAATTAATAAAGTTTTGCTGTTCTCCTCCTCTTATTAACTCTGATAAAGTAACTCCACACCAGCACTGAGCATATTTCCCCTTAAAAGGGACGTTTAAATGTTCTTGCACAAGTGAGAAGAAGTCGGCATCAGCCTCGGTCTTTACAGTCGCTGTAGATATAAATCCCTCTGTCAGAGGCCAAAGCTCCGTTTACATCGGAGGCTATTGAACACAACCGGACTGCAGCAATAAAGATTAATCAAGCAAGCGGAGACTCAACCTGGCTGTTAGTTCACGGTTCAATGATGCTTACCATCGCATTGATTTACGACTCATAAATTATTGTCATTTTCATTACCCGGCAGAGCGAAGGAGGGCCCGTGAGTCTCCACACAACAACTTGAGCTTGAAGGGAAATTTTTAAGCTGGACCTTGACTAATAAAGATATCGTTATTCATACAGATTGAATTGGAAAAGGGCTTCAGCAGCTGTGTGTAAAGGGTTGACCCGCCGGTCGCTTTCTTTTCCGGTGTCACTCTCTTCTTCCAGGGAGGTTGATAGCTGTTCCACTCACACAATAATGCTATAAATAGGGCCAAATGCACCGAGGCGGCGTTCTCATCTCCAAGAAATTTGGAGCTGAGAGGTTCAGTTTGTTTATTTCTAATCACCCATTTGGACTTAATAAATGTGCGCAACCTCTAAAATGGAATATCTGCAAATGTGCAAATCTGATCTGCCTGAGGGGAAACAAAGAGAGAGAGAGTGATGGATGCAGTGGCGAGGCTCGCAGCATCCATCAGGTTTTTGATTTCTCCCAAAAAAAAAAAAAAAGCCAAGACGTCCACATTGTGTCTTGGAGGATGAAACTCCTACGACGTCCCTCTGTAAAAAAGAAAAAAAGAAAAAGAAAATCCAACTGGATGTCATTGAGAGGAAAAGCATCTCCTCGGGGCTGGAATTAACTCAGAGAGACAATATGCCCTCGCCGCTTTGTGCACTTCATTTATTGCACATTGCAGATTCTCCCTCGTCCGTTTCCAATGTCCCGACATGCCGACGACGATGGCACATTGGGGGGAATGCAACAATTTACTTTGAGGTCTACTTCAATTTATGACAAAGCGGATCACAGAGGGGGAGGGGGGGAGGAGATGTGAAATGTTTAGACAAGCTGTGGCCAGTGGGCTTGGATCTGACAGAGCTGAGAAAGTATTGAATTAATGATGCCGCGTTCGAAAAACTCATTTTTACACAAATAAACAGTGTGAAACGATGAAATCCAATTAGAGTAATAAGGGACACTAAGGCGGGATCCAAGAGCATTAAGCCATCTGCCAGTGAGTAAATGCAGCTGCGGGGCTGCCTAATTGAATTTTATCCTCTGACTGTAAATCTTACGAGTGACCCAAATCCAAAGAAAAGTTTTTCCTTTTAAAAAACGTGTGATGAGATAAACCAGCAGCCCCTTTCTGCAAAACTGTCATATAATCGGAAGATTACACTGCGGGTGGAAAAAGGTGAGAAGAATTTACTCAAATGCAAAAAAAAAAAGGGGGAAAGTGTCAAGCTGGAGATGTGTAAGAAGACGAGTAGCTTTTCTCTCTTTTTTTGTATTAGTCAGACAAGACAAGATGACGAAGATGATGACGATGATGGTGATGATGATGGTGGCAAGCAGCCTTTTTCATGACTTTGTGTCAGAGATGTGACATTTAAATGTGAAATTCAGAAATATCATAACTGCAAAAAAAAAAACAGCTACATCAGAACAGCATGTCCTGTCATGACTTTGCTGGACTGTGTGATATAAATCTTGTGTTGGGCTGTTAGAGGCCGTGCAGGTCTGTCTGGATGTTGCAGAGTCTTTGTGCATAAATCACCCCCCTTTCCTGATGCTTCAGAGCAAAAACATCCTGTATTAACATGGAAAGATGCCATCACTTGCACCACCTATGTCGCTTCCACAGGTGCCTTGTGAAACAATCTGCATCAGCCACCCAGCTCATTTGCATACACACGCTTTTGTGACATTTCATTTCCACGCATGCAACGGTGGCTGTTATCTGAATGAGTAAAATCTTCTTTTAAAGAGGTTAAAAAACACAGCCAAACAAGTTGATGAGAGCATTCGTGCAAAATGAGATTAAAAAACATGCATAAATATACATTTAAAAAAAAAAGCTGCATCCCTGAACGCAACACGCAGTAACGATGATGTGATTCACCTGTGAACCTCGGGAGTCCGTCGGTCGAAACGCAGCCTGTCGGACTGTCGGGACCGTCCGCGACGGCAAACAAACGATGGTGAAGAGATGCAAAGTGACGCTCGTTAAGCCGCTCAGATGCACGGTTCCCCCCGGAGGATGCACGCAGGTCATCGGCGCGACGCGCTACAACTTTCACGGCCACAGCGAGCGAGAGCGCTCCGTCTCCGGCGAGCCGCCGCTGCATGTGGCGCGCAGACTGCTGCTGCTGCTGCTGCTGCTGCTGATGATGATGATGTCCCTGCTGCTGCTCCACACTGGCACTTTATTTCTCACGGTGACAAAAAAAGAAAAGAAAATATAAATAATTTAATAAATGGTAGGAAGGGGGAGGGAGGGACGTCACGTTGAGGCGAGTGGCCGCTAGATGGGGCAGTTTAAAATGAGCAAATGGACAACAAGCAGGCAATTAGTTGCTGGAGGTTTGGTCACTGGGTGGTTTGTTTCCTTTAATGAGAAACCGCATTGCCTGCTGCACAAGGACACAAGTTGAAGTGTGTTGTATGCAAAAAATAACTGGATAACTAAAGAAATTAAATGGACAAAATTGAAGTGCCTTAAATTTAGACTCTCTTTTGGCCACCAGGGGGCGACTCCTCTCTGGTTGTATAGAAGTCTATGACAAAATGGTCCTACTTCTCTCTGCTGGCCACCAGGGGGTGACTCCTCTCTGGTTGTATAGAAGTCTATGAGAAAATGGTCCTACTTCTCTCTGCTGGCCACCAGGGGGCGACTCCTCTGGTTGTATAGAAGTCTATGACAAAATGGTCCTACTTCTCTCTGCTGGCCACCAGGGGGTGACTCCTCTCTGGTTGTATAGAAGTCTATGAGAAAATGGTCCTACTTCTCTCTGCTGGCCACCAGGGGGCGACTCCTCTCTGGTTGTATAGAAGTCTATGAGAAAATGGTCCTACTTCTCTCTACCTGCCACCAGGGGGCGACTCCTCTCTGGTTGTATAGAAGTCTATGAGAAAATGGTCCTACTTCTCTCTGCTGGCCACCAGGGGGCGACTCCTCTGGTTGTATAGAAGTCTATGAGAAAATGGTCCTACTTCTCTCTTGATGTATTATCTCAGTAAACATTGTAAACATGAGTTTATGGTCTCAATCTCTAGTTTCAAGTCTTCTTCAATCCAGCATGATGTTCATTTAGTACATTATGGTCCATTTAGAGTCCACCAGACCACTAGCGGCGCCAGGATTTTGATTGTGGGTGGGCCACAAGAAAAGTGGATGGGCCAATTAAAATAAGCCAAAAAAAAAAAAAAAAAAACGGGGTTCCCCTTCATCTCTGTTTCAGCACTGAGGACAGCGACTCAGTAGCCTACCTGTGTGGCTCTTGTGTCGCTGTCCTCAGCTCAGTGCTGAAGCGGACAAAGACCTTGGCAGTAAGCCTGACTTCATTTATCTCTTTTGAACGTTCATACAACAAGACTGAAACGGAATTATATCTTTGGAGGGTCTATTTAATAGCTACCGTCTGTGTCTATCTCATGGATCATGGTCTGTCTGTTCTGTCTGATTTCTCATCTCAAAGCTTGCGCGCCAAAGTCATTCATTTTATTGGATCACTTGCTGGTGACGATGCAGCCTGTGGGCGGGCTTAGTAGTCCACACGGGGTAGAAGCCGCTGATTGGCTGAGAAGCTTTCACTCAAAGCTTTCCTCAGGCTGCTTATTGGATGAACAGCTAGAAAGAAAATCACTCACTAATCAGTAGGCATGAGTCAAAATGGGCGGGCCCAGGCCTAAAATGGGTGGGCCCAGGCCCACCAGGCCCAATAGTAGCGCCGCGCCTGCACCAGACCAGAAAGCAGGGGATGCTTTAGGGGGCGGGGCTTACCTGCTGATTGACAGGCTGCTACCATGCTACCAATGCTAGTTAGCTACTAAGATGACTTTAACACTTAGCTGTAAAGTTGACCTTGAATTATGAAGCTAAGTTTGTTAGAAGCTTCACACCAGAATCCACATGGATCCAGATCCAGTAAGGTTTCTGCTCTGCTGCTTGTGTTCATCGGATCCACCCGTCGCTCCTCCACAGTCCAAATATGGTCACTCCCTTCACTGGTTGCAAAACATCCAAGATGGTGACGGCCAAAATGTTGAACTCGAGGCTTCAGAACTGTAGTCCACAAACCAACGGACGGCAAAAGACAACACCAACAACAGGTCTGGTAGAAAAAGACTCGCTGGGTAAAACACATCAGGTAAGATAACAAGACATTTGTGGTGGAATGTATAGCTAGGATGGCTAGCCAGTTAGGAAGCGGAGCTAATGGCTGTGTTTGTGATAATCAGCGTTACACAAGACTAAACAATACTACGACAAATTTAGACTTTTGACTTTTAAAATGATCTATTAAATTGACAAACATCACAATTCACGTTCACATTCAAATGGATATGTCTGTCTATGATTTGACTACGTATTTGTATTTTTTTCCAAAATAAGCTCATGATTCAGCTTCTCTTTTTTAAGAAAATCTATCTTCTGTATGACGACCTATGAAACCGGCAGACGAGACGTAACGTTGGGAGGGATTTGATCTGACGTTTTAAAAGATGAGCTCTCGACCTTCTCCTTGCAGATCGATTGATGGATGTGATGATATTATTGGTTCATATATTGTTTTCGATGGAGAAAAACTTCATGTATATGTATGTATATGTGAATAATATGACCCAGATGGGATCTAAAAGGGTTAAAAGGACATTTTTTATTCCCACTTGAAACCTTTTTGCTAACATTTAAATACTTTTATTGCTTACGTTGTGAGTATTTAGTCATAAACCAAAGTTATTTTACCAAATATTTTGACCTGATTATGGCCGAAAAGTCGGGGATGATTCACTTGGAAATGTGAGAAAATAATCAAATCCAGTATGAAATAAACTGACCCGTGGTCAGCTACAACATTATACATTCATTGCACCAGTAAGAGTAACCCAACATCAGTGACCTGTCGTGGCAACTTTTTTTTTTTTGCTTATATAAGCAACATTATGTATGCAGGCCTTGTAATGGAGCAGGCTGTATTTTACATTGCTTTTTTTCAAGCCTCTACTTCGTCTACTGGTTGAACGTTGACTGCTTAAAAAAAAAAAAACTGATTCACAAGAAGAAGTAGTGAGAACACCACCTCGTTCAGGAGGCCTGCATGCAGATATCAAACTGTCACCGCTGTCACAGAAACACAAGTCTGTAGAAAGAATATTACAAGGATGCAATAGATGAAAAACAACCATGTCTACGAAACCCCATTCACCATCATAGTGCAGATTTTCAGTGTAGAAGTTAATGTAACAATCATTGTAACATTTACTGTTGTGAAGTGTATATATATATATATATATATATAATAAGTATTATGCTTCATGATAACACTGACATATCAAATAAAACTGGAGTGTTATATAATTTATATATAATATAATATATATAATTTTTATATTGTATATTCGTGATCAGGGAGTGACAGTAGGGGTGGGTAAAAATGTCGATACGGCAATATATCGCAATACTTTGCCGCCCAATACAATATCGATTTTTCAACCAAAGGTCGATTTAAAAAAAGCAATACTTTATCCTTTTTCATTTCATGTTCAATATTTATTCCAGTGAATTTCATGGGAATTAATAACATGGAGAGGCCGTTTTGAATGAAATAGTTTTGACTAAATTTGTCCTCTGATCAATATCATCTATACAGGTACTTGTGTTTTCATCTTTATTTATATCGCAATATCGTGATACATATAGTGGCCAAAGTATCGTGATTCGTATCGTGAGGTTCTTGCCAATACTCACCCCTACAGCACTGATTACCAATTTACCTCCAACTTTAAAATGGTTATGCACATATTTATTGACTTATTAACTTCTTAATAGTTTTATTTCAGGACTGCGTGATGGCAGCGAGCTCCCTAAAAGAAAAACCCTCGCTCTGCCTCGTGTCAGGTTGGGAGAGGAAATCATTAATATAGCATTAGGAGCCGGCTGCGAGCTCACAACTGCCCCTGGGCGCCCATCAGCATACATGCAGCACTGTTCTCTGCTGCTACACCTTCCCCGAGGTTCAAATGTCATCCTTCACTGTCATTACATTTTCTGTCCCCATTAACTATTGATTATCTCCACTTCGGCAGTCAGAGGCGTCCTGTGGAAGCGGCACGCATGGATCAGGCAGGGCAGAAGCATCCACCTCCAGGGGGCGTTAACACTAAAAGGGGGGGCAGACCTATCCATTAGGCTTGAACGGACAACTGGAAGATTAAGTTGTTCTTTTCCCCCCGTGAGAACAACATGTGTTGAATATTTACTGTGAGGTTAGTCCAAGTTTGTTTCTGTTATTCGGGAGAGAGCAGGTTGAAAAGTTTGTTTGGGCAGCAGCTTGATGTCCTCCAGCTAATCCACCAAGTGCATCTATAATGCGACGGAGTCGCTGCTAGTGCGTTTTTGTCATTGTGTACCTGCCAAATGTCCTAAACGTCCGTGTGTTGCCAACCGCTAATAGCCGCCATTACCGCAGCTTATTGTTTTCTATATTTCAGTATCATAGCTGATGTTTTACATTGACCGGGGTTGGAGACAGATATTTCCTCTTCATATGGAAGCTGGAGAAAAAGAGATCTGCATTCTGCGGCTGTGTGCAGGTCAGGCAGAAAGTTCACTTATATGTCAAGGGTTTGCATCAATAAAATGGGGAAAAAATTTGACAAATGTCACATCACATCCCCCGCAGATTCTCAAATACCTCACACACGCCGCAATGTATACAAAGTCTAACCACCTAAATATTGTGTTTGTGCAAAAAGCCTGATTTATATGCAATTAAACCTCAAAGCCAAGTGTGAGTAAACAATGCATTCATCATCAGAGTAAGACGATTTTGTATTTAGGAGTCAGAGTAATTAACGGGAATGGAAAAAGATTTTCCCCTCCACACACATAACAAAATTAGAAACAAAAAACAAGTCACTCTGTATTCATAAAAAGTCCCATTTATTTCAAAGTCATTCCATCAAACAAAATATTACAAGTCTGTATTGTTTTGTTGTGGTTGGGGGGGGGGGGGGGGAGACCCCACACCAGAAACACATGAATAAAACATTTATTACAGTAATTGCTCAGCGTCCACTTCACACACTGGAAGTTGAAGCGTTCCAGTGGTTTAGGTCGGGGGGGTAAAAGAGGAATAAACAAGGTGGAGTACAGAAACAATAAATGAGTTATGGCTATGCCAGTCCCGCTCTACAGGATTACCGTGTAGAGACATATCCACTAGAATCCAATGTGGCTTTAGGATAATCCCATCAGAACTGCAACAGCGCAACGCTACTACAGAACACCCAAGCCTGTTAGCACTGATGAGAGCCTACAGTGAAGGAAAGGTGGAAGTTCACAATCCTTAAAAGAGACGTCTTAACACACTTCTAATGTACAAGACAAACATGGTCTGCTGCCAACAAAGCACCACATCTTATGATGCTAGTTTGCATTATGAAACAAAACCAAAAAGATTGTCAACTAATAGAAAGTTGATATTTGCATCATGGAAAATACCTCTCCTGGAGTCTTCATATAAAGCTCTGTAACATGAATCCATTTGTAAAAAAAGAAAAAGAAAAGAAAATCCACCTTTTTCTAAGCTACTAATACAAGCCTGAGTTACCCACATTAATTGATATGCATGTCTGCATGATAATACTGAGTTAATATGCACCTCTGCTGCCTGTTTTAATTAATGAGGACATGTTTTGATACTACCGTCCTTTCAGCCCGTTTCTATTATCCTCCCAATTTATGGAAGAACAAGTGCTACATTGGCAAAACGTACACACACTAGTGTAAGCTCATTTTATAGCCTATATGCTCAATTTAAATAATTCTTCATCCTGTTGTTTTTTTTCAACGTCTCACCAGGGAGCTACACTGATTTCGACTTTACGAAGCCAGACGTCAATAAGGAGCAAATTTCTGGCGATCTGATTTTTTCATGCCGTGCATCTTTGCCGTGTAAGGGCACAAACCCTGAGCTAGGCTGGAAGCGGCTGCCGGGTGGACGGCCAGGAGCGTTTTCATGCCAAGCAGGCTGGAAACGGGGACGGCGTAATGTGGGTTTTGGATGGTTTGCAAGCCAGAGGGAGAGTGGACGTTAATGGTGGGGGCTTGGGTGTTGGCCGCCAGGACGGCCATAGAGGTAGCAGCGGTGGAGGCAGTGGGGGCGGACTGGGAGAAGCTCATGTTGAGGTCAACTGGGCTCGCAGAGGATGCGGCCTGCATGGTGTATTTAGCCATCTCTAAGCTGCAGGTCGTGATGTTTAGAGGGAGGGAGGGGGAGGGGGAGATGAGATGGTGAAGGGGGTTAAGAGGAGAAATGGAAAAAGGGGGGGGGGAGAAGGGGTGAGACAAAGGAGATGGGAGGTGAGAGAGAGGAGAAAACATAAGTGTCAAAGAAGGAATGTGTTAAAAAAGCAAAGAGACAATCGAGAACGGAGCAGTGAGACGGAGCTGTCTGATGATTGGGCGGCGATGTGATGCCCTGCTGGACGTGGCCCGCCCCCCCACCTTTATGTCTTACCTGGCGTTGATGAGGTACTGGGCGACGCTGATGCTGGCCGGTGAACCCGTGATCGTGACTTGGCGCATGGCTGAGCCATCAGTGGCACTGGCAATTTTGATGTGAGCTCCAGAGACCTGGCGGATCTCATTGATCTTGCTGCCTTGTCTTCCAATTATGCAGCCAATAAACTAGAAAAGGGGGGAGAGAGAGTGCAAACATGTAAATGGATTTTTGGGAATTTGATTTCACAACATCATGTAGAAACAACCAGAGAAAAGAAAACAGAGATGCATTGTACTGCTATTATTAACACACCTTGGATAACCCAAGGTCTGACCTCAGATCAGCCTCTAGGGGCAAAGGACTGTGTTTCTGGAGGTCTAGTGTTGCACATATCTAGGCCAAGACTTCTTTTTCCCGCTTGCTCCTCATTGTATACACCGATCAGAAACCAAAGATTGTTGAAACCGGATTTGAGATCGTTTCCCAAGTAGTGAGTTTATTAATTTAATTTAATCAGTAGACGATACCAAGTTGAACCAAAGCCTCCTCGACGCGATTGATTGATCGATAATTACAAACAGAAACCTGAACACAGAATGCAGAACGGAAGTATGGAAGTGGAAGAGACCATATTTGGACTGTTGAGGAGCGACGGGTGGATCTGACGAACACAATCCGCAGAGCGCCAACCTTACTGGATCTGGAATCTGGTAATTCAAGGCCAACTTTACAGCTAAGTGTTAAAATCAGCTAAAGCATCCCCTGCTTTCTGGTCTGGTGGACTCTAAATGGACCTGTCAATCAGCAGGTAAGCCCCGCCCCCTAAAGCATCCCCTGCTTTCTGGTCTGGTGGACTCTAAATGGACCATAATGTACTAAATGAACATCATGCTGGATTGAAGAAGACTTGAAACTAGAGATTGAGACCATAAACTCATGTTTACAATGTTTACTGAGATAATACATCAAGAGAGAAGTAGGACCATTTTCTCATAGACTTCTACACAACCAGAGAGGAGTCGCCCCCTGGTGGCCAGCAAGGAGAAGTAGGACCATTTTCTCATAGACTTCTATACAACCAGAGAGGAGTCGCCCCCTGGTGGCCAGCAAGGAGAAGTAGGACCATTTTCTCATAGACTTCTATACAACCAGAGAGGAGTCGCCCCCTGGTGGCCAGCAGAGAGAAGTAGGACCATTTTCTCATAGACTTCTATACAACCAGAGAGGAGTCGCCCCCTGGTGGCCAGCAGAGAGAAGTAGGACCATTTTCTCATAGACTTCTATACAACCAGAGTGTCTCAGTGTTGACTTGGTCTCAGCCCCTTCAAAGTATTTGTCTCGCCTCGATACAGGTCTCGGTCATGACTCAGTCTCGGTTTAGGTGGTCTTGACTACAACTCTGCCATCACAGCTGTCCTCCCAGAAGGCGTTCATGTAAGTAAGCAGCGTGAGAAGTATTTTAATGCTGGAGGAACAAACAACGTGGTACTCACATCATTAGGTATCGCCAGCTCTTGTGAACTTGTGGGGACAGATGCATCCATTCCTGCAAAGTAGGACAAGGAAGGAACAACAGTATGGCACTAATGGCTTCCACTTTCATTGCATGACAAGTTAACCTACTTAGGCACTGGTACACTGCTAAATTAAGAACATGAGAATGGCATATGGCTAGAAAATCTTATTACAGACAGACTTATTATTATTAGAATTATTACTTATACATATACATATTCAGCACATATTATGCACATATTTGACATGGCTAAAACAATATATACCGGTATATATAATGACAGTGGTGTAATGTTCTGTCCTCAGTTAGTTTTGGCTGAGTATATGAGTACGTGGGTTGGCTGAGGTCAGGGATGGCCAAGAAGACAATGTTAGATTTGGAGGAGAAATGTTGCAGAGGTGGAGGACGGGGGGGTAGAGAGATTAGGATGTGTTTGTTGGAGAGGGGAAATTGGGCAAATGGAGCTTAATTATTTTGGGGGGAGGATATGAGGAATCTTGAAAAAATGGTTCAATATTTACTTAAAATGTAAATATTTCTGACATTTTTTACATTTCCCTCAGAGGACTCAGTTAAACTTTGTTTTCATTCTGTCTGCTTCAATCCGTCAAATGTACTCATTTGGACTTTCATTGCCGAACTTTTGAGATTGTTTATAACCTCATAACTTCACCATCCTACTCTTTGCTTTGCTTTTTATCTACATCTTATTTTCTGGTACAAATAGATGCAAATGCCAATGCGAAACCAGACAGGTTATTTTTGTTATACGCACGTCTCTGTAACGCCAAACTTCTACAACAACAAAAAAAAACCTGTGAGCAGAGCGTGTAAACTCTGGGAGGATCGGAGACATCCTTGACATCCTCTCTGAAGTGACAGGGGGGGTGTTGATGGTGTGATTTTCTGAAGAGGAGTGAAGACTGAGGGATAGATGGACTTCCCCGGGGAGCCGTGGGTACGTACCAGGGAAGGTAGGGTTGCTCTGCCCAAGGGAGGGGAGGGGGATATGCTGCATAGCCAACTGGTGAAGCTTGGTCAACTGCAGGGTAGGAAGGAAGTTAGAAGCTAACCAATCAAACTGGATTATTTCAGAGGAGCTGACAGCTACAATACAGAGCCGATCTGAAGTTCACAAAACATCACAGTGAAGCGGCTCGTTTCCCCTTCAGAGGGGCTGGAAATACAGTCACATCTCTTGATCATAACATCTTCACTGTCATTTCAATCAATGCATGCTGCTACAACGTGTTAGTGTTAGTCAACGTCAACAGATCAGGATTACTGAAGTTTTTCATCTTTTGCTTAGGAGGGTACACAGAGAGGAGGAGGGTGGGGGGGAGAGGAAGGAGTGGGCAGGGAGAAGGTCATTAGGGGTTAAAACGGGCGTACTTACATCTTGATGTGCAAACGCATACTGCCCTGGAATGGCAAAGGCCTGGAAAGCAACAAGAGAGGAGATAGAGGGGGGTTGATTGGTTACGTGACTGTGAAAGGTGCAGACGAGCACAATATAGATCAAACTTGGGGGGGCATTGAGTGCATTTCTGAAAATCCATTCCCTTCCCTCTTTTCCATAGCCCTAATGTGTATGGATTTGATGGAATTTCATCTAAATGTCATCTGCTGTTGGGCCAGAAATCCAATAACTAAAACAGATGTCTGATAGGTCAGAGCAGCCTGCGCCAAAAAAAAAAAACCAGGACAGCAACCGGCCAGCTCACGGTGATGTGAACGACTGTCTCCCGAATAACTTCCTGATGTGATCGTTACCTCATCTGACTGCTCACAGCGTTGCAATATGAAGAGCTTATTGCTGTATAATTACACAGATGTGTCCCTCTAGTGGTAAGATGTGTTTAATGATCAAATAAGGAGCCTATTGGATTGTTATGCTTTTAGCTGTAGCTGCTAAAACGACTCCCACGTCGCTACTTACTTGTGCGGGGTGCTGCGGCGCTAATACGGCGTGAGCTCCGGCGGGCATGGCCTTGGGGCGGTAGGGGATCGTCGCTCCTTTCGGCGGAGACTAAAAGACATGAAATCAGAATTTATACAACTCTCACTGGCAATGATGCATTTTACATCCCCCCTTTTTTTTCTTTTTTAGTCCGCTGAATCTTTTTATGCTCCTTTTCATCGGTCGATGAAAGTCACACGAGACCTTCAGCCGAAGCAAAGTACGATACCACCGAGAATAGACCTGAGAATAGGGGGATTTTTGAAATTTATGACTTTACAAAAAGCAGTCAAGTGGATTCTGAAGTAAAAATCTAAACTGGTTCTTCTCTTATGAATCCAAGGGGGGTAATTGTTCTGCAGGTACAGCGGGAATGTGGGAACTCAAGTAATCAACCCTTAAAAGCTCCACATATCCGTGTTAAAGAGACCCGACATATAAAAAGGAGCCATTATTGTTGCACATCTCACGAGGATGACAAACAATGTGCTCCTAAAGACCTTTTTTTTCCCCGCCATCTCCCCCCTAAACAAATGTGACACTCTCACTGCCGAAATAGAGCCGTTCAACGTGAAGATCATCTGCTGTCTGACAGCGCTTTACCTCCAGCATGACGGAGCAGATGTGCCTCACACACTGAGTGATGGCCTGTGGAGTGCCGGAGATGGTGACCGCCCTCTCCGTGGAGTCCGGCAGCATGTCTCCCGCCACCTGAACCTGAGCGCCCGTGGTCTTGACAAACAAGAAGAAACAAAGGGCTATTTATTGCTGAGGGGGGGAAAATGCACATCATCAACCCCCCGAATTGAAATGCTTATTTTCAAGCACCAACCCTCCCCCACAATGCAAAATTACCCCGAACACATTTTGACATGCAGAGAGAGCAGCTGCAAGCCAAATAGCAATGTGTGCTCCAATATTTGAAGAGGCGTACACAAATATTGTCCATTCTGAATGAGTATTCACCCTCCGCCACTCTTTACGGGCATAATCAGCGGGACATTCATGAGCAGCAGCCGGGATGGGGAAAAATGTCCCAAAAGAAGTCCACATTTTTATTTTTTTAAGGCAGACAAAAACAAGTGAGATTGAAGAAACAAGTCTGACTGGAGTGTTTGATACTTGAGGTGTCGAGGCAGCGGGGAGGAGGTTTTCTGTTGTGTGCAGAAAAACAAACTTCCTGAAGAAAAAGTCTCTTCCTACCTCTCTGATCTCCTTGATCTTGGAGCCTCCTTTGCCAATCAGAGAGCCACACTGGCTCCCCGGGAAAACCAGGCGGAGCGTCACAGGTGGCTTGCTCGTCACGTTGCTGTTTGTCATCGCCGCTGTGATATCCTGAGGGGAGGATTCAGAATCCTGTTGGTGTTTCATTTTTACCCAGTATTGACAGCGAGAACGTCTTATTTGACAAGTCTGAGGAGAAGGTGCATTTACTGTCCTTCAGACTTCAGAAATCTTTCTTAAAGGTCACAGTTCACCCCAGAAACCAAAAACACATATTTTTCCTCTCATCTGTGCTAGATAGAGATGTCTGCCTTGTCTCCAGGACTATATAAATATATATGCGATATAATTTAGGTGTTGCTTTTTCCCCTCAGATCTGTAGTACCATCAGCTGAACTTAAGATGCTAATGCATGCTGTTGTCTCCGCTCCCATTGGCTGCTGTAATGCACTTTTTTCTTCACTTTGTCTGCTCTTACAGGCGATCCAGAAAGTTGCCGCCGTACTACGACTTTAAATGACCAGTATCTTTGCCGTTAAGTTTATGGACGTTTCCTTCCTTTCACAGGATGTCCTCTGTTCCATTCATTTGTCAAAAAATAAATTCCACAAAAAAATAAATTCCACTATCAAACTCAAACTAACGGCTGACGCAGGTTAACAAAAACTCTTTCTACTGAGCTATTGCTAACATTTTAACATTTTAAGTATTATTATAGATTTTTTTGAGACACAAAAGCGTGAAAAGGTTTCTCCAAATCTGAAATTAAAATGAATGTTTTCGTGGGTGATGGCTGCTGCCTCTGGCAACTTTTGCTCCTCACAATTCAATGTGTTATTAAAAATAAGGGTAAAATAATCTCTGAAAAGTCAATACAGAAAATTCCTTCACATTAAAACGGTTCATTGGCCCATATTTTTTACATATTTTTCTTAGCGTGTGGGTCAAGTAGACGGTCTCACATTAACCCCATACTTTATACTTCAACATTCTCTTAAGCGTCTTCCTTATTATATGTAACTTGGATCGTGGTGCTCAGACTCACACCAAAACATCACTACAGATAAGTTGAGGTGAGCTGTCCCTTTAAATTCTCACACCTTTTTAAACCCATTTGAATTAACGGTAACGTGTGTTTGTGCCACTTTTGCCGTACCTCCTCGAACTTCTGTGCAATCATGGAGAACGCCCTGAAGATGCCCTCCGTCGGCCCGGTGATGGTGACGATCCTCTCGGGGGACGAGCCCTCTGATATGTTGATACGAGCGCCGCTCTGGAAACGCAAATCCACAGTTATTCCCACCTCAGATTTGTAGTAATTGACCTGCCAGAACGCATTAAATGATATGTGGTGTTTTCACATTACGGGTGTCAAGAACGCTCACCTCCTCCCTCATTTTCTTCACTGTTTCTCCTTTCTTGTACCACGCAAGGGAATGAAAAACACGTGGACCTGATTAGTTTTATAAAGAGGCCGCATGATGCTTATGGATTGTAATAATAATAAAAAAAAACCCTACCTTTCCGATTATGCTGCCAACTTCCTGTGAATGAAAAGATAACGATGCTTAACAAGCAAGTGGCGAGATGGTTTCTTAATAGCTTCTCATATTTAGGACAGGATGTATTCATTTTCGATGACAACGACGTGTCATTACCAGACCGTTAGGATATTCCTGCAGAAATAAACTCCATTATTCGGTTACCTTGCCGTGCATCAGCAGCCTCAGTGTCAGCGTGACGTTCAGAATCCCATCTGAAGCCATTTCTTCCTTGTCAGACATCCTCTGAGTTTTAATGTAAACCGCCTGCGAAAACAAAGACATTGTTGTGCATAAGAAGGGCTGAGTGTCTGCTAAACTAAGATCTCGATTTCACGACAAGGTCAAGCTGTGCAGAGGGTATTGAATTATCTATGAATTCTGAATTTCCAGCCTTCTTTGTCTGTTAGCATCCCTGCTCTCCTTATTACAGTCTAACTGCTACAGCTGCAGGAAATATGAAATGTATAATTCTCTGTGCTCAACAGGATCTTTGCTGGGAAAGAGCTCCAGAGATCAGTCCGCAGAGATAAAATAGATTTTCTATTTGAGAATGTAATGGATCATTTCCTTAACTATGGTGGAAATGCAGAGCAACCGGAAAATGGCCCAAATTTGAAACAGACTTTTCTTTTTATTTTAGAGAATTCATCAAGGGGACTGATGCTCTCTGAAGAGTCCTGGTTTGTTTTGTCTTCTGAACATGTGAGCCGGGTGACGATAAGCTTATCCGTAGGTGCTATCTTCACATGGGACCGTGTCTTTTAGCTCCGGTTCTAAATGCAAGTTGTGTGTTTCCCCCCCCCTCGGATGTGATAAGGCACAAAGGAAGCCACTTGTAGCCGTGGAGGCCCCGAGGATCAAACCAATGTGTGACCGTCCCTTAATATCACATCGCACAATGTCGGCTCTGTTGCGACCGCGAAGCCGATTCGTCGTGTCTGCAGAACAAATAAGGAATGTCTCACTGCGCCGTGCTTTTTATTGCACCGCGGCAGACTCCAAGTCTAGCGAGGATCAAGGTCACCTTTTTGATTGGATCGGCGTTGGTTCTGAGAAACGCTTTAAACCTTTATCGGCCTTGCAGATAATTGACTGACGGTTAGAATGTGGTGTGTCTTTTATCGCAGAGATTGTGTCTTCTCGGGGATGAGTCTAGCAAATCCTAAAACAACCGGCGATTACAACTTGTGCTCCGATGATTCTGAGATGGTGGAAGAAACAAACGATGGAAACAGTCGCATGTGAAAAGATGCTGCAAAGACTGAACCGCAAGATCAATGCGGTGAAAGAACAATGGGACCTGAACTCGGCACGACACGGCGGGTCATTTTCTGTCATGCACTGATGCCCACCTCATTATTGTATCCAAATAACGATCTTTTCCCATTCTATTCTGATTAATTCATTCATTTCAATGTTTGTCTTAGCTTCGTTTAGTTTGATCTTTATCTGTTGTGTTTGTGAATAATAATAATATGATAGAATCCAATAAAACGAATTAATAGAAAATTCATGTAAACAAAATAATCTAAATGTAATGAACTGAATAAATGGTTGCGTGTGAAACCTGAAACCTGCTGACTTAATACAAATGGTGGATTTAGGCCACTTTTCTTAAACCGTGGCTATAAAAGGGCGGGAACACGGCAACACGCTGTTGGTGAGCTAATCCACAAGTTGAAATCAATCCAACTCCAAGGTTTTAACAGTGTGTGTAATGATTAGCATTTTTAAGCATTATATCACTCATGTCTGTAAAGTATATATAACCAGGAGCCAGTTAGCTTTGATTAGCATACAGATTGGAATCAGCTAGCCTGGCTAGCTCCTCTAACACGCACTATTTAAGACATTATATCGCACCAACCATAGAAAGGGTGTTTACATTGGGACACGTTTTTATTATCATGTTGTATTTGGTGGCTTCCAGTCGAGATAAAGTCTGGCACATAACCAGCATGAAACAGTGAAGTGTCTTATTTTCTTCCTTCCAATCATATTGAATCCTGTTCATTGGTGAGTTTTTTGTTACCCTTGGACAGAGCCAGGCTAGCTGTTTCCCACTGCTTCCATGCTTTACGCTAAGCTAAGCTAAGCTAATCGGCTGCTGGCTGTAGCCTCCTATTTAAACGGCATATAGACGAGTGGCATTTATCTGCTCATCTTTCTCTAAGTTACCAACCAGATATTATTGTCCAGGCATGATAATACCAGACGGCACGGTGAATAAAGTGGTGTCTTGCTGCTAAAGAAGACTCGCAGCCATTCTCCTCGTCTCTGTGCGTCATTATAAAGTTACAGTGAATACATCAAATAAACAGCAACATCTCCGTCTAATCCTATAGGCCGGGATTTGTTTAGTTAACGCTAAGACCCTTTTGACCCACTTCTGTCACCTCTAGCACGTCAGCGCCCACTCAAGACTTTCCGAACAAAACACTGGTGCACAACAGCACCCTTCGGAGGATACATGATAAAAAAAACAGATAATCTACAGGAACCCAGCTCCCAGAGCACTGACAGGCACAAATGTGCTTCAGACAACAACAACAATGTAAAAAACAGGGCATTAATCCTTGGGGGGAACAATGTCTAAGTGGATTACTTCAGGGGGGTTTGTGTTTTCCCAAATTTTGTGCCTAAAACAAAGCTAATTTTAACATTTAAATGGAAATTGTATTGTATTTCACAAGCTTATTACATGCAATAGCACTCCAGTTAAGGGTGCAAGAGGCCCTAAATAAACGATAATTCAACGTTCTATACGTTTTAGCCAATGTCCAATCACATCCTATTTATAACCATCACATATCAGACATATTTACATAGAGGCCAAGCAGCATGGCTGGAAATTCACGTGTGGTTTAATGTGATAATTCAAACTATTTCAGAAGTTAAGGGCGAAACAAAAATGCATTTTTACAACAGGAGTGGAAAAATACACCCAGCACAAATTAACTAATGGGAGTCAGGAGTGGTGCATTAAAACCAAGACACCAAGCACTCTCTAGCTCAAGAGTTAAAATGGACGGCCAAATTTTTAAAAAGTAAAAACTTCAACATTACTGCAGTCTGCGACATTGTGCAGCCGTGGGGAGTTTGACCTCTCGCTGTCGGGTCCCCCTGCTCAGCGAGAGGCCTGCATCGCAATAAGAATGATATACGTACTGACCTTATATACAAAAATATTCCTCTTCTGTGTTTCTGGTATCTCCTAAATGAGCGGCCTTTTTTTGTCAGTTTTGTCGTCCGTGTTCAGTGTTTGCCCCCCTTTGTTGTCAGTTATCCACAGAGTGGACAGATGGTTCCCTGTTGCCCTCAGACCGGCTGGAGCGGAGGCTGGCTTTGCTATTAGTCCCTGCAGCTTAGCCCAAGATAAGCCCCTACGCAGGGCAAGTGAACCCGCATCTCTTGCCTAATTCTCCCTGTCACAGCCACCAAAGAGGCGTTCCTCCGCACGCGGGGATCCACAAGCCTCCCGAAGAGGCCTGGAGGGCAGGGCAACGAGGCTCTGTGGCTGGACGCCGTCCAGGGGCAGATAGGGGCCGGCAACAGTTACAGCCACGACAACAGGGAAAAAGAGAGGGAGAGATCTAACCCTTTTTTTTTTCTGTCATCAGAAGAAACACATAGAGAAGAGAGGCTTTGTTAACTGATGTTGCTCTGAGACTAACAACCCCGCATGACTGCTGTGTTCTTCATTAGATTTTCAGGGCGCTTCCTGCCTGCGCGGCTGCTGGGTTTTCTCTAAAAATAAATCTCCCCGTATGAAATCAGTGGTTTTGTACAAGGACCCCACTAATTGAGGGCCGGGGAGGACAATGTGCTGTTTGAGGTATTTAGTGATGTTAAGCACAATGTCTTCATGGGGTGCTTCTCCCCCCCTCTCCCCCACTCCCCCCCTCCCTCACCGCCTCTGCCCTCCCCCACACCAAGCCCTTCTGCCCTTGTAATGAGGCCATACTGGATACAATACAGCCCTTCTGCACAGACAAAAAAAAATGTATTCAGCTGAGCTTTAAAATTGTGAAGGAAATGAATCAGTGAAGCATAAGTGGCATATTTAATTACTACTCACTGCGTTGCACGGGGACAATGATGGCTGCTGTGAGCCTCATGGCGGTCTGTCAGACACGTCCACAATGCATTCACTTCTCGTAAGTAGGATATCAATGAGACTTCTACGTTTCATTTCTAATAAAAAGGCTATGAATGTTCGTACAAGAACACAGAGAGGAAGACGATCCTTTTAAAGCAAACCTATTTTAAAGGAGTTTTTTTCAGGGCTATGTTTGGTTAGGATAAGGAGTTAAGGAAAAGGTCAATAAAAGTTCAGAAAAGTACAACAGAACTGTTTTTTTTTTCCGGGCTGCAAATAGAATCAGAAACGTAGACAGGAAGATATGGAAGCCATCAAAGGCGTCTGACAAAGTATGTGACAGCTATTTCCATCCTTTCAGAGACCATGAGATGATCAGGCATTTCATGCCAATCACTTGTGACTAATTTCCTCTCCCTTGTGTACCTTGTGTGTCTATGAGATTAAGGAGTCGGGGATTATATGTAATGGGATTACTGCGAAGCGATTGCTGAGACTTGTTGATGTAATCAGTTACAGTTACTGAATGAAATCAAGAATAGCCCCGAAAAGGAACATAGGTTCACCTAAACTGGAAGATGAATAAATATAAATATGAATACAACTTCCTTCATGATTCACTTTAATAAATATTAATGGTATGTTACTAATGAAATAATATAAACAAATCAATAATTTTAAAATGCTGGTGAAATGACAATTTACAAAAAGATGTATACATTTGAAAAAAAAAACATGATTCAAAGAAACAATGATTGACGAGAAATGAAAGATGAAGTTAAACCTTAAAAGGGAGATGATTTTTTTTTTTTTTTAAAGGAGGTTTTCAGACTTTGGTTTTTCGGTTAACAGGAGTTAAACAATGAAGATCATGACCCTAGAACAAAATGAAGGGGGATGGGTGCCTTGAATACATTGCTGGAGGATAAATTCAATACTTACATGGTTCTTTCATCATCTTTGTGCTGAGCTATAATAAAACTTTTCAGGCCTGGTAGCCTGACATAACCTACTGAAAAATCTGGAATACGTAAAATCGGATAATACTATTCTGTGTATGGATTATATTGAGCTACGTTTTAGAGTAAATAATGTTCATGTAGAGAAAACATTTTTTATACCTTACTTTTTGGTTGAAATCCTGACCATCACCAACCTATATACCATATTACACATTAACAAACGGATACATATACAAATAGATTGTCTTATCACACATTTTGCAAAATAAACCGAAAGTTGTACATGACCCTATTCATGTTGAACATGCCTTTGTAAAATTATGCAAGCCATTGATACACAAAAGTAGATGTCAATGTTTTTGGTTTAACGTTAGTTGAACATTAGCTAACGTGAGAGCAAAAATGCTAAAAACTATCACCAAATTTTGGCTAAACATTTGTGGATGTACATAATATTATTATACAAAACAAATATATCTGATATGTAGTTGTTAAATGTTCCGCATGTGTGTTCTTCTGCCAAGCCAGCAGTTGTATTTAACGTTAGCTGAACGTGAGCTAACGTGAGAGCAAAAACACTAAACCAGATTTTAACTAGACTAATACAAATATGAAGTTGCTAAATGTTCCCTGTGTGTTGTTGTTTTTAACATTAGCTGAATGTTATCTGAACATGAGCTAATGTAAGAGTAAAATAATAAAAACTATCACCAGATTTAAGATAGATATTTGTGGGCTTATATTATTATACAAAACAAAAATAGGACACATAACTTAATAAGTAGTTCTTAAATGTTCGTCATGTGTCCTTCCGCCCAGTCAGCAGTTGTTTTTAACATTTTTAGAACATTAGCTAACGATAAAATCTGTTTTTTTCCAGTGTTGTGTTGGGGAGGAGATGGTTAAAAATAGCTTGTCACATGATTACAAACCAGTTTTTACCACAAACATGAACGACGCTGTTTGACAACTTAGTTTGGCTGTGTTTTGTTTCTGGGTTTGTTGTTCCTTCTACAACTTCCATCTAAAAAGACATTTGTAGGAGTTACTGATTAACAAAGTCAACATGACTGTACACATAACCGTCACACTGTTAAACAGTCTCGAGACGGGTCGCACGAGGACCACACGGTGCGGGAGGAGGACTTTGAAAGTGAACCGCTGGACCCTGGACCAGATCAGTCGGGTACCGTCGTCGTGTGTGTGGTTTTGTGTGTTGATGAGGGTCTGTAAACAGGTCTGCTCTGTGTCGCTCCGCGGGCGGAATCAAAGAACAAGCGGTCGATGGATTTCCAGAAACTTTGCACTTTCGACACCTTTAAGAAGGTGTGGTCTCATTACGGCTACGGGGGAAACCTCCAGGACGTGATCGAGCGGGAGTTCGCGCGGATTAAAGGTAAATAACAATGTAATATTAATAATTATGTCACGTGTGGTGTAGTGGGTGACAGCTCTGCTGCTGCTCCCTGAACAGGGATCACGTATCTGGATCATGCAGCAACTACTCTGTACCCCGAGTCGCTGGTCAGGGACTACTTCCAGGACATTTCCAGGAACGTCTACGGTGAGAGAAGCCCCATAAAAATATGTATTCTCTCTTTAGCCATAAAACTCAAGCGTTTAAGCATTGTCATGTGTCCCAACAGGAAACCCTCACAGCCACAACCCCAGCAGCAGATTGACACATGACACAGTGGACAGGGTCAGATACAGGTAAGCAATTCATGCCCTATGAAGCAGTTATAAAAGGCCCTATGTCTCCTTTTTGAATGGTACTTTCCTGGTTGGAAATAAGTTTAAAAAAAAAGAATAAAAAACGGAACATTTTCTTACAGGGTATTGCAGCATTTCAACGCCAGCCCCGAGGAGTACTCTGTGATTTTCACTTCTGGTTGTACAGCCGCACTCAAATTAGTGGCTGAGAGCTTTCCCTGGAGGCCGCAGACGGAGAGCGAGGCAGGAAGTCTCTTCTGCTACCTCACCGACAGCCATACCTCTGTGGTCGGCATCAGGGGGCTGGCTTCTGGCCGGGGGGCGCTCGCCCTGCCTGTCTCCGCGCAGGAAGTGGAAAACAAGGCAAAGATGAAGGGTGACGATGCGATGTGCCAGACGCCCCACCTCTTCTGCTACCCGGCGCAGAGCAACTTCTCCGGGAGGAAGTATCCCCTCAGCCACGTGAGAGGCATCCAGACGAGACGCCTCTACCCGGCGTGTGACCACCGGGGCCGCTGGTTCGTGCTGCTCGATGCAGCCTCTCATGTCGGTTGCTCCCCTCTAAACCTGCAGGAGTGCCCTGCTGACTTCATCCCCGTCTCCTTCTACAAGATGTTCGGCTTCCCCACAGGTCTGGGGGCCCTTCTCGTCCGCAACGACGCAGCATGCATACTAAAAAAGACTTATTTTGGAGGAGGCACAGCAGCAGCTTACCTTTCTGGGGAAGATTATTATGTGCAGGCGGCAAACATTTCTGACAGGTAAACTACTGTACAAGCCTGTCAAATCCAGGATATTCTCCGAAAGTGTGCGGTTCTGTAGCCGCCGCTTCCTGAATCCTAAACTGCATTGTTTTCTTTCTCCCTGATTTTTAGATTTGAAGATGGGACTGTCTCTTTCTTGGACATCATTGCTTTAAATCATGGTTTTGAATCTCTTTACAGGATCACAGGTACTGTAACACACACAAAAACATATAAAAAAAATAATGTGTTCCACAGTCTGCAGCAGGTTCACATCATTAGCATCCCCTTTTTGCCTTCAGGGGACATGCACAACATCCAACAGCACACGTATGGCTTGGCACGCTACACTTACATGCTGCTGTCAAGCCTTTGCCATGGCAACGGACGACCAGTGGCTCAGATATACGCCGAGGGCCAGTTTGAGAGTCCAAGCACACAAGGCGCGATCCTTAACTTCAACCTCAAGGATTCTCACGGGCAGATAATTGGGTATTCTCAGGTGCTTTCAATGAGGAGGATTTCTCTCTATTTCACAACTGATTAATTAGTGCAGGTTTATGCGTAGGCAGAGCTGGTGAATATTAAAGTGTTTCCTCTGTTGCCCTCAGGTGGACAGAATGGCAAGTTTATACAATATCCATGTACGCACAGGTTGCTTCTGCAACACCGGGGCCTGTCAGTCCTTCCTCGGGATCACCGATCAGCAGATGAGGAGAAACCTGCAGGTGAGAGATCAAGCGATAGGAAAAATGTCAGCCTGTGGGCAGAGTAAAACCAAATGTGTTTTTCTGTCTTCGAGGCCGGCCACATCTGCGGAGACAACGTGGACCTGGTGGACGGCCAGCCGACCGGATCCGTGCGCGTGTCCTTTGGCTACATGTCTACATTTGAAGACTGTCAAAAGTTCCTGAACTTTGTCGCCGAGTGCTTCGTGGAGAAACCGATCACCGTGGACCAAGTGAGACTGGGGAAGCTAAAAATAGCCACGGCAGCATCCCGAGATCCTCCAATCAAAACCGCTAATGGAGCAACCTTTAAAGCAGATGAGAAGCCCACAGAGGGACTCAGAGGCTCAAACAGCCACAGGGAGGCTTGTACTCTGACTAACATCTACATATATCCCATCAAATCGTGTGCAGCCTTTGAGGTTTGAGGACGGCTCAAGCATTCCTTTTTTTATTTCACTATTTTCTGTCCCTGACTGTCTCAGATTTGGCTCTGCTGCTTTTCATGCAGGTGCACGACTGGCCGCTGGGACCGCTGGGTTTACTCTATGACAGAGGCTGGATGGTAGTGAATGGAAACGGCGTGTGTCTGAGCCAGAAGAGAGAGACACGTTTATGTCTCATTCACCCACAGGTCCACCTGCACTCCAACAGATTGCTCCTGAAGGCATCAGGTCAGGCAGTCTTGTCAGTGTCTCACTGAAAATAAACAAGCTGTTTAACCAAAAAAATAAATGTCAGTCAGTGGGATTTTCTGCTATAAATTCTCTTTGTTCGAGGATTTATTCATATTTTTTCTCCCCACCGCCCTGCAGGGATGGAGACTATTTCGGTTCCACTGGAAAATAACAGTCAATTGCACACGAGCCATCGGGTCTGTCAGAGTAAAGTTTGTGGCGACAGGTGAGCTGGCAGTGTAAAACATCCGACTGCAGCAGCTGCTGCAGGAAATACTGTGACACGTATCATTTGTACCGTATTCACACTCTCATATCAGTGAATTCTCTCGATTTCATATGAAATCCCACTTATTAATTGTGGAGAAAAACAAACAATAAGCAAAGAGATGATATTGATCTCCTCAGACGGCTGCATGACAAGTCACAAAGTTGTAAAAAAAAAAAAAATTGTAACCACAGATTCTTGGATTGCAGAAGCTATTCCAGCCAATAATAAGCAGCATCACAGTCTGTAGATTTCCCTGGTGGTCCTCCAGAACATAATCCTCCTCCTCCTCCTCCTCCCCCTCCTCAGGGTGGAGACTGTCGACTGTGGGGATGAGGCTGCATCATGGCTCTCAGACTTCCTTGGACAGCCATGCCGCCTGATAAGACAAAGCCCTGATTTTAACCGTGACATGAAGAAGAGGCCGAGCGGAGGTACCTAGACAAGCATTTGACCTGCTCTGCCCCCAGCTCTTATTTCTTCATGCTGGACTTATCTGTATCACTGCACACCAGAAATCCAAGGTCACATATTCCAACTAATGCCGCCTGCTTCTGGCTGTGACCTTCAGCTGGCCACTTGGAATTTTTTAGTTCACTTTTGCTTTTGCAAGTTAGTCCGTTTAAAAGCATCATGTGAAAGAAAATTACGCTCGGTGATATTATGGTAGATGTACTTTATTTTTATGGAGCCTTTCTTCTGACCACTCCAAAGCACTTACCAGTGCATGTCAACATTCACCCATATACACTGAGATGACCACTTTGACAGGTGCTGTTCATCTACATGTACCATCGGGGATATGTCAAATGAGATTTTGATGTAGCTATTCGTCAGTTTTATTCACCTACTTCAGTTTTTGTGTCATGGTTGGTAGTCCTCCGCCTGTGAATGAGCTCCGTCAAGTCTGGGAAAATTACCCCGATTACGTCTAAGCTCGGGCTTTGAGACAAGTTTTCAACAGAGAGCCTGCGTTACGATCTGGCCGTTTGAAAAGACGTGGGTCTTTACCAGCCGGGGAGGATCAAACAAAGAGATGCTATCGTGTTGCATGATGGGAAGTGTGGGCTCCGGTGCTTTTGACTCAAGCTAAGGAACAGGATTTAGGATATCTCGGCCTCACCCAGTTTGACCAGACTTTAACTCCCTGGTCTGGGCCAAGCTCCAACAGAAATGCTGGATCCTATACATTGTCTTCATTTGACCCCATCTGACTGGTGAAGGCTGTATCTTTCAGCGTTGGTAAAGCAGATATCATGTTAAATATCTACAGCCTTTGACGGCATCATTAAGATTATTCTCTCAGCCTTTATAGAAATCTCCCTCCAGAACCACAGAAGACATTATGCAACTACTTTCACGGAGTAGTAAGTGCTCACGACGAATACACAACCCCCGTGTAAACACTATGCGCTCCTTTTAATATCTATAACTCCATCAGCTTTTTGCTGGCTATGTTGCATCAGTGAGCCACACTGCTTTATTATTCAATGCACAGGGCCTGGTTTTTTGTTTTTTGCATCAATATGATGAATTGTCTTGTTCAGGTGTTTCATTCACTGGATAAAACAATTCCTACGTGGATATTTTATCTATTAACACTTTCTCAATTGAATTACTAACAACACAATATATATTGTTATTTGAAAAAAAAAAAAAAACACATCACAAGGTCCATTTAGCAGCTGTTCTGGAGCTTTTGATCGTATCACCCAGCAGATGGAGCTTGCCCGGTGGTCATTGAATTGTAGATGCTCAAATTTACATTTTCAGAGCATTTCAAGGATTTCTTGTTGACTCGAAAGTTGATTTTTACTGTGTAAAATTGCGTGCACTGCGATAGAATATTTTTGACCCACCCCGAGTTCATGTGTGTTGAATTGTGAGTGCACACTTTGATTAAAGTTGACATATTTACAGCCACTCTTTTCCACCCTCTGTGTTAGAGCAGAGCCTCTGTGAGGACGTGGGCTTCACAAACCAGAGCTCTGAATGCGTTCTATCCAATCTAACAAATCACTGGGGTAATGGGAACGTCTTTCCCCCTCTAGCTGCCACCTCCGCGTCCCTCTCCCTGGTGAATGAAGCGCAGTATCTCATGATCAACCGTGCCAGCGTGGAGCTCATTCACAAACTAATGAGCAGCAGGTTTGAACACATGATGTGCTATTCACAATACAAAACACATCGGGATCCGTCGACGGCCGGATCATTTTGCGCGGCGCTGCAAAGTAACATGCAATTTCCACACACTCCCCTTTTTTCCTCTCAGGCAGGACGACACCGAGGGCGATCAGCTCTTTGACACACAGAATGTCATTAGCCGCTTCCGAGCCAATTTAGTCATCGCTGGAGTAGAACCATTTGAGGAGGATAATTGGCCACACTTGATTATTGGCAACACTCGATTCGCGGTGAGCTGACACTTTGAGATACATGAAATGTTCAAAGGCTTTATAAAACCAGATTCCTCAACCAAAAAAAATGACTCATTAACCCCCGAAGTTCGCAGGTCAGTGTGGAAGGTGCCAGATGATTGGAGTGGACCAGGAGACCGGGACCAAAACAAAAGAGCCGCTGAAGACTCTGGCTGCGTACCGCAACGGGAAGGTCAGTCAGAAACGGTGTGCTTCGTGTGGCGATGGGTGGGGTTACAACACATGTGCATGAAAAGATAAACCACTCTGCCTGTCATTTTGTTTTTAAGGTCACATTTGGTGTTTACCTGAGCCATCAGCTGCAGGAGGGCTCCACTAAAGCCAGCGTCCTCTCTGCTGGGTCCCCGGTGCTGCCGGAGCCACACGGCCCGTGAAGCGGCCATCCATCCTCTTTATTTATTTCCGGTGACATATTTGGTCGTTTCCTGAACACTGTGGACAGTTTCTATAGATGCTGCTCTTTTTATTTGTCCTCTCAGGTGTCAAATTCATGCAATAAAAGTGGATATGAAATATTAATTGCATGGGGGGGGGGAATGTATAACTGTTATTTGAACCAGAACACATCAGCCTTGGAGGAATGGTCGCTGCTCGTCATACTAACTTCCCAGACAGAGCTCCCTCTTGTTTATTCCCACGGAGGATTATTTCGCTATTAATTCCAAACACGCCTCTGCTGTTCCTGCTGCCATAAATCTATATTACATATATACACATGGCTCCCTGTAATGGGGAACCTACCAGACACCCTCGGAGTGACCTGCTTGTACGTAAAGTGCAGATGTTCTGTCGTGGTTTGCCTGTAAACTTGTTGCTCACCCTGTGTGTCCGAAGGTTATGTACCGCCATGTTTGCCTGTATGTGGATGCCCACGTCTGAATGCATGCTGCATAGAAATGAAAGGTATGGACAGATTGGTGAAGGTAGATAAAACCAAAGAAAATGTAATAGAGGCTGACAAATTAAAGGAAATGTTGGACAGCTTCAGTTCTCTATTGATTTGAGCTCTACAGGAGGGATCTTCCAAAAATCCCATATGTTATTATTTTTTTTCAGGATATGACTCAGCATTTTCAGTTTTCCCTTTTACATAATATGTCACTAATTACCTTCCTCTCTGCACACACACTGCAGTCTGTGCAGACGTCTGTGACTGCACTCAGCTGCGTTTAAGGTGGCGTCACACACGTAACGTGTACTGTACTTTGTAACAAGCGGTGTCAAGCGGTGCCACCTTAAATAAAATAAAACATCCAGGTGCCTCCCCTTCCGCGTTACTAGACGGTTCTGTAAACTCACAAGTGACAGAAAAGCTGCCGAACTGGGCCGCGTAGTTTACTTGAGTATCACTGACACTTACACGATGAGGAAGAGGGTCGTGAAACCGGATCCTTCATCCTCCAGCCGAGTCCAGGAGTCCGCCAGAGTCCAGACGGAGGGAGCACCGTGAGTTCACTAGCTTCATTTAACGTCACTTTTTTTAATTCGCATAAGCGCTAGCTTACTTACTGTTAGCTTACTTTGGCGTATCCATGGTTACACTACAGACTTTATTAAGGAGTACTTCCCTCTAACCTGCGTTTATAAGTTTATGATGGCACTTCTGTGATGGTTCAAACAATCTGAAATGTTTAAAAGTAGAAGAGAAGCAGTGATACAGATATGAGAGAACATCCTGAGTAAACAACACAAAGATACTACTGTAAATACTACTGATTAAGTTGTTACCATTGGAATGTATGTGTATTAAATACATAATACATATTTAAAAATAATCAAGTAATGTGAATTTATTATGTGTGAACAACACAAGGAAGTGTTTGTGGTCAAGTCACAACTTATTAACTGGGTTAACGTGGATGTTTTACAGATTATTTATTTACACGAGGAGGACTAGAACATTTATTTATTCTGAGTCAAATTTTCGGGGGGAAAAAATTTAAAGCAAATAATAAAGTAAACACAATTTGATGGCTGTTAAAATAAACGACCCCATATATATATATATATATGTGTGTATATATATATATTTAGCCCTCTTGCAGCGTGGAGAATATCCGTCTTCCACCAAAGTGCTCTTCTGGCTGATTAGAGTGTTAATGGAGGGGGCGGGGTGTATTGTCCCTTAATTGGCAATAGTCTGAATGGCATCCTTTTTTCCTGCTGTTGCCTTTAGGGAGTCAAGAGTGATTCCAGTGACAGCCGGCCTTCTCCATCAGATCATTCAGTTCCTCCTCGCATATTAACGCTGCGACCACAGGCTGGTGGGACATGTGCAGCTCTGTACATGCCAATGGGCTGGAGCCTCCATCCCCCGTGTGCATCTGCTGTTGGACTCTTCCAGCGCTCAGATGCATTTCAGTGTGTGGTACAAGGCCATAGCCATGGAGGGAGCATTGGGGGGGGCATATTCATAATTACAGCCTTGGTGTGGTACGTCAGCGAGTGAACACATCACCGTACTATGACCTTTCAGTCAGTCATCAGCATTTCCACTTCAAGCACCTCACAGTTGCTGAGTCATCCAACAAAAAAAAAGGCCTGAAACTGAAATAAAGCAGAGCTGGAGCTGGAGTCAGATGCAAAGTGGATGAAGAGGAGGGATGTGAAGCTTCTCTATGTCGATTTGGGTCTTGTGACGAGGGATTGGACCACATAGGAGTTTATCGCAGATTGAGATAAAATAACACTCACAAAATGTCGCAAAAAGTCGACTTCGCTATCTTGGTAGAGAAGTGAAAATTATCCGATAGAGCAGGCTCACAAAATACTATCTTTTAAATTTTAATCATACCTTATTTTTCATTTACGATCTTCACTTTTGATGAATTGCTATTATTTTTGGCCAGGATAATCGCAACAGGAAATGTTCATATGACGCGTTGGGACTGGACAAGTGTCCATCAGGGAGTGTGAGCTGATCTGGCCTTGAAGAAGGGAATTAAAATCACCAATAATAATAAAAATGCTGTCTTTTTTCACTCCTTCCATAATAGTGAGCTATACAGCTTTTCCAATTCACTCGTGAATATTTACAATTTCACCTCGATCAACTCCCATCTTCCACCTGCCTTTACCGACCCACGGAAAGTAAGATCAGCCAGCCAGTCGTCGTATTGATTGTATTCCACTCTCTGTTCTCAGGTGGCGATGGTGGCTGAAAAGAGGCGTCGTTGCCGTCTTCATTTTGGTGCCTTTCTTGCAGAGATCACTCCCAGGATTAATCCAGCACATTGTTCACACTCAAAGAAGTAAGTCAGTTCCCTCTCTGCCTCTGGGGAGGTCTTAACATCTTCAAGTTGCTCACAACAAAAGGCCTCACCTCTCTTCCTTATCCGTTCGTAGTCAGGGTGCCGTTCTTCGTTGACCTCGGCCAACCCGCTGATCTCTCCCTTAATCACACCATCAACATGTACTTAACATCAGAGGAAGGGATCTCCCTCGGCGTGTGGTGAGCGTAAGCCAAGTTCAACAGTTTTTATCTCTTTTCCTGGAGTAGATGATAATGACTCGGTGATTGGTCGTGTCTATAAGTGGTTGTGTTATTTTGCTCAAGGCACACTGTCCCTGAAAGTCAGTGGAAAGAGGCTCAGGGGAAGGACTCGACGTGGTACCAGAACACTTTACAGGATGGAAGTCCTGTTTTCATATATCTTCATGGCAACACAGGCACAAGGTATGATAAATAATGCATTTCAATTCAAGTTTGTGCCCCCGGAGAAGCAGAGAGGAAAAAGTTCCACACAGCTAGATATATGTGGGTTTAACACTTGTGTCGTCTGGGAATCGTTCCGACAGGGCAGAAACTCATCGGGTGGGAGTGGCAAACGTGAGTGATCACCGGCACAAATGTGTTCATCTTTTGAAGGTCCAATAAAGATATGCAAGCCTCAATTGCCACTCTGATGACAAATAAGCGTTATGTGTCAACAGGTATTGAGTGCGCTGGGTTACCACGTGCTGGTGCCCGACTACAGAGGTTGGTGAAAATTAAGATTTATGACCCTTCTCCTCGACATATTTTCCATCTCTACGCTTCTTTGCCTTCCTATTGATTGCAACACGCAACCCTTCTCAAATTGATTTCATATCATTTGCAGGCATAAGCTCACTGTAGAGTAATGCACTTGTGGTTAATGAGTTGTTTGTTGTTAAGGCAGTCCAAAGAGAGCGGTTCAATTTAAGGTCAGTCTGGTGCAGTTTCCCTCTGAGTGGCTGCCACCTGGTGGCCGTGAGGAGATTCTCTGTGATCCGTCGGCGAGCTGTAGTTGATGTGAGACACTCTGGCAGGGTTTGGAGATTCCACCGGGGAGCCGACTGAAGCCGGTTTGACCACTGATGCCCTCTACTTGTACAGCTGGGTGAAAGCACGCAGCGGAAACAGCCTGGTGGTCATCTGGGGACACTCTCTCGGCACCGGGTCAGTCAGGAAACACTCACAGTCTGCAGCACTTTCCACTCTTAAGACAGGTTAAAAAATAACCAGTCACTGTTGCAGCCATGGTGTGGATGTAGACCGCAGGCATGCCTGAATTATGAAACGTTAATCTTTGATGTAATGGCCTGCAACATTTACACTTTTGCTATGAAGAAGAGCTCCGCACCTATAAACGCTAAAATGTTAGTTACAGTTTTATGCAATCCATCAGAGATTAGATCAGATTAGTTACACACCGTGATATATACTATCACCGTCGTCTAGATGAGAGTAGCAGATATTAACAGAAAGACTAAAATACAGATGAATATATTATATAATGTTATAGAGGAATCTTGATACAAACGTCAGATCTCATCATATTCAATACAACCATGTGATGTGATAAGATCGTTTTTAGGAAATGCAAAAAAAGGAAAAATCCATAGTGAATGATGTTATTGACAAAGGGCTCACATTCATGACAGAAGTGGTTGAAATTAGCCAACAGCGACAGTAAAGTCCTCGCTGTCAGGAACCGCTGAAGAGGAAACTGTTATTGTGAAGTGAACACAGCATGGTGAGACTGAGGGTGTTGCTCTTGTGTGCAGAGTGACCACTAACAGCGCAGTAAAACTCAGCGAGCGAGGTAGGTCTGGCCACCTGTGAATCTTCACAAACAAAAATCTCCAACACCTCGGGATGACGATTATTTCCTTCGTGTTTTCAGGAGAGCGTTTCGATGGCGTGATACTGGAGGGTGCGTTCAACGCTGCTCGACAGCACATACCGGGTTTTGTTTTCGCCTGGGTAAACTCACTCATTCTAAGTGTGTTTGTATATTTAAGTATCTGTACTCTCATTCAGCTCATCTGGGCTGGAAACGGAGAACAAGAAAACTGTGTTATTAAACATAAATTACAAACCTGTAAATAATCACATCAGCAACAGCACATTGATATTTGGGTTATTCATTTCATATGGCTGCGTCTACATTACGCAGAACATTGACATGTTTTTTTTCTCTCTTTCTGTTTGAAGTATTACTGGAAGTTTCCGGGATTAGGGTATTTATTCCCAGAGCCATGGGCAGAAAACAAGGTTGTCTTTCCTACTGAAGAAAAGTAAGTAAGACGGTTAAATATGAATATAAATATTATTCATAATTATATAGTATTATGTATATGTATTTATATATATATATATATATTACAGAAAGAAAACTTTTGAAGTTAATCCACAGCCATGGTTGACTAAACGCCTCAGGTGCCACAACAATAAGAACATTTTATACTCAGAGCATCAATAATCAACAACATATTCCTGTTTCTTCCACAATAAAAGTAGGAAATGTTGACTTTTGGATTAAGTGTGTAAAACTACAAGAATAGTATATTATACACATTAACAAGTATATGTATTAACATAATTACATTACATAAAAGTTCCACGAGCAACACAAAGCAGAGTTGCTCGTAGTCAAGTCACCGCTGCTGCTGGTTTTATAACTCGGGGACGGGACTTAATGTGGCATGCAACCACTTTTAATGGCTTCATATGTGTTTTTTTGTTATTCTGCAGTTTGAAGAAAATGAGAAATCCAATCCTTTTCCTTCACTCGGAGGACGATCACCTGGTTCCCATTCAATTTGCTAAACAGGTATTACCGGCTTCGAAAGCTACTTTTCATCTGATAAACAGTTTAAACTGAGGTGGTATTATTTCCCTTACACGTGTAACTGAGTAGTAGCTCTTTTGTTTTGGTTAATGGGAACTTTTCTTTGCTTTTGTCTGCCAGATGTATGAGGTAGCAGTAAGTGCCCAGAATGCAGAGCGAGTCAAGCTGGTGTCATTCGACGGTTCTCTGGGGTATCTGCACAATGGCTTATATAGAGACCGCCATCTGCCTGACATCATAAAGTGAGAAAACATTTTACTACTGACGCTGGGAAGTGATTATGTGCCGGTGAAATATGCATCCGTTTTATTTCTACTTCGTGTGTATTTCTGTCTGCAGGACGTTTGTGCAGTCGCTGTGATGTTGGACGGACGACCGGAGCAGAAAATAATCAAGCCGGACTTCATCACTGATCATACGCTATATATGTTGCATTACTATGTGATTTACTTTGAATGTCGTATGTCTGAGAATGCCCAAAATAATCAATATTTTTATAAGAATGAATGGGGGAAAAATGCAGGAAAATTGATATTCCAATTTGTATTTCTCCATTTGTGGGTGATTCACTCTCAATTATCAGAAGCAGCAATAGCAATCCCTTTGGAAATGTGATTTGTGTGAGCCATCGTTGCAGCAGGCGCCCTCTGCTGGACATTGTCGGTCGGTGACAATGCTCATCCATAACACTGAATAATGAGTTTGGTAATCCAAGGCTTAAGATGTCTCCAGGACAATCCAAGGACCACAGCTGTCTGTGTTTTTAGAAAGAAAAATAAATACATTTCAGACAGAATATATATAACGCCATAGTGTGTTAAAAATCTCAGTACATATATCATTAAATACAGTAAATTTGATGTCAACCTGCAGTGCATTAATCTGCCATGCAGAGTTTGTGTAACTCATCTTTACCTCTTTGTAAGTTCACAGTGAATTGGCTATGATTCATTCAGGGACATGTAGCACCATTTAACGTTGCCTTGAGTCTGTTCAACCACTTGAGTTCTTATAAGGAAACCTATGGTGGCTAAAGAGTTGTTACACTCCACACCACGCTTGGAAAATGTGCTTGATCATTGTACCGGTGTCACAAATATATATTTTTTCTTTCATACATTCAAATCTCATTGGAATTAAACTTTTCTTTTCAGATGTTAAACGGGTTTTAAAGCTCTAGAGCACTTGTAAATAGTCTATGAAGCCGGATTCTGTCTCCTTTGTGAAGAAGACACATCTGCAGGATGTAATCTCAAAGGGCAAATAAAATTAGATTACCTTTGAACCACAGCTTGTGAATGGAGCATTATTAAAATATAGCCCCTTTTATTATACTTGTGCGTTGTGGTTCTGATAAGAGCACTTAATGAATGACTTAGTGAAGCGAGGTCCTCGTTTGTCTTGAGTGTCCTCAGTAACCCATCTATTAACTGTAAGGTCTTTAACCTGTGGTGTTATGTTATTCCCAGAGGAGCACGGCTTTGACAACGCGTGAAAAGTGAGTTATTGTTGTACTTCCGGGGCCCTCGCGGGAACTCATCAAACACTGAATAGACCTGTTTGTTGTGTGTGTGTGTGCGCGCGCGAGATCGTGTTTCATGCACCAGCTCTGTCAAAGGTGAGGGGGAAGCTCCAGTCTTGGCAGTCGGATGACGTGGCTGAAGGTTGCGGACGATCCAGCGCCGCGGAGTTTTTTTAGTCACCGGTTGGTCCACCGCTTTCCACTGTGACTGGCGGCTGCGAGTCACGTGGCTCCGTTCGGCCAATCCGGCGCGCGTGCGGCGTGCGTACGCGAATCGCTTACGCCATATGCGTACGAGAAGCATCCCTAAAATTGCCTCTGTCATACAACCAGGAAGAAGGTGGGATAGCTCTAACGAAGCTAACACCCCCCCAGTCTTTCTGCATACTTTCTCCAGAAAATAATGGGATCTTCCAGGTGGAAGGTAGCGGCGGCGGCGGTCCTCCTCGCCATGGCGGCCTCGTTATTACCTGCCGACGCAGACGAACACGAACACACGGTAAGACGGCGGTTTGAGAGGCCGGATGAAAAAAAAGGGGGGAGCCTTGAAAAATAATGGACGTTTGTGTGCCCTTGCTAACTGTGTAGCTGCGGCGGCTAGCCGCCTCACAAGAAAGGCAGAATTGCGGACACGGACAGGTGTAACCCGCCGGGTTATTACGTCGATTCCCGGCCGAGCTAGCACAACCGAGATCCGCGTTCAGTTAGCTCGCTAACTTTATCGGCCTTAAGGTGCTTACGGCGCTAACGTTCGCCTGCTAGCCGTTAGCACGTCTTCCCCACTGCTCTCTCTTCCAACAAGAGCTTTTTTTTTTTTCTTGAGTGGACCGGTCGGAAACTGCGCTCAAGTTATGCTAGCTAGCTAGCTAGCTAGTTAGCTGTTGAACCAAATCAAAACTACTGCGTTTAAGATGTTTAGCCTCTAGCTAATCCAGACAAACAGGATCTCTCTTCCCCTGATTGATGACTGCGATGGTTGTTGTATCAGCCAGCGTTGCATTATGAACAGAAACGCCGGTTAGAAACGTCAGGGCCTCTCTCTATGTTTCCTGTCTCTTCCTTTTGGTTTTTATTGCAGACAAAATGCACTAATTAAAACCAATTAACACGCAGATAACGTGCATTGGATTCTTCTCCACGTAATGGAGCTGTCTCTGGCTGTTATAATTGGTGTGTATTAAAATGATATGACACACACTTCCTTGACCGTGAGCCAACACTTCTTCTTTTTATATTTATATTTATATATATATATTAGTGTCACAGCAGCAATCATTTACATTTAACATACACTTTCTTACGTTTGCATGAATTTTAATGCAATAGTCTCAGTGTTAGTTTAGGCATCTTTTCTTTTTTTAATCACGTATCTTAGTTTTAACCCCCCATGTTTGCACATTAAAAGGGCACACTTACTAAAATGCCTAATCAGCTGCTATATGAAACCAGTAGGACTAGAAGAACTGGTGTGCCGTACCCGGACCTTGCAGGTTAATTTGTGGCCCTCTTGTGTTACGCTTATTATTTTTTTCCTTTTGCAGTACACAGACAAGGAGGAGGTGGTATTATGGATGAACACGGTGGGGCCTTACCACAACAGACAGGAGACGTACAAGTACTTCTCCTTGCCGTTCTGCGCGGGCAACAAGAAGACCATCAGCCATTACCACGAGACGCTGGGAGAGGCTCTGCAGGGAGTGGAGCTGGAATTCAGCGGCCTCGACATCAAGTTCAAAGGTAATTTATTTGCCATCACAACTTTTCACCTGTTGAGTAGACGATAAGCTGATGTTGTTGTTTTTTTTTTTAACCTTTTCTACCCAAAACAACGTGGTGTTTTTTATGATCCCTGTAGATGAAGTCCTGCAGACGACGTATTGTGAAATTGATCTGGATAAAGCCAAACGGGACGCCTTTGTTTACGCCATAAAGAATCACTACTGGTACCAAATGTACATAGACGACCTGCCCATCTGGGGTAAGTGATGCTTTATTTATTTAAAAACTCATCTATGAATCGGGAGTATAAATGTAGTGTTGTCTATCTGTGAAATAATGTAAATGATTGAAACCAGTTATCAATCAATATTTGAATTTTTTTGTGACACCTCTACAACTCACCGTATTGATGCATTTGCATGTGGAAAGCGTCTTTTGACTGTGAAGAGCTCCATTGTTGTTCTTCGCTGTCATTTCAGACTCTTCTCAATACCGTAACTCAAACAAGCCATAGGTGTGTGTGTGTGTGTGTGTGTGGTTGGGCACTTGCATACGTGGTCATAGTTTATACAGTGGTGCTGCTCCTACCTCAAACATAGATGTCAGCTGGTGTTGTTGGTAGTGGGTGGGGCATTTTCTCAGACAATTCTCTGTGTTGTATGATGCATACGCATGCCTTTTATCATAATAAATAAATAGAGACTTTGACCCCGTGTCCGGTTTTGCCAGTGTAACCACAGTGTGCTTACCGTGTCTGACAACGATGTCCGAATCAGCACACCTGTTGTTGATCTCTTTACGAACCCAACACGTTTGCAGCACCGCCGTTTATTACACAGTCTTAAGTACTAGACTTATGAGAGGAATTTGTTCATCACAATAATATGCATTTTTCCTTGGAGTACATAACCATAGTTGCTCCCAATGCCATAATCAGAAACCTGATATTCGCTAAAGAGGCAAAAGTTTAGAGCTTTATGGAAATTTTACTCAGTGACGGGTTGGTTCGTTGTTAAACAGGCGGTCGCCTGGCAGCAAAAAGGTTCCTGGTTTGATGCCCTGGTCTGGGCAGGCATTGTCTGCACTAAGTTTGCATCTTCTTCCCTGTGTTTGTGTGGGTTTCCTCCAGGTGTTTTCATTTCCGCCCCCCAAACACGATCCTCGACCAGAAAACACACACACAACCAATCAGTTAGTTGATTTAATCAACAGATCAGCTAAACTCAGTTTCTCCTCAAGTAATCACACAAAAGCACCACTCCAGATCTTGTTGTTTACCAGAGATGTCCTCATAAGTTATTCAGCATGAAATAAAGCATAAAACATCACTAATTAACTGAAAGTGGGAGACTGAAACAATCCATTGTCAACGAGGGGTCAAGCCCTGCTGAACATGTAACGTGACTTGCGTTTGATAACAACATCCAGCATATGGAACAACGATGGGAAACTGTGCGTTCGCCACAAGGGGAATAGTATTGCATTTTTATATTAACATATAAATGATTAGTCGTGAGTCCATGCGGTGGAGAAACAGGAGGATAGATATGCAGTATGGACACCGAGAATAACGGGCAGCCAATCGTGAGTTGATTGTTTTGCATCAAACTGACTGGCTCAGAGTCGGAGATTGTTTACGGTGGCCAGCAGGGACAAACTTTAATAACGGGTGAAGCCTAAAGACACTGAATGTAACATAAGAATACAGATGCTGTGACAATGTTGGTCAGTGAAGCAACTAGCACAAAAGCACAGCTGATTATGAATTTTCATATAAAAGGCTCACACCTTTCCATTTGATCCCTTCTGTAATGATCAGATGTCTAATTCAGGGCATATCAACCTGTTTTTTAAGGTATCGTTGGTGAGGCGGATGAAAACGGAGAGGATCATTACCTGTGGACGTACAAGAAACTGGAGATCGGCTTCAACGGCAACAGGATTGTTGATGTTAATCTGACCAGCGAAGGCAAAGTCCGACTCGTGCCGAACACGAGAATCGCCATGTCGTACTCGGTGAGTACTGAATGATTCGTTTCATGTGCTCACTCTCGAGCAGCGTGCATTCACGTAAACACATGAATGTAAACGTTTCCTCTCGCAGGTGAAGTGGAAGAAGTCAGACGTGAAGTTTGAAGATAGATTCGACAAATACCTGGACCCATCCTTCTTTCAGCACAGGGTGAGTTGAAACACTATATGTTTGGTTTTCTCATGCGGTGGTGTAATTGACCGGGATGGTAACTTTCTGCTGGCTCTCTGACTCTACCTGCCGCGGTGGCAGGACTCCAGCTGGGCTCTCTCTGACAGGAAGTTAGAAATCCACACCAGCTCCTGCAGCCAGTGGATGAAAATATTTGCTTCCTGCTCAGACTGCTGCAGTCAGACTGAGCCGACTGAGAGCATGGAGTTTAAAGAGCAGTGTTTGTGATTTTTAAATACCATGAAATAACGTTTTTTTCTTTTTTTTTTTTCTTTTTAGATTCACTGGTTTTCCATCTTCAACTCCTTCATGATGGTTATTTTCTTGGTGGGTCTGGTGTCCATGATTCTGATGAGAACACTAAGAAAGGATTACGCCAGATACAGCAAAGAGGAGGAAATGGATGACATGGTATGTTTTTATTGGCTTGGCAGTTTCTTCTCGAGCACATTTATTTGTAATCTTGTCAGGTAAGACAACATTTATTTATTTTTTGCCTGTCTGCCTCCCTGTGCACCATCAGGACCGGGACCTGGGAGATGAATACGGGTGGAAGCAGGTTCACGGTGACGTGTTTCGGCCGTCCAGCCACCCTCTGATATTCTCCTCGCTGATCGGCTCCGGCTGCCAGATCTTCTCCGTCTCCCTCATCGTCATCATCGTCGCCATGGTGGAGGATCTCTACACAGAGTAAGTGGTTGGCTGCCTGCTGGGCCGGAATATCAGATATTTTATCACCTGTCTATTAATGTCATTAAAACCATTTAGCTAATCAAAATATGTAACACTGGTAAAGACTTCATTTTGAGCTTTTTTTTTTCTTTTGTAATGAAAAATTGCAGCACAGGGAACTTAGATGGAATTGGATTAAAAAATGTTTCAGGTATTTTAAATTGCTGTAGAGGCCTAAGTGTAATTGTCTGGATGGAATATAGAAAGGTACACAGGCCACGGGTCTGATCAGCCTCGGTCGGGTCGCCTGGAGGAGGCTGTCTGTTCTAAGACCCAGTGAGCATGTCATTTGTAAATATTGCGTCTCAGAAAAGACATCTTTTTTTCGTGAACATCCAATTTAGTAGAAAAGGAAACATTATAAAAGAAACAAGTCATTTGTAAGTAATATGGTCAGTGTAGGGAAACTCTATGAATATGAAATACCAGTTTCCAGGAGGATAAAGCTCGTCCACGGTGGATTTCACACGGCTCCACTCATATCATGTTTGTCTGCAGGAGAGGATCCATGCTGAGCACAGCCATTTTCGTGTACGCCGCCACCTCTCCTGTCAACGGCTACTTTGGGGGAAGCTTGTATGCAAAACAAGGAGGTAATAAAATGTATCGCACGTGGACTGTTGGCCTTATTTCCCTTGAGAAGCCTCCACCATTGACTCACATGGTGCTTTTTTTTATTGTCCGACTCATACAGGCAGAAGATGGATTAAGCAAATGTTCATCGGGGCCTTCTTGATCCCAGCCATGGTGTGCGGTACCGCCTTCTTCATCAACTTCATCGCCATCTACTACCACGCCTCCAGAGCCATCCCATTCGGCACCATGGTGGGTTTGACACAGTAACACACCTCCCTAAAAAAACACACAGAGCTGTGGGGAACATGAGTCAACGGCTTCGGTTTATCTGAGCGACTGTGCTGCAGTGTGCTGGAAGTGATATGGTATTTTGTTTTTATCAGTCATGGAGCCTGCAGACTGGCTGAAGTCATGAGAAAGTATTCAGTCACGAGTGTTTACACTGCGTCTCACATGCTGTAGGTTCTTAAAAAAATAAGTTTCTATGCATCAGGCTGGAGAATTTTGCCTCATTTGAACATTAAAACTAGATCACATCCTATAAAACACATTCCAAACGACTCCCCTGACTCAGTTTTTTAATTGCAGACAGCTGTTAGTTAGCTCAGCACTCTGCATTTATGTCTATCAGCACAACATTGGAGCCGTCGTAAGTGTAAACAAGCAAACATCTTGAAATCAAGTCACGAAAAAAAACATTTTACAACAGCATCAGCCAAACTTATCACTTCAACGGACATGGAAAAGATCTGGACAGTTTGTTTTCTTCTTCTTTTCTGGACGAATGTGAAAATCATCTTAGAATAGCATAAGCCTGGATGCGTTGTTATGAGGATTATAGGGTTGGCTCGGTATCCGGGTTCACCGGTTCGGTTCGGTGTACGGGCTAAACCGGATTAATTTATGCTCAAACCGGTTGAACTTGTCCTTATGACACGTTCTGGAAAATTAAAAAACATCAGTGACCCGTGCTGACGGCGTCACGGCACTAAATCCAACATGTCTTTAATTAGTAAGAAGCAGCAATAATAACGAGTGATTAAAATAATATTGTGTTTTATAAATGGATCAGCGCGTGTCTGAGTTGGCCGCTGTGCAAAACGAGCAAAAGTGCACCTTTTCACCGTTGTTTTGAAGCCACAGGATAACGCCTAGTGGGAAAGGTCGGTATCACCGGTTCAGTCTGGTCTTTGGCTTCGTATCAAACCGGTTTGAAAATGTTTAAACCGGCCCAAGCCTAGAGGATTATGAAAAACCTGTTACTCAAGAGATCATCTGGATTCTTGCAATGTCCTGAGATAGAAATCTATTTTGTCAGCCTTCCAGTAATGTTTGCTTGCCTGAAAAACGATGGCGGCTCCTTTTTTTAAGGTTTTAAGTTTTTAAGGTTAGCATCGACGCTGCAATAGCATCAGTAATATCAGAAATGGAAAGTTTTTATTTATTTATCCTGCTTTTAAAGAAGAGCAAATACTGACACTGATTACTTTTTTTAAGGCAAATATGTTTTCACTCTTCTCCCGACTGGTTTGACAGATTGTTCATCCAGTCACCACTTTTTTAAAGTGCCTGCCCTTTTAGAGCTCCAACGCCTCTGAAAACGTATTTCAGTGAATTTAATGTCATCGAGCCGAACGGAACATTCCCGAGATGCAGTCAAAGGACCGTTGAGATAAATGATGGGGGATCTGATGGCACCCTGGATGTTGGACCGCCCAGTGGAATATTAATAATGTTTCCTGCAGGTCGCCGTCTGCTGTATCTGCTTCTTTGTCATTCTGCCGCTGAACCTCGTGGGAACAATCCTCGGGAGGAATCTGTCCGGCCAGCCGAACTTCCCGTGCCGAGTGAACGCCGTGCCGCGACCCATCCCCGAGAAGAAATGGTAAGCTTGAAAGTCCTACAGTACATGTACACTATTCTCTCTCTTACAAAACGGAGGAAAAAGCTGTAATATCCAGCAAATTTGGTGGGATTTGTGCAAGATTTGTTAAAACGTGTATTCAGTAATCATCTCCGGTTCTACTGAGCAGCATTCAGATGTAGTTTTCAACTTTTTGTAGTGTGACGTGTCGGGTCTGTGTTCAAGTGTTGCTCTCCACACAAACTCTTTGTCTGATGGAAAACTAGAGTGTATTAACATTTCCAACCTTCTGCTGAGCGCGGTGAGCCGCTGCCAACAGGAAATGACTGATGTGACTTCAGGCCGCTGTCGAACTTTGCCTAGATTTCCAATCTGTGTTTCTTTTCTTCTTTTTTTTTTAAGTTTCCTTCTAATGACACAATAAACCTCTGGCCTGGAGGAGGAGGGGGGCTCAGACCAGTTGTATACAGTGTTTAGTCTGCAAAGTCATTAATTTGTTGAACCTTGTGTGTCAGGTTCATGGAGCCAGCTGTCATCGTCTGCCTCGGAGGAATCCTTCCATTCGGCTCCATTTTCATTGAAATGTAAGACTGTAATACTTTAATACTGTACGGTGGTTTACAAGCAATGTATTTTACTTCTAATACCTGTATGATTGAAGGAAATGACAATACTGACATGGATATTCAGTGGTGTGTATATTAATCCTCAATGTTAAATGATTTGTTCTTAAAAACTGAACTGAAGAAGCATCACATGACTGTTATGTCATGATTAAGACTTAATCATTAATACTGATGTACTCAATATCTTATAATAATATTATAGATCATTAGATTCTGCTGGCAAAATATTCATACAAAGTTAGTTCTTCTAGTTTGTGAAGCTTTGAATGATTTAATTTGCTTTTTTAAGTAGAATATGTGGAAGTTTTGTTCCCAGATATAAGCTGTTGAAATTAATTAATGAGTTGTTTTTATTGACATCTGTTTGAACGTTTGCATTCAAGAAAGTGTGGAAAAGTTGATTTAAAAAAACTTTCTTTTCTCACATTTTACAGTGTAAACAGACTCTCACTGGCTTTGTTGTTCAGGCACACATGGGGCGACTTTCACAAACATGGACTGTCAGGGATCAGGACTTAGTGGTTTACTGTAACGCTTGTTACGTCCTGGAAGACGGAGCTGCATCGTAAATCTCTTTATGCAGGAAAAGAGAAGGTGACGTGTTTTCTGTCCCCGTTCTTCCTCAGGTACTTCATCTTCACGTCCTTCTGGGCCTACAAAATCTACTACGTGTACGGCTTCATGATGCTGGTCCTGGTTATCCTGTGCATTGTGACCGTGTGCGTCACCATCGTGTGTACGTACTTCCTGCTCAACGCCGAGGACTACAGATGGTGAGCATGCACACGCTTTACAGTGTCGACTTTTCTCCCTAATGTCCAAGTCCTACTTAAACACAACTAGTGGGAACCGCAAGTAATTTGTATATAAACGGGCCTGTAAACCACATGTTCATCACTCCCTAATCAAGAGCTGACGGATATGTTATTATGATGATGAAGCCTCTAACCTTTTACTTACTTTTGTCTTCTCTTTTCTAGGCAATGGACAAGCTTCCTCTCCGCTGCATCCACTGCTGTTTATGTTTACATGTACTCCTTTTACTACTACTTCTTCAAAACTAAGTAAGTTTTAGACTTACTGCACACGTAAACATGTTTTTTAAGCTGTACTTTGATGAAACGCAACATTGCAGCTGTGAATATGACACTTTTATTTATTTATTGTTACCAGATCTATAAAAATCTGGATTGTGTGGTTAAAAATCTACTATTTTTAAAATCGGTCCTAATCTTTCAGGGTCAGTTCTGATATGAAGTCGACTGTTTCGGACGAATTAAAAACAAAAGTTAATGGCGTCTAATCAGAGCGCCCTCTGCTGCCTCATTTGACTTTTTCTGTTATTGTTCTTGTGTAGCGTTACTGTAGCAGCAGCACACGTTTTTGTGTTGTTTTTTTTTACTGGTTTGAAGCTGTCAGCAGCACATTACTATGAGTCTGTGTAGCTGAATCTCTAAGTTGTTTAATTTGATCCGTTCTGCAACGTTAGCTTGTTAATTCCACCATGTTTTCATGCTATTTAAAATGCACAAACTCAGAAGAAAGAAAATCGTGTAGCTCACATGTTGTTTTCTCCTGCTCGTGTTTCAGGATGTATGGGCTGTTCCAGACATCCTTCTACTTTGGCTACATGGCCGTGTTCAGCACCGCCCTCGGAATCATGTGTGGTGAGTCTGCTTGTTCAAATACTCATCGCTCTTTGACAAATAATAGATTTGGCTTCTATAATCTTAAAATGAATTAGACTTTTTTTAGAAAAACGGTCAATAAGCTCTTGAATATGTGGTGGCCGTTTCTAAAAGATTGAGCCTAATGCAAAATAAGTATCCACAGCCTAAAGTGACAGTATGTAGGATTTAGTGCCATCTAGTGGTGAAGTTGCAGATTGCAAACGTCTGAATACCCCTCCCTTTCCAAGCGTGCAGACCAACTTAGCCCACGGCTTCTCGGACTCCATGTAAACCAGTTGGACCGGCTAGACAAAACGCAACAGAATATTCATTTTAGACTTTTTATTTGTATTTTTGTTTATTTCTGAGATTTTCGTCTCACAGAAATTCAATCAGATGAAGGTTCTTAAATCAAACACGTGTTTATATGCCAAGACACAAATCCTAGTCCTTCTCCACAGCGTTTCTTCAGCTTGAAGTGCAGTTTAGTCGACGTTCCCTCAGCAGCCCCGAGACAAACTCATCCCTCAGCCTGAACAGTAATGCGTTTTTTCCCTCTAAGGCACTTTTTAGTGGCGCTTTCTCTCCATGCACTCGCTCCTACCGGAGCCTTCTGGGTTTGTCGGATGTCTGACTGCTCATTTTGAAGACGTGTAGGATGTATCGTTATTACTGGATGCCTTCGCCGGTAATCATTTCAGCCTGTGATGGATTTCCCTGCGACTGCAGAAACTCACAGCACGTTTGTTTTCCAGGTGCCGTCGGATACATGGGGACAAGTGCCTTTGTGAGGAAGATCTACACAAATGTGAAAATCGACTAAGAAGCGAAGCAACACAGGGATATTAACGCATTTTTGCCTACATGTATCCTGAAAGACGGCGGGCACAAGTCATTCTTTATTCCTTTTTTTTTTTTCTTGCAAAGAGATCGAGAGAATCTCACTTTGTACGATGTAGGTTTTTGTTTTTTTCCCGTTTTCGAATGAATTTCAACGCCGCAACTCAGAGCGAGAAGCAAATCTGCGGAGGAGATGTGAAACACAAGGTTCTGTTTTTATCAGTTGCTTTCAAACCAACGTTGGGGCAAATGTTTTAAGGCTGACACGGCTTCTCTTTTCCGACCCAGTCCCACCTGAGACCAGAGAACATAAATGTTTGTTGATGGAACGGTGTAGCTCTCTTCAGTGAAGAGGCCTAAGTGTATTGAAAGCCTTTTTTCTTCTTTTTTTGTCGGGTCAGAATATTGGAGAGTTGGGTTTTGCGCCCGTGTTCCGACTCTGATTTCTATTTTGTATTCTTGAATCACTCGCTAATACACAGTGCGTTAGTTTGTTTCTGATTTACTTCCACCGCAGAAAGATGTTTAAAAAAAAGCTGTCTCCCCCATTTTGACGATTCTTAATCCCTGTTACAGTAGCAATCCATCCAGATGTTGAGGGAGATTTTAGTCCTGCTGTAGTTTACTGTACAGACGAGAACAGAGGGACTGACCAACGGTTGAGGTACAGTAAATTAAAAAAAAAAGGAAGAGATTTTTAAAATGGATGTTTGATGTGATCCCATTTCCCCGTTTGGTCGGGGTTTTCTTAATGTTTGGGTTTGAATGAAGTCTACTTGTAAAGATAATATATGGACGGGTGGGAGTGTATATAACCTCAATGTACCTTTAGATGTAGATCCCAAATGTATTTTCGTTGTACAGATTTACTACAGGGTGTTTTTTTAAAATGAATCGTTCCGTTATAAACAAACAGGGGTAACAAAAGGTTTTTCTTTGTTTGGTGCTTTGGGACGGGGCTGGTGGCGCTGTTACATCTTGCCTGAAATTGCATGAAGTTTTCACCAAACCATCTGATCATCAAATTCAACTTCAGTCAGCGCTGGCAGTTTCTGGGTGGTTTTGGTCTCAAAATGTAAAGGTACATTATGAGGCTTATGGACACTTATTATTTTTCTGATTTCATATATTATTTAAAGCTTTAATAGGCTCTACATCTTCTGGTGAGACTTTATTTCCCCCCCCCCCCCTCACGTTCTTTCGGTTGCCTAACCTGAAACATCATTTGTGAATGTCGGAGAGGAATGAGGCGATTTGCTTTGTTGCCGCAAACATACTGTACAAAGTGAAGTTTATGTACACTTAAAATCTAGATGTTTTCATAACCACACAGTGCTGCGGAGTGTTTCAAACGCTTTTCTCCATTTTTGTGTAAATACAGTATGTACCCTTCTTGTATGAAAAGTGGCAATGCCTTTTTCTTCCTTTTCTTTTTCTAATTTCCAGTTCTCCCCCACTGAAGTTGATTTTTGGCACCTCATGTTGTGTACCAATGTCTGATTAGACATTTTGAACCTGCATATTAACTTGCTGTAAAAAGAGAAAATAAACATGTTTATGTACAGGGGTTATTACGTGTGGTTCTGACTCTCCAGGGATTTTAGATCATGTGCTGTAGATGTTTTTAGTTTGTTTTTCCAGACATGTAGTGGTCGTAACAAAAAGAATGGATACAGCGAGAAATTATTAAATTGTTCAATATATTGATGGGTGAAAAAGTGCAGAATAAAACCCCTCTGGAGATGGTGCTACTTAACCTAAAACAAAAAAATATATCTTTAAATATTTTAATGTTAATATGCAACATTTTGCTATTTAATCGTTTTAATGACGATTAAATAGCAAAAACTTTTTTTTTATAACTTTATTCTTCTTACTGTGCGTTTGTGTGCGTCTGTCTGTCTTTTCGACATACTATTACTTTTTTATGACTTTTTTCGACATACTTTGAACATACAAAAAATGTCAGAAAAAAAGTAAAAAATTATATTATGTCAAAGAAGTCATAGTATAGTATTTTTTTTTTTTTAAAGTCATAGTATAGTATGTTGAAAAATACTGTAAAAAGTAATCATCAGGAAAATTAAAATACAGCCCACTATCTGGCATGTCAATCAAAACAAACAGCTTCTATTTACAAAGAATATATTTATTAGTCGGCTGTAAACAAGTCAATACAACCTTTAAGCTGTACGTGAACCGCGTACGTTTATATTTTAGGTGTACAAGTTGTGAACTTGGTCGTCTTCAGTTGACTTTTTGGAAGTACTCCTTGGATCCTTCTGGCGTCGGTTTGATCTGAAAGGCAAACCGACAGAATAGAGTTTCCACTCAGAGAAGACCGATGTACGTTTTAAATCCCAACAGCATCTTCAAATTACACATCCTGAACACACAACTAGTAAACAAGACAACAAAACATCTCTCTAAGGGGAGCAGTTAGTCAGTCGGGACTCACCGTCGGGGACTTGGGGGTCCAGCTGGCCGGACACACCTCGCCGTGGGTCTCCACGAACTGGAACGCCCTCACCAAACGGAGCGTCTCCTCGACACTACGGCCCACCGGAAGGTCGTTCACACTCGAGTGTCTCACCACACCGTTGGGATCGATGACAAACAGGCCTCTGAACAGGAGAAACAGAAGGACCGCAACATTAAACCGACTTCCCATCCTTATGTACGAAACACCAACAATGCTTCATAAATCATGGCTTTAAATAAGCTGTAATCACTGTATCTAGCAAAACACACATCTGCTGGTTTACTACAGCGGTATGAACCCAAAATGAACCATTTTGTTGTGATTTAATTACAATAAATGCATAAAAAGGATGCAGAAGTAACGACATAATAATGGTGATCAGTAAAAAGTGCTGAGTCATGCTTTGTTAGGTCTGTCTGCAAGACCACAATATAACTGCTGGTTTTCTGAATGGAGTCTGGTTGATGGGTGCTAGGCTACGCTAACATTGTAGCTGCTCCATCAACACTCCAAATAAGGTCATCTAGACATAAATACAGCAGAGACCTTGTTGTTTGGACGACAGACAGTCTCTGGTTCCTCCACATAGTCTGGTCTGGTCTCTGGACTAATGTGAGCTACTATCTAGACCTCTGGGGGACCACAGACAGTCTCTGGTTCCTCCACATAGTCTGGTCTGGTCTCTGGACTAATGTGAGCTACTATCTAGACCTCTGGGGGACCACAGACAGTCTCTGGTTCCTCCACATAGTCTGGCCTGGTCTCTGGACTAATGTGGTCTACTATCTAGACCTCTGAGGGACCAGAAACGTCTCTGGTTCTTCCTAATAGCAGCTGTGAGTCGATCACACATAATGAGTGTACCTCAGTGCGATGCCTGCACCCTCCAGCAGGACGCCGTAGTCTCTGGAGATATGCTTGTTGAGGTCAGACAGGAGGGGGATGTGGATGTTGCCCAAACCGCCAGTCTGACGAAAAACACCGTGAAACATGAGATCAATGCTGACACAATTACTGCCTACTACTCCCTATTCCCTACCCTACCCCCCCCATCATCAAAGAATAACAGGAAGTAAGTGACGAGTAATGATCTATATGAGGGCGAGAACCTTGCGAGGCGTGTTGATCCACGCCAGGTGGGAGAAGTGTGAGTCGACAGAGACGCCGACCACCTCGCAGTTGATGTCGTGGAACTCGCTGGCCTTGTCGCTGAAGGAGATGATCTCCGTTGGACACACGAAGGTGCTGCAGAGGAGAAGAAGACAAGTCACAAGGGGGGCCGCGGGGATCTGGATCACATTTCTTACTGGTCATCAGCAGACGCCGTTCTGCTCCTTCACTGGTTCCTATTACAACACATTTATTTTTCCCATCAGGCCGTGCTGCAGCAGCTCTTCTCAGCCTCTCTCTGTTTGACCTCCGGCCCCTCCCTTCCAAAAAGCCCCACCTGCTCTGACTGGTGAACCGCTCAGTGCGTTTGTGATAACAGGACTGCTGAGGAACAGTGATAACAATTCATTTAGCCTCTCGTTTGAGGGCGTGTCAAACCAGCGGCTGGAGGCAGATATTATTATTACCATATTATTATTATTATTACCATATTATTATTATTATTATTACCATATTATTATTATATTATGCAAATGTGGTACTTGGTGACATCACCACTTTGAATTGAGGTGTTTCAGGAGCAGAGAGTAACTCTGTTCTTTCACAAAGAACTATATAATAGATCATATTTGTTAAAGTATCGCTGATACTCACAAATCCAGCGGGTAGAAGAAGAGAACCAGGTATTTGCCCTTGAAATCGGCGAGGGTCATCTCCTTGAACTCTCCGTTGTGGACGGCCGTGCCCTTGAAATCAGGAGCCTGCTGAGTGACGGCAGCGACCCACCTGGAAGAGCCTGATCCAGAAATACAACGTGAAGTTATTCATTCATGGTGTTTACTTGGTAATAAACCGAGGTCACTCGCAGAGAGACATTTATCAAAGTACAACTGTGTATTCGTTGGTTTCGGACGTACTCGTAGAGAAACAGGCTCTCTGAAGCGATGAGGCGTTCAGGATCCTTGCAGCTCCATGTTGACCAGCCGCTGTGACCTTTAACCCTCCTGCTGCAACCTTAGCCTGAAATAAACAACAAAGCATGAATTCAACATAAATAATCCACAATTACTCTGGATGAAATGCATTTAGAAACTCCAGTGCTGCCGTCTCAACACGGCTGATCTCCTTTTTTAATCTTCTAGCTAAAAGATGTTGATGTAAATAATAATAAGACAAAACTGTAAAATTACAACAACACATTTAGTTCATACAGAAATATGACATTCTTCTTCTTTTACGCTGCTGTTGTGTTGAAAACCTGCAGTTTTACTTATGGCAAAAAAAAATGTATGATTGTATTAAAAAAAATCATATTTTTGGGGGCTCATTAATTTGCTGGCAATAATTAATGTAAACATTAAAATATTTAATAACGCACCAGGCTTGCATCAGCGATAAAATCCCACATCCTCACCATGACACAGCAGATTAAAACATCACCTAAATCATGAGTTCATGACTCATCATCACTATTAAATATCACAAACGGGACGGAGACCTTAAATACTGTTAAGGTGGTATTTCTGATTAACCATATCGATCCAACCGGTGGCCGCGGACCGGAAGTTTGATCCCGGCTGTCAGTCGGTGCTCTTGTATGAATGTGCGACACACGCGACCTCATCCGCGAGAGGATTAATTAATTAATCGACACCTGCTGACGTCACCAGTTCATCACTGATCGATAATCGCCTCGTGCACGGCAGAACGGTGGAGGTGTGAAAGTGTAAATTGTGACGTGAGAAGTTTCACTTACAGAAGTCCGGAGTAGTCTCCCGAAGGTGGCCGCCATTTTGGATTATGACGTTGGGGAGGGAGGGGCGGGTTTTTGTGGGAAGGTTATTGCGTCACTGACGCACGAACTCGACGTAAACCTGTCCCATGAAGGACCCCCCCCCCCCCCCCCCCCCCCCACACACACACACACACACACACACACACGCACACACACACGCACACACGTTTACCATTAAAATATTAGTGCATGACGGGAATATAATTTGTCCAGCGCTCTTTTTATTGCTTCATGATCAAATCCGTTCCACTTATCAATACGAGAATACCCACACCAACAGGAACAATAGGAATTATTATTAGTATTTATTTATTTAATAAATAAATAAAGTGTATGATCCAAAACCTTCAGCACCAACTGTGAACGAAGCTGGATGTTGTATTTTCTAACCTCCGATATTTCCGATGGGCCCCGAACGCACCGTGAGCACGTGACCGAATGCGGAAGTCGTTTCCAAACAGAAGTTGACCTCAGCAGCAGGAAACACACGCCGGTAAAATGCGCTGTTGTAGTGGGTGTGAGTTACTGTGAGTCCGCTGTTGTGATGGATCCTAATCTGTTGTACTGGAAAAGCCACGGCCAGGTAACGTCATCACCATCGTCATCACCATCATCAGTGATGAAGAGGCGACGTCACGTCGAATCAATGAAGTTGTGTTTACTTACATCGTGTCTGTGTTTCAGTCTGTCCTCAGCCGAATAAAGATCTGGATTAACCTCCTTGATCCAGTTTCCCTGCTTTCCTCTGATGTGAGTACTCAGTACTACTAGTACTAGTACTTCTAGTACTTCTAGTACTTCTACTTATACTGTGAGATGCTGTTTAACCGGTGATGCTGTTCTCTTCAGGCTGAGATACAGAAAACCCGCGTTCTCCTCGAGAGTGGACAGAAAATAAACGACAAGGTCAGATTAAGCATCTTAACTATCCTATGATTTTATTACAATTAAAAAAACACTATATTACCCTGATGATCATAAATATCATGAGTGACTTGGATACAGAATACAAATTATATATTTTAAATGTTATTTTTATTTATGCAGAGATACCTTAAGATTTATAATCATCTTATTAAAGATTATTTTATTGTTTTCACACAAAATAAATCTTATCTGTGTTTAACAAAAATGTAACGTTATTCCGGTATGTTTCACGTGGCATTTTAAGAGTTTCAAGCACATTTTGATGAATGAATTAAAAAATGAAATCCGTTTCTCCCTCTAGGATGGACCAGATCAGACCCTCTCACTGGTGAGTCCCACAAGAAACACAAACACAACACATAAAACAAAAAACACACCGAATAAATCAGAATTCACTCATATTTCTGCATCAAACATCCACTTCCTGTTTGTTTCCACCAACAGGGTTTGATATTGATGCGTTCATGGGAGTCATATTTAAATGTTTCATACAAACAGAACGTTTGATTTTAATTCATCTCTTTGAAAGTGTGCAGATGTTTTAAAATGTCACTTCTGTTTTGTGTTCACAGTCGTCCGTCCACGCTGATTCTGGATCAGTTCTTCCTCTAGTTTTCCGTCCTGCAGGTACAAAGAGGTTTCCACATATACTGTGTATCATCATGTCTATGATTAGCATGTAATTATGACACACTTGTGTGGTCTCCCCTGCAGCGTTGTTCCCGGTGTCAGCCCCTCTGGTACGTTAACGTCGTCACATTAAACCCACTTTGTTCTCCATGACGGTCCTGAAAACACACACGTCTGGTTTCAGGTGGTCGCCAGCCTTCTGCCACACAGCAGCGTCAAACCGGCTCTCTTCTGGCAGGTATGGAGAATATTCATATCGATGAAAAACTAAAATATATAGAATATATGTGACTATGATGCATACATTATTTAAAAAATTGCGTTATTTCAGTTTTTGCTGCAGAGTTACAATGCTGGGTTCAACTATGCAAACAGAAATTCTTCAGCAGAGCAGGTAATGTATTTTTATACACAGTAAATATATATATTTATATTTTTATATATATATTTTTTATATATATATATATATATATTTATATATAAATATATATATATATATTTATATTTATATATATATATAAATATTTATATATATATAAATATTTATATATAAATATATATATATATATTTATAAATATATATATATATATATTTATATATATATATATATATATATTTATAAATATATATATATATGTGTGTAAAAAATATATATATTTATATATATATATATTTTTAATATATATATATATATATATATATATATACACCCTTGATTAATCTGATTAATTAGTCTGTTGATCTCACCATCAGAGTAAGAAGACGTCTCTGAAGCAGCTGCTGTTGATCGCTGGGACGGTTTCCTACGCCACGTGTGCAGGAGTGTGTATAAGTACACAAGTCTTCCATCGACTGGGATGTTTCAAGTAAACGTAAAGTTTTTAAGTTTTTTATTTCCTGTATCTTGTGTTTCAGGCCCTTCCTCAGATTTTCATTAACAGACTTGGTGTACGGAGCGCTTCAGTTCTGACCTTCTTCAGGTCGATATTACCGATCCCACTCTCAGGTATTCATCTCTCATATTTAAGTACTACAGCACTGCATATTACAGTATTTAATACATCTGAATACTTTGTTTTATGTTGTTGTTTTTACATTTTGTGTCCTTAAACTGGACACAAAATGCCACTTGGTTTACTTGTTTTCTCTTTTGATAAACATCAAGTCTGTGTTATTCATGCGGGATCAGAAAATAATTAGTTTCATACATATTTATATCTGAAATAACGTCCAACAGAAGGGTTTATCCTCTATAACAGGTACTTTACTCCTCTAGAACAGGTACTTTACTCCTCTAGAACAGGTACTTTACTCCTCTATAACAGGTACTTTACTCCTCTATAACAGGTACTTTACTAACTAACACTGTAACTCTCAGCTGCTCTGGCGTTCTTCAGCGTCTACACTGTCAGAAGTGAGGAACCAGAATCTGGGATCCAAGTGTTTGATATGAACGGAGATGCCGTCGGCTTCTCTAAAGCAGCAGCAGAAAAGGTAAAAAACAAACTGAATAAATGTGAGAGCAAACCGGTCGTTGTGACATGTTGTTTTGTGTCCAGGCGGTGAGGGAGACGGCGTTGTCGAGAGCGGCGCTGTTCGGTACGACGGCTGCGATTCCTAATCTCCTGGTGTTGCTCCTCCAGAGGTTGGTGGCCGTTTCACTCACCTGCACTCACCTGCTCAGACCGTTACTCACAGCTGGACTCTCCTTCTCAGGACCCGACGCTTCCAGAGGAACTCCCTGCTGGCCGCTCCTCTCCGCCACATCAGCGTCGCTGTGGTTTTGGGTTTGATGGTCCCCGTCTCCTTCAGCGTCTTTCCACAGCTGGGAACGGTGAGATTACACGACCCCTCCCTCGCTGTGATGGTTTACCTGCCATGAAGTCGTCTGACGGCCAACTTGTGTTTCTCAGGTGAGGAGGGAAGACGTGGAGGAGCGTCTGCAGGCTGCGGCGCACGGCGGACGGCTGTACTACCACCGAGGACTGTGAGGAGCTGCTTTACGTCTTTAAACCTCATGCAGATGAAAATGAACATTACATGCAGCTTTTACTCCCACGTTTCATGAGAAATATTTTTGTTTTAAGCCATTAAAACAGACAAGAAGCTACTTTTTTTTGATAGTAAATGTATTTAGCTGGAACGTTTTCATAGATAGGAAATATTACATCCATTCATTAAAATACATTTAGTTTTCAAAGTTACATCTCTATGTATTGCACTCTGAAATACCGGAGTATGAATGTACTCTGTATAACAACAGCGCTGATTACACTTTAATAAACAGTAAGACGCTTAGAGCGATATATAAATCGACGTGGACGTGGAAGCACCTATCTTTATTTGATCAGAAGTCTGCAGATTCTCATCCAGGTCACGGGAATGTTCGATGCTTTAACTGAACTTTTCACTTCTTGAAACGTCTCAGAAGCTCCAGTTAAAGCTCTTATTCACCTTCTTATAAAACCGTTTGAAAAAGCCTCGTTCATCACAACGTACTTGTATTTAAGTCATTAGTAAAATACAAAATGTGACATTGTTAAAAAAAAAGAAATAAACTCACATGTTGTGCAAAGACTAATGCAGGTTTGATCTGATAACAATTTCTATCAACATACTCATTAATAATAATAATACTGTTTAGTCCATCTGCTGTGTGTATATATATATTTATATATCTATATCTGGAGTACGCCTCTTCACAGCATGATCCCATATTCCAGACCAGGACCAGGACTTGTGATGTATAAGTGTGGCTTTGCACAAATAAAACCCGTGGCATCGGAAGGATCCGGAGACCGTCGCTCCTCGTCGTCCACAGCTACGCATGTTAGAAGGACGAGGCTGGCGTTACCTTATATCTTTCTGATCCGTCCCCCACGCCGTCCGACAGCAGGGTTTTATATCCGTAAGAGCTGCTCGGCAGCTGCCAAATGAAAGAGGAAGTTCTCCGTCGCCGGGGGGAAATGATGCAGCTTCAAACCCTCCAGTGTGATTTTAGAGTCTTCGCCCTCGGCGGCCAGGGCCACCAGGTTGGCGAGGATCTCTTTTGTCTTGACAGAAATATCCTGTGAATCGACGCCGCGTTAATACTCTGAATTGTGAACACAGATATTTGTGCTCCGAGGGAACGCTCACCTTGATGACCTGACTATCGGACCTCTCCGGGTCCTCTGCAGACTGGACGATGAGGTGGCCGATGTCCTTGTGCAGCTTCCCCATGGCCATGGCCTCTGTGGTGGGACACTCAACGTCAGTCTGAGGGAAACGCTCTCAGAAAACACCCCGCTTCCTCTGTGAACATACTGCACCTTTGGCGCTCTGGGAGACTGTGATGACGCTGTCCGGGAGGTTCACGTACACGTCGAACAAGTCCGATCTGTTGCTCACTTCTGGATCCACGAATCCCGCTACGTATCCTGCAGAGAAAACGTTAATGAATCATTTCCCCAGCTTGAGATCACAGAGCAGACGGTGGAAAAGCAGCGTGCAGCCTCACCGGGGCATTTCTTGAGATCCTCCACCTCGGCATCAGTCAGGTGAACGTACGGGTGCAGGATGGACCAGTCCTTCCGGTGCCACGTCAACGTCGGCAGAACTCTGAGGGGAAACGTCCAGAAGATAAACACATTCTCCTCTACAGAGATTAATTATAGAGTCAGGCTGAATATATTGGACTTTTAAGTGTTCACCTTGTAAACTCCAGCAGCGCTTCGATGCGAGGGTGATGGACAACGATCCTCTTCTTCAGCATGAGAGCGGTGTACAGGATGATGGTCTCCAGACCAAACTGAGACACCACATCTAGACAACACACATGGAAGGAGACCGGACCAACTTTTACTCTGAAGGGATTTCTAGTGAACGTTTTACGAACCACGACGAGTCTTTCTTCTGTCCTTCAGGACCAAAGTTTATCAGAAAACACCATCATGACCTTCCTTCCTTGTAGAACTTCCTCTTATTTCCAGGCAGCTTTTATTGCAGCCAACGATGGACACCATAACCAAATACTTGTGAGTATTCGTGTCTTACCTTTGACAGAACTGGCCAGGTACGCTTTCCGCACATCGTAGTCTTTAATTAGAAAGGAGCCGTTTTCATCACTCTGGCATATTCCTTTGGTGAGGACGGTGACGTAAGCCTCCATCATCTTCACCGGGCTGCCGTGTTTGATGTACATCCTGGATTAACAGACACAAAACAACACGTGAAAACACAGAAAAGTGCACAAACAGTCATGTGAGCCGACGACGTACCTGCAGAGGATTCTGCTGAGAGCAGCATATTTCTCAGGGTTGAAGTCTTTTGCCGTGACGACTATTGAAAAGTGAGTGACCTTGAAGGGAGAAAAATAAAACTCAAGTATTAGACTGTTGATGACCATCATACTGGCTGCAGACCGTCTGTCTGTACCTTCTTCAGAGCGGTGGGTTCCTGCACCTCCACCGTGGTGACGTAGTACCAGATGCGACAGAACTGACCGAACACAAACGTGTGGAAGTCCCGGCCGTCCCGTGTGAGGCAGCACTTGCTGAGCAGGACCCGCCTCAGGTCCGAGCCCACGGAGGGGTAGCACCACACCCACAGCGTGTCTCCATTCACATCTTTCTCTGGACAGACGGAGGAAACACACAACCATCGTTAATCAATCTTAAGACATTAGAAGATGGACATTAATAACTCATAAACAGCTTCCACCTGGACCACCAGATCCTTCTGTGGATCACGGACCACCTGAAGGACACAGAACCCCCTTCTGTTGGGGGGAGTACAAATACCAGGGCTCTGTCACCGATGACCAGCCGTGGTTTGAGGCCAAAGGTCAACATCAAGAAGTGTCTCCCGAGGAAGCTGAACAACTCCTTCATTGAAAGCACGATAACCCTCTCATTCGTCTGCTGGTAGAGTTAACATCTGCTCTACAATCTCTGCATGACCAACGGACGCTCCAGAGCCAACTCCACCCAACAGGACCCCACCCATGCCCCACACTGGGCCTTTGAATGGCTCTGGCCCGGCAGCTCAGGACTCAACCAGAGGAAGGCTGCCTGTTTGCCTGCTAGACTCTCCCCCTCCTCTTCGTCTGTCGTCTGGGAATAACTGATCAGCCTCCATACAACACCCCTAATGATCGACCACCCGTCCCAACCCGACTGCATCCACGATGCTTTAACTTAAGACCATATTCATTTCATCATGAGACCTTCTGCTGGATGTTGACCATGACTTTCTATAAGCTCACACTGCTGTCTGGCTCTATTGTGCCGTCTATCTACCATGTTTTGTCTTGAAAAAAATGACCTTTTTTTTAAAACTTTTTTGTTAAACATAACAGAGCATTCATAAAGTCATAAAGTAAGTAGAATAAATCAAGAGCCAAATAACTGTATTTTGTATGTATTTATTCTGTATTTAGTCCAGCTAAAATGAGGATACAGTGTCTGTAAACAATAAAAATATATATAATCCAAAAACTGTATGTATACCCTGATTATTCTGACAATAAAGATTAAAAATAAATAAAAAGCCAAATTATGTAGGGGTCTTGGGAACAATTTAGGGTAGCTCCAGCTACACTTGCCTCCAACATCCAACTATCCCTTTTTAAGATGAATAAAGTCTATTGAATTAAAGTCATGTGAGGCCGGGCTCTCTGGGGATCGATGCGTTCAGGAACAGATCCCATGAAGCCGATGAACCAATGAGGGACGCGGACACTTTTCGGGTCACACCGACGTCATGTGACTGTCCTGCTCGCACCGAGGCGCCAAACTTCGCATGAAATAAATAAAACTGACACTTACCGATCAACCCGACGCTTAACATGAACTGTGTTTCAGTCGCTGCCATGTTCCATACCTGCAAAGAGTTCAGAGACACAAAGTTAACCGGAGGGAGGCGAGAACAATCCGCACGTTAACGTTCACGGCGCCGGTACACGGTTAACGGTACCTTGAGGGCTCCTGCTAGCTGCCTGCGATGCTCCACGGATGTAAAGAGGAGATTGTAAATGTGATCAAACTCAGTCAGTGGCCTGAGATTTCTTTTTTATTGCTCCTGTCAACAGACTTTGCTCTCTTTGCGAAATCACTTCCTTCTTCCGGGATAGGAGGACTGACAGCCAATCACAGAGCTCGCGATACTTCCGCGGTACTGGTGCGTTCATAGGTTACAGAAATTATACAACTATACACGCAAGACACGAATTTGGCAAATCACTGTGCAGCGACTACAAGACAAAATAATCGAAATATTTGTTGGTAATGTTATGATCACTTGTCATTTGAATAAATTAAAAAAAAGTTTATTTGAACCCAAGTCAGGTATGAAGCCTACATAGTTAGTTTAATGTGACGATTCTCTAACTTTTCCAGAAATCTTGACAGAGTTTGGACATTCCTTGTTCCCAATACAATAAAATAAATTCACATGAGAATATTACATCGATACAACCCCTGTAGTGAATCATAACATCAATTAAAAGCAGATATAATAATATATATTATATATATATGTTATATATAATAATATAATATTATAATTATATTATATAATATTATATAATAATATATTTATATATTATATAGTCTCATATAATATATAAACTATAATATAATAATATATATATATATTTATATATATATAATAATATAAATAACATTCCTCAACATATTCACAAGGAACGTGAGCTTGTTTATACATTGTTATAGATGTTCAATGAAAAAAAAAATTGTATCAATAAAAAGTTTGATATGATACATATTTAACGAGGGTTACCTGAACACACCACCAGTGGAGCTCATACGGGTGTTTATACACCCGGAGTTGCCAGGTTTACTCAAACCTCCGTTTGGAAGTTCATATTTTCTGCCGCTATATTGAATAGGTTATTTAAACAATACCTTCACACACTATTTATTCCTTACTTATTTTATCTGATCTTTTATTTTAAACATATATTTATATATTTATATTTATATATATTCAACAGCACAAATTTAATCATAATTTAGGGAATTACGACTGGTAGATGTTTACACAGAATTGCCCAAAAAAATGTGGATATTGAGATTTTATCAGAAATGATGAAATAACCACATTGAAGCCCCTGAATAAGAATACATTAACATTTAATATTAAAGTGAAGTTGTACACTTCGCGTTCCATTCGCGAAAGGTGGACACCGTGATCGGGGGATATACCGGTTGAGGCAACCCTAGCTAGGCCGCGCTCACGAGGTTCTCTTCCTTTCTCACCGTTGCAGCGGGGTGAGTGCGTGGCGTGGATGGACTGGTGACATTTGTCCAAAAATTGAAAACAAATCCCACTGAAGTCAGCCAGTTTGAGCTCCGCTAGATCGCCGCCAAGATGCCGGCCTACTTTCAACGGCCGGAGAACGCTCTGAAGCGAGCGAACGGTGAGTACGAACAACGTCCACGGTTCACAGATGTCAAAGACGAGCCACGCTAGCCGCGGCTAACGTTAGCATCCGAACGCGTCGTCACCAACGCCGCGGGACAGCTAGCCGGGGCTAACAGCTAGCTAGGACTAACAGCTAACCGGGGCAACAGCTAGCCGGGACAAACAGCTAACCGGGGCTAACAGCTAGCCGGAGCTAACAGCTAGCTCGAATGGCGGGGGGGGCTGGAATTTGCAGCTACGTTTTGTATTAAGCTAACCGGCTGGACCTTTTTTTATAACACTGACTATTGGCTAATACAGTGACATTTTATGATAATTTATACGGTGGATATTAAATGAATGTTAGCTGCTCTTTCTAACGCTACTGTCGATGTTCCAGCGCTTTCTATTCGTGTAGCCTTAATGCTAACGTCAGGATCACCGAGCACAGCGGGGCCTAACAGGCTGGTTAAGCTAACCACGGTTACCGTGGGATCTACGTGTCATACGTATGCGGTTACCGGCGATGGGGCTCACGTTTAGTCTATTTCTCCGTGTGTTCACGCAGAGTTTCTGGAGGTTGGCAAGAAGCAGCCAGCTTTGGATGTTTTGTACGATGTCATCAAGAGCAAGAAGCATCGAACATGGCAGAAGATCCACGAGCCCATCATGCTCAAGTACCTGGAGCTGTGCGTGGATCTGCGCAAGAGCCACCTGGCCAAGGAGGGTCTCTACCAGTACAAGAACATCTGCCAGCAGGTGTGTGTGTGTGTGTGAGAGAGAGAAACATCTGGGATGTTGATGCATATCTGTGGGGAAGGGGGCGGAGTTAGACTGTAATGGCTGTCTGTTGCTTTCAGGTGAACATCAAATCTCTGGAGGATGTGGTGAGGGCTTACCTGAAGCTGGCCGAGGAGAAGACTGAGATGGCCAAGGGGGAGTCCCAGCAGATGGTCCTGGACATCGAGGATCTGGATAACATCCAGACCCCCGAAAGGTGAGGGTGCTAGCACAAAAAAAAGTGTCTCCTTAACTTCAAGAATCTAAAGGGATTTCTTATCATAGTCTAGATTATTGTGTGTTATGCACAGGGGTGCAAACAGTTCGGTACTTTTGTGCATTTTTTGGATCAGTTTGGTATATTTTCAGTATAGTAGGGTAAACAAATAAAATGCAAAAGTGATGAAAATTAATGAATAACACAAATAAACCAAAGATCGTTTTTGTTTCATTCCACAAATCAACACATTCGGTGATGTCGTCGTAAAATGTAGTTTGGATGAGTCAAGAGATGTACTCTTACTGCAGTTTGATTGGCTAAACGAGCTAAACCAGCTGCTACAATTAACAACCACTGGTGCGCTGCCAACATTTTGTGGGTAAAACTCACTTCTTTTTTTCAGAGGACGTACCGAAAGGATGTCGCATACTATTACACCCCTAGTTACACCCCTAGTTACACCTGTATGCTGATGATACAGGCTTATTCTGCTTATCCTCTCCAAGTCATTATATCCACACTACTGATGATTATTTATCAAAAAAGTAAATCGTTCAATATTGTCACAATATCACAAGTAATTTTCACAAAGAACATGTTTGATATTTCTCCTCATCACTTAGCATTTGGGTGTGAAGTACTTTCACATGATTATTTTAAGATGGGATTATTAACATGGAGTTTCTTGTGCCCTTAGTGTTCTGCTGAGTGCTGTGAGTGGGGAGGACACTCAGGATCGTACCGATCGCCTGCTGCTCACTCCCTGGGTGAAGTTCCTGTGGGAGTCCTACCGCCAGTGCCTGGACCTGCTGCGAAACAACTCCAAGGTGGAGCGCCTGTACCATGACATTGCCCAGCAAGGTAGTGACACACACCGCATACCATTTATTTATTATCGCCTGACATGAGTGTGATATTTTTCAAGACTGTAAATAATATATGGTCATCTTTTTTTACCCAGCGTTCAAGTTCTGCCTTCAGTACACCCGCAAAGCAGAATTTCGCAAGCTGTGCGACAACCTGCGTATGCACCTGGGTCAGATCCAGCGCCACCACAACCAGAGCACGGCCATCAACCTGAACAACCCGGAGAGTCAGTCTATGCACCTGGAGACCCGCCTGGTGCAGCTGGACAGTGCCATTAGCATGGAGCTCTGGCAGGTGGGTCCACGTAACACTCACTCTCTCAAAGGCTTGATATCGGCGACGGTAATGATAATAAAGTGTATGACCTGCAGATAGTAACGCGGTACTCTGTTTTCCAGGAAGCATTCAAGGCTGTTGAAGACATCCATGGCCTGTTTGCTCTTTCCAAGAAGCCTCCCAAACCCCAGCTAATGGCCAACTACTACAACAAGGTGTCAACTGTGTTCTGGAAGTCTGGAAATGCTCTCTTCCACGCCTGCACCCTCCACCGACTCTACCATCTCTCCAGGGAGATGCGTAAGAATCTGACCCAAGATGAGATGCAGAGGTAATCATTTTCTGTCTACAAGTTTGTTTTTTTTAATCTGGTAGTGACCCAAAATGTTTAATCATACTTATGTTTGATCCTCAGGATGTCCACCAGAGTCCTCCTGGCCACGCTGTCTATTCCCATCACCCCCGAGCGCACCGACATCGCTCGGCTGCTGGACATGGACGGCATCATTGTGGAGAAACACCGCAGGCTGGCCACCCTCCTGGGCCTGCAGTCTCCACCGACCCGGCAGAGTCTCATCAATGACATGGTACGTTATTACCTGCACAAGAAAGCGTTTAGGTGTTAAAGGTTTCAACTGTGCCCCTGAATACTTTGTTTACAAGTTCTTGATTTATTGCTTTTGTGAAGACGCTCTACAGCTTGTAAAACTGTTATATTTGCTTAATTAACATTGTATATTTGATGTTTGCATTCTAGGTGAGATTCAACCTCCTGCAGTATGTTGTACCGGATATAAAAGAACTCTACAGCTGGCTTGAAGTCGAATTTCATCCTCTGAAGCTGAGCGGAAGAGTGACCAAGGTAAACAATCAGCTGGCAACCTGTTTGATCAAATGTATTATCCATCTTTGTGGTCAGAATTGTAGTTTATGCTAATGTTCATTTGATCACTTACATTGATGGTAATTTCTCGTCCCTGCTAGGTGCTGAACTGGGTGAGAGACCAGGCTGAGAAGGAGTCTGATCTGCAGCAGTATGTCCCTCACCTGCAGAGTAACACCATCCTGAGGCTCCTGCAGCAGGTAATTCTCTTCAATCGTTTTCATTCCCCCTGGACCTTAAATCACATCTGCAATGTGATGGTGGAAATCTGTTATTAATCTGTATCCACTATTCTAGGTTGCACAGATCTATCAAAGCATCGAGTTCACCCGTCTGGCCTCCCTGGTTCCATTTGTGGACGCCTTCCAGCTGGAGCGCTCCATTGTGGATGCTGCCCGGCACTGCGATCTGCAGGTAAGGTCAAGATCAGGAGAGGTGATGCAATTTACTGAATGAACTGAAAAACATAACTTCTCTAACATTTCCGTCCCCCCATGAAGGTCCGTATTGACCACACCTCTCGAACTCTGAGCTTCGGCTCTGACCTGAACTACTCGACCAAAGAGGACGCCCCCGTCGGTCCCTTCCTGCAGAACATGCCCTCAGAGCAGATAAGGAACCAGCTGACTGCCATGTCTGCTTCTTTGGCCAAGGCCATCCAGGTCATCAAGCCTGCCTCCATCCTGGTGAGTTCACCATGAGGTCACTTTTTACATTCTCAGACATAATGCTAACGCGCATGCAGGTGTCGCCATGTGATATTATACTCACATAATTATATACTATAATTAGTATCATTTGGCTCGTTCCCTCTGCTTTATTCTTCAACGCTAAGCTGCATTTTGATGTTTTTGTCTTTTCTCAGCAAGAGCGCGAGGAGCAGAGCCAGGTGGCCATCGCTGCCTATCTGAAAAACGCCCGCAAGGATCACCAGCGCATCTTGGCTCGCAGACAGACCATTGAAGAGCGCAAAGAGCGCCTGGAGAGCTTGAACATTCAGCGTGAGAAGGAGGAGCTGGAGCAGCGGGAGGCCGAGATGCAGAAGGTCCGCAAGGCAGAGGAGGAGCGTCTGCGCCAGGAGGCCAAAGAGAGGGAGAAGGAGCGCATCATGCAGGAGCACGAGCAGATCAAGAAGAAGACTGTCCGTGAGCGGCTGGAGCAGATCAAGAAGACTGAACTCGGAGCCAAGGCCTTCAAGGATATTGACATTGAGGTAAAAATGTATATTTGATTCATTAGGTGGAATATTGTAGAAATGGATTGTTGTTATACAAAGTTCAAAGATGAGACTAACATTTGTTTTGTACAGGACCTTGAGGAGCTGGACCCTGACTTCATCATGGCCAAGCAGGTGGAGCAGCTGGAGAAGGAGAAGAGGGAACTTCAGGAGCGTCTGAAGAACCAGGAGAAGAAGGTAGCCGAGTGATAAGTCTGTGAAAACATCAGCCAACCCGGTGTGTACGGGACACTAATCTGTCTTTGTCTCCAGATTGACTACTTTGAGAGGGCGAAGCGTCTCGAGGAGATTCCTCTCATCAAACAGGCTTACGAGGAGCAGCGCATCAAGGACATGGAACTATGGGAGCTCCAGGAGGAAGACAGGGTATTTAAAAACATGAAATGCACAGATCAAGGAAAATGTATTACTCCCAGTCAAGTATTGAGAATGTTAAGCCTGTTTTTTTCTTTTTGTTGTAGATCAGTAACATGAAAGTTGAGCGGGAGAAGGCTCTGGAGCACAAGAAACGCATGTCCAGGATGATGGAGGACAAAGAAAACTTCTTGTCCAAAATAACTGCTGCCCGCAGCTTCATTTATGAGGTTAGAGCGCCAGCGTCGTACCAGCAACCTGACTTCCTGTGTGGCGATGATACAAAGCATCAGTGTGGATTCCAATGTGTTCCATCCATCACAGATACCTCAAATTAAAATATGAATCAACAGCTGTATGACTCACTCAGTGGTTCACAAGTTCACTCTTCTGTCTTTGAAGGAAAAATTGAAGACTTTCCAGGATCGCTTGGTGGAGGAGAGGAAGAAGCGTCTGGAGGAGAGGAAGAAGCAGCGCAAAGAGGACAGGCGTAACAACTACTACCGCCAGAAAGAGGAAGATGCACAGCGTATCCACGAGGAGCAGCTCAAGAAAGGTAATTACTGATGTTTGTGCACTGGGGACAGCAGGTAGGATGTTTTGATTTGGCTGGGTGACTTTTGCATGGTTGAAAATGACCAGGGAGATCATAGACGTCACACCCTGCTAGTTGCTCTTAACCTGTAAATGTTATAACGTGCAACATGCGTTTTTGTTACAGAGCGCGAGGACCGTGATCGCCTGGAACTGGAACAGCGAGAGGAGGAGGAGAGGGAGTACCAGGAGCGTCTGCGCAAACTGGAGGAGCAGGAGAAGAAGCAGCGTGCTCGCCAACAGGAGATCGAGGAGCGAGAACGCCGTCGTGAGGAGGAGAAAAGGGCCCCGCCAGAGGAGAAAGCCAAGGTACGAATCAGCTTCTTTTTTTACTTTATTTTAAAACTCTTGAGCCTGAACAGTTTAATGAATCTCTGGTTATTTATAGGAATTATCATAATGCAACTTGGCATAGTTGTGATAACATAGTGCCACAAGTAGAAAAAATGATCTACTTGATTCTCTAACTACATCATGAAATGCTTTTTAATCATCACACAGTAACACAATACAGGACAGTTCACCTCGTGTTGACAAACTAAGTCTCCAGGCCTTTGAGGGATGGTGAGGTAACGGCCCGATGTGTTTTGCATATACAGGATTGGAGCGAAGCGCCTGCAGAGAAGGAGGAAGGGGGTGGCGGCGGATGGAGGAAGCGCACGGAGGGAGGCGATTCAGAGTGGCGTCGTCCTGTGCCCGACAAGTAGGTGGCGGTAAATCTGTGTTTTCATTCAACGATGAGGGGGCTAGCCTAACGATACCCTGCTCTGTGTAGGGAGTGGAGACAAGAGGGTCGCGAGGACGAGAAGAAGGAGAAGGAGGACTCCTTCAGGCGAGATGATGTTCGCCGGGACGACAGAGCACCCCGTCGTGGCTTTGATGACGACAGAGCCCCACGCCGCGGCGGTGACGATGACCGCCCGATGCGCAGAGGTTTCGATGACGACCGCGGGCAGAGGCGTGGTTTCGATGACGGGCCGAGGCGTGGCTTCGATGAAGACCGTGGTTTCAGGCGTGGCTTCGATGACGACCGTGCTCCCCGCAGAGGCGGGGATGACACCTGGGGTCCCAGACGGGGAGGGGATGATGATAGAGGTGGAAGGAGAGGTGTGGATGATGGGCCGCGTCGTGGTGGTGATGATGAAGATGATGCCAAACCCTGGAAGCCCCTGGGCAGATCTGGTAAGCCTGCAGCCAATAAGCTAGTCAGTGATGGTACTTAAACGTGACGTCTGGCAGGTTGATGAGTATTCGCTTTTAGGTGCAGGCGGTTGGCGTGAGCGTGAGAAGGCCCGAGAGGACAGCTGGGGTCCTCCACGTGACGATGCCGAAACGGACAGAGATGCCGCTGAACCAGAGGCCAAACCCAGTCGTCCAGTCATGTGAGCCTGAGAGACCAAGACTGTTGTTTTTATTTTGCATATCATAGCTTCCTTTTCTGCGAGTGGTCACACTTATGTTATTTATGGCGTTATATCTAGTAACAAAGAGGAAAATCCCTGGAGGAGAGGAGGCGCCGAGGAAGGAGGTGGAGGAAGCAGCGCCTGGAGAGACTCTCGCAGAGGGGAGGTGGACCGCAGTGATCGCCGTGACGACCGCGATGATCGTCAACGCGGTGAACGTGATGACCGCCGCAGCGAGCGTCGTGACATCAGAGGCGGAGAGACTGAAGATGGTAAGCAGAACCTACTTTAGTCTATTTCCAAAATGCTATGGGATACACGGTTTTTAAAGCATCATCCAGGCTTCAGACGTGTGTCACCCTCAGACCGATGACCGTACCATCCAAACGTAGCGGTCACACTTAGGTCAATTATCCTGAATCATACAAAAAGACTTGGCTGCTAAATGGAACAAATGGCTTTTAAGTAGGTGTGAACTTTAGCACTCAACTCTCAACAAAACAAAGATGTGGAGTGGTGTTGTATTCGGCCAGCAGAGGTCGCTGTTTGTCTTTATTATTGCTACTGCAATAGTCTTAAAAGGAAAAAAAGATACCTACTAGGTTGGAAATATATACAAACTTCTAAACTAAGGTTGTGCTCATAAAAAAAATGACGTAATGACCATCTTTTTAGCAGGAGGTTCTTGGCGTCGAGGAGGCGAGGAGAAGCGGGAGGAGCGCCCCAGGGAGGTGGAGCGCCCCAGGGAGACGGAGCGCCCCAGGGAGACGGAGCGTGAGCCCGAAGGTGAAAAGGGTTGGCGTACCGACAAAGAACGTCGCATCCCCAAGCCCGAGGCAGATGATGATGGCTGGACCACGGTGCGCCGCTGAGTAAACAACCAATCGGCTCAGATAATGGAAGATTTGGTTTTTGGAAAGAGAAAAAAACAAACATATTTAGCATCCCATCAAGCATCCGGTGAAAAAACGACCACACGCTTCTCATACTCATGTGCGTTATTCCTTTGTATGAAATCTTCGTAGGCAGTAGTTTTCCTGGGGATTTTTTCTTTTCTTTTTTTTTTCCCTTTTTTTTTTTTATTTTGACATCCAGCATTTCGGGCTTCGACCTACCAAAACGCCATCAATCAATGAACTTGTGCTCTCGGGCCTCATGCAAACCTTCAGCGTGAACATGACTGCCCCCGGTGGTTACGAGTGTCATTACATGAAGAAGTGAATCTGTAAAACCAACATACCGGCTCCAACTTTCAATGCATCACCAACTGCCTCTTTACAATAAGAATAATAAATAATTGTGCATAGCTGTCATATCACACCACAGATCAGAAGGAATTTGTCATCTGCTTCAGCGATCTCTCAGCTCTCATGTCACAGATGCTTCTTAACCTCAACTAGTGGAATTTACATTTTGATGTGCATGCTTAGAGTATTCAAATGGTCTCGACCGATAATCCAGTGTGGTTCTATCTTGCCGCAATCCATGGTAATCAAACCAGGTTGCATGTGTACAGATAAAGCCTTTATTAATAAAGATGTTTGCTCACCACCCGATCTCAGACGCTATAATCATCATTTCACAGATTGCACCACACTTATCTGCTCATGTCTTTAAGATCGGGGCTCCCAACTTGATGATTCTGCATATATCTCCCTTTAAATGACCGCTTCACGAGCTAAATTATGAAAATAAAATGTGATTAGAGAGAAATATTAGATCCCAACCCTTCCACAGATCACAACACTAGTGATACTAAACCACTCTCCATGCAGCCTGTCGAATTTGCTGGATCTCTCCTGCTTTCATGGCGCCCTGAAGCCCCTCGGACCCCCAGGCTTGGTGCCTACCTTCACCGCGCTACCGTAATGTGGCCACCAGAGGTCGCTGAAGATCCACGGAGAGGATCTACGCGCTTCACGTGAGTGTGAGAGCAGAAGGTGTGTTGGTTCACGTTAACTCGCTGTAAAACTCAGCAAAATATCAACATGCAGTCATTCAGCAAACCAGTAGCATAAGTATTAAACAACATGCAGAATTGTTAATTTAAACAGGTTTATTCCCTAAAAACATGGCTGATATTTTAAAAAAAAAAACGTTATTATATATATTAATGTACGTCATGGGCTAAGTGACTATTTTTATATAAGGTGGTATCATAAATAAAAAGCTTTACCCGTATGAACTGACTAGGCGAGTGAAAATAAAATACAAATAAATCTAAAGCAATGATTCCTGATCATAATGTAATGTGGATGGACACATTAAATCAGGCGTGTTATGTTGACAGCATTTTAATCTTTAGCTTGTGTTTTATTCCACACAGAACCCCATTAATCTACACGCACAAATACACCTAGCAGTTTAACCGCTTTGTATGGACATGCTATACAACCAGGTTAGCGGAATATGTATTATTATTAGTAGTAATAATAATAGCTCAATAGAAAAATATAGACCAATCATCAGAATAATAATCTTAATATGGGAATTAATATTTTTGACATTGGAAAAAAAATTACAAATGTATTGAAATACAATTTAAAACACCAGCCAGCATGATTCATGAGCACGTATTCAGCCCTTTGCAGCGCCGCGCTGTAACGGTGCTATTAACGGGGATCATGTCTTCATGAGGCCCTCCGCGCGGCCACGGCTTTTGTTGCTCTCTGTCACTGATCCACGCGCGCGGCGGGCAGGTAGCTTCCTCCAATAAACACCTGAGCATCACGCGCCGGTCCCCATGTCTGCTAATAGAGCTGCAGCTCGTTAGTGTCTCCCAAGATGCAATTAAGAATTTAGAAAATAGAATAAAAGGAGATTCTCCACAAACATCCAGCTAGAAAACACAAAATAGAGACAGAAAGGAGTGAAGGCTGACTGAATATTATGAATATTATCCCGCAAACAGCGACAATAGACTTGCATTTAAAAAATAACCACACAAGGCATTGAACGCACCACCACTGTTTAAAATAAATCACCTTTAAATGCAAATAAAAACGAGGCTACCTTGAGCTTTGTTTTTCTTGCTGGTTCAGATGAGTCTGTTAAATGTCCTGGAGATATGTGCGCGTGAGTTTATGTGTGCGCGTGTGTGTGTAGGGAGGGAGGGGGGAGGGGGGGGGCTCCTCTACGGACGAATCCGTTCCGTGTTGCGCGTTCGAGTCCGCCTCTCCGCGCCCCTGCTTCCCCATTGACGCACTTTTTAAGCGTCTTCCCCTTCTCCACCTCAAGGCGAGCAGCAGCGGCAGCGACCAATCACCATGCCATTACAGCCTTCAGAGGAAGCTGTTTATGGGACTGCAGCGCTAATTAGGCTCATGAACTAACAAATCTGCCTGCACGAACCCGGCGAGGAAAACGATCACATCCATGGATTAGTCTGGGAGTAAAGCCGAGCACTTTTTATTTGGGGGAAGCTTTTTACTCGACACCGTCGACCCGGGTTGTTTTCCCCACGCACGCACACACACACACACACACACACGCAACTTATTTACTGCGCGCAGAAAACTTTCCAACCTTTTCCTTTTTCCTCTTTTTTTTTTTGGGGTGTGGAGTATTTTTTAAAGCAGAGAGCGCCATACGACAACTTTGACTTAAACTGGGGGAATCTGGACTATCAGACCATGTTCCAGCCTACACCCAAGAGGTGTTTCACTATCGAGTCTTTGGTGGCGAAGGATAATCCGATACCGGCGTCCCGCACCGAGGAGCCCATCAGGCCGGCGGCTCTCAGCTATGCAAACTCCGGCCAGATGAACCCCTTCCTCAACGGCTTTCACTCCGGCGGCAGGGGCGTCTACTCGAACCCGGACTTGGTGTTTGCCGAGGCGGTCTCTCATCAGCAGAACTCCGGCGTCCCGGTGCATTCGGTGGCCCCGCCGCACGCGCTGGCTCACCCGCTCTCATCCTCGCACAGTCCGCACCCTCTTTTCGCCAGCCAGCAAAGGGACCCCTCCACTTTCTACCCCTGGTTATTACACAGATATAGGTACCTGGGACACAGATTTCAAGGTAAGTTTGGGCTTCTTTTTATTTATTTTTACGCAGAGCGGCTGGAAAACGGTTCCTCATTTCTCTCTCCATCAGTAGACATAAGGAATAAAAAAATCTCGCAAATCCTCAGACAACAGAATGTTATTTAATGAATTATGTCGCTCAAAATGGATCATTTACTGAATTTACAAGGAATAGAATAAACTGAAATAAATATGTCTGGCTGTCTGCTGCGTCCATTAGACACCAGAGTGCTCTAGAAATGTTTGACATGTTTGGACACTGCGCGTCATCGCAGGTTATAATAAGCAATAGATGAATGATCTATTACACACGCGCGTAAACACTTGAAGTTGTGTAAATATCGCTGGTTATTTCACATTTTAACTAAAAGAAAAAAGAAAAAAAAAGACATTCGTTTTTTTTAAATTGTAAAAAAAAGAAAAGTTTTAGTTGCTTTTTTTAAAACGTTGATACGAGTCAAATTTCTGCTAATTTAAATGTGTATTAATGAAGCTGACTTGTGGGATAAACATTATTTTAAATTATTTTTAAATTATTTGTGATCTTTTTTTTATCACATGACAATTAACAGCAATAATATCCCACGTTTTACATGAACGTACTGGACATTATTTCCGTGTGTGTGTTCGTGCTGCTTCCATTTGATTCAGTTATTTTGAGCTCATTTCAATTAAGGCCCAGGATTAAACCTCCGCTTTGTGTGGCTCCCCTAGTTTCTCCTCCACGCGTTTGAAGGAAAGTCTACAATAAGCAATAATAAAAAATAAAATCCACGTGTTCGATAAATTAAATTAATGTATTGACTTTTTGTCCATCGTCACGTATTTGCCCAATCTGCCATCAACCCAGTATTTATGTCCCAGCCGCTTTATTGGAAATGTGAATATCTCTAGAAATAAAAATACAGTGAACGGAAAGGTCATATTTTTTCTGCTCGTCTTGCAGGCAATGAAACGAGTCCGGAGAGCTTCCTTTTGCACAACGCGCTCGCCAGAAAGCCCAAAAGAATCCGGACAGCGTTCTCGCCCTCGCAGCTGCTGCGGCTCGAACACGCGTTCGAGAAGAACCATTACGTGGTGGGAGCGGAGAGGAAGCAGCTCGCCCACAGCCTTAGCCTCACAGAAACTCAGGTAAGAACACACACCTGGCCTTCACTGGGGCTTTAATACGTCACACTTGCTGTCACGTATTTGTAGTATTATTGGGAAACGCCTGTGATGCTTCGTGGCCTGCTTGCACGTTTAAAAACAAATAGTTATATTTATATATAATAAAAATGAGATATTTCTCACATTGTGGCTGTTGAAGAGGATTATATTTATGTTTTATATGACGTGGCACCGTACGTCACGGAGACTTTTATTTAAATAATCGAATGCATCTTAAACACAACCAATAATAGACTTATTAGGAGAGTATTTTATTTAAAATAATCACCTCCATGCGTGTTTTCGATGGGAGACAGAGAGCTTTCTGTTGGATTCACATCCACTGTCATTGTGTAGGCCTAACCTCATTTTAGGAGGGGTTGAATTACTTTGTTTTGGGGGGGGGGGGGGGGAGGGAGAGAGAGAATGTTGCCTTTCAAAATGGAGGGCAAATTAACCAGTTAACCATTTTATGTGAGAGGCGACACAAAGAGGGTGGCTCAATCCTTTCGGACACTTTTTTAAAAAAAAGAAAAAAGATGCTGTTTTGAGCTCATCGGCCGCCTTTTGTCCGCTGCGTCTCCTGCTCGGACACGAAGGGAGAAATGAAGCGTCGCCTCCTTTAATTGGCCCACTGAAGGCTTATTAAACGCACCTCGGTGCCGTTTAAGAGCTAAAAAAAAGGAGGAGGGAGGGAGGGAGGAGGAGGAGGAGGAGGGCTGCAGAGTGACACAAAAGCAGGAACTTATCGATTTAGATGTTATTTTAAGTGAGTCGATTTAAAAAGGTGTGTGTGTGTGTGTGTGTGTGTGTGTGTGTGTGTGTGTGTGTGTGTGTGTGTGTGTGTGTGTGTGTGTGTGTGTGTGTGTTAACGTTCACGCTGCAAACAGAATTATATTGTGAAACGAAATGCTGCAACAAAACAAGTGTTATTATTGTAAGGGAATATTAAATGTAATATTCAGACTTTAAGCTGCTGTGTTCGAGGATCTAAATGCTCGCGTTGATGAGAATATATGTGATGTTTTTGCTGCTTTTATCCAGCCTTTATCTCGTGACACTGATCCAGTTTCCCTTTCTCTGCCCCCCCCTCCACCACCTCCACCACCTGTCCAGGTAAAAGTGTGGTTTCAGAACCGGAGGACGAAGTTCAAGCGACAGAAGTTGGAGGAGGAGGGCTCGGAGTCTCAGCAGAAGAAGAAAGGATCGCATCACATAAACCGGTGGAGGATGGCGACTAAACAGGGGAGCCCGGAGGAAATCGACGTCACTTCGGACGATTAAAAAAAAAAAAGACTATATATATATTTACACACATATATATAGGCGTCTGAGTGAAGGAGGACATGGATAACGGATGCCGCGTAGAGACAGTGAGGAGGAAGAGGAGGGGTAAAAAAAAAAAAAAGACAAAAAAAGGCCAATGTCACGTTTCAGATCTCCGGAGATCGGCAGCTGAAGGGTGAGAGAAACCCGACTGGTGGCTCTGCTGTCACCGCGTGTCAATCCCAACGCCCCGGTGGAGCGTCTCAGTCCACCTGCACCACCAACATCCAACGTTTCTTCTTCTCTCCAATTCATTTTGGACGTTTGCACTTCAGAAGTTTTTTTTTTTTTTTTTTTAAACCAACCACCCAAGATACCAAAACAGCAAATCTGCTTTTTGTAAAACTTGAATTGCATGGTAGAGTTTTATTTTTTATCTCCCTCTCTCTCTCTGGTTTTAATTTGACAAGTTATTCTCAAACCAAGACAGAAAAAAAAAAATCACATTTTTGTTTTAACTCTTATTTTCAAACAGAGATGTCGTGCTTCTTCCTCTTTTTTTTTTTTTTTTTTTTTTTTTACAAAGTGTGCAGTCTTTAATTAATGATTCTCGTGTAAAAGTGATTGTGAAAACATATGAAGTAGCGGTGCTGCGTTATAGTGTTTTTTTATTAAGAGAAAAAAAGAACAAAAATTGAATTTCGATGAACAAAAACCTTTCTTAAAAAAAAAAAAAGAATCAGACTAAAGTACTTAAAGGGGAAGGCATCAGGACATTCCTTTAACCTTAAAGCTTTACAAATGTGTCAGGATCGACCCTCCAGTCAAAGTTGCCACGAAGGACTAAAATGCAAAGAATTGAGAGTTAAAAGAAAAAAAAAAGAAAAAAAAAAACTTCAAGCACTGAGCGTATTCCATGTACAGAAATGCTAAAAGTTAATGTTTCTGTTAAACCCTCTTTTACAGAATGTAAATAATTTTTTGTGTTTGTGTTAAGTTTGCTACAATTTTAACACAAAGTATACTTCCAAGAAGTATGTAATTGTCAATATTTTGTCAATAAAGTTTTATCAATATGTTGCGCGCAGTAAAAGTAGAGACTTTTGATTACGCAGAGCAGCTCCTGGTTGATTTACGGGCGGCGCATTCACTGACGCCTCATTTTAAAAGCACAGCAAAATAATAATATTATTATTAATAATAATAATAATAATAATTATAGCTCATGTCATGCTGTCCTCAGCTCTGCGTTGGTGTCTCGGCGCCGTTATAGTTTGATTTTTGAGGAGCTCCAGCTACAAAAGAGTCCCTGCAAGCTTTTGTGAAAGTGCAAATCAGTTTGGGCAATTATCATGCGAGTAATATGAGGGAGGGAGGGAGGGGGGCAGTGCCCAGTGGTCCACTTTAATCTCTTAATCCACGGATCCAAAGGGGGGCCTTGGTCGGACATAATTTAGTACAATCTGACTACCCTCGCGACGCGATAAGGGAAGGATGCAATGCGCCGCAAAATGGGATCTTTGTTTCAAATCTTGTCTTGTGGGCTCCGACGCGCTGCAAGCTGCTGCTCTGGACTCAACGTTATTCTTCTGTTTACAGCAGGCATCGGTTTACACACACACACACACACACACACACACACACACACACACACACACACACACACACACACACACACACACACAATACAGTCACTGTTAAAAAACCAGACATTTAAACTGGATTATGAGTTATTTTTAATTTAAATTGTGAAGCCCAACTCGTTTCTGATGCGAGGTGCACGTGTTTAATTGTTTCATAAACTAAAAGATGTTTTTTTTTGTTTTTGTTTGGGGAGGGGGGGGGGGGCATATAGGGAATTCTTAATCGCCCCATAGATTATAACTGCAATAAAAATCTTTAGAGAATACCATTAGCTATGAAAAAAACCCTAAAAGCTTTATTACAAACCCAGCTTTGAAATCGGGGGGATTAGAGGACTGAAAGGGTCCCACAATAGTTAGAAGAAAAGGTTTCATGCTAATGAGGTTAATGCCCTTTGTATCTCCGGACTCCACAACTTCATTACTCCTATCTCGGGCAACACCGAGCGGCTCAGAGCTTCACAATCCACTCGAGCTTTCCCTTCTCTGCCTCTAAAGAAGGATTTGATAGCAGTCCTGTTCAAACTAGATAATTATATCTTTTCAAGTTGGAATTAAGATAAAGAAAGTGCAGTGGAGGCGGTGAGCCTTGATCCGCCGCAAACAAATTTGGCGCCCCCCCCTCCCTTCTGTGTGCGCCTGTATGGACACACAAGAGACAGGACAGGCTTCTCATTAGAGCCTGGCACCATTTGATTAATTTACGCGTTTAATCTGCAGATATCTCTGGTTGGGTTTTAATGCAGCGGCTGTTTGTGGATGTTGATGTTGTTGTTGTTGCGGATATGGAGAGTTAGATTTTTTAAAGCAGGTTGAGCTACAAAATTCAAAAATCTACCTAAACTAAACGTGCCGTCTTCTAAATATCTAAATGACGCGTTGATTTGAACATTAAAACAAGAACACCAAATATATATTTTTAGAAATGAACGCGCACTTTTAAAATACTCCCAAATCATCGAAAAAAATCGCATTGCTCATAAACATTGTAAACCATAAAGATTGTTTAATATTTTAATTATTATTCCTTTTTTTATTGCTTCTAAAAATTCAAACGCGCTATTCTTTCCCGATCTTGGCTCCTATTAAAGCGCAATTTGAGACGGAAGGTCACATGGATATAATCGGTTAGGACAGAATTCACACAGTGTGTGTGTGTGTGTGTGTGTGTGTGTGTGTGTGTGTGTGTGTGTGTGTGTGTGTGTGTGTGTGTGTGTTATGATGTGAAGTGGGCCCTCACATATCAGATCCCTCTCCCAGACGCTCGTGCTGTGCGTAAAGGGACCTTCGGTGACCCGCTTATCTGCCGTCCACGAGGCCAAACTTCTCCATAAATCATCACAGTTGGATTATTGCTGAAATATTCACGACCGAGCCAGTTTGGACTTTTTTATTTTTATATATATATTTTTTTGGGTGGACCTTCTAAGCATCATGAAACATTTCGTCAGCAACGTGAAATGATTATCCGTCATTGAAAGGAGTGTTCCGTCCTATCAAGTGACCCCACTGACCCAAAACCTCTAATCTGCAATTAGTAGGTATAATTACGTCCGCTGACACCACTAATGTGGATAGTGGAGGAAGGGGGGGGGGGGGGGTATTAGGTATTAGTGCTGGAAGTCAATAATTGATCGAGCAGAACTTTGGTGAAGTGTTTATTTTTTTATTTTTGTCTCTATAGTTTTATTTAATCAGGGGTAAAAACCAAAAAGGCTCTCCCCGGCGGTGTGCACCTGTAGACCGGGTCCTGTCACCAAAAACCACGTCCCGGACTACTAACTGATCTCACAAAATTGCTTGTGAAAATTGATCCCTGAAAGGGGAGAATGAAGACCCACACAACCCGCTCGGCCTCGACAGAAGGCGCGCCGATAAATATACGCGACTAATGAGCAATTACTATACAATCACCCTTCAAATGGCTTACATAATCATAAATTAAACATCGCGGCCTCGGATCCGGTTCCCTTTTTTCTTTATTATTAACACCGAGGGGAGGGGGCGGGGCGTTGTGGTGGCCGATGATGTGCACCGATGATTATGTGTTTTCTAAACGCAGCAAATTTTCCAATCCGCCATTCGAGAGGATCAGCGACGCGACTGCGCAGCCGCGAGAACAATTTTACTTACATTTTTTTTTTTAACGCATTTCTTATTTAGGTTTACGCTTATTTAGGTGTTCTTAAACGCAGCATGATGCGTTCAAAGGTAAATCCGCGTTAAAGCCTATGAATGTAATTCTTTAGGCAACAGTTCAAATTATGGCAGTAATATGTAAATAATATATGTGACGTCACATTTGAACACAGCTATTCATTTTGCTGCTAAGTGTCTACTTTTTATTTATTTAATTTCTCCTCCATCACAATTAATGAAGTCAGAGCAGCTTGAACACACACACACACACACACACACACACACACACACACACACACACACACACACACACACACACACACACACACACACACACACACACACACACACACACTAAGGGGTTGGCACCAACGTGTGATTGTTAATAGATGACCGAAGCTGAGAGCCACATTACAAGCTTCTCTGACAGACCCATGCAGAGTTTCTCCCAGCAGGCTTTGCTGCTCCGTTCACCGAGGTCACCGCACAGACAACACGCAGCCGAGCGATGTCACAGACCTACAACAGACAAATGGCCATTTCACGATGAAATATTCATCCAGAGCCGCAATTCGGAAACTCTAGGCTCTGGTTTTTTTTTTCACCTGCACCGTCAGGCTTCTCCTCCGGCCCTCGGCCCCGCCGCCATGTTTTCAGGACGCCTCGGAAAGTTTAAAAACCTTCATTAGCTGTTATTATTTACAATTGGCTGCCACAGTCAACGTGTATTCTGAGCTCATTAATATTCCTGCGACCTGCTGCTAGCCCGTGGATTCCTGAGGTTTATTTTCTTTAATGATAGGGGGGAATTTTCGGGGCCGTAATGTGATGCAGCTTCATTTGCATATAAGTGTTTCCCACACATGCACCAGCTCTGAGGAGAGAGAGAGTCGACCCCCATGTCCTCTTGAAGTTCCAAACTCCAAACATTTTATAGGTTGTATCTGCAACCAGCATTCCCCCTCGGCCCACTAATGTGTAACATATGGCGGACTGTACACCTGATAAAATACCTCAGGGGCCCTGCAGTTTGGAAAATCCTCAATTCGCTCCCTAAATAAAACAAACAATGGCCTCACTAAATATATCACATGTGCCTGCTGAGCTATTTTGTGTCTCTTGACCTGCGAGTCCCCTCCCACATCATCAGCACTGATACGGCGTCTATCTGCTCGCAAACCGGCAGGTACTTTTGGAAGCGATACCTCCGATTTGTTTTTAGCAGCTCCTGCTCTCTACCTGCTGCAGGCTGGAACAGCTTGTTAAAACCCTCGACGTGAAGGGACGCTAATTCTCCCATCCGTGCTCTGTGTCGTCCCCTGTCAGCATGCGATCACATCGGATCAAATTAGCTCACGACTCGGGAGTCTCGGTCCACTTCTCCTCGGCTATTTCATCTCCGTGAAAGTGCTGCAAATGTGGCTGCGATTAGAGGCGAGATGTAACGGGGCTGCTTATTGAACAGACAGGTGAAATGGTGGGCACCTGTTTTCTTCTGTCCCAGCTTCGCTGTGTCTCCCCCTCTTGGTAGCTGGCAGGGAGAAACATCTAACCCCCATTCCTCTTAGAGAGGGGAAAAAAACATGAAATATCAAGTTTCTGTTGGCTGAGTCTGACGGCAGTTGAGTGCTAAGTGTCTGGAAAGTGAGGCAGCATAAAATAGTCGTGGTGGACTTCTTGGACGGGGAGGCTCGGAGTCTGCATGGTGCATCGCTTTCCCCCTGAATTCATGTTTCAAGAGTCATCTGAGCCCGCGACAGATTTAAAACGCAATTTCAGAGCTTTGGATTTGATATGAAGTGCTTTATAATAGATTGGTGTTGACTAAGTGAAACATAAAACTAAACACTGTTTACTTCACAGACATGCATGTTGTTATTATTTTGTCCTGGTGATAAATCAGACACATCATTTTCCCCAAAAGGTCTTTAAATGGTTGAAATGATGCAATGGGGATCTTATTTAAAATATATATCTACTGCTTAAGTAGGGATCAATGGCCAAACTACACACAAACACACAAACAACATTTCAATAAACGATAGAAGCCGTCAAACTCTTCCCCAGAGTCACAAAGTTCTTTCCTGACGACACGTACCCGATACGTGGTCGCTTTCTCCTTAAACAGAAACATAATTGTGGATAAAGAATCTTCTTGAATCGCATTGTGATTCACTGTTATGACACCAGCTGACTGCATTCATATGTGAGCCTTTAGATGTAGCCGCTTTAAGAAAAGAAATATATACACCTCGCACATTTTAAAATATCGACTGGTGATTTATATTATTTTCTATTTTGTAAATGTGGATGAAGACATTTTTTCCCCCTCCATAAACTTGAGAATGACAAGTAACACTGACCAGAGCGCTTTGTTCCCCCTCTGAAGCCTAATTTACAACAGACAGCATTCATAACACACAAGCAGGGGTTTCATGACGTGACATGATAATTCAGCTTCTCCACGGCTTCGTGCGGCGTCTTCGCCAATGCCCGACCCGACTCAGGACGCCAACTCTCATTAGCTTTTTTACGTAAAAAAAGACAGTGAAGTTATTTGTGGGATGGAAGCAAAGTGGTGCCAGTTCTCTGGTCGGCGCTGCCATAACACCGTCCTCCCTTCTTTTTGCACGACAGGCGCTTTGAACATGACTAATATTCACAAACAATATTTTCCGTGGGGATTTGCGTGGGCATCCCCTCATGTGTGTGTGTGTGTGTGTGCATATTAATTTGCGGGTGCATCATGGGTATCCCCTCTGAGCGTCTGTGGGTTTGCTTGGAGGAATTGGAAACCCTGAGTTGTGAAACGTTTTGGTTGTGTGTTCACCGAACTAAAGAAGCGGTTTAGTCATCGTGTGGCGAAATAAACAAAAACATGAAGTTGCGAAAAAGTCAGAGAAAGCTTTGTTGCTTATTTTCTTTGGCGGCAGATTGAATTTCCTGTCATTAAAAAAAAAACAAAAGTCGTGCAGCCATGTGTTGAAAATGTGTCTGACATCCAAACACAGCGATGGAGGAAGAGGGAAGTCGTTTAGTTATTTGTTCGGAGTGTAAACGACGGGGTTTTCAATATGGCCGCGTCGAGGGTCGGAGCTCGCCTTGCGGTGTAAATGATTGGTGGTGGTAATTCAGGTTGTGACATCTAATTATGGGCCAGTGGACACTTCAACGCCTCCACAGAGAAACCAACCCCAGAAAAATCACACAAGCTAATCATTCACTCGTAGCGTTCTTCCCTCCACGCCGCAGCCGAGCTTAGCCATTGGAGGAGACGGATGCTAACGATGTCACGCGGAGTTTCCGAGAGACGCCTTTCTCATTAACGCGACTGCATCACGGAGGGGTTTATGTAAGTTTAACCACGGCGGCGGCCCTCCTCGTACACAGGAAGGGACTTTGAAGTGGAAGCGGCGGTGGCCGGTGGAGTCTCCGCCATGGACTTCCATTATGCATCAGCAGCAACACGGCAGCCTCACCTGACTCCTCGGCGCCGCTAATGCTCGCTGGCTAAAGTGATGTCGAGCGTATAATTGGACGCAGTGTGAACATATGAGGTCTAAACGCATGTAACCCACAGAAATGACTGGCAGGTAACTTTGATGATGTGTTCCCAGATTAACGATCCTGTAATATAAAAAAAAAAAGAGAATGTAGAATATATGAACACGGTAATGGTGAAATATGTCTTTTCAAGTCCAATTATGGCCTTGCTGTAGCTCTCTGTCCCCGCCCCTCCCCCCACCACAGCCCTATGTGTTTGTCAGCGAGCTGTAATGGCAGCAGCGTGTGTAAGTGCTGCAGGTTATTTTGTATTTGGAGGTGAGGACACGGCGAATCAGACCACTTCACACATGAAAGGCAGTCGCAGGTCCATTTAATTCTCTGTGCCTCTCTTACCCTGGATCTCGCTGTCCTTTTAGGGGGACTCCAGAGGCTAGTTAAAAGGTGTCTTGATTCTCACCATGAATCTAATTAGATCTCTGACTGAGGTCTTAACATCTCCTTTGAAAAAAAAGAAAAAAGAAATGCATGGAGGAATAAGGTGCTAAAGCCCCTAACCCCGTCGCCTCCGCTGCACCTCGGCCCTCGCCGTCCCCCTGCTCCCTCCTGTTTCCTGGAGAAAAACAAAGTCCTGCCGGCTAATGAAGTTTGTAATTAAGGAGATTCTGTCAGGCTGAATGAGTAATTAGGACTCGGTCTCTCAGGGGTGTTAATGGTGGTCAGGCGAGGCACAGCGGCTGCATGTATGGCCAAAGAGAGAGCGCCCTTTCATTCCTCACCGGGGAAAGGAAAGGGCTGCTTCTGTTTGCTCTCATCTCGTTGTTGGGCAACATGCTATATATATAATATTTGCAATGTCATTTAAGATGAGAAACAAATGCGAGCGGAACTGCAGAAGAACTGTCCGTCTTGCTTATTGCTATCCAGACCATCGTGTTTACATACGTCGATGGGAAACCGCCGCCAATTTGCTGTGAATTTGTGATGTGTTGTGAAATCAGATATAATTTGAGGGAAAATGGCTGCGGGACAGGACCGCGCTCTGTTCTCGGTGAAGACATCTCCGTTCTAATTATCACATTTACTTCAGATTGGTTGACTGTGCTGCTGATAAAGAAAGTTCACCTGGCCTCAATTAACTATATTTATCTCAGATTATCCCTCCATGAGATTTCTGCTCTGGCGAAAAGATTAGCGTTATTAAGAGTCGCGTACGCAGGATGAATACATTTTTTAGACAAAGTGACATCTCTTAAGGATGAGAAATTAAATCAATGAAAATGGGAATCAAAAGGAAGAAGCTGCACGTTCTCGGGGCTCTCCAGCAACCAGTTTTTTTTTTTAAATTCATCACAGTTTACATCCACTGATATGCTCTTTCCATTTGGACAACAAATTTAAATCTGATAATTGTTTAACTCTTATCTAAAGTTATGAAGAATTGAACTTTACCAAAAAAACACAGAAAAGTGGTGAGATTGAAATTTGCAATTTGGTAATCTGGCACTTAAATGAGCGCACGCACACACACACACACACACACACACACACACACACACACACACACACACACACACACACACACACACACACACACACACACACACACGCAGTAGTGTGTTTACAAACCGGTGCCTTTGACGGATACAGTAGAGAAAGAGCCTCTTCAGAGGTGGATCTCCGTGAGCTCGGGTTAACCTCTACATTCCCTGAAATCATTTACACTGTTTAGACTGGGAAGTGTCCTGCTGCGAGGCACAACACCTGGGCTTTGAACCCGTGACCTCACATCTGAGTGCTCTCGCTGAAGCCCCTGCTGCCTCCCAGTCAGCTGGAGGATCAGCGTGGACAGACAGGCCCAAAACTCTTCATTTCCTGTTTCGCCTGCAACCAACCCTTCCCGAACTACAAAAAAGAAAAAGAAGAGCTACCTGTGTTTCAGGTGATATAATCAACCCAACCAAGGCATGACCTCTGTGAGGACAACTCATGTTTTCGCTGCACGTACAAAAGGTTGAGGAAGATTTAAAGCGATATTGTTCTTCACAATGTTTCCCGTTCAGATGGTTCAAACAGACACAGACGGATCTGAGCTGCAGACTCATTACAGGTTAAGTAGAGCAGGTGTTTGTCAGCTTCGGGCAGACCTACGTGGACGAGGCCTTTTCATGTTGGCTACTTCCTCACACATTAGTCTTCAGCCAAATTGCTGTGAGTGGAGGCTTTGCCCGGCCCATCCCTCACAGTCCAACCTGACCCCTCTCCCCTCCACGCTGCAAGGCAGGGCTGGAGATAAAAAAAAAGCTGGAAAAACGGCTCCAGGAATCCTAAATATTAGTGGTTGTAAATCAGCCCCCAGTGGCCTATGAATAGCAATTATCTTTTTCGCACTAATAAATCCCCCCAGTCACAGATAAGATGGTTCCTCTGCCTAACCTGCAGTAAAAACAGCTAAGTATTGAGCAAGCTAAAATGGGAGGGGTGCAGCAAAATAAAACCAGGGCTCTTTAGCTGTGGATTACACTCAGCCATAAGAGAACATCGTCTTTTGTTGCCGGTGGTGCCGGTATATCAGGACTACACCGAGAGGGGGATGGCTCTCCATCACAGGACTTTGGGAATTCAGATGATATCACTAAAGCGAGCCGGGGCTGCTATCGGCCTCATCGATACCCGCTGACCATGAGAGTCACCTGTGAATGATAGCGAGGGTGTATTGATCTGATGGGAACCAGTGGGTTCTTTCACGAGTGACCCGAACTCCCCCCGGTGCCGTCATTCAACCCACACCGCCACTGGAACCGTGAGAATTAATAAAGATAAAACGATACCCGACTAGCTTTCCTACATCCGTTCTCCACTCCATTCAACCAGTGATGTTTTAGAGAACTTAAATGTAATATTTAACTTATAATGCTTACATTTTATTTGAGCTGGCTGCCCAGAAATAACCCAAATATATATTTATTTGACTCACTGATAGGAACATTCTTTGATTCCTAGCTATCGTAGAGCTACTACTCAACCGATTAAACAGACCGATCCTTCAAGCAGGACCACAAACTAACTTCCTGTCTCCGCCGCTCGGTGTTTCCTCGGAGAATAAGTTCACTGTACCTCTGCACTCCGCTGGGATTTACACGGCTTCGTGGTCATCATCTATATAGGAGAAAAACACGGCAATCAGCAAGCGGTGGAGCTTTTTTTATTTTTTCTCTATGAGGTGACTGAACCCTTATTCCATGTAAAGACTTAAGTTAACCTCATTAAGCTCGCTCACACACAAGATACATAATTATCCCTGAGAGGATAGCCAGTGCTTATACAAATTAGAAAGATAATTAAGCTACTGAGACTGGCCATTGCATCTCCCAGAGCATTGAACCCAAAGAACCATTATGGTGAATTAGAGCCTTTGTTTACAGTCACAGCAGCAGCCTTTTACCGTTGCCGATGTTTGTCAAGAGTCCGATATGTGATGCTTTAGTTTGGGAAACAGGTGTTTAAGTCATACCTGCAGAAGGAAAGCAAGATAATGTGAATTCCTTCCTCCCGACTTCACAACACCCTACCTCGCCGAAAAAACAAAGAACCCGTTGGAGCGGAGTGCCTTTGGGCCGCTCATAAAAAATCAATCTAAATGACAATTCACCTCAATAGTGTGCAATGCATCTGGTCTTCTCTGTAACAAGGCGGTTTAGTGCCCTGAAAGAAGTCTTACAGCTACTTCAAAGATGCCTTAAACGCCTCCTCAAGCTACAGGAAACATTGCTCTCTTTGCCTTCGCAAACGCTCGGTCACACAGGACCAATAAATCTGGCTGATTTCTACATTCCTCTTTAGATCATATGATACCTGATCGGTGGAGTAAAAGAAAAACTGCTCCAGTCGCTGCACAACAAACAGACGTGTGCGCCATGCAGTCCGGTGTCTCTCTCTCTCTCTCTCTGCAGCGTCACGATTAGATCAGGGCTGGACGCTTTTGGTGCAAATATGTCAAGAGGAAAAAAAAAAAAATTAAGCACACACAGCTGGATGCATTTTAGAGTGCAATTCCCTTTTGTCATAGGAAGAGCACACGCTGTGTTAAGGCCTAAATGAAAATGCTTGTTGCGTTCGAGTGCACCGTAGCAATTGGAGGGGAATTGTTGCACAGACTTCAGATGTGCTTTAAAAAAAAAGAAAAATGCAGCAATACAGCTTGTGAAAAAAAGTATTTGGACGCGTATAGAGGAGAGTTTTCTTTTCTTTTTTTTGTGTGTTCCTTTCGCCTTCGTGGTGAGGAGAGGAGCACGCCGCTGGTTGTGTGCCAGCTCTGCCTCCTGTGGTTTCACGCATAACAACCTCGCATGTGCACAGCTCTGAGTAAAGCATTGATTTAAGAGGGCACTTCTTCTTTCCACAGCTTTAGCAAAACAAGCCCCTATGTTTGGATAGACCCGGTAAGCAGCTCACTGACCTGAGCAATGGGTCAGATTAAGTTAGACCCCCTCCTCCTCCTCCACCTCCCTCCCTCCCTCCCAATGCAGAATGAGGAAAAGGGAAAGTGCTCTTCAGGGCCTGCCAGCCAGGTCAGGGGAGTTGCTCAGGAAAACAGGAAACTGACAAGAGAGACAAATGATAGGTCTCACCCAAGCATTTCGCCACAAAGGTTGATCATCCATAATTGCTCTATGAGTAATACTTTAAAAAAGTCTTTAAATGCACGTTTTGTAAGATTTAATTTTTTAAAACGGAGCAGTTTTCCCCTTCCAGCAATTACCGACTTCACTGTATGTTGTCTATCACTAATTTACCAGCGTTTATGTCTGAGTCAGGTAAGCACTGCTCAGACTGATCCCAGTCCAGGTGAAGCTGCTACCTGGGGAAATAAACCGTCACTTTTCAGTGTGTGTTTTCTGCAGCATCACACAGCAAAACACAAACTGATATTATCTATTGATCTGCTGCTGTGGGACTCTTCACAATGAGTTAGTTACATATTTTCTCTGGACACGCTGGAGGGAGGATTGTGTATGTGTGTGTGTGTGTAGTTGAGAGCAGAGAAGCTGCTTTTTGGCCAAAGGCAAAGATAAGCGTAGGGGAGTGGAGGTGGTGGTGGTGGTGGTGGAGGGGGGGGGACAATGGATTGAGCCAGGCAATCAGTGAGCAATCTGGGGCGGTGTTTAGTGGTGCTGTAAGATCTGCTAAACTAGCCCTAATTTCCCCTGTTGTAGGAGATGTGTGAGTTGAGGTGGAAAGGGGCAGGAGGAGGGGAGGCCTTTGGTCTGTCAGAGTGGAGTTAATCTGAACCTGGGGCAGCACGTTCACTTTTGATGGAGGCCAGAGATAGGAGTCTGAGGCGGAGGAGGTGGAGGAGGAGGAGGAGGAGGAGGGCTGGGGAGGATGAAAGATCACCCACACCTGCGAGGGGCTGCCGAAAGTTACAACTCACTCAAAGGGGCCTTTCTACTGCTGCTCCATTTGTCAAGGATGATGGGGGCGACGGCAGTGAGAGCTTCACTCCGTTCCTGTTTTCACTGGTGGCTCATCACATGCACTCACAGCCACGGGAGAAAGATTACATTGATTTGTCTTTTCAGCGGTAAATCTCTTCCAAATGCAAAACCACACATGTCCGCCTGTAAAGCAGCTGTGAATTAAGTGACTTCTGTACACTCTGGCCTTTACCTTTTTTAATAAATTACGCCATCACAAGAAAATAAATGTAACACAGACAAAATAAAGCTGAGCAAATTCTTATTTTCCTAATTTGATTCGCTGTGGCCTCTTTTTGGTTTTTCGAGGTGTCTGTGTACAAAATCCCCCATAATCCTCTTGGAGGGAAATATGAAGCACCACCCCTCGAGGTTTGCACTCTTTGGCCCTGCGTCTTCCTTTCATGCACTATAAGATTCATCGGTGCCATCGAGAGCTTTCCTTGAACTTATAAAGCCAGAATGATTAAACGCTCCGTCTCTACAAAAAAAACCCACAATATCATAAACAATACTTTTACATTCCCGGGATTTGACATAGAATTTCATCAGCTTTGAGGACAAACCTAGATCATTAGGATGTGTGCAATGTACTCACTATAGTGTAAATGCATTGAATGTGGTGAGCGGTCGCACACTCAGGTTCTCAATAAAGATGGGAGGAGAGCATTAATCCCCCCTCTGTCTGTTTCATCTGGCCTTTTTGCTCTTTGCCAGGGTAATGCTCTCGCCTCAGCTGGCAGCTCAGACTGCGCCGGGAGCACAGCACATCTGGATCCGAGGCTGAGGGAGGGACAGTGCGTAAGCGTGTGTGTGTGTGTGTGTGTTATGTATATAGACGGAGAGTGTGTGTTGGGCAGGTGGGCAGCACGGCATGTATGGGCATATCCTCTGAAATATGAAGAAAATGCCCTCTGTGTCCCAACACGACGGGGGTGAATTCCCAGGGAGAGGTAACTGCTCATAAACAAAAACATATGGTGGAGTCGAGAATCATAAAGATTTTGTTTCCGCTGCGCCAGAGTCCCACTGAGACTTAAGTATCAACTTAAGACAAGGAATGAGTGCATTTCTGTGAGACAGCGAATCTGTAAATTATTATCCAGACCAGGGGAATAACAAGGAGAAGGAGGCGAGCTCCCCGAGTCAGGAAGAAAAGAGGAATTGATTGTGTTCTACATGTTAAACGAGTCATGTTAAATCGTGCACTCATGCTAACATGTTGAGATGTTTTACAAGGGAAACATGCTTGCTTTGACATTCCTGCTAAACGCATTAGCTTTCCAGGATCTGTGACTCCGCAAAGTGCTCCGCCGAAACTCATGTGTGGATTATTTCTGTCGACTGCGGTTTTGGATTTTCATGCTTTTAAATTTCACTTGCAAAAATCGATTTCCATATGTCCGTCTGTGCTTTGTAACTGTGAGTAGTGTGTGTGTGTGTGTGTCTGTGTGTGTGTGTCTGTGTGTGTTGTGTGTGTGTGTTAGGGGAGCAGTTCCAGAAATCTAAGTTCTTTCTCTCAGCTCCTCTAATGGGACGGAGTTCAAACACCGGCTGGAGAATTGCTGGTGTCGTATACACAGTAAAGCACCAAGTCAACTTCAGGGAGATCAACGTGTGCGTTTAGGAAGCAGCAGTGATCGTGAATCAGTTTCACCTGCTTCAGTGCAACTAACGTGACAACAGGTGCAAGGAAGGTAAAAGCAAGGCGGTCCCCCAAAGAGGAAAGGGTTTGGATGTGGAGGCCACTGACAGTTCTCTCCTTCATGAGTGGTTCTTCTCTAGTTCTCTAGTTCCTCCTGGTGCAATGGGTCCTGGGTTCTTCCTGGTGCAGTTGGACATGGGTTCTTCCTGGTTCAGTGGGTCCTGGGTTCCTCCTGGTGCAGTGGGTCCTGGGTTCTTCCTGGTTCAGTGGGTCCTGGGTTCTTCCTGGTGCAGTGGGTCCTGGGTTCCTCCTGGTGCAGTGGGTCCTGGGTTCCTCCTGGTGCAGTGGGTCCTGGGTTCTTCCTGGTGCAGTGGGTCCTGGGTTCTTCCTGGTGCAGTGGGTCCTGGGTTCCTCCTGATGCAGTGGGTCCTGGGTTCCTCCTGGTGCAGTTGGACATGGGTTCCTCCTGGTGCAGTGGGTCCTGGGTTCTTCCTGGTGCAGTGGGTCCTGGGTTCTTCCTGGCGCAGTGGGTCCTGGGTTCTTCCTGGTTCAGTGGGTCCTGGGTTCCTCCTGGTGCAGTGGGTCCTGGGTTCTTCCTGGTGCAGTTGGACATGGGTTCCTCCTGGTGCAGTGGGTCCTGGGTTCTTCCTGGTGCAGTTGGACATGGGTTCCTCCTGGTGCAGTGGGTCCTGGGTTCTTCCTGGTGCAGTGGGTCCTGGGTTCTTCCTGGTGCAGTGGGTCCTGGGTTCCTCCTGGTGCAGTGGGTCCTGGGTTCTTCCTGGTGCAGTGGGACATGGGTTCCTCCTGGTGCAGTGGGTCCTGGGTTCCTCCTGGTGCAGTGGGACCTGGGTTCTTCCTGGTGCAGTGGGTCCTGGGTTCCTCCTGGTGCAGTGGGACATGGGTTCTTCCTGGTGCAGTGGGACATGGGTTCCTCCTGGTGCAGTGGGACATGGGTTCCTCCTGGTGCAGTGGGTTCTGGGTTCTTCCTGGTGCAGTGGGTCCTGGGTTCTTCCTGGTGCAGGACAATGTCCAGCCTGTTTTTACTTATATTTTTGGTGTGATTTGGAATCCAGCCGTCAGTGGGTTGATGATTTTGGTTTCCATTGACTATTGTTATGCCATTTTATTCTCAACAAATCATACAATCCACGTCAGCAAAGATTTTCAACTTGAATAATTGGTTCATTAAGATCTGACGTGTTAAATCACACATTTTGTTTGCAGTGGCAGAAACAAAGCAACACTATTGTGTTTGACGATGAAGTAAAGGAGTATATGCAAATCTCTGGTGTTTGCAAGATGGCTTTGAAGTCCGTCAAGAGCATCTGAACATCATCAGAGGTTAGAGATGGAGCCGTCTCGACCCTTAGCACTAAAAACCGTGAAAGTATGAACGGCGGTGGAGCAGCATGTGGCCGACAGCAGTCGCACACGAGGGAGTCTCGCAGGGGGAAAAATAATGGGCCGATCTTTACACCCTCTGGTGCTTCACACCTGCAAGCAATGTCTTTAGTTTCTAAACCTGATGAAGAGGAGGTCTTAGCAGGAAACAACATCAAAAAGAGCCATATTCCGGACCGAATCGCCAGCTCGTCACTCCATGTTTTTGAAGAGAGAAACACCATTTCGTAGCGCTTGTGAGCAGCTAACTGGTGATGCTGGGTGTGAGAAAGTGTTGCTGGGATATTTTCGTCACATGGAGGGGCAGACCAATTGTGTGTACAGCACCGTCTCTGCAGGGATTAGTGGTGCCATTAAGTGGCGATGAGTTGCGGCGGGGGGCCACATCCCTTGCTCCCTCATTAAAATCGCCGGCAGCTGCCCTTTGTCGTTGCTCGGCTCCGCCACCATACTGTACCAGCGGCACCCCTCGGCACCCCTCAGCACCCACGGTGCCAGTCTAGGACCCTTGACCTTCACGAAATCTCCTTTGGTAGCTTTCAGGGAGTTTAATTGCAGGCTATTGTGAGGCTTGCACGGATTTTCTGGTTTGCATGTACGCTATTTCTAAACATGAGAAATGAACGTTTTGATCACAGAGAGATGCTGAATATCACAAAAATGGTATCACTATGTTCCACAAGTAATATATTTAGAAGATACTGTACAATGTCTGCAATTTTGTTGTTCTATATTCCTTCCGTTGCGCGTAATTTATTTAGTCCGGGATGTTACCTAGCGGTGGATGGTGTCTAAGCACTCAGCGGGTGATGTGTGAACATGGAAACTCGAATTGATTTGTTCTGTTCACGCAACGACATGACAATCATCACCACAGCAGAACCCCCCCCCCCCCCCCCCCCCCAAGAACAGCCTTTTCTCTTAAAGACACGGCGCTCTCGCTGCTCTTTAATCCATTACCAAATTTAATCCGCCGTCTTCTGTCTTAAGTGTGGATGAGAAAACAAAGAGTGTGCGCTTCCCGCATGTACAGTATGTGCAGAGATATCAAAAGGGATCCGTAAATATTCCCCGAGATCTAAACGGCTTTGGAGCAGAGGGAGAGGTGTGTTCAAACACAACCCAGAATGCCTTGCCTTAGGCTGTGGCCTGCGGGGCAGAGATGGGCTGTAGACAGAGGGGGAAATAGTAGGCGGGACGGGCGCTAATCACAAGCTCTACACGTCTTCCTGAAGAAAAAAAAAACGCCCACTTTTGTGAAGTTTGTCGTTCCCCCCACCCCAAGGCATAATTCATTTTCTGAAACCATCAGCTATTATTTTAGAATTATGTTGGAGATGATAAAACACCTCGTATACCATCTGTACCTTTTACAAAACACTTCCACTGTAATCCCTAATAAGAACCGTAATAAACCAGAGGGGCGGCGAGTCCCCGACTTTAGTTTCAGTTACAGCGTTACAGAGTACAGCCGCCCGAGGCCAAGCAGCCGAGGTCAGGAATACAATCACACACACGCGGATTTGGCCAAATTAAGAGTTTCATGTAAACGTAAGCATTTACAGGTGGTAAATATCCTGTAGGATTTCACCAATGGAAAAGTTTCAACATAAACAGGCTAGTGGGCCAGGACACACACATTCATGTTCAGATATCATGTTTCCCACACACCTTTAGTTAAATAATTTAACTACATCTTGAAACCCAATTTCAACGATATTCCGTATGAAAATTGCAAATTCCAATCGGCAATCTATGGCAATCACAAACTCAACTGGTGGATAAAGAACTGAAATCTGTAACATATGTCAATGTCTGATATCTGCACTATGGAATATGAGTCTAATTTCAAGGTAATTAAGATGATCTCTTTTCCTATTTATTTTTTTTTCAATTTAGGCACCTTTTTCCAGTCATATCTTTTTCCATATATCACCCCTGGAAATAGTTAAATCAAATCTTTATCCCTTGAATCGGGTACATCACAAACCTGATTGCATCTGCATATCCACCTATTTTATTCCGAGGTTTGACTTTAGTCACGCTGTTTTGTGTAATTACATGGCCGAGGACGGCGACGGCGTTCGAGACAACAGAATTACATCGGCGACGGCCGGAAGAAATCTTTTCATTCCGTTAAAAGTTTCCGCCGCTGCCTGAATTTTCGCCACATTTTCATTGTAGCGGAACAAGAGATGGTCGAGGTGATTGCCTCCACTCGGCCCCTCCAATTTGTCATTGAGTGTGTTGCTGTTACCTGGAGAGCTGTTGTAGTTAAAAGAGACTAACAGCCATAATGGAGATCTCTATCCAAGGTTACATATCTGATCGGGGGGGCTTTAAAGATCAAACAGTCACTCAAACATTTGGCATTCCTCACAGGGTTGCTTTTGATGTTGTGCTACGCCTCTTTTCAAAGGTGTTTGCTTCATACCACCACGGAGATGTAAACATTATTACTGTTAATCCATTTGGTCATATTCTGTTTGCTTTCAGGGCTAAAGGCCGCTTTTTCTTTTATGCAGAATCGCCAGCTCAGATGACAGATAAATTCACAACATTGTTTCAGAAGTGGAAGTGTATGAAATGAGTAATCATGCATAGCTTCACTGGAGTTTTCACAGGGAGCAGATCCAGACCATAAAATATGTTTCCTATTAACTCACTTGCAATGGTTCAATCTTCCAATAAAAAGCTATTTGTTCCAATCTGAGAAAACCCTGCAGAAGTCTATTTTTATGTGCACATAAAATGCATATAATGATGATTATTTTCACAAAAGTCATAAAAACTCTTGTTAACCACGTTTTGTTGTTGGATTTCTTTTGCACAAATGTAAAAAATGTAAAAATGTAAAAAATGGTTACCATTTGGACAGAAATAGGTCTTATCTTTGACTTGGCTTGCATCACCTTGATCCTGTCGGGATGGAAGCAGCTATTATCTTGCAAATGACGTCTGAAATGAGGAAGAAGAGAATATTAATGACGACTGTAACGCATGCCCAATCACTTCCCCTGGAAAAATTATAGAGGATTATTTCTGAAAGGCAGAAAAACATGCCGCTTATTAAATAATTTCTCCCCCCCTTCTTTCTTCATGCTTTTCATGGGTGGTCAACAGTAATCAGTTTACCGTCTGGCTCTTTCAGGGTGTTAAGACATCCACTTTTCATTTGCACAAACAGTATGATAGTTTCAAGCACCCGTTTAAATTAATCCCCCTTAAAGTTTTGTGCAGTCCTTCTAGAAAAAAACAAACCACCCACTTTTAATCTGAAACCTATGGTGTGTGTTTTTTTTTGTGAAAAAGGATTTACCCATAATTCTCATTGCCTGCACCCCCCCTCCCCTCCCCACTTATAGAAAGCACATCTGCACCCTTTTTGTGCACACACACACACATGCAGACGCACACAAACACACACACTGTATAATTTATAACGCCTAAGCTCTTTCAATACTCCAAAATGCCAGATAAACTTTTCTCATTTACTCCTAATTTGGTCACGCAAGATAATGCCAACATCTGAAGGCTTTTTAAACTGCTTTTTAAAAACGCATTCCTGAAAGGAGCTGGCACTGGCACCTCTGCACCTTGTCAGCTTCAATAATTATTTCCAATCCGGAGCTAGCCCTTAATGTGCTGATTAATCCAGCCCCTCTCCTTGCTGTGAGATGCATTCAGCTCCATTAATTTTTCAAAAAGCCCTCACTCTCTTTTTGCTGGGAGCCCTGCAGATGTCAGGGCCGTGGCAGAGAAAGCCATTAGAAGTTAACACCTCCCACTCCCCGGAGACTGGCATGGACCTTCCCCTCCCTCATTCGAATGCCAAGCAGCCGCATTGTGGACGTCAGCTGCCAGGCCTGGCATCGCCTGAACTTGGACATCACCATCTAAGCACCACCCCCCACCTCCTCCTCCCCAGAAAAACAGCCCCAAATAAGGGTTTCAAGAAAACCATTATAATGAGAAATAGTCTCAATCACAAGCGGTGTCAACATTATATATATTTAGGATTTCCGTGGCGAGCTCACGTCGTGTGTCACTGTTCGTATCCAAACTCTCAGCTCAGGAGATTGGCCGTCCGCGTTCTCAGATCTGTGAAAATGTCCCTTTTAGAACAACTCGCTCACCAGTGTGTTCGAATTCAAAGCGATGTGAAATCTGTGCTCCAACCTCCTCTCACTCTGGAGCTTTGTGCACCCCCTCCCCTCCCCTCATGCAGACTGGTTACAAGCTGTCTCAATTGAGGAAATCCCCCCCTTCAACCAGCTTTTATCTGCCGATAGGTAGGTGAATGGTGGAAATTAGGATTCCTGGAGAGACTTGGGATGGAGAGAATAGAAACAAAGACTTCCCCATGTCGGGAACCGATGTCTCTTTTTCCACTGCTTTTTCCCTTTCATCCCAAGGGCTCCTGTCAGACAGAGGGAAGGAGAACGAGAGCACATATAATACCTTTTAAGAGGCTGCCAGTTCTCTCCCATGCGATAAGCTCTGCTCAAATCACAATGGAGTTTCAGGACCCTGCAGTCACCTCACTGTAGGCCTGAGAACACACTCCAGCATACACATCAACACCGATTTGCAAGCCGCATTGAAACACAGCGCTGTAGCTAACTAGACGTACGATAACAGCTAGATTTTCTGCGGATCATTTCATCTTCGGGGGTTCTGACTGCAGCCTGTTAAGTCATGATACAGCTAAGAAACATTCGGCGTTAGTCGGACAGTCATCTGGCCGCACCACAATGCTCCGGCTGCCAACATGGAAGCGTATAACTCCACTCAACAGCGGAGATACTATGTGTACAGCGTTCTGTATACAATCCTCGCCGCAAAGTATTCAAAAATCTGTATAAACAGAGGCCGTGTCAAAATCCCAGCCCCTTTTGAATGTTAATGAAACGGAGGTGTTAGGATGTCAGAAATCTGTCCAATAACGATAACAGTGCAACTCCCTGTTTACACTGAGCACGCTTCGGCTCCCCAAAAACCCAAAGTGCAGCCTCATTTACGTGCTAATGTGGGGAGGCAGATAAAGGACGGAGGAGCGATCACATGGCCTGTCAGAGAGTCACCCTTTGAACCATCCCTCATGCCGGTGAAGAGGGGGGAAATTAAAGAGCCTCAGCAGGTTTACCACCTTTCAAACACAACTCACACTCCACTCGAGTCCTCACATTTGTGACAGAGAGAAAAATAACCGCTCGTTACCGCTGTAACACACACACACACACACACACACATTTTAGGGCAGGAGTTCACTGTCGGTTTGTGTACGGGAGATTTTCTTTCACAATTAATCCAAAATGATTGTTTGGATGGAACGGGAATTAGGTTGAGTTTGACGTAATGTACATGACACTGCCAAAACGCAGCTATACTCTGTATGAGGCGTAAAGTACACACCAGTATACACACCACTAAAGGCTTTTCTGGTGTCATTGTTGGAGAGTTTTTACTTTCTGCTCACCTTGAAGTGACGTGACTGAGTAGACGACACAACACAGATTATTATGTCCGGGAGCAGACCTGCATCTGGGCACATTTGCTTGAAGCTGCTCTAATAAATAGGTTTTACTTCGACAACGAGTCAAAGGACTCGATGTAATGTGAAAGGTGGAGATAAAAGAAATATCGTAGTGGTCTGTGGTCTCCCAGAGGTCTACGATAGTCCAGAACAGACTATGTGGAGAAACCAGAGACTGTGGTCCCCCAGAGGTCTACAATAGACCCTCACATTAGTCCAGAGACCAGACCAGACTATGTGGAGGAACCAGAGACTGTCTGTGGTCCCCCAGAGGTCTAGATAGTAGCTCACATAAGTCCAGAGTCCAGACCAGACTATGTGGAGAAACCAGAGACTGTGGTCCCCCAGAGGTCTACGATAGACCCTCACATTAGTCCAAAGACCAGACCAGACTATGTGGAGAAACCAGAGACTCTCTATGGTCCAAACAACAAGGTTGCTGCCTTATTTATGACCTTATTTGGAGTGTTGATGGAGCAGCTACATTGTTAGCATAGCCTAGCACCATCAACCAGACTCCATTCAGAAAACAAGCATTTTAAAAGTGATTTGCTTGTTAACTTGCAGACAAACTTAACAAAGCATGACTTCAGACGTTTTACTGATCACCATCATTATGGAGTTATTTCAGCATCCTTCGAATGCGTTTATTGCAATAAAATCACAGCTAAATAATTTAGTTTGGGTTCAAATCTCTGTAGTAAACCAGCAGATGTGTGTCTTGCTTGATACAGTGCACACATCTTAATTAAATTCAGGAGGTTAGCCCTTACTCTCTGGCGTTTCATGTTTGGTGGCTTCCAACTATGCTGTTTTGATTGAGTCTCACGGCTCTCATCAGCCTTGTTTCCGAGCTGGAGGCTGTTCGAAGCCAGGTAACGTAATGGAGTACGTAGCTGCTGAGTTCAAAGACTTAACAAAGAGTTATTCGACTTGCAACAACACATACATTTGCAACTTTAAAGGCGTTTACTTCTTAAAAGGATCAAAGTAATCGTCTGGTGACTAAACTCTGAGTCAGGTTAATTGTAGTTTCCAAACAAAATATCATTTCCGTGTGATTATGACTCCCACTGCGTTTCTCAGCAACTCCCTCCATGTGTAGCATTCAGGCGTCCGTGCTAGCCTGTGCACTGAACAACGGGCAACCCTGATCGTAACGACTCAAGGTCAGTGTCTAACCTCAACCAACCACCTCGACCTCAGCAGGACGGGTCTCACCAAAAAGCATCGGGATTCCTAACAACACATTATGTCCTCATTCTGTTTCCCTCTAACAAGGTAAGTACAATTATACATTCTGCACGAAAGACGTGAAAAGGTTTCATTAATGCAGTTTTTGAAACGAGGTTTCCAAACACCACAGAGAACAATACAGTTAACAAAGAGAAGGAAACAACGTGCACACTCCCAAGACTTTCTCAGTTGTGGTGCTGGAAGTGATGCAGCCTCTAAAATTAAAAATTTACTGCAGCACACACATAATTGTAGACTATTCTAGTTTGAATGTTTCATCCTCTGACCTTTATGATGACACGTGTCTTGTCTCGAGGCCAGATGAGGTGAGAGATGAAACATTAACAATGGAATAGCAAAATGTTTTGACTATTACAGGAAAGAACTGGGAATTAAACCACTTTGTGACGCTGTCTGGACTGGTCTAGTTGAGAACACCCCGCTCATCTGGCGTCCTCAAGACGGACTCCTCTGCACACGTTATGACCCTGATCCCGTTCAGGGTTGAAATGAGGTAACGGGAGGGAGCATATGTGTGTGTGTGTGTCTGTGTGTGATTTCGAGGAGTGGCCAATTCACAAAAATCTCACGTAGCGTTCGGGCGCGCTGAAGTCGTGAAGGAATCAAGCGTGGATGTCGTCCATCACGCTAACGAGAGCAGCCACCTTAGACCACATTAAGGCCGCTGCATTAACCGTTCCCACATGCTGCTGAAATCTAAAGTATAGGGCTTGTAATTTATGTATGTATTACGTTTGTTAATATTTTACAAGCGGGTTAAGGGTCGACGTTACTGAGTCTAAAAGGTTGGCGACGGCCAGTTTGAGACTTCTGTTCAGTTTTCAGTCACACCTGCTTACAGTTTTACAGACTCCGACTGCTCTAACTTATACGGCGGTTATGTAATGTGTTCACATAACTCATAATAACACCCACATAAAAGCGCACGGTCTAACTCGGAGGTCATTTCATGGTGTAATAATTTTCCATCCGTCTGATTTTGTTCGTGTAAAAAAAAGACACTTAAAATATATGAATGATTCACGTGTCTGTTACGGTCGAGGCGTTTTCTTCTCACCCAGCTATGCGTGTTTGCTGTGATTGGCACGATGCAAAACAAATGGTAACTTTCCTGACTCAAAAAGGAGATGAAGGTCTGATGTGAAAGATATTAGTTCTTTTTCCCCCCTGTAATTCCTGGAAAAAGGATCAGTCCCTAAGAGGCATACATACTGAATACAATTTGAATGTAATTATTCAGGGGAGATTTGAAACAGTGGAACATTTAGGCTTTTATCCCACATATTATGCAGGGAATTAACAGCTGGGGAGCTATCTGCGTTTGGCAAGAGGATCTAAGTAAACACCTCAAATGGATGAACCACCTAGAAACCCGCTAAATACATCTTCCCTGCATTTTCATTTCACTTTTGGGAGCTGCGTTATTGCTCAGGTTCAATCATGTCTGACAACGGATGTCTGGAGAGAACCGGATACACACTACCGGAAGTGCTGTTTTTAAATGATCAACCATATTAGCATATCAACATTAAGTTTAATTATGACACCGCATCATAAATGATATCTGAAAGCACTAAATAAGAAGGCATCCTCCAAAACAGCCACACCTGTGATGAAATTAGTAACGCCACCAAACTTACAGCAGCCAATCAGAGGCAGAGTAGGGCGGGTCTTCAAAGGTTGGTGTTAGTGAACCAGCCGATGTGTGTATTGCTATTAATGGTGAATACAGCACCACAGGGTGATGTTATCAACTCAGACAGGATGGGATTCGGAAAAATTCATATTTTTCATATTTTTCCTTTAAGTCCTCCCGGAGCTCCACCTGCTGTCATGTGATCCAGTATATATTGTACTGTTGTGATGCATATAATAACTATACTGGGGAGGGAAATAAGAAAAAGGTACTATGACTTTGCTTTTCCTGTTTCTTTCATTTGGAGATATTTCGGCGGGGACAGTAAAAAAAAAAAAAGAACCCCCAATGGCCGGAGTTCAGAGAGGGGGCAAGCGAGATTGCGAAAGAATCGCTTTGAGTGGTGGATCGGCATTGCAGGAATTTTTTAATTTCCTGTTACTCAATAATTCTGCTCTAGTTAGGTCCTTGGACAACATCCTGCACTGTACCTTGTCTGATCAGCTCAATCCATCGGACAGATGCAGGGGAAACATGCTTTAATCCTTTATCATTGGTCCACGACATGGTGGCCCTGTGTGACCGGGCCGGCAGGTAGGAGACTGGCTGTGGTTGCTAGGGAGGAGGTCGGACAATGCCGTCAGGCTCAGTGATGTCACACACTGGGGACACACCTCAACCCTCCCCTCCTCGCCCCCGCCCGCCGTACAAGTGATTATTTTAACCTCCAGGCGTTTTATGAGCTCATGGTGATAAACGGGAACGATTCTGCCGTATTTTACCGGGGAAATAAAGAAAACAGTCAGATGAGAAGCAGAACGAAGTGAGCAGTAAGTGCTTTACAGTGGGGGCGTGGACTTCCAGGCCCCCGGGGCAGTGGAGCTGGTTTTCTGGTGAGGATCTTCCCCCTCCCTTAACCTCCCTCCCTCCCTCCCTCCCTCCCGCCCGCACGTTCGTCACGGCTGTTCAGGGTCAAATAAATCACCTGCCATCGCAGGTGCTGACCTGTTGTTTATTAGTAAATGTCTAAAGGGAGGAGTTAGAGAGAGGTAGTCAAGGGGTTAAAGCACTGGTCTTGGGTCTCAAGGTTGATTTAGCAGCCCCTCTGGGAGGCTGCTGTACTACCCTGAAGAAATGAATGCCAATAAAGCCAGCAGTGACTGATGTTTGAAAACCTCTTAATTGTCCTGTTAAAGAGAAGGACTTTGGTATGTAGGAAGAAAATGTGCTCTGTGAGTTTTCATAGCAAACAAATTACACAGCGAGGTGTTTTACCAAGACGTTAAAGCTGAAAAATAACCAGCGTTCGTGTTTCTTCTCTGTCATATTTTACTTAAAATGACGATGCGGATGTTACTTCTATTGGTTGAGAAATAGGGTTGATGCTCTTTTGTAAAAACCAGCACATAAACTCAAATATCTGTGCCGTTTAGTTTCCAAAAACCCTTAAAAAAGTTAGAGGGGGATACCTGGTTTTTCATTTTGTAGGCGAAGCTATTCCGCACCATTTAATCATATGTCATGCGTTTAAATGGCGGAGGATTATAAAGGGATTATTATATTATGAGAACGCTGACTGTCAGAAATGACAGACACAAAATTACTTCCATCATTGCTTCATAACTGAAACAATAAAAGTGTATATAGTGTAAGCTTTGAGAGGAGCCAGGATTGACAGCAGAGCCTGATCTTCAGCTATCTAATAAATGACACTATTGTCTCTTCACCCCTGAAGCGTACGAGCTTGAAAGACGCCAAAGCACCGGAGGCCTTAGGATAACACCGGCGCTGCCACCATCCAACAATGACAGGCACCTTCCACCGAAAGGCAAGTCAAGCTGAACAATTTTTAAATTAAAATAATGATTGTCTAAACATTTATACACTGGGTTTCTGTGTACATACGCCTTTTGTCTAGACAGTTGCCGTAAAGCTGGCAAAACAACATTTAGAGTGTGAGAGCGGAGCAAAAAAAAAAATACAAAATCTGTATCAAGTGATGTCATCTGCCCATGTAATGTAAAGCTAAGATTGAGCTCGATCAATTAGGATTTGCAGCGGAGCAGAAAATAGCTTACGACAGAGCTAAGGTGGAGGAATGTATGAGGGAAAATAAACTTTTACTGACACTCTACTTTTGCAGATTCACGACATTGCATTCATGTACTCACTAAGAGAAAAGTCTTCTTCATATTTGTTAAACTGAGATGAATCGTACAGTTTCTTACAAGTAGTAATTGCAATGGATCGCCAGCTGCGAGTGTAGATTTTGCGGGGTTGTCGGAGGACGTGAATCATGAACAATGAAGTCAATGAACGGCAAAGTTACATTCGGGCCTCCCATACAATGAAAGACATGCCATTTGGTGTCCCCGAGTTGTTCCACATCAATGTAACACAACTGTCTGAGTTCATATCATCACCCAGAGGTGCTCTGTGAATTTCACTGAGCTGTATTCATATATATCTAAGACACGCATCGGCTGGTTTACTACAGCGGTAAAAATAAACAATATTGTTGTGATTTAATTGCAATCAATGGATAAAAGGATGCTGAAGAAATGACATAATGATGACAATTTGTAAAAAGTCTGAAGTCGTGATTTGTTAGCTCTGTTGAGCAACTTTCACGTCACATCACAAAAATGTTTCCACTCGCACGAATAATTGTTGTATGCAATAGTGTTGCGTAAAAAAATTAGCTGTTCTACCAAGTGTGTAAAAAAAAAGAATCATCCTGAAAACAGAATTAATTTATTGCTAAGCAGTTCCAGATATAGTATCCATTTGGGGCCCCTAATGTAACATAATTAATAACAGACAGTATTGTCTTTCTCCACATATTTTATTGTTTCTTCCAAACATAGTTGAAAGTGTGGTTTGGTTAAAATTATGCAAAAACTTGGTTGAATACCAGAGTCATGGAAAAGAAGAAGAAAAACAAACTGTGCAAATATGCTACAGAGTCATCCTCGTCTTTTTTCCGGAGTTGTAGTTCAGGGTACAGAGTTTACTTCATGAGAAATGTGTAAATTATGACCTTCTGTAAACTGAGGTTGAGGCAGAGGCACGGTCGACGCTTCATAATCTCTTACTGTCACATCAGTGAACCTGTAAAGTTGATCTTTTCATAGCCTATAATTTGTCGCAGATATTATCAGTATGGATATCAGCATGTCAGAATGAGTTAACTGATGAATCAGTTAAAATGACTTATTACCTGCTCAATCTGGCTTATCGCCTTCATCTGCTTTCAAAAGCACCGTCCCTAACAGGAAACTTCCTCCCGGTGAGCAAGTCTGTGCAGCGGGTCACTCCCAGTGACAGCTCAAATCGTGTTTGTTGTTGAGCAAGAGGGTTGAAAGTCGAGGTTTGATGGGCAGGTGTAATAAGCCAGGGAGTTGAGATGTCACCCTTGGGTGCAGCCCTGGGGCAAATCAACCCGAGTGAACGTCTTAAGGATTCCTGGGCTATAATGTAACTCTTTGTTCCAGTTGTACCGCCGAAATGGGAAATATGTTCGGGCTTGACGTGTTCTTGTAATGCCGGGGTAATGAGTGTCGGAAAAGCGGCGGCCATTCCAAATACCTCGTAGCAACATGCGTCACTTTGGTGTGAAAACCACAATCCGCGTTCAGGCGTTGGTGTAATTATTGCACCTGAGAAGACAGCCGTGAGCTCTGAAGTGCAGGAAACAATCAAAAAAATAATATCACTCATTAGTCATATCAATATATTTGATCTGTCAGAAGAGCTGCTTGACGTTCCAAACAAAACGTTTTTTTAAAACAATTACAGAAAGATGCCAAACAGCTATTTTCCTGTGGATGTTAACACGACACAAACTCCTCTTTCCATGTATTTTATCTACCCTATTTAAGGGAGGGGGGGCGGGGTACACTCTACAATGCTAAATGCTGTTAATCCTGGCCCGAGGCCTCAGACAACAGAAATACAAATTTGCAGCTGCCTTAATTACCAGATTTCAAAAACAAACAATAAATCTGCCTTCGATAGAGACGCTGGTGGAAAACAAACAAACCTCTGGGCTTACAGACGGTTATCTGCGTATTCCGATGTCTTTGGTAGATTAGCATAAATGTGGGAAAAGGTTCCTGCACAGGGGGTTGTGACACTAGTAGTTTCCCTAACTTAATTGATTCCTTTAAAAAGGCACAAACTTTCGTGGCGGTTGAGTTGATTGAGAGATACATCTCGGGTCGTCTGGAAGAAAGGTGTGTCTGTTTTCGCGCTTGAAGAAATAGCTGACAAAGATGTGCTCTGTTCCGTCCTTGACCACCCGAGCTTTTGAGGTTTTTTTATTATATTTTATGAGTCCTAATTGTGAGTGACCTGGCCCGCCGGAGGCTTCATTTCATCCGAGGGGAGGAAGAAGGGTCCGGTCCTTCCCCGCCCGCTGGGGGCATCGCGGCCGATCAGCGTGGCTTGTCTGCTGACCTCCACCTTCACAGGACGGTGAGGGACACGTCTCAAGTTCATCCTCCCCTTGGGTGGTACGGCTCTCAGCTTACCTCCACCTGTCCGCCGGGGCCCGGCTTCTCCCTTCACCCCTCGCCCTCCAGCTTCTCTGTGAGACTACTTAACATACCCCGCTCAGCTCCTTTTACAGCGCTTTAAACAAAACTATGCTTACCAACACTGCTGGGGGGGCAGAGAAAACCCTGACAGTTCTTTTTAATCGGATATGAATGAACTTAAACCTCATATTAGTTCCAAACATATTTTTTGTGTTGCTCTGAAGTCCAGTGGCTGGTGCTCTCTTTAGATAGTAACACAAGAATGTGAGTCTAACCCTTTATTAAACTGCAGATTCCTCGTTGTTTGCATAACCCCAGAGTGACTCCGGAGTCACATTTGTTCTCTAGGCCTCCTAGTACAGCAGAAAATGGCCGCTGCATGACCAGCTCCTCTTTGATGCCATAATGAAAACAAATGAGTGTAACACGATAATATATCGAGGAGCGCCGCAGTTTCAAAGCTGACATTGCGGGAGAATTGAGGTGCAACCAGGGAAACGCTAAGCTGTGTTTGTCATCACTCTCGACATTGTCTCCCGCACAAATTATTTCCCCCGGTTCACGTCAGAGTATTAGTCTTCTTAGCGGTTCAATTAATCAAAGGGAAGCACGGTTCCATATGCTCCTGCAGGGCGACTCTGACTGACCCCGGCAAAGCTGCGTGTTCTGTTCCTGCTTTACTCTGAACACCGGAGAAAACAACAAATCAGGCTAGAAAAATAACATCGGAAAAATAAGACGTTTGAGCGATCTGATTGTTGCTTAACACACGAGTTACAACCATTGTGGTGCTCTTAATATGGTATTATCATATGTGAATTATTGAGCCTCATCCTCTTTATTTACATAGACATTATTTTATCTTTATAGACTCGGTATTACCTGCTATTTAGGCGGACGCTGAGTTATTTTTCTACAAGCTCACCTGTTGTTCTCGTAAAGGAAATCAATGCCTCTCTCTGGCGGTATAATAACATTCCCGCCGGAGAGTAACAGCTTAATTCACTCTTATCACTTTTGGTTGTCTGGCTTCCAGTCAAGCCGGGGGTCCAAGAGGTGAAATGAGTTTGGCAACCTCAACTCCAGGCGCGACAAGAGAACACACATCATGGTACAGTTAGTGGAAAGAGAGAGGGAAAATTGCCTGCATAAGCAGGAAAGATAGAGTTTCATCGTCGTCCCACTAAAAACGCACACTCGTCTTTGGCAGACTTCAAACACTTAATCGGCAATCATTTTTCAATGAGCCCCGGAGGAGCACATTTTAGTGCTCCACCAAACAGTCTGCTGCTTTGTGCTCTCTAATCCCTCACGGTTATGCATCATGGGGAGCCAGTGGTCGTTCCTTAGGCGGAGGTTAACCCCCCCCCCCACCTCCAGACACACAGACGAGCAGACAGACAGCAGTGCTCGCAGCCCTCTCTCTCTCTCTCCACCGCCTGTGCTCGGCCTCACCCGCAACATCTGTATCCATCAGGAAACACTCACTTTCTATTGGTGCGGCCCTCAAATTAAGATCTGTCTTTTGATCTGGAGGCCGGACAAAATGCAAATGAAACATGATCCCATAAATGGCCTTCTCATCTGCCTTGTTAGGCCCTATGAAGAGGTTTTCACCAGCCCATTGGATTGAGCCCTGCCTCTTCTGGACTTGTATCACATGTGACTGCCTCACTTCAGAGACACCCCCCCCTCTCCTCCTCATCCTCCGTTCCCAGAAAACACACAACGGTCTTCCCTTTAACCCCTGCTTCACTCCCATCTCGCCGTTTACTTGTGCTCACAATCTAAAACACAGCGCTCGGGAGAAATCACATGCAAGGGAAGGCAATAATCTAAACAGCACTTAACCTGGCCGGTGGAGGAGAGTATTTGTGTGATGAGAAAATCTCCAGGCTCTGGCTCCGGCTCATTAATGAGAAAAGATGAGCGTTCCCCACTGCAATTAAGAGTCAATCTCCTGCATTAACTCGCCGCCCCGCGGCCACACACACAGCACAAAGACAACAGGCCATCCCCCTGTCACTCATTTCACCGGGGTGAGCAGTGCGGAGAGCGCTCCCAAGATATATTAAATTAGATGCTCTGTTCTTCTGGGCTCACCTGCTGAAACCTAAACTTGGAGCATGTAATGCTGCAAGGAAATGCAACGACTGTAGCTGCGGCTCCAGTGATAATTCTGGCGTCACGCGTTACGATCCTGGATGCACAATCAGGAGCTGCAAACTGGGGAGTGGTGGAAGAGACACCAAACTAGAGCCGGGAATGTCTGTCCACAGGAGTAAAGTAAAGGAACAGAAGTAGTATCATCTTAAAGTATCAAAGTAATTTCAGGAATATATATATATATATATATATATATATATATATATATATATATTAATGTGTACATAATGTTGATTTAAAGCAGCTGGTTAATGTGGAGCTCATTATGACACAGATTTGTTGAATACTTCTGATTGGCCGATGCTTTGAGTTACAGACCGTTGCTATGGACGCAATTCTGATCTCTGTACACATCGAGGAGATTATTTCTTTTTAGCTGAAGCAACAATATCATCTTTAAATCAATAAAAATCCACATTTTGTGGCAAATTATTGATTCCCCCCATCTTGGTTCACTTTGCAATAATGACCCTCTTGCTGTACATTTTATAAATAACTTTACATACTGCTGGGTAGTTTGTTTCCTTATTGATTATCTGCACAGTAACTAGTAACTTAAGCTGTCAGATAAATGTAGTGTAATGTAGTAGTAGTGGATGCAAAAAAAATAAAAAAAAATAAAACGTTTTTATTATCTTAAATGATCTTTTATGATCTTAAATGTCAATTACCTCTGTAATTGTATTATCCCGTTTTGCTCTTGCAGCTTGAAAGCAGCGGGGGATAAGGAGTTCTACTTGTTTATTTCCTCGTCCCAGTGATCGGGAACCAAACATAGTGTGACTGATGGACAATCTAGACTCGTAGGAGATTCTACATCAATGACAACAAAGACGCAGAGTTTCTAGAGTGCATTCTGCCTCAGAAGGCGGATGCAGCACATGACACTATTTTAAACTGTGTAACACTCAAGAGAAAAGCAGGTTTGGACGACTCACCATTGTAATTTGAACAGCAAACATCATTAAGCACTCCGAGCGCAATATTCATCAAACAAGATTACTGCAGCACTCAAAAGGAGAGCAATGGCGGGGCGACAACAAACGGGCAGTCGTTTCAAAGAACACACTGTAGGCGTGGCGGGGGAAATACTCAGGATAAACACTTGAAAACCGCCTTATTTTCTGTTTATTGTGTTACATCATCATTTCTGTGTGTGGAAAGCAGGGCCAGATAATGTGTGTGTGTGTGTGTTGATGGTCACGGGGGTATTCAAGAGTCTGACAGAAAACAAGAGACGAGTGGAGGGATGGGGAGACGGAGTCGGGGTGGGGTGGGCCGGCGTAATGAGTGACATATTGTGAAATCTTTACCTACAAAGCAGAGTCTTCTTCCATGCAAATGAGACTCTCCCGATAAGGATCTGTTTGATGGGACACATGCGGAATATGAGGCAGTTAATTCCCTCATTAGTATTCAACGGAGCTGATTGGCAAAGACCAGGGAGAGCCAGCCGGAGAGCATGTCTGCAAAACCCAATATTGATTTGTTTAATGGTGTCAGGGAGTCAAAAATCACAAATCTCCTGTCAATTGTTTATGAGGCTGTTTAGCGGGGCCAATAGATGCCCCTCGCTTAATTAATACCTCATTACGGCGATGTGATTATATGCTTGAACCGTTAATGGGGGCTCCTGAATTTCAAAGACCACCATAAAAGGTGTTTTGACAAACAAGAGCTGGGGAAAACGCGGTATCTGATGAGCACTCTGTGTTTGTTGATTTGGGACTCTTTGTTTGTTTTCTCCCCTTTTTTTATGCTTCCATTATCCGATTCCGTCCGATTTAGCTCTCCATCATAATCTTATTCAACGTGCCCGCTGGTCTGTACATCAGGTACATAAATGTAATGAATAGGACCAAGATTATTGTAGCAAATTTGAGAAGAAATATAGATTTGTAAAAATGATTATCATCCCCCAAAAAAGCAGTGAATGTCTTGCTACAGATGGCAGAAAAGCGATGGGGCTCGATGCTCACGTAGTCCCACGGAGCACACATGGCTGATCTGAAGGGCTCTCTATTTAAAGGCCCATAAAGAGAGTGATAATGGCGTAGGTTTATGACGACTCAGCCCCGGTGAGACGGGCTGTTACTGCCGCCGCGGCTGCTGTTGTTGTTATTCCCACTGTTCCTCGATGGCCACTAAAGCGGAAAAATGGATCCCCACTTTGGGTTGAAATATGAAGCTGGGCTTATTCTCCCTCTCTTTCTCTTTTTGTGTGAAAGGCGCCCAGGCATTTGCCTGCATGGTTATGGAGTTAAATGCTCAGCTCCATGGCTGGGCTTCTGCACGGTCCTCCCCCCTCCCCCCTCCGTTTCACTCCCCCTGACAGGATTAGCAGGTCTCCAGTGTTAGAAATACATTAAGTGGACCTTTGCAGTCACTTATTATGCCTGATTATGCAGCTGGAATGGGCAAGGTAGGCTCTGTTTGTAGTTAAATAACTTCTCAGATGCTTTTTTTTTTTTTTTTTTTTTAACACAGCAGCAATCTTCAAAGCATGAACGGGTCAGTGGCTCAGGCACAAAGCCGAGATTGATTTCCACCCTCCTACTCTTTGTTCCCGCGGTTTAAAGAGGACAGGTTCTACTAAATTAGTTTGCCCGTGTTATTAATGGAATAGCCAATTAAACTCCCGTACGCTGGTGTCATGGCAAAACAATGCAGTGCCCCGGCAGCGGCTGGTACGGCAGGTTTAATGAAATGGTTAACTTACGCCGATGTATAGATAGGATTAGTCTCCATCTGGGCAGCGTGCCACAGAGTCCCAACAGCTGTCCGTTATATACATCAGTACTGCAATCCTCTGCAGAGTGATGCATTCTGGGATCTGCTCAGGTCAAGGCGATGCATATATATATATATATATATATATATATATATATATATATATATATATACCATCACCCGAGACTGAGAACGTGCCTAATGTTGACTCCTCTTGTTTTGACAGCTGGGACAAAACAACCTGAGAGTTTTGAGCTAAAACAAGTGGACAATTCAGCAGTCTGAGAAAGTTTCCACGAAATCAGCAGAGAAGGCGAGATTGACAGGGGGAAGGGGAAAAAGAAACTTCACCAGGGAAGTCTACCAAACGGCGATAAGATGTGTGTGCACGGGGGAAATTGGAGGTTGGGTGTTTAGGCGGGTACAGAGGCTGGCTTAGTGTCAGCTGCGTCAGTGCTCAGATTGTCCAAAATTAGAGAATATTCGCTGTCGCTCCGACAATGAAACCCAATCCCGCGTTCTTCCTACCGACTCTCCAGTTATTTTCTGTAACGCTAGCAGCGTTCGCCGTTTTTTTTTTGTGTTATTCATTCATTATCTCTGACAATGTAAATGACTCATCACATTTAGAACGGCTCCCTAAGGTGAACGAGACCCCCGGGTGAACGATGTGAATGAAATCATGGGCATTTAGGTTACGGCCCAGTTCCACTTGGACCCGAAAAATCCAAGTTAGAGTGGAAGGCAGAGCAGGAGGAGAATTAGTTTCCCCTCGCTTGACGGCTGTTATACTTGGCCATTTCCTGACCCGCTGTGAATAAAGCTCCAATTTATGGCAATTATCCACGTTAAAATTAGTAATAATGCCAGAGGTGATGAGAATATGCGAGATGAAGTTGTTATTATCATTATTCAGCTTGAATACCTCACATGGACATCAGATCGAGGCTAAAAATGACCGTGTTATCTGTAAGGCGAGTTAAGGCTAAATTGATAATATTTCTATTTAGGTGCTCCTGAGGAGCTGTGGAGTTGAGGTGACGGGGGGCTAAAAAGAGGACTTTCCCCCCAGAACAGCTGACACAAGTGATCCGTTATTTCTCAGAGAGGTCATCAGGCACATGAGGCCTTCACACATCACACACCTCAGGCCATGACCACTCAGCAACGCCCTCTCCCCATCCCGGGCCCGGCCCTGTCACATCTGGCCCACGAAGACCCGGGACGTCCCCCCACCCCCCCTTGTTCAGAATGCACCAGTGGTTCCCATTTAACACCTGTTCGCCCTAATTTCCATTTTCGGGGACGCTGCGGATTTCAAATCATTTATCACTTCCCAAAGTGCTTCCACATGTGCGCTGCCTTTTCCCAGTGTGCGGGGTTCCTGCCTCCGGCCAACCTTTTCCAAATGTATTAAAATTCAGTTTGGTCCAAAGAAGTTCAGACACTGATGTTTCATTGTGGTGATGTCTGGTAATTATTAGTCTAAATTACGGCTCCGGCATGTGACTTGACAGGGCGGACTCCATGTTTAAAAGGAGAGATGGGGCGAGGAGGTAGGGCCAAGGTGGTCCGTCACGCTCTGTGCACTTTTAGAAACTGTGTTCCCCAACACTGGGGATGTCAGTCAGACTGAAACAGTTTCGCCACCGTGGAAACACTTGTGTGGTTAGGGACCTGAGAGGGTCCGCTGGGGCCCACCATGGGGCAGCTGGGTGAAGGCTGTGTCAAAAGCACTCCACTTTGAGGGGAAGACTCCCACATCGAGCCCCGACGAACATTAAATACCAACTGCGGTCCGGTTGATACTCGAGGTCAGAGTTCGCGCTGTGAAACCAGGATTAGATCCCAAAGTGGGAAAGCGATTTGAATGAAAGTGAAATCAGATTATGTCTCCGGGGCTCTTTGGTCAACGGTCCCCGAGCACAAGCAGCAACAGTGGGGTAATTGGCTTTGACGAAATGAGACGGGAGACATGAACCCAACTATGTGGAAATAAATGAAGCAATGACTTGTACCACACATACATTCTCAAGGTTTACACCCAAATACATTTACAGATGAGTTTAAGCTCAGACAAAAAGTTACAGAAACACAAAAGAAAAAGAAGAAAAGAAATGTGTGCAAACTAATTGTATTGTCATCATATTAAATAATAACCGCAAATCATAGCAGGTAATGAGAACCTTATCGTCGCCGCATTCTTCATGTTCAAGGGCATGTGCTTTACAGAAGTGGTGGAAAAGTGGAGAAATACTTCCACAAACACACACAAAAGAAATGGATTCAAATGTAATCTAATTAAAAAAAGGAAATTGCAACATTCGTGTTTACAAAGTAAGTTTTTTTTTTTTTTTTTTTCTCTCGCTGGCCCGCTAAGCTCCATCTTCAAGTGGCGAATGTTTGAAACTGTACTGTAAGTGTGTTTAATTAAAGTGGGCTGTGAAAATGTGCACTAATCAGATACGGTTGGTTACAAAGTCCATGAAATTACTAATTAGAATTTCATTAAAAGGTAGCGCTTTATCATCTGAGGAAATCGTAACCTTTAAAACGCTTTCAGGAAGGCAGTATGCCTCTTTTAATGGGACTAAAAGGGAGAAACGGCTGGCTTTTGATGTAATATCTCATTTAGGATTTGAGCTAAATTGGACCATTTAAACATGTCATTGTTTTGGACGTAATTTATCAGACTAATTAATGACAGTTATTGCCTGGGTTGGGCGGCTGACAGAACACCAGGCTCCTGCAGGAAGAGATCACAAAGACAGACATTTAGCTCGGATGAAAACACCCCATTAGGGAGCGTTTGCCAAGAACGAGTCACCCCCTTTTTTTGATTTCTTGTTTGGTTAGACTACCTCAGATGATTAACAATCACATTTCAAAGTGTGGCGGAGAATACCGAACGCGTACGGGTTGTTTGGTGCTTATTTTAATCCGCTTCTACTACTTCGTAGACGAGAGATTTTATGCAACGAATGCTACGTTTCTTTTTGCTTTCCATCCCGTTAAGTAGTTTAACGTTTGCATCTTTTGGCCCGGGTTGCCGTCCACGTGACCCCGTCTGCCTGATTACTATTCCTCCCATCGGTTGGTCAGGATGGGCTGTGTTAGTGGAAGGGATCATGTGTCAGCACTCAGGCCTGTTTATCTGAGAGACAGACGCAGTGGAAGAAAAGACAATCTGTTCTTCGGCTAATGACCGCCTGATTTCAGCGCCACGGAGTTCACTCTTTCTTCTGCTCACCAGAACGGGGAGGCCAAACCGTCGACGTCGGGGCAGATATGTGCGGAAAGCTGATTAGTTGATAGTTCGTCCGCGGTAACACCCATGAGTCAGAGGTGAGGACGGGTGAACGGTGAAAAGTAATACTGTAGGTTTCCCCTTGTGTCGTGCCCTCTGCGGAGGTGCAGGCCGGCTGCAGATGTCGGAGCGGGGGGGGAAGAGAGGTGCGCCGAGGGGGCCAAACCTGTTCCTCTATGCAGTCTGACATCATGAAATCAGGAAAGCGATCGAGTCCCGCTAAAAGGGAAGGGAACTCGATCAAAACGCGAGGCTCCCATTAAGTTAACTGCCAGCGTGGTGCAAAACAAGGCATGTCGGGAATGCGGCTGTTTAATTCACCCTGCAGGCGTCATAAACCTTCTGCCTTTGAAATACCAAACCGTGGTGGCAACATTCTGTCCTGCCGTCTACATGTGTACACATGTAACGCATCCCCCCGCAAATTCTCACTACGTTGAGTGACTGGATGCAAACGTGAAGGCTTTTTGAGAGAAGGAACACATCATCATTCCTGAATTGTATTGCCATAAATAATAATCAAACCGACGCCTAAATTAAAAGACCAGAACACTGATTAAATTGATAATCACAGACACATTAGTTGATTGTGCTTGATGCCTGAGGCCAAATGATGTCGTTAGTTTGATTTGTGGCACACCCTGGCTCCTCGAGTGGAAACTAATTTGCACCTTCGCACGGGTGACACTTAGGCATTAGCCTGTGAGTGTGTCAGTACCTGTAATTAAAGCAGATGGTCAAATAACCCTGTCAGGACTGTTAACAGAGCAGGGCCTCTACATGGTCCTAATTCCCCGCCCGTTTGCAGAGCGGAGCCTCGGACGATTCCCTCTGCGAGGAGTCGTTATTTTCACTTTGCTTTGGACCTTATTAATTAAAGCGTACAGCAAACACACTTGTCTGAGGACAATAGAGAGGACCTTTAGGCGTCATGTCTCTGTGACATGCCAGATATTACCGTAAATGGCTTGAAATGAAGCCCGGTAATGCCAAACGTCCTAATCTCCGCAGCACAGGTACTCATGTTTGGATGACCTTCAATCAGCCCCCCATCAAACAAACGGGTATTTCCTGAAAACTTTTATCCTGGAAGCAAAGAGAGAAAGAAAAAAGTACACCATGGGAGGTCAGTGAATGAAAGCCGTGACAGATCTGTGAGTTAGTGTGCGGTTGTGCCTACATTTGAAAATCACCCAGCGAGATTCCTATTAAGGGACATTTTCTTTAAACTACTTCCAATTTTTTCGGGTCCGTCCCCCCTTCAACTGTGAGATGTGTTTAAAAGCACCACACTGAGATATGTGCTAAATACCAGCTGAGCAAAAAAAAAAAAAAAAAAGGGGTAAAAAAGAAAAATCCCCATATCTGTCATTAAAAGGATCATAGAGTATAATCATGGAACAAATGCTGTAATAGTGCATTCAACAGTCCTGTGCAGTCACTATACTTTCTGACATGATACTACAGCACATAATGCAGCCTGTAATTATGTGTTTCCTGAAGGTGGAGAGCTGTGTAAAACTACCATGAGCTCCTGTGTGTCATAAAAATACAAAAAAAAAAAGAACGCCTTTTCGCCTCTTTGGCAATCGGCGCCGTGGCCTGACTCACCGGGCTTCCACGAGGAACTTAAGCAGGTTCACACCAGGAGGGGCAGTAGTACAGCAGCCATCTGGTTAGGAGAACAAAGACTAGTAAAACACAGCACACACGCCTACTCACGACTTGCTGTGCAAACCTGTATTCTTTGCTCATTCACTCGAGGTGAAGGTATCAGATTTATACTTGAGGCGTATTATAGGCTTTCCATCGAGCCCGGCGTAATTTAGTTTAGCCCGGGCTTCTATATCAGGCCTTAACATGACCCTTCATCCCCACAGACAACTGTGAAGAAGCCAGGAATACATGATAGCCGGATCTTTTAGCGGGGCGAGATTAAGAGACGCTAAATAAACATAATCAACACGGGCCGATAGTGCCGCCGTTGTCCAGCGCCTTATCTAAAAATACTCTTGTGAGACGTCATCATCCTGCTCAGATTGGTGGAGGTACTGAAAGGCTTTCTTAATGATGCAGCGAATGGAGGCAGGGTGTGTGTGTGTGTGTGCTTATGTTGGTGGAGGTAGAGCAGGGAGAGAAAGAGAGGGTTAAAAAAAAAACATTAATTATTAGCCCCAGTGGGATCTCTTATATTCTGTCTAGCCTGGACAACACCAATTAATACAGCAATTATTATCCTGGCCCGTAGCACAGGGTTGACTAAGCTGGCTTGCCTTCTGACGATTATGGCGTGAGGGGGAGCAGCAGAAGAGAGGCATGCTGGAGCGAGATTATTCATCTCACACTAAACCCCTGCTTTTATGATGCATGGGTGATGGGGGAGATAGCCAAAAAAGAGCCAAAGAGTAATTTAGTCTGCACATTTCAACTCAGCATTACTGCAACACAATCTCCCTATAGATTAATTTCTGTTGGGTGTCATCTTTAGGGGTGTTGGGGAGCGTCAACTCGATAAAGAATGAGCCGCGCGGGATATTTCCTCATACTTCGCCCTCCTCCGGAGTAACGAGCAGGCCTAAAGCTGCACTTTGAGTCTGAGACCCACTAGATCCTGTGTGACAGGTGCACAGTTCACAGTGCTACTCCTCTTCTTATAACCCCCGAGGTCTTATTTCCAGGCTGTGACCCGGCCCTGCACTGCATTCATTTCCTAAACATTGTCTTCTCCCCTCCCCTGTCTTGGCCCTGATTCCTAAAGCAGTGGACGCAGATGGAAGCAATAGCTCCACCTAGTTTCTGCAGCACAGCTCTCAGCCCCGTGCACTTCCCTTTTGAGAGCAGCAGCAGCAGGCGACTGAATGGGGCTCGGATGAGAGGAGATCTGCCATTTCAAATAAAATACTGCTCCCATATTATCCCCCTACTCCAGTCAAATTATCCACTGTGCTCTATTCTTCGCCATCATCTTTTTGGACAGGAGAGCTCTCCGTCTCTCTTGTTCTATTTTTGCGCCTCCCCGTCCTCTCCTGCGGTGACAGCCCCCTTTGCAGGAGCATCTTAAGCACATATGCCCCTTTTCCCCGCCGCCACTGTAAAATCTGTGCTGACAGCCAGTGAAAACAACACGGATGCTTGCATGTTATCTTGACATGGCCATGTTAAGCTTCGCTCTCGTGATGCTAAATGGTCGTCATAAACCTTTTAAGATCTGAGCCGCCTAATATGGACTTTTATAAAAACATTATGCTGTGTAATATGTTTAGGTTCAGCGAGGACATACAGTAGGCAGCCACTGCTCGCTGTCACGGAGCTCAAAAGTCAGGCACTTTACCAAAACAATGCGTAAGCCGCATTCAAAAAGAACCAGCAAGGTGTTTACATAGATGCATATTCTATCGCCTGAATGTACCATTTTTCCCCCCATACGGCAGATTTTAATTTGCTGTCATTTCATATAATTATAATAATAATATTGAATAAGGTTTTCGGAAATAATGTCCCACTGTCTCCTGCTCTCTAATCTATCTCCGCTTTTCTGTGGGATCAATTGACAAAACAATTACAGTCCACAGGATCTAGTCTAACAAGCCCTTGGAGTACTAAGAATGATTAGATGGCGGGTATTACATGAGGAACCCATCTCTGGATTAGTGATGAACACAATAAATTCTGAAATAAGTGGAGGAAAATGTACATCCCTTTCATGGAAGACGCTTAGGTGATTGCTGCCACGAGAGGATTTGTCAGCATAACACAGGATCTCAAACAATAATGTGTGAGCGATAGGACACCGTGGAACACATTCATCGCCGAATTCACTGCCTGTTTGTGTAAATGGATTTCTGCTCCGTGCAACCGAGCGAAGGGGCCAGAAAGAATTTCATCATCGTCTCGTTGAATGCATTGAAAGCAACCTCACATCATAATCAAGAGAAAGCAAAATGTATTTCTAAAAAAAAAAAAAGAAGTTATATGCAGATCAGATCAGAGGTTTTTAGTTTAGGAGCGTCCGTGTGTTCTTTCCAGCAGGAGCGTCATTTATTTACAGCGGTGTTGTGTTGCGCCTCAGTACAGGAAACTGGCCAGGCCTCTAAGAGGAGGCGCTGTCATTGTCACCGTGAGGTGTAGGATAACAGCTCTTGAGCAGGTTGTAATTAGAGTGGCTGAGGTGTAATGAGGGTGCAAGATTCCTGCTCCTGCAGCCGGTGCCAAACTGGACCGGTGGCGCCGATGGCACACGGGTGAGCCGCCACCCAGCCAGACAGCCGGGTGGCCGGAGAGCTGGGCGGCCAGGGAGGCGGGCAGCCAGAGAGCCGGGCGACTGGATAACCAGGCGGCCAGGGAGCTGGGCGGCCGGAGAGCCGGGCGACCAGAGAGCCAGGTGGCCAGGGAGCTGGGCGGCCAGAAAGCCAGGCGACCGGAGAGCAGGGCGACCAGAGAGCAGGGCGACCAGAGAGCCAGGTGACCAGAGAGCAGGGCGACCAGAGAGCAGGGCGACCAGAGAGCAGGGTGACCAGAGAGCAGGGCGACCAGAGATCCAGGTGACCAGAGAGCAGGGCGACCAGAGAGCAGGGCGACCAGAGAGCCGGGTGACCAGAGAGCAGGGCGACCAGAGAGCCAGGTGACCAGAGAGCAGGGTGACCAGAGAGCAGGGCGACCAGAGATCCAGGTGACCAGAGAGCAGGGCGACCAGAGAGCAGGGCGACCAGAGAGCAGGGCGACCAGAGAGCCGGGTGACCAGAGAGCAGGGCGACCAGAGAGCCAGGTGACCAGAGAGCAGGGTGACCAGAGAGCAGGGTGACCAGAGAGCAGGGCGACCAGAGAGCCAGGTGACCAGAGAGCAGGGTGACCAGAGAGCAGGGCGACCAGAGAGCCAGGTGACCAGAGAGCAGGGTGACCAGAGAGCAGGGTGACCAGAGAGCAGGGCGACCAGAGAGCAGGGTGACCAGAGAGCAGGGTGACCAGAGAGCAGGGCGACCAGAGAGCAGGGTGACCAGAGAGCAGGGTGACCAGAGAGCCGGGCGACCAGAGAGCCAGGCGACCAGAGAGCCGGGCGACCACCTCGCCACCTCTACCCGTGACTCTACCAGCACAGTAGACGCCGGATGGGTGGCTGCATCATTTCAGAGACGGGGGTTTAGATTGAACTTGCAGAATATTTTTCAGCTTAGAGCTTCTCAGCTGGAGAAGTTCCCAACAGGTGGTAATAATACTAATTATTATTATTATAATGAATACTGGGTTATTAAAGTGATTCACAAGAGACAGAGGAAGTGCTTTGGCTTCAAATCTAAATATGACGTGAACATATTAGTGCTTCACTGATTGACTCACTAATGAAAATATTTTTTCATCCCGGCTGTTACAGTATTTGAAAAGACAAACCCCCTTATTTCTGACCCACTCTTTTCCTACAGTCACATTTTCGCCTCGCTCACAAGATGTGTACAGTACAACACACGTGCCTCTTCTTCTTTTTTCTTTTTTTTTTTTTTTTGCACTCTTGGCAAAATGAAAACTTCTGTCGGAGTCAGATTGAAATTTATATCAGTTTGTCAGGCGCAAAGCCAAAAATGATCTTACTACACATTATTTTGATAAGTTTGGTGCCAGAGATAGAGGAGAAATTGAGGAAAGAGGGGAGGAAAGTATTCCACACACCAGATAAGTGCAGAAGCCAAGATTCCTCTCACTGCTCCATCAGTGCTCAACCTTACCCTTAAATATATATATATATATATATATATATATTATATATATATATATATATATATATATATATATATATATATAAACCCAATCCTTTTGATAGAGATGCCTCTTTGCATAATATTCCACCCTCAACTATGCTTCAAAATCAGCACACAGTATTCTCAAAAAAATAATCAATCACACTTGAAAACAATCCAGCTGCACGTATACAACGATACAACGCTAATTCTGCTTTGTCCAAGTCATGTGACGGTTCTGGAGATTAACATGCGTGTGTGTGTGTGTGTGTGTGTGTGTGTGTGTGTGCCTGCTTGCATCACTAACTGTGATGTACCAGTTGAATTTGTACAAACTGCAGCTCCGGTACGTTATTGAACTTTTAAATGAGTTTGCGAGCACTTCTCCATATGACTCTTTGGAGACAACACAGCTGAGGAATCGTAATGAGACGAGGGGGGGGGGGGTTTATGTCAATAAAGTGTTGACATATCATTTTCTTCCCCTTGTTTATTTATTTTCTTAATGAAGAGAAAGCCTTTATCTGTGGCTAAACCACCACCATGAAATTCTTTTCTTGGCTGTGTGTGTGTGTGTGCGCGTGTGTGTGTGTGTGTGTGTGTGTGTGTGGAGTCCACCGCAGTGTAACACAGTTACACCATGTCAGCGCGGAGCAATGCGACTCATTACCGCTCTGCTAGAGAACATAACCACAATAAAAACCACCCTTTCCAGCGGGGCAGGCGGTGGCGGGGGCAGGCGGCGGAGGGGGCAGGCGGCGGCGGGGGCAGGCGGTGGGTTGGTGTCCGGCCCCGAGAGTGCAAAGGAGTGGGCGAGCTGCGGTTTGTACACCGGCTGGGTCAAGTCAGGATCGACTCCTCGTGTCCTGTAATGTTTTTGTGAAATGAGGTTTGTATGTGAAATTTGTTTATTTATCCCTTACCGTACTATTTACTGGGTGAGATCAGTTTTTTTGCTTAAATAGCCCATTATATTCCCGGATATAGCCAGTTCTACTCCAGCATCTGTCTGGATTAAACTGGAGCTGAGGAGTCTGGCATGTGGTGGTGAGCCAGTCAGGGACGGGTATTTTCCTGAAGTCGAGCTAGCGGGAGCAGACCCCCACAGGCCATGAACTCCATAATGTAGGCCATCACAGCAGCTAGCCCGTGTAAGTATGACTTCTGAGGGGCTTCCAAAATACCATGGCAGCGCTTTCATTTCCCTCCGCCGTTCGCCAGGCAGCCGCAAGAATGTCAATACGAATGAAAGAATGTCTCGGGAAAATGTCGAGAGGATTAATCAACACCTGTACTTCTTGGATATGGATTTACAAATGGCTCTAGACTAAGAGACAGCACAATCTAAGCAAAGCAAGACCCCGGGATTCATCATTCTCTGCATTCATCATGTTTGTGAGCGGGAGTGGATCACGTTTGTTCTACCAGGCGACGGCTTAAACTGAAAGCAGAGAAATGCATTTGTTGCTCATTTAAATGTGTTTTTCCGACATGTTAAGGAGGCGAGTAGATGTGTGCCGTGAAGCAGAATCATCTTCATGCAGCGGGGTGACACATATGACAGCATCTAAAAAAAACCACACGCATTTAGGATTATAACGTTTCTAATTTTAGTAGCATTATCAATTAAAATGTACTTAACATACATATAAAATGACTCATCACAAGGAATGTTTCCTGTTATTGTTATGTTATTGTTTCATTACGGATCATTACGGGTCATTAACATGAATAAATGTTTTAGCTAACATAGCTGCTTGTTATTCTGTTTGGTAGTTTAATTTATAAAAATGCTTCACATCTCAAACTGATCTGATGAAAATCTTAATCTGAAAAAGTAACTAAAACTGTAGTGGAGTAAAAAAGAAGTATAAAACATCATAAAAGGGTAGTAGAGTACCTCAAAACTGTTAATTTCCTTCACTACAAATGTGTCCAACATTAAAAAAAATGACCAGTGATTATGTCTTACATTACAACCCTATGCAATAATAATATCAGCTTCTATTTATGTCATTAGTTATTAAAAGCAAATGCTTGTTTAAATCTAACACATAAAGGAATGTTCATTCATTCTCCTTCTGTTTTATCTTAACTTTAGCACGTCACGTAGCGTGATCGCTAACTCATTTTGCATATTCACAGAGTTGAACAAAAATACTTCCTGTCATTACGGTGATTTGAATTTGATTTCCTCAAAATCACAATCAGCTTTCACTCCTTCCTCACGTGAACCTTTCGGCAGCAAACAGTTCTCCGCAAATCTTTTTCAAATGTCTGCACACCCAGACGTACGTGAGAATAATAGTTATCGTAAATGCGCTTATCAGTGCTTGCACCTATTCCATTCACACTTATTATAATGAACAAATTACACTGCATTAGTGCGGCAGACGCGCTTTGTGACCCAACGCTGAGTAATACACAGTTATGTGTGTGTGTGTGTGTGTGTGTGCTGATATGTGGAGAGCAGATGATGTTATGAGGTGATAATGACCGAGTCGGGGTAATTGCTCTGCCAGCGGGAGACCTGTAATCACAGCGCCGTGATTATGTAATGGACCTGCTGATATTGAACAGGTGAGCAGACAGCGACTTGATTCATTTAGAGCATCCACAACAGAGACTTCATTTACACACACACACACACACACACACACGAGGATCAAGGCTACTACGGCAGTAAAAGGCGCTTCAACGGGATCTATGTCGGGCCCTTAATACGATCACGTGATCACAGAGGTATATTTGGAGTGCAGCGTTGTTTGGAGTATTAATAGAGCTCATTAGATATGTATTTACTTTAATCAAATGTATTTAAAGCTGAGCTGAAACTCACTACTTTGCATGGATGTCCTGATATTATTGGTTGAAATCGGTTCACACTAGCTGATCAAACATGCTTATTTACGTTATTTTCCAGGTTAGAATAAAACATTGGATATTTCTCTGGCATATATAGTTAAACATGTGTGGATGTGATCTTAAAGGGTTAAAAGGTCATTTTCTCATTTAAGCTCACCTCAAAAGTCTGTCTAATGTGTTCAATGGATGATTAACCCTAAGTTATCCTCAGAGACGTCTTCTATTGGCATAGTAACAATAATATTATAGAGCCTATTTGTAATCAATACAGTATAACACAACCACCGTGAGGCTTATTGAACTTAAAGGATAAAAGCTGGCGGTCTATAGTTTTGATGCACTCTATATTCGTTTTTGCCAACAAATCCTGTGAAAAGATCAAAACCAACAATGAATCACGTTCCTTCATTATAATGAACGACGGGCACTCTAGTTTATTTTTGACTCAGTCTGACAAACACCACCCTGCTGTTGTTAATACTCACAAATGTGTATTAATCCACAGCTGAAAATAGTCCCCAAAGAAACTCCACTTCTGAGTTTTAAACACTCCGACGCGCAGATGTTTCAGGAAACATATTTGTGATTTATTGGTAAATCTAAATGTCCCGACACCTCCGCTACATCACTTGCACCCAATTTGCCTTTTCACCTGCGAGTCAGATGAAGGTCAGCGTGGTGAGAACGTTGAGCAGAGCTCGACCTCCTTCGCGCCGGCAGACACCGGACCTGTCTCACCCTTCACTGGTCGGACACTATCCCTCCCCCTCCCCCCATTAAAAACAGGAGGATCCACGTTTTCCCAAGCAAGGTGCAGCACGCCGCCGTCACTGCCCACCACTTCATTGCTTGCACCTGCTAAAACATTCGAGGTATTTGAGCAGCAGGGCAACACATTTGCTTTTCATTTAACCTGCCTTTGGAGACCTTTGAAGTACATAATAGCAGAGCAGCATAGTTCCCCCTCCCACCCCCGTTAATCATTTACCTAGTAAAGGCGCATTCTCTGCAGCTAACCCATCAAGCGGAAAACGAGTTTGGCCCGCTATTTCTCTCTGCCTCCCCCTTTTCCCCTTCCACCTTTCCTCCCCTGCTCCCTCCCTCCCTCTCCCTCCCATTGTGAAACTCTCATGCAGTCGCTCACTGACTCGACTGGATGTGAATGAGGGAGGCACGGAGCCAATTGTTGGCCACGTCTGGGCGAGAAAAGGGTTTCAAGAGATGGTGTGGCTGGCAGCCCGTTGACACAACACGGTTAATTATCTTTTGCGTCCAATCATGAAGAAATGTATTGGCATAGGAAATGTGGCCTTTGTATTTTTGGGCAAGATAATGAGACTCGTGTGCCTCAACAAAGAACGTGAAAAAAGATCTGGCTATAAATTTGAGTTGGGAATGGTGCCAGACTTGGCCGAAATGATTTATCATCTTCAGTGATAACAGCATATGCTTTAATTTTTGCTTGTGAATGTCCTCATTAGACAAATAGAACTGTCTGAATGTGTGAATATGTGTGTGTGTGTGTGTGTGTGTGTGTGTGTGTGTGTGTGTGTGTGTGTGTGTGTGTGTGTCCAATGGGGGAGTAAAGAGAAGCAATTAGAGTAATTGTCTCACAACTGTAATTTGATTATTATGTATAAGATAAATCCACTGGCTTTGTTTTTTATTTGAGCTCTGTGGACTTTCTGGGAGATATAGGAAATATTTCTTACAAATGAAACATCTGTTTATGTTTTAGGCTACATTATCCGTTAATCAGAACCACTGGAGTGTCTGGTTTGGAGGATTTTGGGCAATTCATATGGCAGCTCATAAGCAACAGCCAAAGAAATATATACTGTATAATGAATAAACACTGTGATGAAATGCAGTGAAAAAAGTCACATGCTAACTGCTCTCACCTGCAAATGCTCACCTGGACCTGGGAACTTTTTAATAGACGTTATTACACGTTAAAGACACAGCCAAGAGTGGGAAGATGCTTCGCTGGGAAATGTGCTGAGGAAATGCTGCGGGGCAATTTGCCCCACCAGCTAAGGCTATTTGTTCATTTGCAATCCCTGTGACTGTGAGTGCAATAACAGCAGCAGGCGGAGGATGTTTCTGTTGCAGACAGCTGGGGATGCATCCTGCAGCAAAACACTAAAAATACTGCTCCGCATTCTTCAACGTCTACTACAGAACTGTGGATAGTTACGGCGGCGTGAGGTAGTTACGACGGGCCCCAGTGCACGCAATTATAACGGGCCCCGGTGCACACTAGTTACTAGTCATGAAGCACCACACACCATTGGGCATAAATATATATATATATATATATATATGTATATATATATGCAACGATTGTATAGACACAATCAGGCTATTATATTGGGAATAGCTTGCAACTGCACTGTCTATATTTACGGCCTGAGGATACTTTATTCCTTCTAGGAACATACATGTATATGTATTTATTCTAATTTATTCTTAGTAGACAGTGATTCAAAATGTGGACCAGACCGGCAGACGTTGATCCTTTGAGTCCAGCAAAGTGAGGATATAAAGAACTCCAGCTCTATGGCCACACTTGCATACATGTAAGTATGAAGCGTGGAGTCACTGCGCATGCACACGGAGATAATTGTGTGAATTAAGGCACAAAGTGTGGGCAAGAGCTGTAGCCGTAGTGTGCGGCGCATCCAAATCCCACATGGAGACAGGGTGGAGTTAGGAAAAACCATTATCATACTTTGGTGGGTGTGTCAGGGGCTGAAACCATCCGGCCAATCAGGGCTCACTTCACTATGACAAACTGGGGGAGTGAAGAGTTCACAGTGACTTTGTTGACGACATGTAAAGTTTGAAAATACAGAAATCCACTTGACCTGCCAAAGATTTTGGAACTCTGGCGTGTACCGTTCTGGTCTTTCTATTCTCGTGAGGAATAAATAAAATACTCCTACAACATATAGAACGAGGAAAACACCGACGCTCTCGACACCGACTTGCTGAGCCGGGCTTCTTTGGCGGTTGCGACGTGAAAGAAGAAGCCCGGCTGCACTGAAATCAGTAGCAGCTCTCTTTGTTACACGGTGGAGTTCTTCTGAGCCATCAAGGCATATTTGCTCCATCACTCCATTGTTCAAGACTCAAATCCACATTTAAATCCTCTCGCCTTTGTCTTCTTCCAAGTCACATGGCTGCCTCCCACTCTGAAAACTCTCTTAGCCATTCCAACTGACAGGGCTTAAAAGGCATAAGCTACAAGCAACTACAATTATCTCAATGTAAAAAACTAAATGCCATAACTGTTGTAGGTTCAAAGCTAAATGTTAAATTATCCTAAATTGAAATAGCTTTTTTAGCGTTACCATGTTTAACGGCCTCTCTCCCCAATAAACTCCTCTGGAAAAAGCTGAGAATGAAAAGTGGCAAGTAGTTTATTAAAAGCCACACATCAATAAAAATGTCTGAGGTAAAATAAACATTAAGGGGCAGTAGCAGAGAAGTCTGTACACATCGCTGAATAGCTCGCTCCTTATGGCGCTATCAATGTCAGTCACATCTCGCTCGCATTTTACTGGGGCCCTTGAGTGGTTCTCTTTAATGCTCAATTTAACACAATCACCGTATGAAAGGACCACCTTCGCCACCTGGCTCGTTCCTCCGGGAGAAAAACCAGGCCGAGGATCAAACTCTTGACCCTGCTAACTAAAATTGTTATGCCCCCTTACAAATGAATCTGATATGCATGCTTACTTAACATATCTCCTTTCCTCTGACCACAAGCTCCTGGTTCATTTGGCGACTTTTTCTTCTTTCCTTTTTTTTTGCAGCTAACTCGCTAGGAATGCTATTGCACCCGCCGTCTGCTAGGTACGACGTACAAAAGCGTGTTAGGCTAAGTATGAGACACTAAACAGTGACTGGACACAACTAGCCTCCTCAATCTGGATAGTATGTCACAGTCACTTAAAGACCACTTCAATGAGGCCAAGCAGAATTGCCCCCCTAGAGAGAGAGAGAGAGGGAGTGAGAGAGCAGATATTTCCTCGTTGGTATTTGTTTGTGTTGGTTATAAGCATGACGTCGTCTCCCTCGGTTATGTCAACCAAACTAAAGAGCTTGTTAAAAAAGGGCCAATCGTCATGCTATCTTTAAATCCCAAATAATAGGGAAGTAGTAAAAAAAAAAAAAAAAAGATGAAAAAGGGACACGGGGCTTAAAGTCAAATAAATCACACCTGGATCTGGGTGAAACTGGCAGAGCGCTCCTGATATTGCACTCAAATTACTCCATTTGTTCCCTAAAATATTTTAATCCCAACTGACCTCAAACTTCCCATGAACCAGGGCCCGAACAAAAGGCCGCCCACTGTCCTTGCAGTAAATCTGTTGTCTCCCTTCTGGGCCCTCAACAGGGGATCATAGATCAGCACTGCTCTGCAGCTTGCTTCAATTTACTCAATTAACTCTGGTAAAGCACTTGTAAGTTCTGCAGATGTTGGTTTATTATCGAGGCCTAAAATGTACAAGTGGGTTCAGGAGCCCGGGGTTGTGGCAAGGTTCACCAAGGGGGGGAAGGGCAAACTAATTACAACCCGTAGTTTTAGTAGAGAACATAGATTATGATAAGTAAGGGGTCTATGTGCATCTGCAAAGCTCGATGCAACGTATTAACTTGTGTCTGTTGTTTCGAGGAGCTCAGACCCTAAGTAGCTTTTAAAGCGACACCGTTAAAATCTTTACATTCAGACACTCAAAAGGTGGCGACTAACGATGTTTAATCGAGCCGCTGGAATGACAGAGGAGTCCGCTAAAGATGAGCACACACAATGTGGATTATTTCCGCTGCTGCAGCTGTTGGACTTCCAACCGGCCTCTCTGAATAAAGTTCTCTGAAGATCTTAGCCACATGAAATGGCTTAGTCCCTTTGCCTGAATCATTCGCAGATGACAAACCTCGAGTGGCTAGACGTAAATCACGATCACAATATTATTGCTGGGGTTACAGTTATCTCTGAAATGACCTCTCACCTAAATAATTTGTTAAAAATGTTATATTATATATATATATACATATATATATCCTTCCAGTTATCGGAAGATATCTGATTTGCTAAAAACATAAAACACTTATTTCTTATCTACTGCCAACCTCTCTGGGATAAATCAACCTAAAACTAACGCGAGGAATGTAAAGTATACAGTAAGGAGGATGCTAATATTAACCAGGTGTGGATACCATCACCATAAAACATTCTGCCGACACCATCCATGTGTGCCCATATATTTCCTCGCTTGGCCAACTACATTTCAATTAAGAGCGGCAACACAGGATGACATTCATACCGCTTTAAAATAAGGTTTTGACAAATTATTTTCCTCTGTCAAGCTAATATGCTAACTGCAGGGAGCGAGGGCTTATCTCTGTGCAGTCGGGGAGTCACAGGCCGAGTCAGAGTTGGGAGGCTCCGCACCGCTTTAATGGCTTGCTGCTTGATTTTAATGTGAAGAGCGATGCTCGTACACTCAGGTGAAGGAGCTTCAGGCACGGCGCATATTTCTAAATCGCCTCGCTCGTCCATCTCAGCAGCTTTGAGTTGAGATGAAGCATTTTATCATCTTGCTGATAAAGTCATCTTTAGCTGACCTGAGCTCAACTCATCTGCACTAAGACATCGTGATCATTTTAACAGCGACGTACACATTTTTACATCACGGTTTTGACTTGAGAAAATCATAATTTCCGAAATTTCTTGTTTTTTTTAGCAGAATATAAGTTTTATATAGGATACGATATATAAGATTTGAACACAGATTGTGATGAATTTCAATTATCGGGATAATCGTGACGTCGTCACAAGTCTATCATGGTAGAGAAGTGGAAAATAAGAGCTCGATTTAAAATTGAAAAAATGTAAATAAACAGGCTTCCAGGAAGACATGTTTCTAATTTCTTAATTTTATTTATAAATGATGTTTTTATTTCTCCGTTTCAACAGTCATGTGTGCAATAAAAAAATAGTTTCCTGACAAAATGTTAGATTAAGTGATTCCAGTAAGTTTCACATATTTTTATGATTATCGGGATGAAATTATGAATCGCAATTATTGTCCTTATTCCATCACCAGCAAGTGATATATAACAAGCCTTTAAATTCCCAATAATAACCTGCTTTAAAACATACAGATCTGATTATAGCTGTGAAAGCTATTTGAGTGACCTTTGTGATATTTTACCAGGATGCAGCTCCTGCAAAACAAGATGTCATGGCTTCTGAGCATTTACTGCAAAAGAGATTAGCGCTATGCAAATACAAACTATGGCATGCAAGGCACCATGAAAGAGATGAGTCTTCCTGTCTACATTTTCTCCCACCCCCCCTTTAAAAGATGAAAAGTAAGACAAAGTCTTTTGGGAGGCTTTAAGAAGGAATTCCCCGCTAATGATATTCCCTGTGGGAAGAATGTAATTTATTCAAGTTAATGCGTCTTATTTTCCGTTCAAGGTGTGTTCGGCGGAACAACCAAACAAATTTAATTGTTAATCCATCTGCTTTGAAACAACCGAGATCTTGTTCAATAAGCTCTGAGTCAGCTTGATCCAATTAGGCTACAACGGAGACGTTTGTAATCATTTGCCATCACACCACCCCTGCAACCTACACAGATACGTGCTCCAAACCGGCTTACGCTGTTTGGGAGAAAGCATGAAACTTGGCGCTTTGGCGAGCGGCCGGGGTAACGCAAACTGTTTGCAGTTGAAGCGGTGACCCCGGAGAGTTCGAGGTCAAGGGTCCCGGGGTACGAATTGTAAATGACATGTTGGCCCTCGGGCTCTTTCTAATAACTTTTGTGAGGAGAGGATGAGGCCCGCTCATTTCTCCACTGTCTTCAATGACAGGTCTTTGGGGAGTGATATGCGAGTATGGAAGTGTAATGAACTTGTTTTCCTTCTCTAAACCCCCCCCCCCCCCCCCCCCCCCCCAACTCTCTGTCTCCTAAATCAGTCGTGCAGCACATGAGCCACCATCCTCTCTCCCACAGCTGCACTTGCTCTGAAACTCTCAAATGCACAAAGTGGCCGTTGATTGTGAGCAGACGCAGACCTTCTGTCCACTCCGCCGCTGAATTATCGACCCGGTGGAGATTCTCCCCTTTAATTATGAGCGTTTTCCGAGATTTTTAAATCATCTCGGTTCAATTCTCACGATTTTAACGATGATGGAATTTGTCCATCCTTTTTTATTATCAGCGCTGCTCGATAAATAACAGATGTAGGTCCTCACAAACCATTTTCTTCCAAGTGTCGTAAAACCCTGAGGATGTTTGACATTCACAGAGGAATTAACTGTCTCATCCTGTATCTGTTAGATTCTATATATATCTATTGAATAAATACTATTATACTTCTTACTTGCGGGACCTTTCTGGTTGTCTTTCTAACTTTGCCACATTGCCGATCTCTGATTCTGTTTATTACGTGCCGAGCTTTCATCAGTCCTCCTCATAACCATTTTGATGTTGTTAGGCCTTCTAAATAATTTCAGCAAGGCCCGTGAAATATGTGAGATTGCCGTGTGTTGCGTGTCGTATCCCGCACAGGGTGCAGCGGAGGGTTAGCCTTCAGGTCTGCTCCTGGTTAGCCGAACAGATCTTAATCTTCTGGGGTAGACTGGGCCCAGCATCTGTGGTATTCAGAGAGGATTGATGGGCAGCATTCCTTGATTTTTTCTTTTTTTTTTTTACCCCTGCCCTTCCCCGTGCCCCTCCCGTGATGTAATGACATTATCAATTAGCCCCCATTAATTTAGCAAAAACAAATAATCACCTCAGGACACCTCCCTTCCAGCATGTGGTTCTAATTTCCTGAGTGTTTGTCAGTGGCCGCTGTTTTGTTAATCCTTTGGCCAAGGTGGCGTGGCCAAGAGAGGTCATGCCTTTCTCCTCCCTTCAACTCGTTTCCTCCCTGAAGAGTTTCTTCAAGTTTGTGGCACACTGTTCGTCTTCCTAAATCCATCCATCCTGGTTGCTTTCCCTGCAGTCGTCTCTAAGCCACAATTACGCTAATAGTTGACAGCAACTGAGATAGTAAGGCCAAGAAAGTCTTAATCAACTAACAATCACAGGATGATGTCGACTAAACGATGATTTAATCGTCAGTTCTCCACAAAGAATCACAAAAAAGCTTTAAATCTTGTGTTTATCATTGGTTTCTTAGAAATACGTCATTCGGCAGGAAAAACACTGGGCTAATTAAACTCTTAAATTGCTAAATTCTTAGTTAGCTATTAATCTGTAAGCTTCAAACAGCCAACTCCCAGAAGAAAAACACAATTTATGGGAAATGGACCTGCATATATAGAGTACTTTCCTTGTCTTCCTAGTCTCTTTAAACTACATGTCAACATTCACCCCTTCACACACACACACACACACACACACACACACACACACACACACACACACACACACACACACACACACACACACACACACACACACACACACACACACACACACACACACACACACACACACCCCGATGCCATGCAAGGTGCCGCCTGCCCATCAGGATCTAACTCACCCAGCGATGGCGCTGCCTTCAGGGTCAAGCTGGGGTTCAGTATGTTGCCCGAGGACACTTCAACATGTGGACCGGAGGAGCCGATCTTTTCTCAATGCAGACACACACACACACACACACACACACACACACACACAGACACACACACACACACACTCTGTGTACACAGCGAAAGGCAGCTTTGTGGTCGGAGTTCAATATCGGAGCTAAATTACAGTACTCTCAGATCTGTTGAATATTGGGTAACACTGTTTACACAGCACTAGTCACAGCACTTAACTGACACACATTTATGGCCAAGAATAGACACAAATAACGTTTGGCGTGTCACTGCTGACTGTGTGTTCGGGGGTCTTGTATAAATCACCTACAGTATTATCTTAAAGCTAGATTTGGCAACTTAAACCTGAAACAAAAGCCCAGCCAGCTAACTTCAATAACTTGCTTGATTTCTTTTTTTTTTTTTTTAGGCGGTAGAAATAGTTTTTAGTAGAGAGAATAACTGTGGTTCTTCTACTCCACCCATTGTGGTTTAACTCCAAGATTAAATCTGCCCCCAGACACCAATGTAAGCTATAACTAAAAGTCCATTGTGCTATTTCTAAGTGAATCAGTGGATATTGGTCTCCCTAAATAGCTAGACTCATCGTAGCACACACAGAAAACAAACAATTAAGGACATATTAACCTATACCAAACAATATCAATACGCATAATATGGATTTTATGTTATTTATAGGGAATTAAAGCTAAGTGGAAACCCGTCAAAATGAGCCTAAGGAAAAGTTGACAGCCTCCGCTGTGAGCCCCCGCGTCCCAGAGGAGCAGTTCATACATAATACTCGACCCCTGCAGGAAATTGGGGCTTTCCCCCCCTGTATCTCTGTAAAACATACTCCATTGCAACAAAGGCTATGGAAAGTAGCCCGCTTTTTTATATTAATAAGGAGGTTAAGACTGACGCTCGTAGATTAGACCACGTCTGGTTGTACGGCTGCACAAAGAGGAGAAGTTGACCCCCTTCTCTTCTCCTTCCTGACTGTGAAGTGGCGGAGAGGAAAAAATAAATAAAAGTTGCAGATCATACAGTTAGTCCCGCTGCTGAAATAACTCTGCTGCAATCTTTACTTTGGAGTGTTTGACCACTGTTGGAAGCCTTTCATAGCCTCTTTTTAAAATTACAAATGGGAATGTTTTTTTTAATTAAAGTTAAAAAGAACGGAAAAAATGTATGGCAATCATAATGATTGGTTTCTCTTATTGTGAAGACAAACTAACAGGAGTGTTTATCGTTTAAAGTTTTTACTGTACGCAAGTGACCCCTCGTGACCCTTCGTTTGATATTAGCCGCTGCTACATCCAAGCCGTCGTGAAGCCCACACTGTCCCTAACTGCACGCCCTGAAGAGATATTATCCAGCCATTTCAGAGAGAAGCAGACAGAAGGGTCTACAATAAGAGTTTAAGGATAAATCCAACGACGAGACAGAGGACAATGAAAAGAAGGAACATTATTCCTGCAACGTCTGGGTCATTATTCATCGTTACAGTCACTAAAAAGCAAAGGCGGCCTGTGTGTACCTTCCATGGCTAGTGTACCATACAGGGTCTGAGATTCTGATGCAGATTCAGTGGAGAAAAGCTCTGCAGAACCAAACAGAACAGAAAAGAACCATGCTGCAAAATAACGCAGCAACAGAGGCTGCTATTCCATATTACCCAGATACAACGTTCAACCACGACTAGCTTAAAATCTACATAACCAGCCAGGAAAAAAATATATATAAAACCTGAAACTGCATGAGAGTCTATGGAGCGGACCCTGGTCTGAGCTATGATTGGCCAGTCTGCGTTGGAGCAGTCAAAGTCTATGTTCTATCTACAGCCACACTAATAACATCAAACCATGTCTTCAATGGTCTTTCATCACATCCATGATCATCATTCATGGTGTTATAACTACTAAATGGCGACACCTTTGGTAGGTTTTTACACACAAAAAAGAATAAAAAATAAATCTCTGGTACACAAGAAGTGATGCATTTTGTCTCTTTGTTTAGAATAAAGAAAAAAAAGGAAAAAAAACGTGCATAAACTAAAAAATCAATCAACAGAAAATCAGAAGAAAGGAATCGCTGATTGATCGACACATGCTCCAGTGTTAGCAGCCAAACAAACAAAACAAATGTATGTGATTATCACGATTATCACAATGACTACCTAACAATTAACCGCCTGAGTTCATTAGTAATGGCCGGTTGAAGCTGAACCACAAGATGACTAAAAAGATTTAGCGAGGGGTCAGTATCTAATACTAAACCACCTGCTCCTGGGTCAGTGAATCTGGATTAGCCGTTTCTCTTTTCATTCAGTAAATCTGTCTGAATGGTGTCACGCTGCCTTTGCTCAGGCCACATTGACACTTCTCTGTGCCACTTCAATACTCACGGCTCATTTACTAACCGGGGCAGATTTTATTGTTTCCGAAGGACCACTTTTTCTTTTAAAAAAAAGTGGACGATGTGCTCAATACACCCCTCGGTTCAACTTGAACTTGAACCCATCATTCCAAAACCATCGGCTGATGGAAAAGGTTGAGGAGTTTATCTGCACGCAGATTAAACGAAACAGCAATGATTCTGGTTATGACAAAAATCTTAATCTAGACTCCTGTGTTTTCTTGATAGCGGAGGACATGTTGGTTATGTGATTGCTTCCCTTGCCTATCCTATTTACTTTAGACTGAAGGGAACAAAATCTCCAGCTTCTCCTCCTGGTCGCCACACAGTAATTCCTGAAGAGAAATCAAGGACCTTGAAGCGTGTTAATGCTCACATATTGAAGTCTTACAGCATGGTTAAGATACAGTACCTATGAGGGAGCACAGATAAGAAAGTGTGGACAGTGATGCGAAGTTTCTGTGCAGAATGTTTGTGTAATATTGCATCTAAACACTTCAAAAGGTGGTGTGACTCATCTCTGGACTTTGCACCTGACTTGTGCTCAGCCAATCAGCAGCGTACATATTTATCCCAGAATCAACTTTGGATTAGCGGCGTTCTAGAGAGCACTTTGAAGGAGATTTCTGCATGAGGTTTTGGGGTGTTTTTTCGGTTAAAAATGCAGCTGAACAACAATTTACAAAGCAGATAAACCTGCAAAGTTATTCATGTCTGTAGTAGGATTAAAATATATTATATATACGCACACATACATACTGTATACACACACATAAAACAACAAATCACAAACAGCTCATGAACTAAGGAATAACAATCCCACATTTTATTGGGCATCAACATTAATTATCATTAGTTATCTATAGATATTGTTGTGTGTAGAAAGTGTGTGTGTGTGTGTGTGTGTGTGTGTGTGTGTGTGTGTGTGTGTGTGTGTGTGTGTGTGTGTGTGTGTGCTGTCCCAGGTGCTGAAACGCAGCAAAGCCAGGTCTCAACAAAGCCAGGTATTTTATTAATAATATTCTGGCATCGGATCCAGCCTATTTATTTATTCATCATAGGCCAACATATGAGTGAATTGTATTTTATGAGCCATTGCTGTGATTATTTAATGTGATTATTGCACATTTTGTAGCCAGAGACACAACAGCAGCGGTTTTTTTTTTACAACCTACCACGAGAGGAAAAAAAAGTTTTCTAGCAGCTGTATATCTGAGATCTGATTTCTTACAGGTGACGGACACTAGAAGGAGGTTCTCCTTTGACACCTCCTTCTCTCTCTCTCTTCCTCTGTGAAGCTTTGAATATCGTTGAATATTATCATCAATATTATTAGCCCTAGGTAGGATAAATGAATGTGCTAGCCTTTAACTAGCCTAGCCTACTCTTAGCTCGTACTCCAGGGTATTTGACAGCAAGTACACACTAAAGTTTATACTAAATCAATTCATACGGGATCAAAAATGTATTTGTCTTTTGCAATTGACTGCTGTGCATGTCTTTTCCAAAATATGGTGCCATTGTGAACCACCAGGAAGGGGCGGGGCTTAGCCTATCTATGGTAAAGCGGCTTCAGGGACTAAAACCTTATTTAGAATAAGTCAGCAAATGTCTGGAGACTCTTTGGTCTAAACAGCATGTCACTGAATGAGTTTGTAATAATGTGAAAGGGAGAGCAATAAAGGGAGAAGGAGCCATCCTGAACTGGTTAAAAGAACATCTGCATGCGACAGGCTGTTACTGCAGTTTAGGTAAACCTCAAGCCTCCAGACAAGCCTTTAAGTGCAGCAACACTGCCTGACGTGATGACCAGTATTTCTCTGCTTTGTTTACATTAAGGACATCCCACAAGGTAATAGTGAGAGAAAAAAGGCTATTATTTCTCTGTTTTGAATCACAGAGGGAAGTGGAGAATGCTATGATACATCTATGGAAAAGTTTAATATATACAAATATACAGTAAAATATATAGAAGCTGCAGCTTTATTGTTTCAGCCTTCGTGCTTCGACTTCGGCCCGCTTATTGCTTCTGATTGGTCAATTAGACATTCCAACGCGATTTATGAGGCCTTAAATCACGTCATGTTTAATTCATTAGCTGTCGGACTAAGTTGCGGTTTAAGCTTTTAAGATTTGTTCACGTTTTGTCTTCTTTAAGCTATTGCCTTTAAAATATACTAAAGGCGGCACATGTGTGTGTGCTGGGGGATATTAGAAAAAGCTGTGATACATGAAATAATATGCTGCACAATTTGCGTATGCTAAAAGCACTCCCAACATCATAATCACTCTCTCTGCCATCATTGCTATAATAAAGCAACGGCCTCTCTTTTTTCCTTCCTCTCAGATATGCACAGCTGCACGTATGTATCGGCTGGGGGATAAGAGAGAATGGAATTTCTCCTTTGATTTATATGATGGACCTGGTTTTGACCCAGTCCTTCTGCTGGAAACTTGCCATCACCCCATTCAGTTATCAGTAAGCACTTGAAAGTGACCAGACAACGTTTTTTTAATGCCACGTTTGGGTCATTCTGCAGCAGCTTGGGCATTTAAGGAATGGAGTGTCTTGTCAGGTGTGAGTAAATATGTCACGCACGCATGTACTCGCATAAATTATAAAGTCATACCAGGAAGCTGAATTTATGGGAAGCTATTTTCAGCCACGTGTTATGTTTACAAAGTTTACAAAGTCATCCCTGCACTGTAAGTTTAGTTACATCGTCCCGAGTGAAAGGAAAGCTGATGAAGACTCTCGGAAAGTGAAGAGTACAGTAGCTCCATACTTTTATCTCTAGCAGAGCTGTTAAAACCTTCCAATGAGCACTTGTAAAATGTCTGTCGGTAAGCTGTGTGGTAGTTGGACGGGCAGAAAGGAAATCTAGAAATAAATAAAGTGGATTACATCCTCTGAAAGCTCCATCTCTGCCCTACAGCTGACTGGGTACCTTCTCCTGTCTGCATGATAATGCTTTTGTCAAGGCTTGTGACCCAGTTGGTACAAAGCGGGGAAATTACGTCATTTGCAAATATGCTTTTATTCCATGATAGTGTATAATTGTACAAATGAAATGAGATTATCTCTCTAGTCCTCCACAAACAGCCATGCAGCTTTATGGGGAGGGATTGGAAAAGACTGATAATTTGCCAAAAAAACCCGTGGCGTGGAAGCATGTACTCAACCTTGGGCCCAGGTTATTTTAAGGAAAAGCCAATCTTTGATCAGCCAAGCTGAAATGGCTAAGATAAGTGGGAGCTACATCTCGCGGCAGGACCGCGCACCAGTCTGATATTGCTATTTCCTCCCTGGTTTCTCAAGAGCGGTAAATAGCTGCTGCCTCCCCCCCTCCCCCAACTGCGCCTCCTCCCCTCCCCCTTATCTGCTCCCCACTTTCTTCTGGAGATCTCTGTCACTTTAATCCACAGAGTCTGCCGCTGGTTAACAAGGAAATCCTGTGTCAATTATCACCAACCACTTCCTGCTGGGAGAGCAGCGGGGAATCAAAGGGGCCTGAGAGTCTTTCACACCAGAGAGGAGCAGTGGGCCTAATTAAATGGCCCTTGTGTCCCGCTGGCTGCCGGTGGCCGGGTGACAGATAGCCCAGCCCAACGATAACCTCCTTCAGCTGATGATTGTTTTGATAGGGGAGCTAGTGGCCACTTTGGGTGCCCTAAGGTTGGCAGATTGCGATCCAGGGGTCCAAATTAGCTCACATCCAGGACTGCAAAGGTTCATGCAGGAAAATGATGGCTAAATTCTTTGAAAATGAATGTCATCAGGAGTTAATGTGGGTATAACAGATCCGTGATGACACGAGATCCAAGCTGCTTTCAGAAAGTCACCATTAAGCCGAGTCTTGTAAACTACAAGTCAGGAGAGAACCCCCCCCCTCCAGTCTTTAACATTCTGGTTTCATAAATCTGGGAATGTGAACCGGCGATGCATCATTTGCACACTAGTGGGTGAAGCGTGCATATTAAGATTTGATATGCCATATTTTATCTCGATTCTCAAAACCCTGCATTTGGGGGAAAAGAGGTTATTTGAAGCCCAAATATGCAACGCTCCAAATGACAATTCCCAGACCACTTTCAGGTGTGGGGTGTCTGTGAAAGCGCAACTTATGGTTCAAACTGCTTTATATCAACTTTAAACATCATATGGGGTCAGCAAATCAGCGGCCTGCCTGCCTTGTAGTTGTCATTTCACTCTTAACTGCCACTTACAGGTATCTTGTGTCGCCTGCATAATGTCAGATTAAGCTATCGCCCACAGTCGCTGCCAAAAGAAGCTCTTTCTGTTCATTAAAAAAAAAAAGTTAGCTTCTAAAAAACTCACCAGAATTATCATTTCAAATAGTGCCTGTGTGAAATATGTTTCCCAGAGATTGGCTATGGATTGCGTATGATTGATAGAATAGGTAAATTGAGGGCTTGAGGGGAAGTGAATGTGAATAAATGTGTGGAGGAGCTGCACAGTCAAACTTTGAAGAAGTATTTAACATTTAAATACAATGCTGACATTTTTACATAATTAAGAACAAAAACAACCCCTGCAGCTGGATGACGTTCATCACAATGCTCTGCATCCACTCCTGTTTGGAGACAGCTTCAACAACCCCCCCTCCCCCCTCCCCCCCAGTGCCTTGTCCACCTTTAAATTTTCATATGGAGGAAAAGGGCTGCAGAAAAACCAATTTACTAACAGAGCGACATCATCTGTTTGGCCGTTTATCTCTGACACACCACCCCTCAGTCCAGTGTTGACAGTACATGATATTCCATTAATCTGCCTAATGAAAATTTAACCAGTGTTATAAACAAATAATTGGCCATTATCCTCTCAAAGATCCCGAATAAATTACTTGGGCGTTTTTCATGGCTTCTGAAAGAAGAAGAAGCCGGCCCCTCCTGATTGATGTTGGAATAAATGCGGGGCCGGCTCCGACGCTGCGAGTGGGTCTCGGCTAAGCCTGTGATTGACTTAATGAGAGTCTTTGGGGTGAGTAAATGTTCCAAATTGCTCAGTCATTAGCTTTTGCTCGGCTGTCTGAAGATACCCCCGGATCTGCAGCGCGGGTCTCTCCTCTTGTACCATTCCGCCTGCAATTACATTTTCATTTAGAGCAAACCTCTGAAGTCCGATAGGCAGGCCCCTTTTCATTATGCTGGCCTCCTTTTTCTTTTTTTATCTAAATGGTGTGAAATGTCTCTTCATTTAGACCAATTAAAGTTGAAAAAGACTGCGCTGTAATGAATTATCATACAAATTATTTACTTAATGCCACAATCTCTCTCCCTCTCCCTCTCCCCCTCTCCTCCCCTCTCATCCTCCTCTCTCTCTGGCACCGGCGATGCACAGAGTCAGGCAGACGGGGAATCCGGTGCGAGAGGAGACGTGGTGGGAGTCCAACGGCGGATCCACTTTGAAACTGAACCGTCCGTCAATACGATACAGATTTTGCAGAGGTTACGGCTCTCGCTGGCGTTTATCTGCTTCGTGCATGAGCCGAGCTCTTGCGTGAGGACGGTCCCGACTAATGGAGGAGGATTGGGGAACCCAACGTCTGAACAAAGGGGACAGTATGTCGTCAATATAGCTCATTTCAGATATTTCATTTCAGGAGATGTCTAAGCTCTTCTTAATTAAGGACAAGCTTATGGTTTCAAATTAACTCGTTTAATTGAAGGGACCGGTTCTTGTCTGCAAGACGGTGTGGAGAATGTCTCCAGTCTCCTTCCGGAGGCTGTTGGCTGACACATAAACACTGGGAGAGTTCACAACTATCACAGCAGCCCCATCCATACCTCTGGGACCGCCTCTCTCTCTCTCTGCCTCCTCAATGAGACGTACACTGCCAAAGACTCCCTCCATTAGCTTTTCACCAGCCGAGCAGCTATTCAGCGCATATTCTCCAGCCATTATTGGTGTTAGCAGCCAATGCGCCATATTAGGGCTGTTTTTCACCAGACAACATAATGGGGGAGAGGAATGAAACGGTGTATTTTCTCCCAATGTTTATTTATTTTTTTCTCCTTCCAAAGCCAGTCAATTCACAGCCGGATCGTGCTGGGTAAAGCTGGTGGCGCTGAAGTGACTCGTCACCATGGAGACGGCAGCTTCCACTTCATGCCAGAGCAGTTCAGCTAAAGCCCCAAGATGAGGGGGCAGCAGAAAAAGGGGTTGTTAGTTCGTCCCCAGCCCTGCCCGCCCATTCGCTTACTACAAATGAGGGGGGGGGGGGGGGACCGGCCCGGGACCTTAGATAGAAGCCAGATTTGTCACCGGAGGCCATATTTAAAACAAAAAAAACCTCAAGCTGCTGAAATGAAAAGTCTCAGCCTGGATAAATTACTTTTATGTCCTGTAAAGGATGTCGGAAATCTTTAGGGAAAAATAAACTCAAGACGGGTCACTTGCAGAGGTGTCAAAGTGTTGTTAAACTCACTGGGCAATAATCTTAAGTACTCCATGATTTGCACTAATTGGTATGAAATCACCCACAGTGCTTAACTGCAGCTACCGCTTCGGGGTGCTGCATCTGCGCTGTGTCAGGGCCGATGCTTTGTGACAGCCTGGAAATACAAATACAACATTGCCATATGGATCGCCCACCTTTGAGCTTAAGCCACAGGTACAAAGGGAGGATGGATTCTCACCAGAAAATCTTCTCTATTGCTTTCTTATCAGCTGCAAATAATGCAAGTGCTTTTTTTGCCGTCATTATCGAGGAACACATAAAAGCTGCAGATATTCTCTTGTGCAAAGGAAGCTATTCTTAACGCTACGACATGAAAATGATTTAAACACAATGACAGGATTGCTGTTTGGCAACTTAGACAAGCAGTTTAAAGTGGAGGAGCGACAGGATGTCACAATACTTCCAGATATGTTCATCATACCAAGAATTACGTTGCCTTTCAGCAGCAGACATGTGACCCTGACAGCAATAAATGACTGCTGTCAGAGGATACTGTGGGAGTCTGATGTCAAAACCACCTCACTTAGATCTGTCACGGGATAGCGAGGGTTCCTTAACCGCCGCGGACGAGAGAAGGGTTTTAGAAATAACGAGGTCCAAAACTGAGCTCAGGGAGGTACGGGGGCATGGCCTTCTTGAGAATATATTACCCCAATTTAAATATATATATTTAAAGATGTTTGAAGTGCAAAAATTGGAAAACAAGTGGTTAAAACCTCCTCAGAGTCTTAAAAAATGATGTCAGCAGTAACACATGAGGATCGGGTTAAATGTTGCAATGAATCATCCAAAAGCACAAGAGGCTAAAAATGATCACAAAACACCTGGAAATGAATGTTGACCATGTTTAATTTAAGTGTGTAAGTAAGTCTCTTTCATTGTGACCCCTCACTTCTCTCTCCTGCCAAAGAGTATTAATAATAATTTAATAAAAGTATATCCACTTTCTTTATTTCATCTTTGAGTTTGCAAGGCGAAAGGCAAACCCCTCTGGATTATAGAAAGCTGCTGGGATTAAAGGAACATATCTCAAGCATTATTAATCAATAAGTAAAATGTGTGTTTAATAATAATGTATTTAAATAACAATACTATATTATTACTCTTATCATTACGTTAGGTGTTAAAGCTGATACACTGAGACCATATGTTCCACTGTATAAACCAGTTATATATATTTCTGTGCTAATGACAGTTTGAATTGGATCAGTTGAGTTTTTGTTTGTGTTGAACATCACAGGTACATCATGCTAATCCTAATCCCAGCCACAGTCCTCTCTCATCTCCACATCATCATCCTGCCCCGTATCTCTTCCTCGTCCCGACGCTGAGCTTTGATTGACAGTTGTTTCATTTGTGTCTGTCTCAGTGAAGAAAGAAGAAGAAAAAAAACAAGCACGACTACACAGGAGCAATTAGTTAGATGATGTCTATCTGGAGATGAATGACATCAATCCACTAGTAAAACTATCTAGTTACCTTAAACCACACATGTTATGGATTCAGTTACCTCTAACAAAGACCACAAGATCATCACCTTCACCAGGTCACCACACAATAAGTTGATCGAAAATAGAGCCTCCATGATTGATCAGAAAGAATAGCTAAATCCTATTCTTCCTTAACAAAAAAAAATATTTTTTCTGGAATGTTTCTTAACAAATTGTCATGTAAAGTCATTCCCTTTATGGTTTGCTGCCATTTTAAGAGTTTAAAGCACATTTTGGACAATTCTCCGGATAATCGTGACGTGAAATCTCTGCACACAAACTGATGAACAAATGGGTAATCTTGGTGCTGTACAATCTAAAAGTACAGTTATTTTTAAGTCAGAAACTACAGACCTCTGCGACCTCAGTGGCAGGCACGGACGTGATAACCACATATGGCCAAACGAAAGGCTATTTGCTCTCTCAAACATCAAGCTGTCTGAGTAATCATACCCGAGCACTCATTATGTGTGGCATGCACACTAATGCATGCTAATTGCTGCTTATTAATCCAACACTTCCATTAACAGGAGGTAACTCATTCCCAGGCAACACATAAACAATAGAGAAGCCATTTATAATTGTTGGTGACAATTAAAAAGGAAGGTTGCACTAATATGAATCTGTGTGAGGGGAACCGAAAAGGTCCTGACGAGGACTGGAAACCAGTCTTCAAGCATTGCTGTGTGGCTCTACATGAACATAAAATCAGCACAAGGTGCTGATGCATGTAACTGTATCTCATTGAATCAAAAGTGCAAGTGGTGACTTCAAGTGTTCATGAAGTAGTACGGAGCAGTTAGGTGACATGAGGAGAAATCCTTCATAGACCTGCAGGCTAACATTACCTCCCTGTTACTTTAACACAAAAGGGCTTGTTTCCTCAGTATTAATAACCAAGAAGCCTCACCTAAAAAAAAATTAATTTGAAACTATGCATACACTCCTGAATGGGAGAGGGTAAAACTATTAATTAAAAGTGGAACAGGTTCTTATTTTAGTGGAAAGTGGAAAAATTATGAGCCTTTGTTAAGACAGGCCCAGGAGCAAAGCTTTCATTAGCCTACATGCATGGCAAAAGCAATTCATCAACTGTAATTTTGCCTCAATGGGCAAAAAAGAGGGATCAACCTCAGCATGCTATTTATGGAGATTTACGGAAGTCTGGGAAATGCTAATGTGATTAACATTTATCTACAACATGTTTCGAAATGGCCCTCGTGTCCACGTTTTGCCTTTAAGATTAAGTTATTGCACTTGCTGGAGAGAAAAAAAGGAGAAAATATAGAGTGATACAGAATCTGCTTTGCAGTGCAAGAGCACACAATGATGATTTTTTTTTTTTTTTTTTTTTTGGAGAATTCTCTGTCACATTAGTGGAGGATTTCTTACCCCCCCATCCCCTCCTCTTTCTCTAAATATCTCTCTTTATGTGTGTCTGTCCCTAGATGAAGGCGCGGCGAGCAGAGCGGCGCTTTTGTCCTACCGGAGTGTCTCTCTCGAAAATGTGAACTGTTCCACGGATTAGCTGAGCAGAGATTTATTTAATGCATCCTCATAGAGTATTGTTGAAATCTATTTTGGGATACGAGGCTTGCCAAGCTCTAAGCCTGGTAATATATGCCTGCTACAGTTTAAGAGAGAGGGTTCACAGACCCTCTTTATGTTGGGATCATATGGATCATACAGAGTCATTGAATATGAAAATATTGAGGGCTGGTAGCACATTTATTGTTTTCACACATGGGCCCACAAAAAGGCTTGTTTCCATGCCCTCCCTCCTGTCTCTTGTTTGTTTGGCCTGTTTAAATATTTGATGTCCTAGAGAATGATTGTGATATTCACCAGATAAGATACTGCACATGCATATGCTATGAGAGGCCCCTATTTAAGATACCGGCTTAAGGTTTCTGAGAGGCCAACAAAGCCACGGATGGAAAAAAAAAAAGACTGCAGTGCATTTGCATTTAAGCAGTGGATTTAGCTGGAGCAGAATGAATACTAATAATGTATCTAATTTAAAATGCTAAGTATTTACCTTAGAATTTATTCAGCCATAAACCCATATAAATAAAATCAAAAGACTCATTTTTATTCAATATCTATTATAGCGTGTTTGGACGGTCTATTTAAATTTCATGAAGCGTTTACTAGAAAATACATTACAAACAGTCACAGTGATTTACTTTCAGTGGAAACGTTAGACCGTTTATCAGTTCCCAAGTTGCCGATAGTCGCCGAAAGTAAACCAACAATCCCCAGACTGTGACTACACTTCCCAGCATGCCTCGGGGGTGGGGGTGTTGGCGGTGGTGGGGATAAGGTTTGGACCGTTTCTCCTCACTGTGAACGGGTAGCAATGTGACAGAGAGTGACACAAAAGAGGAAAGCCAGGGGGTGTGCAGGAGTGGGGGAGAGGGAGCCGGACAAAAGAGAAGACATGGGCTTTGCACGGAGGACATGATAAAGCCAGGAGCATTATCGTCAGTGTGAAAGACGGGGGCCATACTTCAAACGGGATTTTCTCTCCATGACAGGATACTCCGCTGACGCAGAGCAAATAGCTCTCTGTAGCAGTATATAGCTTCAGGGGCTTCTAGGCTTCTTTGTAAATTCAACAAACTACAATACAAACGATAGGATCTCATGCAGAGAGACCAGAATGCTCGCTATCAAAAACAACAGATAGGTAAATACGGTGGTAGAAATTCATGTATTTTAACACATTGCATTTCCCTTCCATTTTACAATTGAAGGGGGGAAAAAAAGTAATAAATGAATGAGACTTGAAAGCAACACTGGTAACTGATGCATTATTTTAGCTTCTATAAAGGAGGCTTTAAGCTTTACAAATATGACTCTTGCAAGGAAGCCACGGGGTTCAATCAATTAGTCTGTGATTATTATTACTTCTGTTGTTATTACTAGTCCCAGCAGCCAGGCTGTTATGGTAACCCTAGACGCGGTCCACACTACTAATCCTTGCCCCTTCCCTAACCTTAACCTTTACTCTCTTAATCAACATCATATTCGGAGCAAGTGGGCAAAATATTTGCATGCTATCTCTCGCAGAACTCAGTGAGAATATTGCTTTCACTCTGGGAATTCTCAGCTAGAGTTGTTTTGCGTGCTCGTAAACGTCGCTGTGCATGTAGGAAAAGCATGTGTGTGTGTGTGTGTGTGTGTGTGTGTGTGCATACAGTATGAGCCTGCATAAGTGTGTGCGTGTTATTCTGTCTCCATTGTTGGTTTTTCATCTTTTGTCTGAGTTGAAAGTCACAAGGACATTAGTGTCCCAATAAATTAGAGGAAGAAAGGCTCCCATTGTAGATGGGCTGTCATGGGTGGTGTGGCTCTGTCTTTATATAGATCTGTCTTGCACATTATGGTGTTACTGACAAATAAGAGTATAGGCTCGGCCTTAGAAGTTGTGGTAAAAAATACAAGATATTTTGAGTTAATAAAGGCAAAAAAAAAAGAGAAAAAAAGAGACAGTAGTACAGCAACCGCAGCTAGACAAGTTTATATCCCAGACTGGTGGAAAACTTCTTCTTTTATTTTGTTCAATATTCAACCCATCTGTCCTCCGTTCTGAAAAATGATCATTGAGGAGTTTGATCCAACAGCAAATAGAAACTGGACAGCAAGATAAAGGAAAAGCACGAAAACATTGATGCAAGCAAACATCGCAGTGAGACAAAGATATTTCCTATGCAAAGCTCGCACACAATGTCATGTGTGATAGCGACGAATCCCGTCCAAGTCACACGCAGGGGGGTTGGTGGGGAGACAGAAAAACGAGGTCGGCCGCCTGCATCTTCCAATGATTCCCCCTCTTAGCTTTGATTCCGCTGATCCAGTATCTCGCCATATAGCAAGGGACACAAAGCAGATTTCAGCTTTGGGCTAATCTCATTAAGAAACTCTAACCACCCCTGTGAGTGGTAAGGGGGGGAAAAAAGCAACTCATTCTGCACGATGCCAGAGCCAAGGCTCAGGGAGGCAGGTGTAATGTTACATAATTAGCCTCTAAACGATAAAAAGGAGATTATTGCAAATGGCCTACCAGCCAGCACATGCAGTGGACCCGGTCCCCGAAGACTCGCAAGTCTAGTGAAGCTGAAAACATCCCCGAGGAATTGATGTGTGAAAAAGGAAAAACAGGTTATTTTGCAGTAAGTGTGTGGTAAAAGGTGGTCAAGACCCTCTCTGTAATTTGGTCCACTTTAACAAATGAACATGCGTTTGATTAGGGTGTAAGTGGGGAATTTAGAACAAAGTAGCCTGGTTGATAGCCAGGTCGGGGCCAACAGCCGATGCTGCAGGAGCCCAACGGGAACCTGAATTGACATGTAGCTTTTCCCTTTTCTCTTCTACAAGTGAAATGTTACTTTTAAATACATAAAAAAAATGCATGAGGGGAATCTGTTGAGGCCCGAGTTTGCGCCCCTGCTGAGATGTCCTGTCAACCACCAGCAGGGGCTCTGCCGCCGACTCCTGCGCTGAAAAAACAGAATTGATGAAGTCGGTCTGATCCAGGCAGCCCACACCTAGTCACTCATAACCTCAGGACCGGATTACCATGTCAGATTGTTGCCATATGTGGCACGGCGCACCACTCCGGCAATGACAGTGATCAACTACTACCGTTCACTATGGCCATCCACCATCCAACAAACATTACTGTCAGAGTTCAAACACTGAACGAACTCCAATAAAGGATTTCAGCACCATGTCCAAATACAATAGCTCAGATTGTCCAGCAAACATGCTAATTAGAGAAACAGATGATCTGTAAAGTCTCTCTGGGCAGAGCCAGTTAGGACAAAGAAAGAATGGCGGCATTCCTTTGTTGCCTCTTCAGACACGCTGAAGCATCGGCTCGTTGTTACATAAAGTTGTATAACAAATGAGCCTGGGCTCTTTGAACTGGCTGACCACACAAGCCTGGAAGAGTCACTAGGAGCCCAACATGTGGCAGCAATAAGATGGCCCCGCCCTCCGCAAGACATGTGGGAGACACTGCATTCCAGTGGAGCTCATTAAAGCTAAAAAACAAATCCAACAAACACTGCCCCAGTCTCAAAAGGAGGGCCGTGGAATATGTGGGACGACGGACGCCGTTTACCTCCGTTACCTCCGTTTATCAAATCTTCAATCGGTTGATTATTTTGTTAGTTCATTGTCCATTCATTCCACACAACCTGCGAAAAAATGGAGAAATCCCCAAATTCTCATAAGCCTTAATTCCATTCGCTCATCATCTCAGGAACTTTAATGAGTCAGTGTGACTGACAGCTGAATTTTCAGACACGTTTTTAAAGACAGGGACATTTACCATGGCTTTTATAAAGTGTACAGATGTGGTTTTAGCGTTTTAAACCTGTCATTGAATTTGGCTTATTTATAATGCTGTTTGTTCCACCAGTCTGCCCTTTTAAGCGTTGTGTTGTCTGTTTAACTTGGCTATAAACAGACTGTTGCTGACTGTTTGAACTCCTCCTCGTACATTTCACATGAGCAGAAGGGCGTGTTTGTTTGTTTTTACTGTTATTGTAAAAATGTGACATGATATTCAGTTTGTGTACATGACTTCACAACACGGGGCATTATGAGGATCCCAGAGTGTATTCACTTAAGATTGATAAAAACTCAATGAAATCGAATGCCCACCGGGGAGGCAGCTCTCTCTCTCTCCCTCCCTCCCTCTCGCTGTAGCAGACATCTGGCATGATTATTTTCAGCTCTTCAGCTAATCCTCTCTAAATGTAAACTGAAGAAAAATGTGCCAAATGGCTTGAGAGCAAGACTGAATTTTGGACTTGTGGAAGATTTAAATGAGTTTTATAGAAATGTTAGAGGCATTATTGGAAAACACAGTGAGACAATTGTAATTACTTTTCAGCCTGTCACATTTATAATCATTATCCCACTTTTTAGACATGCCAATTTTTGACTCCTGTTAACCATTGCAGCTGTGGAGAAGCCACATAACATATAGCAAGGTTTTTTTTGTTTTTTTCTTCCTCCCTCTTTCCATGTTTTGATGTGCTTTCATCTGTGTTGCCGGGCGTTAGATGTTTGATATGTAGCGTTGTGACTGGAAACGCTTGAGTCGTGTGCATGCCATTCAGAGGTGGCCCAGTAAGAGCTAATCTACTTGTCAGGGTTGACTGCCAAGCATATCAGCCCACACACTTCACAATATGACTTTATTCATACTGTAGATCTGGGACATTAACTGTCTCTGCCCACCAGAACACAACACTTACACCCACCGCTCCCAATGAAAGAAGCCTACATTATAAGTCTGTGCGAGTGATAAAAAAACTGATCCTTTACACCTCACATCTGCAACCCCCGTTACCTTGAGATTATAACCCGCACCCCGTCGGGACATGTGCCTTATTCAAACATTCGCTTTCGCAGCAATGCCTTTGTTTTTTTTCCCTGTAAAGAATCTACAACAATTCTGTCCATTTTGACATTCCTATTCAGTGGACGACAGGAAAACTGCCAGCAGGATGTTTGGACAACGCTCGACTTTACAATGATTCAGTTCTTATTCAGCAGCATTTGGAAGAAGGAAAAAAAAAAAAGGAAAAGGCTTAAGGGGCTGTAATGTTTACAGCAGCTGTATCATTAGGGACTTCTCAGATGGTTACCACCAGTCAGGACAGAAAAGGTTCAGGAACATAAATGCTTTGTGATTAAATGAGTCAAACCAAATATATATATATATATATATATATATATATTTATATATATATATTAATTTCATGATGACTCTCCTCTGACAAAAGCATTGATCGCTTCCATGCAGATGACCTGAATCATCCCAAACAGGAAAACTGCACGTCGCCTCTGACTTGGAAGCAGGAGATGCATTTGATCAGGCTTATGGCACATTGTACCATAATAAAAGTGGTTGGCATGATTTATTGAGCTCAAATAACAGTGCCTCATGGGCATTTCATAAATCTCTAATAGGGCAGTGACCTCAGTCGCCAACACTTCATAAATCTATATCAGCAAAATTGGAACTTCAAAACGCACATAATACAACGAATATGTCTAATATGTTTGCTTCAATTAAAGGAATTGGGTCCAGGTCAAATAGGCAAGGTTCACATCTACATTAAGTGTAAGAGCAATTATTTAGAAAGTAATAACTCCTTGATAAAGAAGAAAGGACACATCTGCAGTTGATTAAAGCCTCACAAATTTACAATGAGGCGGAAGAGGGATGTCAAGTTTTCGCACTAATTTAATACAGGGTCTTCTTGGCTCAGTTATTAAGAGAGGAATTGTTCTGTGTAACATATTGTAATGATAATTTTAACTCCAACCCCATCATGCTTTAGAAAACTGTCACAGAAAGGGGCCGTTGCCAGATGGAAGAAACATCACCCTGGACCGTTTTATAGCGAGACGAAATGAAAATAAGAACGTATCCAAAGTTTACAATAGCAGAGCTATTCAAATAAACCAATAAATAAATGAGAGTACAAATGTGCAAGCCTCAGGGCAATGAGTGGGGATGCTGTTGCCAAGTCACAATCTCAATCTCAGTCTGCACTGCGCCACAAGGGGCAGTGTGCAGTCACTGCGGCGGTGAGCTCACCGGAGTCAGTTAAGGTTATCAAGTGCTTTCCAAAACCGCGCACGCTGTAGGATAACACAGGAACAAGGGAGGCAAATTAAACATGTAGCATTTAACTGCTGCAATTAAATACATCAGATCCTTCCTGCGATAAGTACATGTGGATCTGTGGTTGCATGTCCTAACGGAGTCGGTGTTTTTATTGCAGAATGTGCAGCAGGCTGTGTGTCTGAAAAGCCTACATTGTTGTTAGTTAATGTGATGTTCACAGGGCAATGTACTTTACCAATATTAACAAGAAACAGAGCAATAGTCCATTCATTCCAAAATTACAAACTATTCATTTTCAATATGCCATTAAAGTGGGCTGAGGAGGAATGCTGAATATTTTATATGACCAATTAATGGCTTCTTAGCGGATGGATTTTATTTGAATTAACAGGCCGTCTTCTTCCCCTTTTTAATTTCCCAGATTAGATTGTTTCAAAAGGGAAAATTAAGTTTTTGCAGGTGCACTACTGACAATGGCAATGTGTGTGTGCTTAAGGTGTGTGTGCATTTTTTTTATATGCTGCATTTCATACCTTAAATACAAAACCAACTGGAATAAAAATATCACCTGAAATATGTTTGTATCGTTTTGTAATAAAAAAGAATACAACCTTTTCTTTCCATCGGATTACTGGTAAATTTCAGTATGTTAATGCAACTAAGACTTTATCCTTTAGATCACATTACTTATCATTTTATTCCTTTTTTTATTTGTCTGTAAAGAAAAACTGTATTTTTAAATAACATTAAGCTGAATAAAGTACACAAGGCTGTATTAATTATGCGATAGGTTGCCTGCGTGGTTTGGTCATGTATGGATTTACACTATTGGATGTGAGGATTGTAGGTATGTTTGTAAATTAACTCTTTTTTTTGTCCGCCTGCTGCTCCGGCTGGTGGAATCCAGCCGCTCAATAGATTACCTCTGTTGTTTTGGCTGGTGAGTGAAGCAACTTGCATATTTTAACCAGCATTTGGCTGGTGGATGGTACTGGTTTCCAACCCTGGTTGTTAAGTTTGTGGTAAAAAAAGAATATATATATATAAACAAGAAACCCTGCCAGCTGATGCGCTGAGGGAGCTGCAGGTTGAGGAGAGGATGAGGTAGAAGCTGGGGGGCTGCGACTGAATCACTTTCAATCTATCTACCAAATTGATGGCGATGAAAATAAAACTCGGAGGTAAAAGAAACAAACACTTGTTTGCAGATTAATGTCTTAAGGTTGTGCAAGTGCTCTTTGTCGCAGGCCTCGTATTGTGCCTCGGCCCTCACCTGAGACTAATAACTCTAAAACCAGCACGAATGGGACAAATAAATAAAAAAACAATAACTCTAGTTTACTTCACAAGGAATGTTCCGGTATACTGTGGATATTTAGTAAAAAAACAAGTAAGCCAGCACAGTTTGTGTGTTTCCACAATGTCACATTTAGGCTCTAATATTCTCCCTGAGAATGAATATATTTGTTGACTAACAGCACGGATAAAACTCTTAAATATTCAGAATTTTTAATCTGGTTTAACATTTCCACCCGTTTTATGCAAATTACAGTCTATTAGCATAATCTCATTTGAGAATACATCCTTTTAAAGTAAAAGATTATAACCTATTTTTTTATACACATATAAATCAAATGTTATATTGAAATGGTAATGTTTTAAAGTATGTGTGCTCTGCAGAAAAGAAGTGCATTTACATATATACTTTTTTTTTTTTTGCATTAGTGGCTCAACACTAACATGAAAAGATAGCTAAAACCTCCGTGAGGGAAAACATCCAACAGCTTAAATGTCTTGGCAAACACGATACATCCATTTAAAGAGCTACAATAAACAATTGCAAATATTCTCTTTGTGTTATTTTGCCCCAACATGTACATACATCCTCTCTACCCGGCTGCTCACACGTTTTCTGATATCAATACCGTTGTTGACGAGATTAAATCAATTTTCTTGGAGAGGAGAGGAAAAGGTAGGACATTACCTCCAGGCCTTTAAGTGGGAACAGGGTCTGTAAAAGCTTCAGCGAGATATTGGGATGGATAAAGATGTAAGAAAGAACCATTATGCTGCTGAGATGGAGGTGGAGGTGGGGGGGGACTCTATCTCTCTCCGTCCCCTCCTCCTCCCCACCTCTTTACGTCTACCTTGAACTTGTAAGGAGTTCAGCAGGTCTGAGCCTACAGTCCAGACAGGCCTCTGGAATGCGAGTGCGGCCACTCAAGCCTGTCTGACCTGCCACCATACCAGCTCCATTTCACCGGGCTAACTTACCTATTCATTTACAATGGGACTTCAACTTTATCTTCCCCTTGTAACACAACATTAACTGCCAAAGAGCTGGAAATGCATTATCAGCCCGCCCCAAAGCTTGGATTGCTTCCCCTCATAAATAAGATCATTATACGAGTGGTAATCCCATTAAATAGATCATTTTACAAATATCTAAATCCAATTAATAAAGTGTTTTCAGAGAGGGTGCAGCAAACACTGCCTTTTAGAGCGCTGACATGCTGTGACTCTGGCTCTTTGTTCCTCACTCACTTAGTAGGAGAGGGTGATATTAATAAATACAACCCGCGAGCCTCTCTGAAAGGGAACTGGAAATCAGGTTCTGCTTGTTCCGGTAGAATAAAAATTAAGTGAAAAGTATATGTATATCAAAATATTTAATTATTTAAAAGTTAATTTTAATACGGGTTCAGAGATTTTCCCCACAAAAAAACAACTTGCCCTTACCTTTCACTCTGGCGTGGATTGCACTTGCTTGCATAATGTGCTTATAGGACGTCTTTATGCTGTAATCCTATAAAAATCCCTTGCTGGACTGGGTCACACGAGCTAAAACCTTTTAAATTATTGCCAGATGGTTCAACAAATTAACCATTTATGGAATTAATCCAAACTAGTTTCCTAAATCATTACCATAAGTCATCAGTGGAAGTGCCCTCCAAGTGCCCTCTAACTTTTAGACGAGTGTTCTTGTGTCGACCATGACACTTTCTCTGGACCAGAATATTAGAAAGACAGTTTTCTACTAATTAATTGCCCTAACCATCTGCGAGCAAACGAGGAATTATAATCCTAAAGTAGATGCCCCTCAAGTGCTTGTGTTTGTTCCACTGAACTAATAAAGTGCATAATCCGATAAAGGGCGATATCCTAAGCTTTGATTGCGCCTGAAGTGGTTGTTTTACCTTTGTGGAAAGTGCGTCTGGCATGGTAAGAATGTTTTCGTATCTTTTCATGGTTTTTAATTGCCAACCGAAGCTGTTAGGAAAACACTGCTGTGGTTAAATGAATTAGAAAACAGTGCCCCTGGGTGATGTTAACACGTTGCACTCTCTCATCCCAAAGCATACGCAACGCCAGCTGCAGCAGCGAATGATCTACGTGTCATTTATATGGCTTTTTTTATGGTACAGACCACAGCTCTAATTATGGTTTTTGAATGTGCTATCAAGATGATTCCTTTATCTTTGGGGGGATTCATATTCATAACTGATGATTTAAGTCTGGGTGCACTTCAACCCGTCAAAGAAATCAAAGCCAAAACAACACATGTCTGTTTCTGTGCATGTGATGCCATTAAAGTGAAACAGCTTTATTCAATTCTGGGAATGTCTGTGTTCAGAGCAGGGAGGGAGCAGGTTTCAGCACCGCAGCAGACCACAACTCAGCATCCTAATGACAGCATCATTAGAAGTATCATAGCAGTAATTATTCTCCTCATCTGAGGGCAAGCCTACAAGGGGGGGGGGGGTTAAAAAAAAAAAAACGACGGCCGAGGTTGAGACCAGTCTCCCCCTCTTCCACTCCCCGTCTAATCTGTCTTTTTTTCTAATGAAGAGAGGGAAAGCGAGAACAGTGGAAAGAAAAGAGATGTCAAGATTGAGGTGGGCCGGCCCCCCTCGCGGGGTCAAACTCCAGGGGTTAATACCTGGTGTCCGACACTGCACATAAACTCCGCTGAGCTCATCACACTAATTAAACAGACACACATCCTCTAGGAGCTCCGATGGCCAATCGCTGCCAGCTAAAAAAGCAGTCCATTCATGGAGGTTGGCAGGGTGTGCATGTGGGGTGGGCTAGGGAAATGCTACCTGCCCTTCCTCGGTTTGATTAATGTGAAGAACAATGGCGCTCTTGTGGCCCGCGAGCCTCACTCCACTTGGTTCTGGTTCACCGCTCGAGGAGAGGGGACTGCATGTTCCAAAACCTCGTACCCCCAGACGAACCGCCACCCGGGCCTAACAACTTTAAAGACGACTGCTGTCTCCTCAACAACACCCGTCTCCTCGTCCTCGGGCTGGTCATGTCAAAATATAAATGTTTCAGAATGAAAGACATTAATGTAACGCAAACATAAATACATCTTCAATGACGTGTTTTTGTGGTACTGATATCACTGAAGAGGAAAATTCACAATTGCAGCTGATTCACGATTAAGAAGCGATTTTGATAAAAATGTTGTGGATTGTCTTTCCCACAGACTTTTAAGTGGATGCTTCACAAAGTGAAGAATAAGTTTAGATGTTTCCACAATGTATTAAACTAATGTTTTGCAGATTACGTTTTATCCAGTGTATCTGACCACATTTCTCTCTTGCAGCTAACATGAGGAGCAGACAGGCTCAGCAATTACATTCAAGGGACGCAGACATCAACGTCATCTCTCTGAGGGAGTGACAGCGTAATGTTACGCATGTCAAAAGTTAGGGCCACATAATTAATTGCAGCACTCCCTGAACTCACAGAGGCCTGCACAGCTTTACCAATACTTTACCAATACTCCCTGGTTCAGCTTTATCAAAACAGGGAGACAAATTGAGCCACCTGCACGTCTCCGAAACTTGACAACTCATCTCGCTCGCAAATTGCAGGCGTTTTACCCTCCCTCCTTTAAAAAGAAGACCTTAGAGGCTAGCGAGCTTCTCACCAGCCAACGCTTGATCGGTTCCATCGCACTGGAGGCTGGGAAAAGAACATGCAACGTCCTAATGATGGAGGTCCATATGGCCAAGAGCACGGCGTCGGTCACACACTCTGAGTGCTTCACAATTATTTGCAGTGAACGTGTAGTTAAAACACACACAGACACACCATGACAAGTGTGATAAAGGCATGCAGCGAGGACGAGAGTGGGCGGCACACCGGTTTCATCACCGTCACTGGTGTCAAGTTCGCCCACCACATGGGTTTTGCAACACCGTCTTTACCTTGATACACACACACACACACACACACACACACACACACACACACACACACACACACACACACACACACACACACACACACACACACACACACACACACACACACACACAAACACACACACACACACACACGAATGAACTATGTGACTCCGTCGCGGAACCACCTCGTTTTTATTCCAGCCCATGTTACATGAATCATCAATGTAATGCTGCCTTCATGTGGTGTCTGGCTTAAGGTAAATATGATCAATTAGTTTATCCACTGCTGGTGGCAAACAAACCATTATATAGGCTGAGGAGTTTTATTCAGTAGTTGCACAGAAAGGTATTTTAAGGCATAAAGATAAAGCCGGTTGTAGATAACTGAGACACCCTGAACCATTTAAAATCCCTTTTTTATTTTTAAAGGACAGTATTATCTCGCCACTGAGTCAACTCATATGTTAGTAGGCACACATTAATTGAGAATTAGCGTTAATGGAAGTGAGATTGCTGTATGTCTGGTACGTTCACACAGAAAACGGTTCACCAGGAATTGTGCTGATGGGACTGTAGATGAAGATGAAAAAAAAACAAGAAAGACAGAGGGGGAATGAGGCGAGAGGAAGATATTTCTTTCATTAAACTTATTACTTTGTATTTTATGGTATTGTAATCCTCTCTATGAGCAATTTTGTAATAGCATAAATCATTATTTATCTCAGATTAATTAGATTAAAGACCTTTTAAATCTCGTCTGGTGCAGAACGCCCATGGAGCTTCTCTTTTTATAGCGAAGAAAAACCAACAGATCTTTCCAGCCGATCACTTTTTTTTGTAGATTAGAGGATTGTTATTAATTGGTCAATTGGTTAATTGTTCTCTGTCTTAATTAGTCACCGCAGAGGAATAACAGGCTTTGTTCAGTGACCCCCATTTACAGTAATGTGCTTGTCACATTAATAAGGATTCATGCGCAAGCAAGCCAAAATCTGAATCATTTGGCAGAAATATAGTATTTAGAGTATTTGGAGACTCTCAAACTAAATGATCCATGAAATCATGGATCATGAAACTGAAACCACAGCATGAATCTTCTACAAATGTAGCAAAGCACACTAGCTGCTTATAGGGAGGAGACTTTCTTTTCATTACATCTAAACAAACGAGCTGTAAGAATACATTTTATTTGCAGTAAAATGCCTTCTGTGGTATCTGCAGGATGAGGAAAAGTTGCACATTCAGACCAGGGAGCTGCCAAACAGATATATATATATATATATATATATATGAGGTTGGCACAAGTCCCTCTCGCTTCTTTTAAAATAAATAGTTTACACCCCCCTGCCTTCTATTGTGTGGTAAATCTCAGCACTGTTTTGAGTGCTTCATTATCCATTCTGCTTGCTTATCCACAGAATGTCAGCTCCATACCAATACTACCATCACTAAAAGCACAGCAAATCTGAGGCAATGTCTCTTTCCGCAAACGACCTAGCGGTCAGCAAATGGCTTTAGTAGTAACCAAAAACCTCATGCTTTCCTCGTCCACTGGCTTCATTCCCGACCCGTCTAGATGAGCGTGACGAAACAACTTCACTGTGTCTGACCGTTGCTGTGTGCGGCGCGTTAACCAGGGTGGAAAGGTCTCTGCAGGCCTACCCATTAACAGTCATAAAAGGTAATGATGTAAAAGCAGTATTTTGGAGAATTACAGCATTGTGTGGAAGACTACAGATGGAAAGTGACAATCACCATCCAGTGTTTCCCGTTGATTACGGGTAATTTGTCCCGCCACAGCCACAAAAAAATATGTTTTACAATTCTCAAAAGATGAGGGCCACGCAGTCTGCCCATGGGATTACATTTTTTGGGGTCAGGGGACGGCCGTTTGGTGTGGGAGGATCCCCTCGTCGGATCTCTCACCGTGAGCATTTCCTCTGTGGTGATGCACCAACACCGGATCTAGGTCAGCTTGGAAAGGCCCGGGGTGATGGTGGTTCCGGCCATGAGCTTTACCGCACCCCTCGCCCAAACATTGCTGCTTCCCATGGCTGTGGACTCCCTGCAGCGAGGGACAGCTGCTCTACTGCAATCGTCTTAAAACAGGAAACCTTGCATTGTTGCACCAAGCTTTGTGGCTGCAACTTTGTCACTTGTCATCACTATTCATATCCATACAAACAATGTGCTTATGATTAAATCCTACTACTCCCCCCACACTCCAATAAAGAAAAGGCTTTGCACAGATCAATAAAAACAACTATGTTTTATATATATACTTTGGTTCTCCATTTCCAAAGTAATACTGTTTAACTTAAAAATATTACCATAAACATGCAGCCAATGACATCCAACTAAACCAAAGGTGGTGGCAGGCAACACTGATGTTAATTCCCTGAAATGTCTTGCTTAGCCCAAAAACAACAAGCCGAATGAATCCTGAGTAACTTCAGGAACATGTTAGTACTTTCTATTAGTACAGAGCGCTGTGATGTCACATCCTGCTGGCCATGCCTCCTGCAGTAAACTGTCCACTGCCATCATCTGTGAGATGACCAGAGAGCGCAGCTCAACAAGGAGCTCTGTATGAGAGACCACGAAGCCAGACACTCTGAGACATTGGCAGACTTTGCTGCGCTCAGCCCAAATGTACAACACGCTCCCCTCAAAGTGGGCTTGTTTAGCCGCTGGCACCTGAAGGCATCAGTCAGATGTATGCCAGCTGAGCTGAAATGTGCCCACAGAGTACACACTGCAGCATCACGACCAGCACTGGTGCCCTCACCTTGTCTAACTTGGCACTTTTAGAGTTTGATGAAAAAAAAAAAAAATGGCCCACTGCAAACGACAAGTCAAGTGCCAGACAGCATATTTATACATCTTAATTAGCAATAATGAAGCCCAGTACCTGCCAACGATCCTATGCCAGTGGTTACTGTGTGGTGTTGACTAGAGTGTGTGTCTGTTGTTTGCCCTCTACTTACACCAGAACTGCACAAATAAAATAGGTGAAAGGATCCTGTGTTTTGCTTAAAAACCATTAGTTTTGATAACAAACATGTAATGATGATGGATCTTTAACTCCTGATGATGCAGGTAACACTTGAGGATGAAAATGTTTAGTCTGAATGAGCCTGCTACATAATTTAATGATATCTAAGCTTCTACCAAGAGGAAGAGGCAAAACCTGCAGGCTGCAGCACGCCTCAGATTTACAGATGATTATGAACGAGCAGTGGTTATTAGTTGCTGTGCTCTCACAGTTTGTCATGTAACAGATTATTCATTTTAAAAAGGACCAGTCAGGACATGGGGAATGACTACAGCAGATTCTCATGACATTTTGTTTCAGGTCCCAATGAATTTGAGGCCGTGTTTGGATGCAAACATGTTTAGATCTGTCCTCGGCGATAGGTTTGAGCCCTGCACAGCGAGACAATCTTTATGGAGGTAATGGAAACATGTTGCATGGATTTTTTTACCGTGAAATAGGCTACAGCCATCCTCCTGACGTCTGGATTTATGGCCTGGTAATTCCCCTCTGGAGTAATTTGGCTGGTACATCTGCAGCTTAGCAGCATTCCAGCAGAGCTCTCCTGTGCTGTGAAGTCAGGAGATGACTGATTGATTGATTGTATTACTCTAGTTTTAACATGGCTTTACTGAGCTATTGCATTGAAGTTCTAATGTGATCTATCCACTGCAAACTACAACTGCGCTTGACGTAAGCAGTGAGCGGCGCTGCCTGCCGCTGAGTTATCCCGCTGCGATGATCACAAACCATAGTTAAAAAGTGAACTTTGGATAATAACCTACAGCAGTAACAATACACACCCCGTGATTTGTTCAGATTAGGGGAAATTTAACATCCTTCCGCACAAGAAAAAATAGGATACACCCTATTCATTCCAGAACCATTATAAATCTAGTGTCTTCTGCATGATTATATGCAATTATTCACTGATGATAATGACAAAATGAGACCATCAGATGGAATTTCTCACCGCTTTCAAACTAGTGATCCCTCTACAAGCTCTCTGTGGTGCCAATTACAGGCTAAAAATGACTAAATGCAAAACCTATGGTCTGCTGACAGCTCATGTTTCCTAGCTTTTAGGTGATAAGTCCCCGGCACGTGCCCCTCAGACGGTGATAATGAGACCAGTCGCTCACCAGCTTGCAGAGGAAACACTCCGTGATCCCACGAGTTCGACCTCTTCCACAAAACAGCCAGGCCTGCAAAGAGCACAAAACATTCAAGCCTAAATGAGGGTCTGACACACGGAGGGCAATTACTGGATGCATATGTGATATATTCTTTAATGACACTCCTTTTGTTTAATTTAAGGCTAAAATGACAGTGTTACTAAATTAAAAGCAATGTGAATGTCATTAACCACACTTAAAGTTACTGTCCCTCATTGGTTAACATAGTTTTGTACTGCTGTGACCTCCATTTAATAAAATAACACCAATCTGACACTCTACTCTAAAATGAGATGTGTTCAGAGCATCCTATTTCTATACGAACTAAGGGACAGGTAACTTAAAGTGATTGGAAGAATAGCTTTTCTATTCATATGCATTATTCCAAATAGTACATCTTGTGAAGAGTGGGTCGCCAGTGAGGATTAAACTGATCATACCTTTTAAAATAAGTGATAAACGTAGGTTATAGCTAATTTTAGAAGGTCAAGAATCTAGTAAGATTAGCTCTTAATGTTTTATAAAATAGTATGGCTCCATCTATTCACACAGAGTACTGTGTAATATCTGCTGTGTATTATTTAAAATGTTCATATTTAATATTATGCTGCCACTTGTTACCTCACGTTTTTCCATTTTTTAAGCCCTTTTACTAATCTAGTAAAATTAGCAAACTACAGTCTAGTTAGCGCGCTAGCAACGCGCTAATAGCAACTAAAGCTAATTTAGCCTGCTAACCCGGAAGTCGAAAATTTAATTTAAAAAAAATAGTGAATTCATAGCCACTGTTGAAGTTATTATTAGTTTCCCACCTTTGACTTTAACAGTTAATCCTCTGACTTCCGCCCGGAGAAATACGGACAATTCATAACGCTGACGTCATGCTAGCTAACTTTAGATAAGGCATAGATAAGCTAACGTTTGTGTTGTGAAAAAAAACAATTAAATGGAATCTAAAATAAAATATAGTTGCCGTAACTACACTAAATGTGTTTTAATGTACGTTAGCCATTTATGTTAACAACAGAATTAGCTAATTGAAGGCTAGCCAGCGAGCTTAGCTAGTATCTGGTTAGCTTCGCTAACAGATATAGTTGCTAGTGTTAGCAACATTACAGTAACGTAATATAACCTCCAGGCACCTGACTTTAATGTTGAATTAACATGTCGTTTTGCAGCACAATATCATCAAGTTGCTTGTGTTGTATTTCGTTTTTTTAACAGTAAGCTAGGTAGCTAAGAGTAACATGTGACTTAAACTGTCTAGCTAACGTGATAACTCAGTTAGCTAGCTAACTAAATCCACATAAAAGAGCGCTATTTAAGAATTTAAGTAACGTTAGCCAACACCATAAAAACACAACCACAAACGCAGATAAAAAGTAGCGTTGTGACCACAAACGGAGCGGATATGACGGCTGTCAGGACGTTACGTTTACCTGCATCCTTGCGTCCGGACACTTCCGGGTTCCTCTCGGACGTTGGCGCTAATTAATCCCTTCCAGACTTTAATTGAATAACTCTTCTAAAGTTCAGACAGTATGCAAAAAATAAAATCCATAAAATATTTTAGTAAACAGGATTATTCTGGACTAAACTTTCACTTTTATTCATTTTTTAATAAATAAAAACAAATAATTTTCTTAAGACCAGCACCTCATTAATGATTATGTTATAATGATTCACTGGCTTGTCAGCTGGCCTTGTATTATCTTAGCTTATGATTAAAGTCTGACAGAGTGTGAAAGCAAATACATTTTTATTTGCAATGTAAGTGACAGCAGAAGGCTAGACTAGAAAAACACGTATTTACATCCCTTTCGTATAGAATGTGTGTTCTCGTCTGTATCCTTCACCCTCGTTTGCTGCCTCGATGTTTTGACAGATTCCCCGTCTTCTCTGGTTGTCATCTGGCTTTGTTCACCTGACACCAGACGCGTGGCAGCTATCAGAGGAAGACAATGCCATCAAAACAATGCACAACAGTGGGATCTGCAGCACGTTTGACACCTGATTTATCTCAAGCACCTATTCACGTGAGTTAACTATGCAACAAAGGAGTCCTGCGTTGGCTCCGATACTCTGGGGAGTTCGAGGGGTTAACCTTGACATCTGGCCCCCGATCATCCAACAAGTTCAGGCCAGCTGCCCAAATAGGTCTGGTTTTCCCCATAAAAACACCTCATCCATCTGCTGAATTTCTCCTCATATAAGTTTCTCCATGATTGCCTGAGGCGCTTCCATTCACAGACGCGTGCGGGGAGACACTGATCCCTGCTATGACGCCCATCCATATTTAAAGGGGAGTGCAGGTGACCTGTGGGTGGCCCTCTCTGGCACGCTTGGGCTTCCCTGCACCCACACAATCTTACCCCGTCACGTTCGCGTGGATATTTCCTCAAATTACAGCAATATGATATAATGCACAATGAACTAATGGGCTTTAATGTAGAAGGCACTCGGATGACACGTGCCGTACAAAAGCTGGGATCTGTGAAATCCGATCGGTGATGAACGTGTAAGGACGACAACGAGTGTGCCAATTAGCTTATGAATACAACAGGTGACACCTACATAAAGCCCAATTACACACTTATTTGTGTCTCCCGAGGCAGGACTGTAAGTTAACACAGGAAGATAAAAAATTCAACACGATGCACGTTGCCAATTCTGACGCCACGACAGAATTATTTTTGCAATTAACTTCAGGCTGCATGTAAATGAAACAGAACATTTAAGCCACATTAAAGGCAACGTTTAACCAAATGTGTTCCATCAGCACAGGTGGTTCCCGCCACTATTTCAGTCACCTGAAGCATCCGGAAGATTGTTCCATTTAGTAATTGTGTATTTTCCTTGGTGTCCGTGGTTACAGCTGCCAAGCATCTTCCACCTTTCTGCTCTTAAGGCGGCGCCGTAGCGCGCAGTGGCAGCTGCTGCCGCGGCGTCGAGGTGAGTGAGGCGACTCTTCAGGGACGACTAGATGGAGATGACAGGGGAGAGGTCGTGTTTTAACCTGCTATGTGGCGACGGGGAAAGCAAGCTGACCCACAGAAGCATCAGCCGGTAAACAACACAAGTGTTGCTGGTCCCAAAAGACTTCACACAGCTTTGTTTCACTCAAAGGCAAATTAGAGTGGAGTCTTAACGAGCAATCTTACTACTCAGCTGTCAAATGATGCCACTTCTCTCTTTTGCCCGCGAAGACATGGGATTTCTCCAGAACAAAAAAAAAAAAAAAAGGAAAATGGGAAAGAAGGAAGAGCCGCTTTAAGCAAGGGAGAAAACAAAAAGCTTCGCCACAAATCAGCACAATTAAAAACGCTAATCGTGGCTTAACTGCCAGCGAGATCAGAGTTAATTGAGAGTGGCTTTTAATTTATCCGTAAGAAAGATAGGACAGGTGTTGCTGAATAGCAATCCACTTTTAAAGGGACGATTTGCATCAGATTTACACTTCAGAGTTTCATTAACCAGATCTGCTGCAAAACGATGCGCTTTGTCAAATCCTTATTTAAATGTCTTTTCAGGCTTTTTGATCTTTTTGCCTAAAAAAACCCAAACAAAAACAATACAGCAGCAGTTTTCATTTACAGTGAGTTTATTGAAAAGGACATTGGAATTTAATCGTAATGATGGTGATGATAATATCTCAAAGTTTAGGTTTTAAACATTGGTACATGGGATTATGGGTGAATTTCAAGAAATGCACCACCGAATTCTTGGGAATTATTACGTGTTGGCACTTTATATACAGTCATCATTAACAGCATTATACATCTTCTAGACCCCCAATTGGTTTGCAGAACCACAATTTTAAAAAGCCATACATTCTTGCCCCCCCTCCCTACACACACACATCCAGGTATCTTGCATATTAGCGATTGTGTGAAAATAAAAACAAGCTCATCTACCTTCTCAGATGAAAGGATATTTGTTAACCAACTTACACACTGTACAATTCTGAGTTAAATACATCACAATAGGGTAGAGATCAGGAAAATGTCATATCATTTCAGCAATAATATAAAATGTTACATAATCAAAACTTGTGATTGACATGCAGAAATGACGAGGATCCAAAACCCATTTAACGTTATCTGATCACACCTCGAGGCGTTGACCACCTTCAGAAGTAGGCCGACGCGTTCGTGTGAAAAGGACATTTCAGTTCTTCCACCATTGTGTTTTTTTAAGTGCGTCGTCACCTCCGAGCACCAGACACCAGATTCTGTAAACTCAATGAAGCCTTTGCTAACTAACCGGCGAGATCTTTTATAAACAGTCATCATTTCCTTCACCGTGTGCCACATTACAAGCACCGTCAGGGGATTTAGCGGGAGCTTAAGTCTTAGTGTCTGGCAGCTGTATGCGGCCTATGGCAAGCAGCATCACATTATCAGTAGAAGACTTAAAAAGACCGCCAGAGGAGGATTGTGAGATCTGACTTCATGTCATCTTCATCGGAAGGTTCAACGCATCCCCCCCACATTCACAAAACATAGATGCAACACAGGCCGTGGACAAATTGTAAAGGAAAATTTCACCTCCAAGCATTTTGAGTGCTTTGCATATCTAAACACTGGCATTAATTTGATGACAAATATGTAAAGAGGCAACGAAGAAGTAGAATGATGCAGGTTTTTTTTTTCTAATGTACCGTTTTACAATGTGCTAGAAAATGCTTTTCATTCAGATTTTGTGTTTTAGTCTGAGATCTTCCAAAGCACCAAATTATTTGACCGTATAAAGCAAAATGTAGCAATCAAACAGGGAGAATTCATTAATTTACACACACCTCATTTTTCCATTTGAGTTAATAACTTCAGGGTTCCAAATGTGTTCAACATACAGTATATACATACATATTTATTAAGACCTTATCATTTGTCATTTCATCATTCGAGCACAGCGACGGCGCTTTAGGGCAAATTGATAGACCTGAGTGTAAACGGCCCGTTCCGTATTGTTACGGGAGTTACTCGTAACTTCACCACAAGCAAGATTAAATGTCTTTAAACTAATAAAAAAAAAAAAAGTGAGTGTCATAACTACATTTTGTCAGTTTGGCTCAAATGAAATGACTTTTGGAAATTTCATTCAGCTCGACTCAAAATCAAACCCCAGGAAGCACATCATGGAACACTTTACAGCACGGTGAAATGTGCAAAAAGAGTCAGAAAGGGAGGTGAAGTGACATTACAAAGTGACTTTACACTATGTACAATGGAAGTATTAAGAGCTCGGAGAGGTCCATGAACACATGGATGCAACACTACCAATACAGACTAGTTCAAGTTTACACTTCAGCACATGTCAGAAGGCAATCAGTGAGAAAAACAGATTCTTATCCACGCGTCCCCTTCATTTGATAATATTCATCATCATTGTTTGGCTTTTACAAAATATATGCAGATCAAATATTCCTTCTTCCGATTCAATACAGCAATTATATTGTGTCACATCATCAGCATAAAACCGTACACACCGACAAGAACTTCTTGTCCAAAATTCGAGTTGTCAGACTGTCAGAATAGAGAGAAATAAAAATTAACCACCATGTGAAATGATCTCTTTGGATACACCAAATACTTAAAAAAAGGCAAGCAAGGTTCATGGCCTTGTTAGTGTACTGTATATCATTATTATACATTGCAGAATGATTATTTCAAAGCCAACCAGAGTACATTCAGTAACAAGAGATTTTGGCTTCGAGCCCCACCCCCACAAAAAGGAGATCGCACACCTTCAGATGAAGCAGCAGAAATAATTAGTGCACGAGAATCTGTGTTTGAGCGGCGTAACATAAGTGGAAAAAAACTTCGACATTCTGTAGATGCGGCACTCAAGATGTGATTTGGTATCAAACAGTGTAAAAAAGGTCAGATAGTGTTTAAGACTGGATGTAAATACCAGAAATAATACCAGCAAAAAGCACAGATCACTAAAACAAAAGGCCAAAGGTTATCTACTATAACACAGAGCGTGTTTAACACTGTACATCAAGCTGCTTCCTGTTAAATAGGAATAAAAATGTAAACCTAGAAATGTCAGCACGTGATTATACGATTCGAGCTGACGCAAAAACAAAAAATGAGATGAACATGTTAAAGTTTACCAGCGCTGAGATGCAACAGCTTGTATCGACAGAATCAAGGCGTTCGACGAGGAAACAACACGTGTTGTTATGACATTAAGCGTCGCGGATGGAGGCGTCGACGTAAACGCTGTGAAATGAGGACAGTTAGCTTCCGACACGAGCTGTCAAACAAGTTCTATGAGACGCGACGACACCCGTCGGCTGTTTACCTCCAACAATTAAACCGTCGTCATTAGTGAGCGGTGAACTGGAGACACTCATCAGTGTGTATGATTGGTAGACATTTTTGACTGTTTTGATATTACAAAAAACGGAAACAGCTGAAATACTGAGGAGCAGTACACAATTAAAGTAAACAGATATTATATATCGTTATACATGAATACTTGTGAACCTTCTTTTCGTTGATTTGTACCGACTGCACAGTATTAATACAGCAGAACGGGAGGTGAGGGAGGGAGAGCCACCATAAAGTACCTGACAAATACATCCAAATAATGATCGAGCCATGAAACATGTATAAATAAAGATTGTTCAGCATATAATCCACATGTGCAGCCAGGTACCACCAATACAATCTTCAGCAAAACACACAAACAAAGTATGAAGGAGATGAAGGCCAGTCAGAACTGAAGGCGTTTCCAGCGAATCAAAAATGAAGAGACTTAAAGATGTGATTCAAATGTAAACAAGAACATTACCAGCAGAATAAAAAAGCAAGATACGCATGTTATGATTATTGCACTTAAAGTCAGTAAAATGATCACCTTCAGCGAGTGACTGCGCGACCTTTGGCCCAAGAAACGATAGTCATCACAAATAAAAAGTAAAGATGTTGGGAACTGATAACGGCAACGTACGCTTTTGGAAAACTGAGAGAAAACAGGATGATACTGTCCAGCAAGTTTCCTACCTGTAACTCTCTTCCAGTCGTTTTTCAAAGAATACCCATGAATCACTGGGGCTTTATTGGGGAGGGGGAGAGCAGAGTTCATGAGCTCTGAATAAAAGCGCTAAACGTGAGTGGCGAGCATAAACACGGCAACTACAACGGCAACTTGGCCGTCTGGTAAACAGGAATGTGGCGGATGAATATGCAACAGACTCTCTGGGTTCACAAGTGCAAACGATATATAGATAAACCTAGTCTTTGACTTCGATGATTAAGTACCTAAAAATAAAATGCAAAAATATCCAACACAAAAAAAGTATAGAAAATCTACATCCACGGAATTAAAACATTCTACTTTAATCAAATCGTAAATTTGGCTTTGATCAACCCCATTTGTTCTCCACATGATTTTGATGCTTGAGCTACCGCTAAACCTTCATTAGTAACGCTTCATCCTTCACGTTCTACTTTTTACTCAGTTTACCCGCCTTCTTCTTCGGCTCGTACGGCGTCCGCAGGATGCTCGGCGTCTCCTCCATGACGCGCACCAGGAGGTCGTCGATGTAGTCTTCCAGCTCCCTGATGTGGGCGTCCTTCTTCTTCACCACTTCTTTCTGCTTGATGAGTTCCTGCACCACTTCGTCGAAGGACAGGTTGCTGTAGGCGGCCGCGGTTTCCTGTTTCCCCTCCTGGAGAGAAAAAACGGGAAATAAGCAAATCTTTAAATCACATTTTGCATAGATATTCTTTGTAAAAATGTTGACTAAAATGCTCAAATGAGCTTCTATGAAATGTCGGGAGAAACAAGAGTGGAGACATCGTTCAAATTCGCTCACAATGCGACTAAAAAAAACAGACTAATTAGATGTGTTGGCCCAACGTGACATAAACTGTCATGTGTTTATCTCGTGTTCCCTGTTGCTAATAAAGGCTAATTGAGAGTTGTTAAGATGAGACTGCTGTTGAGGGATTTAGCACTGACACGACAATGAGTTCTATGGCAATACTGTGTTTATAATGAGAATCAAGAGCAGTTTAACCCGTCTAATGGCGCATACTTTGACACCACAGCGAACAGCTGTCATCTTGGGAAAGTTCTTCTCCTTTTTACTTTAGTTTCAAGCTGATAAAAGCACGATCTCCTTATCTATTCTCACAAGCCTGCCAGAACACACACACAAAAAAAAATGGGATCTTTGTTCCGGCAGGCTGCATATTTCTGCAATTAAAGGTCAGGCTAATAAATACCAAAATAAGGATGCAACCCAAGCCCAGCTTTGCTCTTTGAGGACAACCTGTTTGGACGGAGCGGCGTGGTACGGTATGTGCAGATCATATTGCGCGGGTACGGGCAGGAGCTGTAATCGTTTTTAATGAGGGACCACTTTATCGCTTCAGTGCTGGGCATCCTCCCCCGGACGGATAGAGCAGCAAAGCCTTTGCCCTGTTTAAAATACCACACTTATCAGCTTCCACTCCCGTTGCACCGTTCAGGCCTCCACCGCCCGGGTAAAAGACAATGCAGAGAGAGCTGGAGCGGGACTGCTTACCAGGTCTCTTATCGCTCCTGACGGCAGCGGAGGCTACTGTGGGTCGACACAAACTTAAAATGAAATATTTGCCGCCGAGATTAAACTGTCCAACATGAGGAGAGTCGGAGCTAGGTAACCGATTCCTCGTGAACACACACACTCACACACACACAAAAAAAAGAAAGCATCTCACCGGAAGATACTGCACTTAAGCCGCCCGAGAGGGAATAAGAGATGTTGGTTTCACGTGCACACGCTCTCTCTCAGAAAACGCACGCGGCATAATAATCAGGAGCTTTAGTGGCTGGTGACAAAGGCCTGGAAATGACCATGAATTGCAAAGTAATGATGACCATTTTTCTGCGATCAGTAGTGAGGAGAAGATAAGGCGCACACTTGGCATTCTCCAGTTGTGTCATTACAGTTTCTAATGAGCTCAGCTTTGAGAATCTAAAAGCTCAGTCCTTTGAAATCTCTCTCTCTGCTGCTGCCTCCCCCCCTCCCCTCCTCCCCCTGTGTGTGTGGTTAATTAGGGCCTTGAAGCGGAGGAAATGGGAGCTGCCATTTCTGCAACGCACTGCGGCATGCACGGGGGGCACATGTGTGGATACCGACAGCCCTCAACACCCACAAAGAAAGGTGAGGAAAGCTATTATCAGCATTCTCCTTCTCATTTAGGCATCACTTTAGCTGCGGCCGCTCCCTCATAAATACCAATATCGCTGCGTGATAGTCACATCTGATGACGTTATTCAGGCTGGGAATGCAAAAGAAGTTTAAATACAAACTATAAAAACGGGAAAATAAAACATATATAATTATCATTAAAAAAGAAAAGACAGACTACATCTCTTGAAAAAAAACCCCGTCCAATTACAGAAGGAGTGCAACGCGCCGCTGTAGACGACCTTACAGACCGAAACTTCACACCGCTTCAAATTATGATCAGATCAGACATGATGACCGATGTGTGCAGCTGCTAATTAGTTGAATGGCACATCTGAATGTTCCAGAGGCCGCAGAGATCAATGTCACCAGCTGCTGATGGCGAATGAAAGTCAAGAGTTCTCAATTAAAAAAATCTGCATGACACGACACAGGAAGTAACGACAGAGTCGCACCTGCCGGGGTCACGTCTTGTGCCCCCCCCCCCCCCCCCCCCCCCCATCTCAATCTTGTTGTCAGGTAAACTTCACAACAAGCAATGATTTCACATGAATGTTCATGGACCGGATTTCATGTCACTATTATCCGATAGCCAAAATAACTCAAAAATAATATGTTCAAAAAGGTATTTTTTCATAAAAGTATATTTTCTATATCCTGTATTTTTATAAACCAGGACCTTTTTGTCACTTGTCTAGCACAATAGTGAGCTGGATTAGCTTTTTCAAGTCATTCGGGACTGGATAATATGGGATTTTTATCACAAATATCGTAAATATCTTGAAAAAATTACTATTTATTATCTTTGGAGATCTTCTGATCAGCTTTATCCCCTGTCCACAATGAAGAAATGTGTTTCGTAATACATGTAAAGTGATTTTTAAGGAGTTTAAGCATATTTGATGATTATCCCGATAACGTAAATTCACCACGATCACGTCATTGCTAGTGTTTTTAATTGCGGTCGGCGATCTTATATCGTTCCACCCTGAAAACCTGACAAATGATTTGCTTTAACGAGGAGTGCCGTCTTCCTTACCTGCTTCTTGCCGTAGATTTCCTTCCTCTTGTGGCCGAACGCGATGTCTTCGTTTCTTAACTTATTACCACTGCAAAGCAAGCAAAAGGAAAGTCGAAGGCGTTAGAATGAATGTTTTGGTGTAAATTATCACCGCCTCTGCTAACACACAAGGTAGGTAGAGCATATTTTAGATATTTGTGGTGACTTATAGTTTATATACAACTATGAATACATTCAACAATATAAAATAACACTTTGAAAGCACCTTTTTGTCTCCCTGCTCCACATTATAAATGACCAGTGAGCTACTGTACCACGGCAGCAGTAAAGATGATGGACTGGTGCCTACTGAGATAAGTGGTTAATTGGGTGGTCTATCTCTGCAGAGGATCTCATTACTGTAGCTCAGAGGGCTCCGTTATCAAGGCCAGGCTCTCTAAAGAGCCACTAATGACACCTTCCACTGTGATAAACCAGGACTTAGCCACACCGCTCACCGGCTCTTTATGCAACACAGGACATAGATGTAACCAGCTCGGTGGAAATGTTCCAACAACGATGCTCGACAACAGAATGAGATGGAGAGAGAGAAATCTACCATCAGATAGTAGATTTCAATCAACAAGGTATTCTGAACTTTATGAGAATGCTGTAAACCAATATCCTGTCGTACAGCTGCGGTTGTCCAAAGGGGCAGAAGGGTCAAGAACCTCTGCTGTGCAGGTGCTGACTGCACATTAGAACATAATGGATGGAGCTTTAAGTAAAGACATCGAAGAAATATGTAAATATTTCAGCGGAACATACAAGTTATAAAAGTTGCAAATAAAAAAAAAAAAATAAATTGAGATGGCAACTTTTGATAAAGGAGAGCGTTTATTGTGTATTTATGTTTAGGGATATTTACAGAAGTTGCTCCCTCAGTAGGAACTATCCATTCTGTTTTGTTAAATAAGGGAAGTTAAAGAGGGATAAATGAGAAGAATTGGACTTCTGGATTTTATTTGTTGTTGTATTTGAGAACAGCTGGACTTTTTATATTGACGTCTACTGCTGATTGACTCCAAGTGTTAGTCATAATTATTAAGATAAGAGATTTTATCATGCTACGGTTTAAAAAAAAATCAGGTTTAAAGAACACAGAATCCTTCCCATTTAATATTAAAGATTTGCTAAAAGGCATAATATTATATGTTTTGTATTGATGGTCATTTATGTCACGTTCATTTCATTGAATGTTTATAATAAAATGTATATGAATCAATAATAAATGAATTAATTGGTAAAATGTTGCTTTGTATGTTTGACCCATTACTAGACCGATTACAGACTGTTAATAAAGAGAGACAACCTTAAAGACCACACTAATAAAGCAAGATAGTGGAAACCGTGCTGTGAGATGTACTGAAGTGTTTTCTACTTTGATGACTCATACGGAGCAAACAAAAACAGGACTACCTGGGTTTGTAGTTGGAGATGAACGGGTTGGTGTCTCCCTGCGAGTCTCCACTGAAGGGGTTTGGGGTACGCAGGTCCCCGGAGCTGCCCGAACGCCCCCCGTTGTTGATCTTGCGGCCTTCCTTCTTTCCCGTCACGCGTTCCAGTAGGCTGACCTTCTCCTTTTTCTCCTTCCGCTCCGCCCGGTCCCACAGCTGCCCGTGCTCCCCCTCAAACGGGTTGCGGTTGCGTGGGAGCGTGGCATACTTCTGTGGCAGGGTGTCACTGATATCAGTGAAAGGGTCACTGTGTGCCTCGCCGTCCTGGTAGCCTGGCACCTCGCTCTGGGAACGCCTGTGAGGGCCGCCTGCACTCCCGGGGAAGAGGAACCACAAAAGCAGTAAATCAACTTTTGATGCAACAAATCATCTATGAACGTCATTAAAAAACGGTTGTTTTGTGTAAATTTGTGACAGATTATGGCAGGATCTAATCTGACTTTTTAAATTGGACAACACCAGTGATTTGATGTCATTAGAAGAGAAATTTGAAATTGATTAATAGTCATTTTATGCTTGTGAACTTCCTTTTTCCCCCCGTTTTATAGAGTTGGTCTTCCAACAAATCAAACATTTTATTGGGAGTAAGTAAGGACAGTTATATATGATTTACTATCCTCAGAACTGTGGATAAGTTACCCTCCTCTGCATGCCAATCTGAACAATCACAGACGCTTGATAAAGTAAAAATCATCATAATGTAACTGCCTCAGATAGCCGTGCAGCGGAGAAGTCTAGATGGAGCGGCCAGCGACTTGAGAAATGCTTATTTATTTGCCTTTAATGATCATTTGCACATTTAGAGACTCATGAATCGCAGAAATGCTGATAGTCGTCTGCTTTCTTGCGGCTAGTAAGTGACGTGCTCACACAAACATCAGATCTCGTCGTTCATTCTCTTCAGGGCTGATAGAAAAAAGAGTCGCTGGATGAAACGCATAAGATATAGATGTAAAATAGAATTACATTTGTGATGGAACGCAACTAAGTTCAGTAGCTAGCAAGCCAAGCTAACGGCTGTGATGCTGACGTATTGTGTGAATTCAAAGGGAGACTTTCTTGACTTGAAAAATTATTGTAAAATTGACATCAGATGTTTAATTCATGGTTTTCTACACCAGATTTAGCCTCTTTATGCAGGACAGTAAATGTGAGCAGCCAATGATGTTTCAGCACAAAATACAAAAAAAAAAGCAGCCGTCATTATTATTATTATCATCATTATTAACTTTGGATTTTTATTTTGCATTGTTGTGTTTCATTTCCCATTGTTCAGAATAAATGGTGACTATTGAGGGGGCAGATGGGAGTTTTATACGGAGACCAATCAGGTCACAGAATGACCTGAATAACTGCCTGCTTGTAAATATCATTACATCCCTACAGCTCTGTGACTTCCTTCGGCCTCCACTAGAAATGACAATCACACAAGAAGATTAAGATAATTAGGATCAGGTCATTCTGGACCACAAAGCAAAGTAGCATCATTATAACTCTGCTCAGTGTCATCTTAGTGCTTAAAGAATGAGGTCTTTCACACATAAGTAACATTCTTGAGACGCAGCACTTGAGTGCTTTTGACCTCCAGCCTTGAGAGATAACCAGTGTCTTGACTTGGTAAAGAAACCCTATCAAGTCCCTGCAGACACGTACCAAGCAGCAATAAAAGCGTACTTATTACCCCCTTTGAGATCATAAAAAAAAGAATAGAGGCTTTGGTCCTCACCGCTCTCTTCTATGGAGTTCATGGAATCCAGTTTGGGTCGGAAGTGGGTCCCGATGAGGTCCGACATGGAGTGGGCTGCGGATAGTTTATGGGCCCCGGCGAGCAGTTGTCTCTTGGGCTTCGCTTCGGGCTGGGGTTGCGTTTCCGGGGCGAAGGACTGCCGGTTCGGCTCCGAGTCGCACCCGGCGGAGCGAGGCAGGATGGCCGAAGACGTGTCACTGAAGCCGCCGTCGTGTTTGCGACCCTTCATTTTGTCCTTGAGCTTGGAAAAGGGCGAGCGGGGCTTTTCCTTCATGGAGAGGTCAAACATGCTCGCCGTCATGTTGTTCCTCATGAACTGGATGCTCACTTGGATGCGGCCACGTTCTTTCCTCTTCTTCCCCGGCTTGGACTCCAAGGAGTACCAGCTGGAACGAGAGGACGCTTAGTAGGCTGAGCAAATTCAATGAGACAATTTATATTAAAAAAAAAGAGAGCAGGATTTATGAAAATCTTCTCAGTCCATTACACGTAATTCAGCCCATTTCAGGAAGACAGGTATACAAAGTCAGAATGTGGTTAAAGTCTTTACACTATTAAACAATATGACAAAAGGGGAAAAAATAGCCCACATTCTTTCTAATGTGCTCTACCTACTTCTTTGTGGACATCGCTGAAAAGGCTAATTTGAGCACACTAATCCAAGAGCTACACACAAATGCAGGGGCTTAAACCGTTTGAACTTTTTTTTGACACAAAGTGAGAATACAATTTATCATTCAGAGGATAAACATTATTCTTTGCAAACTGAACATAAGAAATAGCCCCGCTGCTGAATAATATAGACCATTCCAGGGCTGCTTTTGGGCTCCTATTTGTTTAACCTCTCTGCTTTTTCAACTGGAAGTAATGGGATTTATGCCTTCACTCTGAGCGAAAAATAAAGTGGCATTTGCACAAATCTGGCCTTTGTTCAGAAATGCAACGACCAGCAATCGGGGAATAGCAAAGCCACGTCGCAGAGCCAAGCCAACAGTTCATACATGCTAATGAGACATATCCTCTGTGTCGCAGGGCCGGCGACAATGTCCTTTAAGAAAACCAGCATCAGGATGAAACAAATACCAATGTATTCCGTCTGCTTTAAATACATTAACCTGGGAAGTGGTGTCACGTCTACATAAATGCCTTTGTACTCGCACGCCTCCATCACGCTGCTGTCTGATCAACATAATCAATCGTATTCTTATGCATCATTTTCCTCAGATTCAAAGTCAACACACGTTTACATACATTTTCTTTGTTTTCACACAATTACAGATATTTCCTCCTGGAGTTACGTGGGTATTTGTAGCATCCCTTGGGTTCCAGCATGAAATATCAGAAATCAGTGTTGGTATTGGCCTTTTTAAAAACCGCAGCTGTTGAACGCTATTCTAAACCGTCCAGCTCGTGGCTCGGCAGTCATGAAAGGCCTTGCCGGGGTCCGATTCCCAGGCTGTGCGCCGCGCTCGGTGTGATCAGCAGCCACAGCATGCCGCCGCCGTGGGGCCGAGGCTGCGCCTCATGTGTGTCTCAAGGCCAAGATAAACCTCCCTCTGCTTGGAACCACAATCCTCCCACTCGGGTCCGGACCGCTGGGAAACTCCTCACAATCAACAAACACAGGTGTGCGATAATTATGGGCTGCCTACTCAGATATCAAGACGGGCTTTCCTCCCCAATATGTCAGTTCAAAAAACATTGCGGAAGGGCCGCGGTGAACACAGAGCCACTGTGGAGCGTGGATGTAGTGCCGAGGGGTCCCGGCGTTGTCGTGGTCGAGTATGCCTGCAGTGTGGGATTAGGCCAACAAGCAACGTGTATCCGTTACAGACCCTCAACTTAAAGAAAAAAAAAAAAAAAGTACACAGCCTGGAGGTGCATCAGGCACCTAAAACAAATAAAACCCATCCACGCTGATTAGAACTTATTGTGATTCTCCCAACTGATGGGCAAAGAGGAAGTGCGCTAATGTCTTTCTATGTTGAAATGTGCGGCGAGCTAATTAACAACAGATCCAGTTTGGTTATCCTGTTCCTGTGTGTGTGTGCTGAACTTTTAAGGGTCAAATCCCCAAAGTTCAGCCTAATATAGTACTGCCTTGTCCAGCTGTGATGGTGTGCGGGTTTATGCGTAACCTTGCCGAAGCCTTTCATGCGGTGGTTTCACAAGGGGACAAACTGGGAACCAAGCACACACACTTGGCTGAAGGAAGGTAAACAGCGACGACGAGTTACCAGCTAATGAAAGAGCCGACTCTCTTTGACAGAAAACCCACTATTGGCACCAATATCAGCCCTACTGGTTCCTCACTTCACCATTACTTTTGGGCTGAGGACGGCACCCAGAGCATGCCAACAAAATTAAAAACACAAGGAGAATTTGTAAACTTTACACAGATATGGCCGATATTCAAAAACCAGGTTCCTTCGACAGTGAGACACTCCATTCATACACACCTTTGAAAACGATTGCATGTGTAGGAGTGACTTACAAGACATGTTAAGCCAGCTCCACTAGTTTCAATTAGGCCAACTGCTGCTCACCTTGTCGGTGATTAAGCTAAAAAAAAAAAAGAATTATAATCCATGTAGGCCGATTCATTGCTAAGCCTCAAACAAAAGAGTCAACAAACGTGAAAGTTCAACCAATCTGTAGTCACTAACTGAGCACTCCCTCATCTGTGATAGATGTGTTAGATGGTGTTTGTTTGACCAGTCCACCTACAGGGCTATTTATTTTTTAAAAAGAAAGAAATCTGCTCTTTAAATTAAAAACATCCATCTCATAAAACGCCGTTCTAAAACAAGTGCAGGAAGAGAATAAAAAGGACAACACAATTGTATTTAAATCATGTGGTGTACAGGAGTTAGCTCATGAAAGTAATTGCAAACAGAGCACGGAATATGGCACACAAAAAAAGGAACACATTGGTATTATTATTTGGAGCCTAATATGGCAATAACACGTGTAGAAAATGTGACAAATAACTATTCTAGTTCGTGCTGTAATCCACTTAAGACTGGAATAGTTGTGCAAATATGTTCCACTTCCTCTGAAAAGTCCAGTCCTCTGGCAGCGGCACAGTGAAGCGTGACCGTGAGCTGGAGTCGCAAAGCATGTGAATACGCTATAAAAGTACCGCCTCTAAAAAGAACTCAAAACACGGAACGTGTAATGGGAACTCAATTTAGTGGCATACAATGAGAGAGACACACCCCGGTGTCTGCATTTAAAATCACAAACGTATCCAGAAGCTCTTTCTTGTAAAGATATCACCATGGCTCTGCGTGGGTTTACAACATTTAGTCACTGTTATATTGTCAATTTATGGCGTTGACTGAATAAATAACAGATGGATGATTAATTGGTATCGTATGACTTCCTACTCTTGCCATTTAATCGTCTTGTTATACGTTGTTGGTTCCTTCTGTTTTTATTGCTGTTTCTATGTTTTATTCACTGTCTTTTAATCTCTTGTCTGTAAAGCACTTTGTAACCTCATTAAAAATGTGCTCTACAAATAAAAGTTATTATTATTAAGGTTTTTTTTCCACTGATTAACTTTATGCTGCCCTGATAATCCAAAAAGTCGGCAAAACATGTTGGAGTAAATAAAAACAAAGCATGATACAGTGGAAATGAATATATTGTTATGTGACATCTTGGACTTCTCTGCTACAGTGTTACTCACTCAGTTTTCTTCCGCTCCTTGTTATCAAAGATTTCATTAAGGTTGATGGACCTCTGACCCAGGAACTTGTCCATCCCAACCAAGGAGCGGTGCATCACGATAAGGCAGAGTTCGTATACTTCCGGGTTTCCCTCCAAAAGTAAACCAGGCAATTCAAAGGAGGCCTCCTCCCTCCAGACGGGGTTAAGCGTCTTCTCTGCCACCGACGTCGAGTACTTTTCTTTGCCCAGCTGGATGATGGTGTAGGCGTCGTTGGTGCCATTTTTGCCCTTGGGCTGTAAACTGGTCGCTTGAAGAACAGTGGCTTGGACATGGGTCGGGAACCACTTTTGAGACTGCTCGCCCAGTGACATTGTCGGCACTGGATATCAAATGAAAGCCATTCAAAAAGCAAACTAAATGATAATTTATGTCGTTAGTGTTTTTGGTGAGTGCAACGTGCAAAAAGCAACAAACATGATTCACTATAGTTTGTTGTCCATGTCAGCGTGGCTCGCTTAGTCTACAGTAGCAACAATTACACGCGATGACAAGTCTGACAAACTGAGCAAGCCTCATCTTCCAAGTCAAATCAGATGTCCAAGCCACTGGTGAGTCATCTGAAAAACAAAAAAAACAGAACAGCATCAGTATCTTTCCCAGAACCTGACTCACGTGGGCGTAAAAGGAACATTTATATTAAGCCAGCTAATATTTTTCAGCCAGCTTTGGTAGCGCTCACTTGCACCAACCTGGGATTTTGAAGTAATTATAGGAAGTTACATTGTGCTATATGATTTTTTATTTTACAGTAGCTATAAATAAAAATCCCCACGCAGGAGCATCGAGAAAATGATGATCTCAGCCGGTGACACATTTTGGTGCCGTTCCATTGTCTGAATTAGTGGCTGACTCAGAGGGATGATGGGATTGTTTCATATATTAAGTCCAAATAAGGCATCTTATTTGAGATATTTGAGAATTAAGAAAATTAACACACAGCCAAGGAGGATAAATCAAGCGTGTACGAACATAAAAATCCAGGTTTTATGTTCGGAAGCTTTAAATCGCAGGCAATTGAACTTTGCTTTTTCGAAGAGGTTTCGCCTCTCATCCATGAGGCTTCTTCAGTTCTGCCTGACAGGTGAGGAGGGGTGGATTTAGGTATTTAACCTCTTTTGGGGTCATTTAATACCTCAATACTAGTCGGTTAGAAGTGAAGAAGCCTCTTGGATGAGAGGCAAAACGACAGATCACCATGACCTGGATGACAACAGACACCCTCCAGGTTTTATCCCTCAGCTCTCTGTCGTTCAACTTGAAATGACACTGGCTTTTAATTCACATTGTATTGACAAGTAACACAGTCACGTGAGTTTTATTAATGTGTAATCTAGCTTTAAGAGAGCAGGTTCATCACAGCGGACTGAGGTAGCCATCTCACCGACTGACTAACGAACCGAAGCGACGTTATAAACAACACGAAGTACTATTCAACTAACGAGGTTCACATGACGCTTTGTTATTGGCCGCAGGACAGCGTTAGCTACATGAGGCTAACTGAGCTAGCAGGCACACAGCCGCTTACCTCGGTGTCATTTTACGACCGACACCCGGAAGGACATTCAGCGCTTCGGCTCGGCAGGGACCGGCTTCACGGACACATTTCATGGGGCGGCTCCCGAGGAGAAAGCCGGCTGGTGTTGTTGTTAGTGGCAGAAGCTGCTGCTGCCTTCCATCGCTCTCCACTTCGGTCGGCCCAGCGGCGAGCTTTTTACTTCCTAGTCTGACGTCACTTCCGCCTCACCCCGGTGGAAGAAGTTCAACCGTCGCACGCTCGCGCACGACAAACGTTTTTTTTTTTTTTAATGTAGTTTTTTTTTAAAAACTTAACCGTTATACATAAAGTTATATGTATAAAGAGATGAAAAAGACGAAAAAAAGAAGAAGAAATTATCTTCCCCCTCCTTCGGTGCTGAATTGTTGGTTTACAGGTAAGCTAATGAGATGCTATATATTAAATATTTAAGTTTTAAGCTAGGCTAAGCTAAGCTAACTCCGTAAGATACGTATGTGTGCACGTGCACTTTTGCTCGAGAGGGGGTAAATCATACAAACACGGGAAGTGCTTTTGTCTCATGAGTGGGACATGGAGGTGCAGATAAGGGGTTCACTTGAATGAACACAGACATGCTTGTCACCCCACTTGACAAGTGCATCTTAACCAAACACACCTGCCCATGTTGGGTTTTTTTTATCGTTCCAGCCAGTGCAGTGTGTGTACACACACCACTGGCTCGAGGCCCCGGCTGGGCCATCCATCAAACCGAGATTATTGCACTTATCTAGAGTACATCTCTGAATGAAATGCTAAGGCTTAGTGAAATATTAGGGGCTGTGCAAAAAAAAAAAAAAAGGAAGAAAAAATGTGAGTCAGATAGCATTTAATACATCTGAGGATCTCATGCTTTGCATTAACTGTTGGTGTAAACATTAGGTGGATAATTACAGTGTCATGTCACTTTACTGTTTAAAACGTGTGGGGGAAATATAGGCCAAGACTTTTTAATTTAATTTTATTTTTTAAATGTACTGCCAATATTAAAAATTAACAGGCAATTAACACAACGGAACTAATCAAATCTGGCCAACCTGAGCATACACGTATACAAAATTAAAGGGATGGCGTGTGCAAATACAAAATCTAAAAACAGTGTTCCTGATTAAGGTTAATAACTGATAACCATCTCCTTGAGCAGCTGGGCAGTCATGTATATTCAATCATGCAGACATCCTTGACTTGTTGTAACCATTGAGCTATTGTGGGAGGAAGATGGGCTTCATCCAGTTAATCTGAGTTATTTTTCTTCCAACCTATTCTACTATTTTAACTGGTTTTTAACCCCCCCATCCAAAAAAGGTCGATAAACATTTTAATATTAATACAAAAGCAGGCATGTTGGGGTAAATAAAAAGAAAGCTCAGTCGACATTGGTATATCATTATGAATGTATTACTGCTTTATTTGTAGAATAACATTTTGGACTTCTCTGCTACAGTATTATTGCGTTTCAGGATTCCACCCTCATGTTTTGCAGTAACTGTTGGTGTAAACTTTAGGTGGATAATTACAGTGCTGTGTCATTTTGTAAGTGTGTGAACGAAAATGTAGGACATATGTGTCACAGTAAGTGTTTAAAAATGACTTTTTTTAAGTAAAAAGGTATATTTATACTACTATTTAAAAACCTGTAAACATCCAGTTTTCCTCATTTAATGTTATTTCCCTCAAATAGCTTAATTAAAAAAAAATACATACAGTTTATATAGTAAACTATATTCAAATAATTAAATTATATATATATAATAATAATGTTTTCAATATTTAATTCACTTTATAATAAAAACGGGCATTGTTTATCCATAAACCCTTTCTCCATATTTTTTCCAGGAAGGTTCACTGTACCACTAAAGGTAATGTATAGAATGGTATCTAAATTATCCATTCATACTAGAATTAATTGAGTCTGCACAACGTTTCGGTTGCACAGCATGAGTTCGTAACAACCGACCCACCAAGACTTTATTATCCGTTGTGGTTAGCGGCGTCAGGCCGAGCTGAATTAAATAACGACCAGAGGCATTTATATGGACCATCGGGGTCACGACACTCTTCCTTAATTTGACAATAAGTCAAACACTTACTTTCATATATTACCCCTATATATATATATATATATATATATAGTGAGATAAAACATGAAAGACGCCGCGTTTCAACATCACTTGTGTCCTTTTATTACTCCCGTCCATAGAGAATACATCGGTGCATATGAAAACAGAATATCACACTATAAATTAGAGAGCGAGGACCCGGTCGACCATGTGAGGAAATAACGCTGAAGGTCATAAACTGTCCGACATGTAAGTGAACCTGCACGCACGGGCCGGGTCCACATGTTGAACCATATTAGCTGTGGCCCCTAACGGCCGCCATCCACTCCGTGCACATGGTTCTGGTTTAGGCCCCTTTCTTCAACACTAGATAGGTTGTATTACATTTATTAAACACTTTAAAAAATCTCTGGCCGCAAGATTGTCCATCTGTCGAGGACAAGAGAGAATATATGAAAGAGAGAGAGTAGGTGGGGGGGAACAGTTGTGATGTCAGTGCTGGTCTTAATGTGGTGCAGGTCTAAGTCCTGGACGGATGACTGATTTAAAAGGTACAGCTTTTTAGCCAAAGTGAACAGTTAGATCACAGATGAATTTTAATAAAAAAAGAAGGAGAAAGGCACACAAATCACCTCCGCTTTTCTCTCTGGAATGTTTTTGTGCACGGCTTTGATATATAGGTGCAGATGTGCGACTGCGGCGTGACGAGCGGAGCTTAAAAGGGCTGCTAAGCTGAGGGCAACATGTCAGCCCGGTGACTCCCTAACGGCCTTCATTTCTACCTCGTAACCTCGGAAAGAGTAAGTGAAACTAACGCAGACAAAACTACAACTCACTGGTCGATGAGCCTCGACAACGGCTTCGTGTTTATCGCTTTGTTTTAAATACAAATAGAGAGGGAACTTCTCCAGAGAATCGACAGGGAACTCGTCAGCTCTTTTGATAACTTTTGGTGAATTTCTCATCGGCTGTGTACAAACTCACTATAAAGTGAATCTCCATGTCTGAATGTGTAGTGATTAATCATCCCACAATTCACCTTGATAACTAGTGTACAACTGATGGTCAATAACCAAGCGTCATAGACCATCATGCATTGCGCTGATGGAAAAATGGCAGACGAGAGTAGACAAATCTGTCAAATTCATTTAATAATAATATCATAATATTCATTAAATTTGGGAAAATACATTTATTGCCTCCACATGGACTCCCTTCGTTATTCCCTTTCACAATAAAAGCCCTAGACGTGCATCACTGTTTACCAGGGGAACTTAAATGACAACAAATCAGTTGAAAAAATGTATTTATTATAAAAATGATGGATGGTCCCACCAGCCACTGATGATCCGGCAGGTTTTAATTGTTTGCGTCATTAATTAGCATCTATTCGCGCCTTTACCTTGACTTTGAAAAGAAGTTGTGATGGACACTTTGACATGTGGACAGATGGTTAGTGGACGACCCGCTCTACCTCCCGGGCCAGACCATGGTCTACTGTAAACTTGATTGCCCTCTTGGTGAGGAAAGAGTTGTCATCAAGTGAGGGAATCCCATCTTCATATTGTTGGACAGAGAGGCTAAAATGGAGCTTGATGCAGTGATGCAGGTGTTGTCATGGTAATGAGCTCCGGATAGTGACTGATGGTGTCTGCTAATCTTTTTTTTTTTTTTTTTTGCGGCAGGGTGAATAAAACGCTGCTCCTTCACATTTGAAAGGAGCAGAAGTTGAAAGGAGTTGAGGACGTTCAGGTATTTGATCAGAAAGCCTCCTGGAAAACCTCCCTGTGAAGATATTTCAGGCATGTCCAACAGGGAGGTGCAGACTCAGAGCATCCTGGAGGGATTTCATATCTCATCCTTCCCTTGCAGCACTTAATAACAGATATCTTAGTTATGTTATTGTGCCATGTGGTAAGACACCAAGATGCTGATCTAGAGGCGAAACACTATAAAATCTAACATATTTTACAACCATTTGTCTTCTGTCCCAAGTTTGACAAATTAAATCAGAAAAAACAAGATAAGAAAAAAGATCCTTACTGGATTCTGGTTGGAGCTGATAACAAAGTTAGCTTCATAATTCAAGGTCAACTTTACAGCTAAGTGTTAAAGTCATCTTAGTAGCAAACTGCATTGGTAGCGATCAGTCAGTCAGCAGATAAGTCCCGCCCCCTAAAGCATCCTCTGCTTTCTGGTCTGTTGGACTCTAAATGGACCATAATGTACTAAATGAACATCATGCTGGATTGAAGAAGACTTGAAACTAGAGATTGAGACCATAAACTCATGTTTACAATGTTTACTGAGATAATACATCAAGAGAGAAGTAGGACCATTTTCTCATAGACTTCTATACAACCAGAGAGGAGTCGCCCCCTGGTGGCCAGCAGAGAGAAGTAGGACCATTTTCTCATAGACTTCTATACAACCAGAGAGGAGTCGCCCCCTGGTGGCCTGCAGAGAGAAGTAGGACCAATTTCTCATAGACTTCTATACAACCAGAGAGGAGTCGCCCCCTGGTGGCCAGCAGAGAGAATGATAGTTTAAGGCACTTCAGTTTGGCTTCACTTCTCAGAACCAGAGGTAAGCCACCTGGATCTGCTGCACATTGTGGCACTAATGTCTGATGTTGCAAAGTTAATTTAACGTCCTGAATGATTCTGATAGTGATCGGTGGAGAAAACAGTCAAATTCAAGTAAAGACACTGGTATTTATGCAGATCCCAGTCTAACCGTGTTCCTCCTGTAGGCGTTTGAAGCGGTGCATTCTTACATGCACAGTTTAATGTCAGCAGCACACTCTGGGGTCACGGCGAGCAGTGCAGGGGGAACAGGTGTCTCCGTCCTGCACCGCCATGAGAAAGACTCGACCACGGCCAGAGGAAGCACCCACACGTGCATGCCCCGCAGTCAGCCCCGTACAGGATGAAATAATTCATCAGAACTGTTCACCGTGAGGCAAAGTTCAGAGGCATGCTAATGACAAGAGCATGTTTCACGGAGAAAAGTAAAAAAAAAAAAAAAAACTGTCAGCTCTGAGTGAATTGGGAACGGCAGCACGGAGGTTAGGCCATTTCCAACTCCTTTTATATATTTGTATAATCCGTGTGGAAGGCTTGCAAATGTCCAATAGAAATTAGTGTTTTTTTGCAGCACATGCTTCACTCTTTGGCTGTGTGTGGATTTCTATAGTCCGGTTCTAGTAGTCGGGATATTCCTGCATGAAGAATGTTTCTTTTTTAAATCCCTGTCAATGCTATTTAACACATGGACTACTTTATTTAGTAAAAGCCTGCTGCTGAAAACAGAATCCTCCATAATCAGTATGCAACTGCATATTAGAGTGGAATGATGTAAAGTAATTTAAAGTAATGAATGTAGAACACGCTGTAAATGAGTCTCTCCAGATTACCGTGTTTATAAGGCGGTGGAATGTGCGTACGGTGGACCCGGCATTTGCATAGCCAATAGGATGTCTTACCTTAACAAGCAGCGAGACATTTAAATGTAAAACAAATATTGCATTTGGAGACACACACACACAGATATGAAGTAGTATACCTTACAGAAAGAAGCTGAGTGGGATGCATCATTACGTTCACCAGTCTTCAAAGCTGGAAGCAGAAAGAAATCAGCTTATTACCAGTTTTCTACAAGGATAAACATCCCACACAGCTACTCAGTCTGCACACTGTTATAGCAATTTGCCTATATTAAGTAGCAAATTAACATTTTTCTTCTTCACACACAAACACATATATATATAGGCAGTTAACACAAAGTCAGACTTGTGTAATAAATGAGATGTGTGTTTCTGGTGGGGACAACAAGGTTTACATGAATAGATAAAGTGTAGATAAATGTGTGAACTAAAAGCACAATTACTCTGATTTAATATGTGCACGTGGCATCTAAATTTGATTGCACTTGCACAATGAATCACAATGAGGTATGTCATAAATGCATGGCAGTAACTGTTAACACATTTGTTAAATATTGAAAATGTGCATCTTGAACTAATGAATCTGAGCCAATGCTTTATTGAAACTTGCACCACAACGCAATCTGTCCACAGCTCCAACTTCCCACCGAAAATCTCAAACAAACAAACAAACAAAAAACCACCAATTTCACATGGATAACAAACAGATACTGGAGGTAAAAACATGCATTAACAGCATTTCACTTTAATTGCTCACCATAATTAAAGATTAAACACAAATCTGGCACAAAATGCTCTGAAATATGAGTTTTTAAATCGGTCAGCTACAGTCGAAGTCAACGTAAACTCTGCAAAACAAACTCCATATCGCGTGTCCTACATTCAAAACATCATCCGTACCGAGTGAACGGCATTTTTATTAAAAAATCTGTCGGCAATAAATTAAAATCCGACTGACAAGCGTTTCCTGTGAAATATCCGTGTTATTGCTTGGGATCATCCTCTGTTACTAAATACGGTGCACGCTGAAGTGTTGCGGTGCACCTGAATGAACAATCTACCGGGAACGGAGATTCACCCGGGGGGGGGGGGCAATCTCCCAAAAACCTCCTCTAAGTGTTTATGAAGTGAGATGGAGAGATGGAGAGTCAATGTCACAGAAGTTTGGAGTTTTACAGTACAGGTAACAGCTTCAGAGATGCTCTGAATGGTTCCTTGGCAGCGTGATGTCAGGAAGGTCATGACTGAACAGATAATGTCCCTCCATCTTTTTTTGGGGGGGTAGATGACCTTTGTGTTCCCGCCGCTAAAGGCCAAGAAGCCGCTACGACCCCGAGTGACACCTTTCACAGATTACACCACAGATGACTTGTCAGTTGAGGTGATAGCTGCCATGATCTGCCACAAGAGCTGAAAACACATTTTAAAACCCCCGAAAGAGCAAAAAAAAAAAAGGTTGAATGCTTGTTTTTGTGTGTTTTCTTGCAGCAGAGTGGCGAGATCACATGTCCGGCGTCGGCTGAAGGTATCGGATGGTCATCGCTCCCCGGAGTCGTTCCTCGCTCAGGTCAGACATCCCTCCTGTTCTTCTTCTCATCACCGACACGTTTATAATCTCCTCTCTGCATCGTCACACGGTGGAGTCTTTTCTTTTTGACGCGTCTTCCAGATGTCGCCATCGTATATAGCAGCTTTTAAAAAGAAAGTGCATTTTAATTGACACGCGAGGTGGCGATGTATTGATGATTTCCCCCACATTGTCGCCGTGACAACAAAGGTCAAGGTCTGTGATGGAGAAACGCTGAAGTATTGTGCAACTGTTGTGTCATATCAACCATAAAAGGTTACCCAGATGACATTAAGCGGCGCCGACGTCTCTGATTGGCAATTTGAGGCTCATGACCTTTTTGTACACGCGGTCGGAGACTGTACTGTGATTCTCTTGATATTAACGACGGGGGAAAGTGATGCTTTTAGTAGATCCTTGTTTCTGAACACGTTAAAGTGTGCAAGACATTTTCTGTTGAAGGAAGCTGATGCGTGGGATTCACAAAAAGCGGTTTGAAAAGTAGAGCATTGCTGCTGAGATCACTGGAAGGTGAAGGAAAACCAGAGTCTTCATCAATGAACACGCGGCAAATGATCATTTATCAATAATACGCGACACAAAAACCCACGGCGACGGTTAATCCTGTGAATTCAAATTGATTCTGATAAATATAAAAAAATGCTGTAAGCCTTCCCGTCTGTTTGTAAATAGTTACCCATTTTCAATTATGAATATGTTTAAAAACCCTCATTCTAATGCCTGCAACAAAAACAAATTCACATTCAAACATGGCTTTTGCCACAAATGTGCTATTTTCCGGCAGAAAGGCCAATTTGATGCTCATCATGTGCCCTGCTGCACCTAAGAGCTGTTTAAAGAACATCAATGCAAAGAGGGATTAAATATTCCTGTATTTTGCTAATCATTCATGAAATGCATAATTATCTCAGCTGCTTGTTGAGTGGATTAGCAATCATTGATTCCCTCTCTCTCTCTCTCGCTCTCTCAGTGTGTGTGTGTGTGTGTATATATAGTGTCTACCTAACCCTTTCAAACTCCCCAATAGGAATACTGTGAATAATACATACGTATATATAGTTGGCAGAGCTGCACTCTGGTTCATATTTCATGCAGTGACTAATCCATGAAATGTGTGGGTGGGGTGATTAACACAGACACCAGCACTGAAAATATGTTTGCTTTGAAACTCTCAATGCGATACGAACATGAAACTATGAATAATTGGGCGCAGAATGGGAGCCTGTGTGGATTTTATTTATTTTTATGTGTTTTTTTGCAACTCCGAAACGCAGTTTATGACTAATTGTGTTAAGTGAAAATAAAGTGCACTTTTGTTCCTGGGATAATTAGCTTTTTAATGTTGCGAGTGGTGATTGTGGAAGGGTGCTCTCCTGGGCTCCGCTGCCTTCGGAGCGAGCCCTCTGGCTCTCCCATGGGTGGGGGGGGGGGGGGGGGGCAAGGAACCAGCACTCATTAAGAAACCAGCATGTAGAGACACCGCTGCTGCTGCTGCTGCTGCTGCTGCTGCTGCTGCACAAAGTGTTGTTTTGGTCCACAGCAACAGTAGCATTTTCAGACTTTATCAGTCAAAATTCTCCTTTTTTTTGCACACGTTCAATACTTTAAGTTGATAAATGCACAAACAATCCCTTTCTAGATAACAGCTGCATTTTTTGGTAAAGAGAGTACACATTTTTATAATTACAGAAGATGAAATATTGTAAACAATGCACGAGAGAGTACTCACCTTTAGCGCTGCTGGGTCGTATTACTTTGAATACCAACACAACAGAATGTATGTCATAGTCCTGTTTCAGCTCTTTTTCTTTGCCACTGTTGTTCCCCGTTGATATGATAAATAATATTTGTAGTTCATGCACTGAGAGTTTTGGTCGTAGATAATCTGGCCTCTTCGGGGACTCACATTTCAAAGTGTCGACATTTTTACTGCACATAAAAACCTCCGAATGACAAGTCAAAATCCAGAGTTATGTCTAAGCTAAACGTTTTGCCCATAATTAGTTGTTGGAAATGTAAATGTATGTATCAGGGCCGGGACGATGTGGGATTTTATCGTGTATTGCGATAAAAAAACACTCACAATAAGTTTAATTATCGCGATTATTGTGAATATCATCACAAGTGACTTAAAAAAGCCGTCTAGCTCGTTATCATTGTAGAAAAGTGAAAAATACAGCCTGATTTAACAAATACAGGATACAAAAATACTTTTTTAAATATGTATTTATCATTTATCTATGCAGGGAGACATTGTGATTGATGAAAATCTTATTTAAAATTGATTGTTTTTCATCAGAATGGATATACAAACATTTGTTTCTTATCTAAATGTTAAGTGTTTCCAGCATGTTTAAGCACCATGTTTGAGTTTTAAGCATATTTTCATGATCATCGGGATACTATCGTGAATTGCGATCATTTTGGCTGAAATAATTGTGACGTAACATTTCATATGGACCAGTCAGGATCCCTTACCGAGCACCAGATGATCAGTTATTGAAAATGTAAATGTATTCACATCGAGGGAAACTATTAAAAGGGGGGTTCGAGGGAGCGGGAAATTTTAGCTTCGAAAAAAAAAGAGGATTTAGCAAAAGGAGAAGTAGGATGTGGCGAGGAGAAAGAGAGAGAGGGAGTAATTACTCCATGTAAAGGCCACAAACAGAGCTCCTGCTGTCGCTGAAAAATCAAATCTGTCAGCAATTAGAAGGAGGCCAAGCGGCACTTGTCAGTGGACAATGGGGCGAGAGGAGAGCGGGCGAGCAATTATTAGAGCTGATAGAGTACCTTTATTTATCTAAACAGCAGGTTAGTTGCCCAATCTCCTCCTTTGTCACTTGTTGCTCATGTGAAAGGGGCACCACTTAATCCGAATAGTGGCAACCGACGGTTATTATGCCCGGGCCAAGAGCCGGAGAGAGGGGCTGCCTTTCAGCGGAGGGGCAGAATAATCCAGGGGTTGATCTCATGCTCTCGCAATGCTTCCTTTCTGCTCAGAGCGCTGATCAGGATCCCTTACGTTTGAAGCTATTTATTAGAAGTTTAGAGAGGGGTGGGGATGGTGGGGGGCATGTAGTCATTATCAAAGAGTTGTGCTCCTTGAAGGGGCAAAAGCCCACAGCGAAGGGCTTTGAGGTGCGTGGGGCTTATTTTCATTCAGACCTGCAGTATAAACTCGCCGGTTCTCACAGAAAGACGTCGTCGTCACGTTAAAAAAGAAACCAGGGACGACTCTCCTTTGTGTCGCCGATGAAAGAGATGTTATTAAACGGTGGCTCGGAGGGGATATTTTGGCAGTGACATTTTTTTTTTAAGCAAATGTAAACTTCTCAATTAGCGTAACATCAACACTTAATACTCGGTAATTTGTTCTCACCTGAGGTTTTCACACGGTTGGAAAATGTGTTAAAGTCGGTTTAATAGCGTAATGATGCGTCTTTATTCTTAGCGGCACACGAGACGTTTCGGTTGCCGTCGTTATTTATTTTCCCCCCAAATAATATAGCTTCTTGCACTTCTTGTGAAGGTTACCAAGGGCAACCCGGTGTGATGCGAGCTCTGTTCTGTTCATAAGCATAATGTTTTCTCTTCGTGTCCATTAAAAGGTAAAAAAAAAACGTGTTGGTGCGGTTAATTGCATCTGTATCTCTCAGGTGCAGAATGCAGAAGCTTCGCCGCGGAATAATTTAAGTTTGACAAGTCAGCAATACTACGAGGGAAAGAAAAGAAAAATGGGGCTGGTTATGAATTATTAGATAAATTGTTAAGTTTATGGTTGTTTTATTAAAAAAAAGAAATCCTGGAAGAACTTGTGTTAAATAATTAAGCAAACTGATAATTTAACCAAGTAATTTGCTGATGATGTGAATTTGTTCCATTAATGACGTGTGTGTGTGTGTGTGTGTGTTTGTGTGTGTGTGTGTGTGTGTGTGTGTGTGTGTGTGTGTGTGTGTGTGTGTGTGTGTGTGTGTGTGTGTGTGTGTGTTTGTGATGTTTCCTAGTTGGAACTGTGGAAGTTTAAAGAGCTGAGAACGTGCGGTGTATCTCACAACGCGGTTGATAACTCTTGTGCTGACACAGGCTAATTTCCTCAAACATCCTTAACTGGAGAACGGAATTAATATCAACTTTGCTCCGCCGTTCAATTAAAATTCAAATTGGAACTTTTATTAATAACTTTTTTAAAAGAATAACAAGAATCTGCAAAAGTTTATTTGACGTATCGTTTTCGAGGGAACGGGGGGGGGTTACAGTTTCTGGATAAACGTCTAAAATGTCTCTCTAATATTGAATATAAATATTTTTTCATTTGCTCATGAAATTGCCTGAAGAGCCGACAGTCACTTCCAGTGTGTTTGGGCTACATTAGGGCCTCCTTCCCCACCTCCTCCTCCACCTCCTCCTCCACCTCCCGAAATCACAGAGTGGAGGACGTTTTGCAGTCCGATTGTCAATAAAGCACGCGGAGCGTAGTGAAGTGGTGCCCTGAAATATTCCTTTTTATATTTATATGTATTTATATATGGAACCCAGATGTGAAAAAAATATGAAATCCCATAAATCGCTGGAGGCTGATTAGCTCCCTTTCATTTGGACCATTGAGAAGTGCATCACTGGTGACTCCAAGCAGATTTTCTGGAGATTAGAGTTGCATGTTTTTTTCGGAGCAGCGACAGGTTTGTAATGTGGTTTTTGTGCTGAGATTCATAAACCTGGAGACTCCCGACGGCTCGGTTCTCTCAGACGACGTTTAAGGTATTGGCCTCGTTTCTCACACATACAAACATGTGCTGCACAGAGTGACGTCTATCTGTTAAAATATTAAAAAAGGGGAGAGAGAGAATCCCTCCGTGTGGATTTGAGTTCGGTTAGCGATGCGACGCGTCGAGGGGGGATAAAATAAATAAATCTAACACTCTTTCCACTTTCATTTAACGCAAAAAAAAAAGAAATTGTCTGATTGGAAACTTTGGTCGAGGAAGAAAAAAATTGGCGGTCGTGAAGAACACACGAAGAACATTGTTTCTTTTTCTTCAAATTGCTTTCACAGCTTAAACAAATTTAATAAGACTGCTTTTGATTGACAGGTGAGCGCTCTCCCACAATGTCTTCTTTTTGCTCTCACATTCCTCGTCAGCAGCTGTGCGGCCGTTTTCAATGAGACGGAGGCTGGAAATCTGCACACACACACACACAGGCATGCACACACACACTATCGACTTGGAACAAGCGGGACTTTTATAGGAGTCTCGGCGGAGGCTGAATGTGCTACTCATGACACATTTCAGAGTGTTATTTTGTGTCATTGGGAGTTTTGTAAAGTCGATCTACGTCTCCCGGGTTTTTTTCAAAAGGTCAAAAATGTAGTTTTTTTTTGTGCTGCACAGGAATCGATGCATTCAACGTTTTCCTGCAGCCGCAACATTAATCGCTGGAAAAAAACGTGTTAGCGTGAGCGCTAACGGCCGCTAAACAGCGCCACCTGCAAAGTTTAAAAAATAAAAGACAAAAAAAAAAGAAGCTCGGAGCAAAACCGGCGATATATCTCTCGCAAATAAAACCCAGATTAGCACTTTAATTTGTCGTCGGTTGGGGGATTATTTGCTAACCGCTCCAGCGCCGTGTTTGATTGGTCGGGAGGCACAGTGGAGGTCTGTGCAGGTGGCACGGCTGCAGAGCCCCGCCGGGGCTTTTTTTTTTTCTCTGCTCTCCACAGGTGCTTATTAGCATATATGAGCTGCCACATGTTCACAGCCCGGCCACCGCCCGAGGGGGCAAAATCAGTCTTCAACCATAATCTTCACAGCCTGACCAGGGCCCTCGCCGCCGCTAACGGGGGCACATGGCGTAGCATTTATGAAGCACAGCAGAGGTATTACCCCCACTCTCCCTCCCTCTCTCACTTTTTTTTTCCTTCACTCCTCCCTGAACTGCTGGATAACCTTTCTAAGCATCTGCCCCTTTATTTCCATATTCCAACTTTAAGGTCAGGATGAAAAGAGATATGGACGCACGTAATACATGCGTGTAAGAGATATCTATTCTCAGAGGCAAAGAGCAATTCGGCCGCAGACTTTTTTACGTCGCAATTTTTTACATTTTTTAAAGCGGGATATCAAACAGGCTCCGCACTTTTGTGGGCCAGCAAGTGGAAATGTTTTGCACCTGGACGGCATGACAGAAACCCCATTGTCATCTTAACGGCCCCCCCACTCCGCGAGACCATGTGAATGGTTCCGCTGTGCGTCTGCGAGCGGTGGGGGGGGGGCAACGCGATGGGAGCCGTCCGCCCGTTTGAAGTGGGCATATGGTCGTTGCATTTGCATTTAATGCCCTTCAGATTACTTGTTTTAACTCGTGCTAAACACCTCGCTCGGTTGGGGCTAATTTGATGAGGTCATGGTGTGACCCCGTGACCCCCCCCCCCCCCCCCCCCTCATCTCTCCGTGTTGCGCTAAGTGAAACCAGCTGAGTCACACAGTGAGAGGAGGGGGGGCAGGTTTGGGGAGGGTCTGGATTGGCCTGACAGTTGCCGAGCCTCACTCGGCCGTCGGCCTGGATGGCGGACGCTGCTCGGCGGACGCTGCTCGGCGGACGCTGCTTCCCGGAGGTTTGAATCCCACTCTCTCTCGACCGCCATGGAGCTCGGCCGCTCCCTCTCCCAAGCAAAGCATCGAGTCAAAACACATCCAATAGACCTGGAAAGAATAACAAATGGCTCGGCTCCTTATCGCTCAACTTTGAAGATGTTTGCAAGAACATTCATGTGTGTGTGTGTGTGTGTGTGTGTGTGACCTGCGAGACCCCTATTAAGACATTTATTTTCCTTTTGCTCGGCCATACTTTCTTATGTTTCAAAAACTCTCAACGAGAGGTTTAACCGCGGCTTCTCCAACACAAGCAAACTGTTTAAATTTTGTACGTTTTTGAATTGGGAGCGACGTGTTTGCTGCGCAATTTATTTGTAATTCTGAAACAATGTTAGCTCGTTAAAAACAACACGGCATATGCGTAGATAAACACGTATGTGCACACACACACACACACACACACACACTGCCCTCGACATGAAAGGCCGTCCATAGGAATAGTAAAAGCCCTCTCGTGGAATGTCGGTGAGGCCCGTTGAAGTGCTGATCCGCAGCGGCAAACCGGCTCCTTTTCTATCGCCAGCAGACTCGAGTGTTGTCCGGACTCCAGAGAATAGTCCCCCGTTTGGTCTGAAGGGCTACATTTTCCTAACCTCCAAGGCCACCGCCGCGAAGGCGCCTCAAGAGAGCCTCTTTCGTGTCAAAGGGGGGAAAAGCCATTCAACTCGAGAATCGGCCCTCCAGCTTTTGATCAGTTCACAAGTTACAGTTTTGCAGAGGCCCTTTTTTTCATGCAAATGGGGGGGAAATCTTCAAACGCCGCGCGGAAATACATCTCTTTCGGATGTACCTTAATAGGTAGCGCTTTTTAACATGGGAACTTTGGGGCGGCCAAGGACTTGCTCGAAAGCCCCCCTCGGAGTGGTGAAAAGCTCGCTTGGCGCCCAGGTGTAGATCCCCCCCTCCTCCCCCTTTAAGAGCTCCTTTCTGTCCCGACTTCCTTCGTAGCCGGGCGCCTTTGTGCGCTCGCTCACGGACTTTATTGACTCCCAATTAAGGGATTAGGATAAAGATTATTGGAACCATTTTCAAAACACATAACATTTACTGGCTTTCCCACACCACTTTGGATCGGCCCTCGAAATGTTGGCACGCATTAACTTTATTGTTGTAGATGGAACAGCTGTTTCTGAGGCCAAAGTGTTATTGAAACCGGTGCTCTAATATTTGCGGCGTCCAGAATAAACAGTTTTCATTCCCCCACCCCCCCACCCATTTTTTTTTGGACGAAATTGAGTTTTTTATGAGCTTGTGTGCGAGTATAAATATTATTCCCCCCCATACATATGCTCGGATTCATACATAATCCTAATTTGAGTGGCTATTTTCGGCGTGGGGGTAAATATAGTGCGGACTCTATTCCGAGAGGTCTTTCCCGGAGCGGGTTTAAACTCAAAGGTGTTGGAATGTCAGGTTTTATTTGGGGGGGTGTCTGTGTTTCATGTGTTTCTCTTGGCGCTCTCAAACTGCCCATTATGTTCCTATTAAAGTTCATGTTGCTGGAATATTGGGAGGAAGGAGGGGTTGAACCAAACTCTCGTCAAGGTCATGTTCCAGTGGAAAGAGCCAACAATGCCAGCGCTAATCCCTCCCCCCTCCATGGCGCTGTGACCCCATCCCGTGGCTTGCAGAACTCTGCGGTGGGAGAGGACAAGAGGCCCCGGCTTGTTCCTATCCTCAGCCCCGGCATTAGGCAGCCCAGAGCTCCTGGATTATCTGCCAATTAGCACCAATTGTGCCGGACGGCATTAATGTAATGTTCTATATTTTTTTAATACCGTTTAATTTTTTCTTCTTCTTCTCTCTCCCCTCCTTCTCTCTCTTTTTTTTTTTTGCCTAATCAAGATTGTCGGCGCTCTCTTTTTTTTTTGCCTTTTCTCATTTAAAATAAAAGAGTTGGGGTTTAATTTGGCATTAAGGAGCGTAGAATATGCCTTGCCAGCAGAGCGTTTGTTGGAGGGAGAGAGTTAGCGGGGGGGAGAGAGAGAGAGAAAGAAGGGAGAAAATCATTTTATGGGAGATACTGTGAAGGACTTGTTTGAACAGGCCGCGAGCCTCAGTGTCCTGCTACATTAGCGGGGAAGTCAGCTTTGTGCCGGAGTAACGTGTTGCCTCACTATTGTGCCCCCTACGGTGGAAGGGTTTGGTGGGTTTGGATTAGGAGACTCCATTACATTACCCTAATAACTGGATAAAGCCGCCTCATCCAGTGCAACTGATCCTCAAGTATTAACGCTCATGGCTCGTTACAGCATTTCAGCAGCTGATCTGCAGACAGTTGATTTCTCATTATAACAGACTGATAGAAACTCGCAGCTGTGCGGCGTGCGGCGCCCGAGCACGCCACGATGTGCAACTTTCATCTGGGGAAAAAAAAATGGGTTATTTATGAGAGAATTCCAAGAGAGGGGAGACTATTACAGGCGTGTTTCCTCCACTGATTTAGATTGGCAATAAACAAACCTCCTCCCCGACAATTTCAAGAGGCTAAATGATAATCTTTAGTCTGCTATGAGGGACTTTCCGCTGAGTTTTTTATGCGTTTCATACTTTGCACATAATTGACTCAGCGCTGTTCCTAAAAAGTAGCTAATCATTACAAAGCGCAGTAGTTACTCACAGTTTAATTATATATCTGTAGCGAGGTGTTAGGGCATGTCAGAGGCTGCGTCGGGAGACTCGTGGCGGATTTTGATTGTGATCCTTTCTTTTTTTTCTTTTCAAAATGGTCTCATTTACCTTATATAAGCTGTGTGAGTTGTTTTCACACTGAGAGAGAGAAATAAGGAAGAAAGGGAGAGAAAATGAAAGAGTGTGTGTGTGTGTGTGTGTGTGTGTGAGACGACAGCAAACTGAGCAGTAAAAAGCATTGAAGGGATTTTTTTTTATTAAAATGCAAAATTTTTGTCATTTTAGATCAAAGTGAATTGATGGAGAATGACCTTCATTACAATGTTTGAACATATATATATATATATATATATTTATATATATATATATATATATATATAATACATTTTAAAAAGCGCCGGCATGAGAATGTGGCAGAGGAGCGAACAGATTACATATAAAGCCCAGCTTCTTTGATGTTAACTGTCCAGACCAATTAGGCCCGAGGACATGTGTGAGTCCTGACGCTTTCATGGATGGATTCAGGTTGACTCCCCATGTGCTGCAACCACACACCAACCACAAAATTAAATCACTTTTTTTTTTTTTTACTATTATTTTTAAAATATCAAATCATTTTTTTATTAGTCGCAGTAGAATTAGCAGTAATAGCAGATATTCACACGAAAAAAAGTCAATCAAAAGATACAACTGAGTACTACCAGACGATAAAAAAATAAAAAACGGTAAATGAATAGCGTTTAAAAAAGTCCTTACATGCGCTCCGGATGGTCTGGCCGCTCCGTGGGCGGGGCCCAGGTGAGGCCAGAGGCCACCGGTCATTAGCGATCCAGCTTCCCTTCATAGTGTTAATGTGGGGTCAGGCTGTGGACTAGAAAATCCACAATCACAGCTGGCACATTCAGCATCGCCACGGTTGCTGTTTTCACTGGTGGAGTGAAAACAATCCGCCTGCTGTTACCCCCCCACCCCCCCGGTCCGCCGGGCTGACCTTGCCCTTGGGCCACACCACCATACACCACCCCAGCTGTTGTCACTCTGCAGCAGGAGGGAAAAAGCCCCGCCGCCTATAGCCTGCCCCTCTCGCCGGGACCTTTTTCTCCCTTTGCTGAGGGCCCTTCCTGCAGGTGTGCTAAGGTCCTAGCTCCCCCTGTTTGATTGCGGCGCAGGCCAAACACCAGGGCTCGCCTCCGCCCCGGTCCTGCGGGTTTGATTCGGGGCCTCCAAATGCCTTTTAGATCCCTAATCCTAAACACTTAAGCCCTTCCTGATGGGTTCAGCTCCAGGTCCCGGCGATTTAACCAATCCAAATAGTGAGAGCACTGAGGGGTCGAGTTCGGCCGAGTTGCCTTTTGCCTCCCCCTTTTTTCTTTTTTTCTTCTTTTAATTCAGCGTATTAACCCTTTCCCATTGATTGAGGATCTACGGACGCAGTTGTAAAAACAGTGTCACTCTGACATTTTCAGAAACTCTCTGCTTTCTTACACTCGATTACATCCTCACATTCCAACGTGAATCCCTCTCACTCAATCAGTCGCCGGGAAGTACGAGCGGCTTCTCCTGGAAAGTCTGGAAACGGAGAGTGAGATGTTGAAAAGACGTTTTGTAGTATCAGTGCTGTATATACATGACCCCCCCCCCCCAAAAAAAAAGTCTAGTTATTCTGTGAAGTTGGTTTAATCTTTCCCATTTCTTCCCTCCCTGTGCCGTTTTAAGTAAACAGGACCGTCCGGAGGCCTCCACCTGTTTCGGGGGGTTGCTTTAAGAAATGGACTTTTCCTGAAAAGTCTGTGACCTCTGACCCCTGCAGAGCAGGAAGGGGCTGCCAGCAGGCAAATGCCCCTCCTGTGTGGCCAACTGCCATTTAACCCCATAATTGTTACAAGGCAGCTCCTGGCCGTCCGAAAAAACTTGGTTTCCGGAAATCGCTCTTAAACAATCAAATAAACGCACATGCGGGGAATTTGCGGTGCCCAAGGCCCTGAGCCGTGATTACGGATCCACTGGTTGGACTTGACACCTTCTAAAAGCATATATATACACATATATAAATATATATGTTTGGATTAAGGAGTGACATTTAAGAAAAAAACACATTTTGAAGTTATTTCAACCACTAAAGCTCATAAAGTTTTACATCCTTCGAGTGTGTAGGTGTGATTTTTACAAACTAGCACACTGACGTCGTTGTTAATTGAAATAACGGGTGAAATAATTCTCCTCTTGCAGCCGACACTTTCCCCGGTTAAGATCACTTAATGTTTGTGTGGTGTTGAATCACAGCCGGCCTCGGGGGGCCTGTGTTGTAGATACTGTATCCACTTTACCTTTATCATGCAGCGCTCCGGCCCATCAGGCTTTCTATGTGGTTGGCTGCACTTGGTTATTTTTTCCATCCCTGCACATTTGCTTTTTTTTCCTTGCGCTCGCCGCTCACCTCCAGACTCCGGGCTTAGAGTGTTTCCCCCAGCAGCCTTTCTGATAGCGGCGCGCTCGGTGATTGCTTCCCAGGATCAGAGCGGCATGCAGCACGAGCAGGGCGGCTCAGCATACCACACATGCTGCAAGATCAAAGGTCATTCTCCGAGGGCCCGGGATTATGGAGGGGGGGGTAAAATTATATTTTTTATCCTTCCGCTTTGTTTTTTGATCACCCTGTCTGACCCACGCCAACCTGCACTCCCACGCCACCTCTCGCCCCTCTACGCTCAGGTGTTAGTTTTCAAGAGGGGCTCGGGGGAGACGGAGGGTCGAGGTTTTGCTAATGTAGAAAAACAACAGACAGATTGGACGCAACCTTGAGCGGCGGGTTTTTGGAAAGAGCTCTTAAAGAGACTCCCAAGGTCAGTGGATGTGGGAACCGCCGCTCTCTCTCTCCCTCTATGTCTCTCTGTCTCTCTCTCCTGGGTCTGACGGAAATAGTGACCAAATCAAAGTCGGCTCTGAGTGATACGTCCACTGAGGTCACATCTATTTATTACTGTGTAGGGGGGGGGTATCACATGTACGGCAGGCTATAATGGAAGGGACGGTAATGATGCCTGATGTTTGTCATCAGCAGGTGTGAATGACTTGTCATCATTGAGTTATTATCCAAGTGCTGCTTATATAAACCTCGTGTTTAGGTATGTATTCATTCTGCAGGACCTTTTATTATTATTATTTAGTAATCAGGAGAGCAGAAGATGCTCCCCTCTAACTTTTAACTACAGAGAAGCTCCACCTCATTTACATGCAGCAGGGTGTAATTAACACAGAAAGCGTTGCCTTGTATTAATGTCAAAATTGTTCAAATTTGTAAACAAATAAAGCAAACGCACAGTGAGAGTGTGTCATCGACTTAGTCTTGTAATTTCAAGGCTATTGCAATAAATGTCATGGTGTTTCCCTCCATTGTATAAGGACGACCGACATCAAACACTTTTTTAAAAGAAAAAAAAAGTGTGTTTTATTAATTTTAGAGAAAATATTACCCCATGCGTCAGAGTCTCTGGGGCATATTTGTTCTGTAAATATTTTTTAAATACGTCTGCCACCGTGCATGCATTCATTCATCTGGCAGAATTAATTATGATGTTTTAGTAAACGCTTGATTTTAATGTTGACATTCTGGGAGTCCGAATTTATTTAGGTGTATTTATTCTGGTTAAACAACAAATACAAGTTTAAAGGCAAGGGGAGGATATTAATAGTGTACTTGTTTTTAGTTTTGCAAGTATTTAAGTCACAATTAAAGTTAATAATGCAAAATACGTAAAAGGAGGGACACAAATGATAATTGCATTATAAATCTCGACCTTTTGACACAAATGTTACACAAATTAAAGGAACTTATAACTTCACAAGTGAATATTCCAGTTAACTCCACAACATTTAATACATAAAAAGGTTATTTATTTAATTTACTTTACTGCCTTGATATGTACATTCCGAGGCCACGCTTTGATTTAAATGCAGCGTGTTTTCATGTAAAATGCTACAGAATCATAAGTCAGTTTTTCGTCACAAAGGATGAGAGGCGAGGAGGTAAAAACACTTAAAAAGACAGAGTTGGCAGGACAGTAGGGGAAGGAGGTAGAAACAACTGCAGAGACATTTATTTTGGAGGATTTTGCATTAGAAACACAAAAAGAAACACACGTTTCACCTCGACCACAAAGAAACAGACGGGCTGTGTGCCGTCGGAGCGTTTTGTAATTTTAGCCTAATCCCCGTTCTGATGTTCTGCTGACGAAAGAGGCGAAGCCGGATGAATAGTGGATGACGAGACCCCGCGGAGAGGCAAGACGCTGCCCTCCATGTGATTCAAAAAAACGCTCTGACAGAGTGGGAGAGGACCATTAAGTGGCGTGTTATTTACACATCATAAGCCAGTCTATTATATTGACATCCAGACGACCCAGTCCAGCAGCGCTCCACGCCGCGGCCTGCCGTCTCTCCCTTCTTGTTTGCTCTCAACACCAGCATGCTGATTGGGTGATTTTCTGATATGACATTCCAATGCTGCGGACTATGTGTGCAAGATCTTTTTTTTTTTTAGCTGAAATAGTCTGAAAGCATTCATTACCCGCCGAGAAATGAGACAAAAGGTCAAGAAAGCGGTGCGACGAGGGGGTGGGGGGGTGGAGCCACGTGAAGTGGAGGTGGGGTTTACAATCCAATCGGGGATTAAGTTATCTCTTATATCTCTTACTTACAATAAATCCACACGTCTCCATCAGAAATGTCTTGTTTAAACTGCGGAGCAGCATGAAGCAAATGTTTGACTTTATTTAAAATTCATTGTTCAGTATTACATTGCCGGCCGGGGTGAGTCCCCAGATTGCAGAGGTGAGCTGACTGAGAGGCTGTATGTATGTGTGTATATATATATATATATAGGTATACATAATACAGAAATTGCAGCATTGCCGTCCAGTTGTTGTCCTCTGCACCGTTCTGCCATTTTACCAATAGCATCAAAAATATTTGACATCCTATAATGGGATCGCATGCAGAGTAATCCTTGTAGCTACTGTTGACATAGGTGCCCCAAGTAAAATAAATCTATTTTGGTCCGTTGATGTGAATGAACTCTCTGTGAACCATTTTAAAAGCATTAATGCAGATAAAGGAAGAATACATTCCCCCGTCGCCCAGATCATTAGAATATAACCACCGCAGAGTTGTTAACTGTGGGCTCTCTCTCTCTCTCCGCTGCTTTTTTTCAATAACATCTCAATAAAAGCTGCGGGAATACACGGGAAGAATTATATGCTTGGGAGCAAATACAGCTCAAAGCTGTCCTATAAAAGGTGATTTCAACTTCTTCTTCTTCTTTCTTTTCGTTTTCTTTTTTTGCAGAATGTGAGAGGTGTTACAAGCGTTTTGCATCCAAACACTCAGCGACCGGCGAGAGAAAACTGCACTTTCAATTTGTCTGAAATGATTTACAAGGAAATGATGTTCTTCAAACATCTCTCTCTCTCTCTCTCTGTCTGTCTCACACACACACACACACACACACACACACACACACACACACACACACACACACGCTAATACAATGCAGTAGCCTTTGAAAATAGTCTTCACAAGCAGGGGAGAAATGCAATTATGAGAGGTCATCTTTTTACCCCAAAATATTTGTTTAACCGTTTCAAGGACTGCGAGGCACAAAGTACAGTACATGTCATGAATTTTGACTGATTCATCAAACGATCATCATAAGCACTTAGGCAAAGACTGAGGGAGACGCTCCTTAGAAAAAAAAACACTCATGGCTTCAATTTATGATGGCGAGTGATCCAGCTGGGTTTCATAAATCAAATGTATATTCAATAGTCAAATTAACATTTCAATTCTATATCTGGACGTTTTTTCTTCTTCTTCTTTTAAAAAACAACCTTATTTTTGTTTTATTTGACAGCCTGATGTTGAATATATATAAAACACCAACAGTTCTGCTGCTGTAGAGACCGAATTGAGGATTTGTGTTATTTTTCCTGAACTGTCGGTAGGAGATAGTAGAAATAAAAAAATAAATAAAAAAACTGCTCAGGTCAGAGCAGTCAGTCATGTCGATCCTATTACAGGTTAAAAGTCTAGTCCTTGTTGTCCTTTGGGATCCCTGGGAGACCCAGAAGGGGTCCCGGAGCCCCAGTTTGGGCACCGCTACCCCAGCAGACATGAGTACGATCCAACTGCAGCCGTTCAAAGCATTAAATCTCTTTTTATTTATGGTGTAATACCATCACGGTGGTTCTTTTTCATTTAAAATGTTCTCCAACAAATGTATTCCCAATTAATTCAGTCTATTTATTTGCAGCGATTAGAAATGAGCCTTTAGATACTGAAGTTTGAGAGAGTAAAACAGTTATTTCTCCTCAGTCCAACGGCCCACCAGTGAGATCGTGTCGCAGCAACACAGCGCTGGTTGTCTGTGTGTTTGTTCTGCAGCCTTTTCTAACCGGCTGTAAATTAAATTACGCCGCCGTACGTTCGAGCTGTACGTTTAAGTTAAATCGGACACCAACTTTATTAGTTTCCTTATCTTCTGCATGAATGGGGAAAAACATCCAGACACGGAAAAACACTCAAATGAACAAATATTATCACTGAACTTAATCTGGTCGAGTAAAAGAAACTGTTGAATCAGTTATTTAGAGCTGAGATACTGTTCCCTCTGGATTAAAACATTTGCTATTATTTGTTGCTTTTAGAGATGACAGATTTGTTTCCTTCTTGTCAAATACATTGAAAAGTAAAAACAAAAGAGCATGCACTTTTAATATCAATTGCTCCTGCAGGAAGTGAAGTATTTCAATAAAAAACTGAAAAAAATGTAACTCTCAAAATTGCAAAACTGTCAGGTTAATTGATTTAACGAGCATTTTCATGCCAATTTTTTTTTTAAATCTGCAGCCACTGAAAAAACGATAATCTCACCCAAGAAAGCTGCATCAGCAATAGAGCCTGTCGAGTCTTAGACTGTCGCCATCTTTGCGTAATAAACACTTTATATTGCGAGCAAAGAACATTAGATCGGTTTGAGATATATTTCTGAATAGGAAAGAGAAAAAAAAAGCAATAAAAACAAAAAAATGAGAAGCCGATTGGGATCTGGAGCAAACTTGGCAGACGATTTCCTCTCCTCACCTCTCCCACGAGTTGCAGCACCCACCAGAGGTGGAGGCGTCCCACTGGGAGAGCCTCTCTGTGGTTATTATACCCCATCTAGTGGCTGCGCTGGGTTAGAGGAGAGAGGAGGACGATGAGGAGGAGGACAGTGTCAGCAGCACCTTTTAGACCTCCACTAGCTGCTCTCTACACCACAAAACAGTCAGATAGATAGATAGATAGATAGATAGATAGATAGATAGATAGATAGATAGATAGATAGATAGATAGATAGATAGATAGATAGATAGATAGATAGATAGATAGATAGATAGATGCAATATTACTACAATAATAGAGACTCTATTATTATAAATTAAAAGAAAACAGAGACATAATTTAATTGAGCGTCTCATTAAGAGGAGCTTCGATGTGGTCCGACAACATAGGAGTGCACGTAAGACTCCTTTAGGTGCAAATTGAATTTGATTTTTTCTTTTTTTTGGGGGGTGGGGGGGGCTTACAGAGGTGTTGAGACTGCAGCGGTGTACGCGGGTCGTGTTACAGAGATATGAAGCCATAAGAATGTGTGAAAGCAATGCCCTCTAGATCCCCTCTCTTCACAACCCCTATTATCCAATTGAAAACTGATCTTCAGCGAACTCCCATTGTGTGCCTCTCTCTCTCTCTCTCTCTCGTGGAGAATAAATGCACCCAAAATTGATCTCAGGTCTCTGAAGTGGGCCCGCGGAGCTGGAGTTTACACGTGGGACCATTTTATTCACTTCTGGTGGCAATTTACAAACATGCACACAACACCGAGAGCCCAACCTGCGAGCCAAAGAACGCAGGAGCTCCACCTGTCTCGTAACCTCGTCGGAGCACAATTTTCCTGCCCGTGAAGCGAGGGGGGGGTTAAAAAATGTAGCTGTGACGATGTCAAACAATGTGTGTTAACAATTCAGCAGTACAGTGGGACTGTCACGCAGAGAGAGCAGCCAGTCGGAGGCTCTGCTAATGTATTGTGACTGCCGCTGTCAGCAGTTCAGCCCCACACTCCTCTTCCTGTAATTTCCAGCCGTCTCCGCTGCACTGATACCGAGTCAGAAAGGCTGCATCGCTGTATCTCGGGCCGAAGCCGTGGGGGCTATTAGCTGTTTTGCTCTGGTTTTGATGTATTACATTGTGTGAGAGCGAAAAGAAAAGATGCGTTCAAAAAAAAAACACCCACGTGGCCCAGATGTGTTAAAGATGTTGGAAAGGATGAGCAGATTGTTTTGTGCCACGTTCGAGGTCTCCTTGGAAGTTCCGGCTTTAAAGATACAACCTGGTAATATTCATTTAAAAAAATGGACAACGGCAACAAATGGAATGTTTTTGTCATTTAATTTGGACATCAAGCATCACTTGACACACATTTTTTATTAAGTTCAGAAAGGCCCCAAACGTGTGCAGAAAACTTAAATAGCTGATTTATAACCAAAGACTAAAAATGGGACTATAAACTGATAGATGATTTATAACACATAACATCATTGTCAACAGATATTTAAGTGTTTATGAATGAATTTGGCAGCAACTGGACTAAACTAAATTATATAACTAAATTATATATATATCATTTTATATAATTATATATAAATTATATATATATCATTTGTTATGTCGATTAATACAGTAGGTTATGGTTAACTAGCAATATGCAATAACAAAATCAGTTCGACATTTGGTGTACCACAGGGATCTGTTTTAGGACCCTTATTATTTCTTATCCACTTTTCATTAGTACGTAAATCCTGCTTGCTGATGATACAACATCATTTTTTCAAATATAGATTTCCTTACTCTAATAAAAAATACAAAAATACTAATTTACTTACCCTTCCTGGTTAATGATGAGAGGGTGAACTGGACTATTATTGCTCATAATAAAACCGTAAAAAAGTAACTGGGAATGATTAGCAAATATGCATTGATTAACCTCAATATTATTCCTTTTAAGTTATGGTTAAGTAAGCATGTTTTTTATAATTGTTAAAAGGAGTTATTATGGTTGACAAGTAGATTAAGAAACACTTAAAAGTGTCCTTTATATGTTCTTACAACAACACTATAATGTGTTTAGTGGTTTATATGATAATGGACTCTGTACAATGCGGTCAGGATGGAGTCTGAATCCTATGTTATATTTTATTAAAAAACAGCAACAAACCCTCCACAGCATTGTTAATATGTTCTTTATATGAGAAACATAACACTCGATTTATTCTTTTTAAAGAAAGAGCTCTTAAAGCCAATGAATGAGTGAATTGTGCAAAAAATGTGTCAACTCTCTAAATCTAGAAGAAAAAATAATCCTAATACTTTTCATACAATCCCTAAACAGAAGAGCTTAAAGTTAAGTGTTACCATAATCCTATTTACCCACTTTATTGGGGTTGTTTATGTGCACGTGGTTTGAAAATTCCCCACATCTCTGATAGCACTTGAAGAGGCTTGTTCTTGATCGTACCTCAGAGTCCGATTCAAAACACGAGCCAACGGGAGCGTCGGGATTGAGCCGTAAAAGTTGCTCTGCCAGATAAAACGCCGTCACAAGCCCTATTATATGGTTTATAATTATAGAGCCCTCAGCTGTTTCAACCTATTTCCTGAGCATCCTTTTTAATCAGGCCATAACCACCATTACATTTGTTCATCCGACGGGTGATGCAATCCCTGAAGCCAAAGCTCTCTATTCATTAGATTGTTTTAATGTGCCTGAAAGCGCTTGTGCAAATAAACAAGCGGTTACAGTGAAAAAGAGAGGAATCCCCGAGTCTAGCGCCGACTACAATTCCAACTTGTGCCTTTTTATCTCTTATTATAATCCCACACAAACGTCATTTTAGGGTTTTTTCAGGTCTCCAAAAAAAAAAAAAGAGAAGGGGACTTATAAATTGCGTCTAATGGGCTTCAAATCAAGCACTAATTAAAACTGCATTAACGTTAATGAATCAGAAAAATTGAGACCCCAATTTATTGGAGTTGTGTTTATACAAGGGCTGGCTTCAATAATATATGACGCAACCGGCTGTGTGGGGATGAGCCCGTCTTCCTAATGCGAACCTCCTGTGTGTGTGTGTGTGTGTGTGTGTGTGTGTGTGTGTGTGTGTGTGTGTGTGTGTGTGTTTTGGCCCTCGTCGTCATTACAGGCCTTGTTAGAGGTTAACTTTAGCAACATTCAGGCGTCTTTAGCACCGCGGAAAGGAGCCGGAGCCGCATGGTGCCAATCAGCGTCACAGGTGTTCATAATTGTCTGTCTAATTGCTTCATTACTGGCGAGGAGGCCTGAGCCCCCCCCCACCCCCGTCTGTGCCTCCACCACATCTGGATTTTGGGAAGCCCTCTCTCTCTCCCTCTCTCTCTCTCTCTGTCTCTCTCTCCTCGGCTCAGAGGAGAGAAAGCGTCTCCTGAGTTTTTAACATGTATCTGCTTGTTGCCGTGATTTCCCAGGAGCGCGTCATTTATTTGTACGCCGATTCTGACTCAAACGCCTTTAATGGAAATTCCCATGGCTGCTTGGGTGGGTGGGGGGAGGGGGGAGCGCTTACGGCAATTTGTTTGGCGGAGGGGGGGGGGGGGGGGGACTCATTTGTTTTTTGCCGTGAATGAATGTGAAAAGATGTCAAACACAACATGCAAATGATGTCAGTGTAGTCTTGTGCTCCAGTGAAGTACAGGGAGGTTTTTTCTTTCCTCCCTCCGTCTGAGTGTGTTTTTGCGTGTTATCCCAGTCACTTGTATAGTTAGAAGACCCTTGAGATTTCCCTCAAGAGACCCGCTGTCCTAATGAATCAAGCCTCTCCGATGTGGGAAGGACCTGAGGTGTGTGTGTGTGTGTGTGTGTGTGTGTGTGTGTGTGTGATTCTACAGAGATCCCCCTTAACTCTTGTTCTGTCAGATTACTGACTGAAATGACAAAACAAAAATTAAAATCACTTCATATCTGTCCGATTAGTCACAGGCTAATGGCTGCAACGCTCACCCCTCCGTAAAGGAAATGGCCGGTAGATTAGGGTGAGGTCACCGCCGCTAATGAGACATTTAACGTGCCATTTGCAGGAAGTGCCCCGAGATCCCCCCCTCCTCTTACAGATAAGCTCCGTGACGCTCCCATGTGAAACAGTTACGAAGGGCTCGACCCTGTCCGTGTTGACGTGTCCGTGTCTTCACGTCAAGCCCGGGCTCGCTCGCGCACGCCAATTAACTCCCGGCCATATGGATTTCAACTTTTTTGACAGATGTTTGTCCAACCCATCGCTCAATTTTGCCGCACGGGGGGATTCGGCGCCACCTTTTGGGAGCGTCGGAGATTCCTGCCAGGTTTTGATTATCACTCCCCCATCGGGCGGATTTGTCCCCGGAGGTGAAATTACAGCCCCCGACTAGGCTTTTATTTAGACGTAAAAGTGATCGCAGTCGCTCACTCGTGGGAGTCGCCGGCATCGATCACCTGTACAAAAAAAAATTGGGCTCAAATCGGATGAAAATTATGATTTATGTTCACGTCGGATGATTAAATTCAGGCCGTCAAACATGTGATGTTAATTCAATTGTAAACACGTCTCCCCTCCCGTCAGCTGTGGACGGGCTTGTCTTGACTTGATTCTCCCCGACAACAGTCTTCATCCAGGCGTGTTGAAGTCCTCCGAGGGCCCAGCCGGCGTTTCGGTGGAACGTCAACACTGAACACAACACGCCGGTCTCCATTTGTATCACGCCTCAGACATTTACGCTTGGCGGTTACACGCTGGAATCCAGCTATCGCCACGAAATTAGGGGACATAACAACGCCAACAACGAGCATCTCACGATCGCCTCCAATAAACACCAACAACGCACTTCGCAACCTTTTAACCCTCGCTCCAAAACAGGCGCCGTTTTCCCGCCATTGTCCGCCGCCTCACAGACTCGACAGTGTTTCCAGTACGAGTGGTGAAATATTTCATGTTCTTTGCAGCTTATGTGCAATAGACTTGGCAGCGACACAGTAGCTATGGGAGGTGATTTATTTTCTTAAAGTAATTAAATGCCTACTTGATCATTTTTTTCTTGGGAAAAAAATGTGAGAATGTGGCAAACAAATTAAAAGAGCACTCCATGACTAAACCTGTCCCTAGGATTGGTGGAAACATCACGGCTCGAAAAAACGGGAGCCAAACCTTCTTAATCTACGTAGCTGCATTTGGGAGTTTCTGGGGGGAAACAATTCGGAAACATGCTTTCTATTTCTGTTTGCCGCCCGATTATTAATTTCAATTTATGTAACCCCACTTACACCCCACAGTTTAATTAATGATGCTTGTTATCGGCTGTGTTTAAGAGGTAATGGACAATGCTGAATTTTGAGTGTTTGCGGTGCCGGAGAAAAAAAAATCCTGCTTTACCCCTTTGTAATGGACTGCCAGCAAACAAGAGATTAACAGTGTTTGTCACTCTTCCTGCAGCTGTGTTATAATGCAAAGAGGGGAGGGAGGGAGGGGTGGAGGGAGGGAGGAATTAAGCACATAACTTTAAAATGGTGGCTTGAAATAGCAACCGTGGTCAGAAGAATTGGCGTGTTCCTCCATCACCTAATCCATACCATAATTCCCGATCTAATTAGCGGGAGGCTCAGCGTTGAGGCCGTGGACGAATAAAGAGCGCAGACTGAGCGTGAGCCAAAGGGAACGGACGGGATGAAGAAGTGGAACAGAAAGAGGGAAAGAGAAACAAAGTACGGAGAAACCGAACAGGTAAACATGGGCGACCGCCGATTTAACGCAGCGTGTAATGATTTTATCCACCGACGCCACGATCGGCGTAAACCGCCTGTTTATTTTGAATGGACACAAGCGAGTGTTTGATCTACTCAAGGAGACTTTTTGGCTCAACAGCTGGAAACAGGTCAATCTGATCCATGTCAAAAAATCTGTCCAAGAACGAACACGTTTCTGATCCGACGCAATAAAAGCGCACTAGATGCTCGATCACAAACCGAATGAGGAAACCGGACTCGCTATCCAGTCCAGAGGACGATAGAGGACAAGGAAGTCGACCCGAGGGCTCATCAGTCACATGTGTAGCAGCATCACTTAGCGGGACTGAAGCATCTCATATTCAGCCTCAGTATCGGGGGTTACAGCGGGCCGGCTGGGTGTAACCAGTCCCAGGGATCGGACCCCCGACGCCGAGGCTGACTGACGGTTCATGTGCTGCAGCTGCCTCCCAGGAAAGTAGCCTCCTGGTGGCAGGCAGGACGAAAACGGAAAATACAAGTCATCGTTTTCTCGTTTCCGCCACTTCTGGATTTAATCCAATGAACAAAATTTGGAAACATAAATTTGTTGTGTATTTGTTTGAAACTCAAAAAGCAAAGAGCTAGCCTGCTGCTAATACAACGGTACCGTGACAGAAATTAAATCAAATGACTGATTCATGTCCACAAAACAAGTAATTCAGGAGAACATGTTATAAATTTGTGCACGTGCTCCCAAAAAAAAAAGGAAAAAGGAAAAGAAAGACTCGTTCTAAAATCTCTGCAGACACCTGCAGGACTTTTTACTCAAACAGCAATAACTGGAATAAAAAGCCCAAGTGAAGACGCGTTCTCCATCTTTGTTTGTGACGCGGGAACATTTCCCCCCTTTCATCTGGACAAGATGAAGTCGCCTAAAGAGCCCGGCCCCCGCTCGGCTTCAAAGTGTCTGTTTGAGGTCTCCGACTGGACACTCGCTGCAGGTGCAGTGTTGGAAACACTGATGCAACACCAGAAATGGTCCAGCCCTTTTCCATACAGGAGGAGGAAGGAAGGAAGGGAGGAAGGAAGGGGGGGTGAAGTCACCTCGTGTGTCTACCTGATCAGACATGCAGCCCTAAATTCAAATTTTCAACATTTTGAAGACCTTTCAAAACCAAACTGCATAAAACCAAGTGGGGGAGATAAGATTCCTCCCCTGGGTGCTCAGGTGAAAGTAATAAAAATCACACTGCTGCCTCTCCAGATACAGTAGAGCTACAACGAGTTAGCGGAGGATTACGCCGTTAAATAGCCGGAGGCGGCGCGTGTATCATCGGCCCCGGATAACTGCACCATTGCATGCCGCACAATCGCAGCATTGCCCGGTAATGTAGTCTGCACCGCGCATTACATTCATGGGGATGTCGGTAAACTCCCCCGTGATGTATCTTTGTGGGTTGAGAAATGAAATACACTGATCCACGAGTGAGATAGACGTGCTTACCAAGGTCAAGGAGGCTCCCCGGTGTAATTACACGACTACCAAACACAAAGGGTATTGTTATTGGACAAGTATAATGCTGCACATTACCAGAGCAACACAGCTGCTTCTATCAGCAGAACACTAGCTTGGGAAGACATAGGGCGGGCATCAATTTAGCCTACTTATCTAAAGTCTCTAATTACTTGGTTTATTTGATAAACAGAACAAGGAGAATCCTTAAATGATTCTGCGAGATCCAAAGGGGATTAATTTCTTACTCCTTGGAAAAACAAATCACTGGTAGAATCCCTTATTTCACTCTTTAATCATGCATTAATTAGGAGCAATAGGGGCACCAGTTACACTTGGCATTTGGTGAGATTGCAGGAGGAAAAAAAAGAAAAGGGAAGGGGGCCTGCATTAGTGTCTCCAGAGGAGGCGGCGAGCACATCGGGCTAAGACAAAGACGACACAATCAGACAGAACAGCAGGAAGTGTGAGTCGGGAGAATGAGGGGATCTGAGCCTCTCAAGCCTCATCCCCACACAAAGCACATGTTACCACAAGCAAGTCCAGGCTGGACACTCGCTGCACCCGGCCTCGTCTAAATATTCACCTATTTTTTTATTATCATATATGGGTTTTCATGGTATCCATGAATATCCGTCATCTCATGCATCCTAAAAACACAGTGGAGACCAGGCGGCAACCTCCGGGTCTGAAAGTGAAGCAAAACTGGAATTGCACTAAACCCTGCTTTGTTTATAATATCCAGCAGGGGGCGACTCCTCGGCAGAAGTCTGGTTGTATAGAAGTCTATGAGAAAAATCTCAGTAAACATTGTAAACATGAGTTTATGTCTCAATCTCTAGTTTCAAGTCTTCTTCAATCCAGCATGATGTTCATTTAGTACATTATGGTCCATTTAGAGTCCACCAGACCAGAAAGCAGGGGATGCTTTAGGGGCGGGGCTTACCTGTTGATTGACAGGTCCATTTAGAGTCCAACAAACCAGAAAGCAGGGGATGCTTTAGGGGGCGGGGCTTACCTGCTGATTGACAGGTCACTACTATGGCGTCATCCCAAATGTTTTTGGCCATCTCAACATGTCTTATTCAGTGTTCGGTTATACTTACAGTAGCTCCGCCCCCTGGTGTCACATCTGTTTGCAAAAAAAAAAAAAAAAGATAGAGAGAAACCAATATAGCGAACCTTGAAAAGAAATGGGTGAGGTCACAGAGACGATGTCCACTTCTTATTTATAGTCTGGTATAAACAAAAATGTTCACGATCCATGCCGGCCCTCTAGTGGCAAAGAACATTTTTACATTTTAATCAAAATCTTCCTATTTAGGCAAAATGTCTCCTGATAGGAAACGCTCACACAGACCTGACAGGAAGTCCATTGCTTCTCACATAAATATCAGAAAACATTTCAAAAGAGTATAACCAGCAATAACAGCATAACCATTAACACCGTTTAATAAACAATTAAAAACACGCAGCACCGACACCGAGGAAAACGTCCGCTTGCGAACCCGCAAATGTCTGTTATCGCAATAAATCTGTCCAGTTTCCTGAGGGTGACGGGGGGTTGCGGTGCGGCGTGAGGAGGGAATCTGCGGAGGCATTGAACTCTGGGAGATTTGGCAGTAAAAGAATGGCACTCCAGGAAAAAAAGAAAAAAAGACTGAATGCGCGGTGCCAAGCAGGGGCTAAACACATCGCCTATGTTTACATGCATGGACTCACTTAATGAATGTTCAATTAAGGAGTTCTGCTATTTACAACCAGCTGGCAGAAGCCTCGTTAGACTGTGTGAGTTCTTAAACAGAGGGAAAACAACGTTTCTGCAGTAATTATCTTTGATCCTCGTAGATTTCTCAGCTAGTCGGTGTGAAGCTCCGTGTTTAATATCTATAAGCACCCGACGTAAGATCATCATGAGCCAGGTGTTGCATTTACTGTCCATCCGGGTGCTGCCGGTCCTGTTTATGCACGTCCTTTTCTACCACGAGCTGCTTGTGAAACCAAATGGCTTTCTCATCTAAGATGAAAAACCGTATCGAGCACAATGGACAAAATGGCCTGTAAAAATGTGTTTTGAAACCATTATGCTCCCGGTCTGTTTTCCTTATTCCGCGAAGCTGGAATAAAGAGGTAGCTTCTCAAGCAATCTCGGGGCCTTGTTTGTTTAAGGTAATTACTACTTGTCCTCCCATCCTGCCGGCCCAGATGATGCATGAAAATTACCATTCCCCTACTTCAATCAAAGCTGGAAAAAGAAAAGGGAGAAAAGGGGGGGAGGCGAGCAGATGGGAGGGTGAGGGAGGGGGGGGAGGCGGTGAGAGAGGAACTCTGTGAGACACGCCGAGCTCCCTCCCTGCATGACAAGAAAGGGCACTGTCTCTGATTAATTAGCTGGAGTTGGTAATCAGTTTAATAAGACTGAAGTTGATGGTGAGAGGTCCCCTTTGGCAGAGCCGCGCTAAGCTCAGCACTCTGTTCAGGGCCCTCGCTTTCTTCCACCAAGTAAACACGCAGTGTCTATTTACATAAACAGTTGTTTCTTTTTCTTTTTTTTTTTTGTTGGGAGGCTATTTCCCCCCCCCCCCTTCCAAACGGCCTGAAAGCCCTCTAACACCACACCGCTTAAGTCACTCCCCAACAATGGCAGCGGGAATTTGCGGGACAAATTCATGAATTTTTCAACATATGAGAACTAATTAAATTGAGGCCTTTTTTTGAAATGAATATAGTGCGAGGTACTCACCAGCCCTACGCACACAAAGAGGGTATAATTCAGCGATTGAATTCTGGCTTGATAGCATTCAGCCTTTTTTTTTTTTCACCACAGCGAGCCATACAGATGGCCGGGGTCCTTTTCATTCTTTTCTCTCCTAATGGCAAATCTCATTATGTGCAGTTATCGCTAGTGTGGAGAACAAGGCGGCGGCGACGGCGTGGCCACGAAGCCACGCGGTGCAGGAATTCAGTACCTGCGTGCCGAACGCGATACTCACTGTTATGATTATTATTGTACAAATCGCTGCCGTATCACAGCAATGTGAGAGACCGAACACGTTTTATGAGGTTAAGGGTTTGAAACATTAAAGGTGTAGTTTTGATATTTGCTTTCTTGCCAAACGTTATGAGATGTGAGTGATGGCACTCTCATGTCTGTCCATTAAATGTGAAGACGGTTAGCTTCCACCTCCCAGCACCACTAAAACCTCAGGCCAACAAATTATCCAGCACAAAACCGGAAAGCAGCAACTGGTTCATTTTGACACTTGTTTTTTTTTTTTTTTGTACGGATTAAACAAACGAGATATATACTGTGTTAATTAATGAGCTTTAGTCTTTGGCTAAACACCATCCAAACCCGCAGAACTTTATTTTAATGGAAACCCCAAAGCTTCCAAAGACACCAGATTTGTCACACTGTCAAGACCATGAATAGAAAAGTACTCCCATAAAAGAAACCCCACACAAATTCTGGGTTTGAATATTACACATCAGACTTTTTTATTATTTATTTGTTTGTTTTGCTGTTTTGAAAGTTTGAGGAAAGAATAGTTGGGAAATCCGTTTTAAAGGATTAGACTTGCATCATTTTTTTTATTATTATTGCAAACAAATCTGGAAAAAAAAAGACTAAAACCAACAATGTGTTGGTCCATCTGTCAGTACTTCCCCTCGCTCTCAGTGCCAGCCCCATTTGTCCCCACTGAAGCAGTGACTCTTTAAAAACAGATCACAAAAATAAATAGTTGTTTTTTTAAGGCTCAGTTTCTTTAAAAAGCTGCGGACTTCAAGTAATCATTACACAAACAGGAGTAAATAGTGTATTTGTTCAGGGACTATTTTCAGCTGCGGACTAATACACATCCTTGCACCCCGTCAAAATCACTACAGTGTGTGTGTGTGTGTTTTAATTATTGCTAATTGTTGGTTTTGTTCTTTTCGTGTAAGAAAAGTATTAAATATCACCAGACTCACTGTTTAATGAAGGAGGAAATCAAGAGTTGAGTGTTTGAGATGAATCATAAGATAAGATGTGTCATCAGCAGTGAGTCCTGTTAACCTCCGGTTCTGAGAAGTGAAGCCAACGCTGAAGTGCCTTAAACTGTTGTACTCTCTGCTGGCCACCAGGGGGCAACTCCTCTCAGGTTGTATAGAAGTCTATGAGAAAATTGTCCTACTTCTCTCTGCTGGCCACCAGGGTGCGACTCCTCTCTGGTTGTCTAGAAGTCTATGAGAAAATGGTCCTACTTCTCTCTGCTGGCCACCAGGGGGCGACTCCTCTCTGGTTGTATAGAAGTCTATGAGAAAATGGTCCTACTTCTCTCTGCTGGCCACCAGGGGGCGACTCCTCTCTGGTTGTATAGAAGTCTATTAGAAAATGGTCCTACTTCTCTCTGCTGGCCACCAGGGGGCGACTCCTCTCTGGTTGTATAGAAGTCTATGAGAAAATGGTCCTACTTCTCTCTGCTGGCCACCAGGGGGCGACTCCTCTCTGGTTGTATAGAAGTCTATTAGAAAATGGTCCTACTTCTCTCTGCTGGCCACCAGGGGGCGACTCCTCTCTGGTTGTATAGAAGTCTATGAGAAAATGGTCCTACTTCTCTCTTGATGTATTATCTCAGTAAACATTGTAAACATGAGTTTATGGTCTCAATCTCTAGTTTCAAGTCTTCTTCAATCCAGCATGATGTTCATTTAGTACATTATGGTCCATTTAGAGTCCACAAGACCAGAAAGCATGGGATGCTTTAGGGGGCGGGGCTTACCTACTGAGGTCACTACCACGCTACCAATGCAGTTATCTAATGAAATTACTTTAACACTTTAGCTGTAAAGTTGACATGAATTATAGACGCTAACTTTGTTAGCAGCTTCAGACCAGAATCCAGATGGATCCAGATCCAGTAAGGGTGCCGCTTGTGTTCATCAGATCCAGCCGTCCGTCATATTTTTATTATTAAGTTCGACCTCCCAGGGTCTCTGCAGCTCATCAGTCATATGAAGACTCTCACATGACAAAAAACTTCATAAAAGTATAATTTAACTTTCTACATTCTTCTCTCTGCTTCGCTTGAATCTAATAAGTCATGACTTAGACTTGTCCTGGAATAAAAAAAACAAGCTGTTGCCGTCATGGCCGAGCGGTTCCTATCTAAAGTGAACTCGGAGGACCGAGATAAGGGCGCACCACATCACCCCGTGGCGTTAATGATCGTCCACTGTTACAACACAAAGACAGACGAGCGGCAGATAGAGCGCCGAAATAATTTAAGCAGTGCTAAGTGCTCCATTGTCATTCAAATGATAAATTATGCTTGGCAGAGGTTTTAGAGTCACTTTTACAAAGCGTTGCTATTGTTTGCGGAGAGACAAGGTTTTAAGGAGTCGGAGGAGAGGGAATTACTTGGGAGAGTTTGGAGTTTCTTGGGGTTTGGACACAAATTGGTTCCCCGCTCATCGGGCCCGACTGTCAGACAACACTGCTGACACGCCGACGCTAGAGCTTCCAGAGGACTCAGACTACAGATTTGGAGTCGACATGGACGCTTGGATCAGTGTTAAAGCTACAAGACGATGTTTGGGTAGAAAGAATTCTTCCTCGTCAATATTTAACGTTGCAAAGGTCCTTAAAGTCCAGTTGAAATTAATAGATCACATCGCCGTTTGTATCAAAATCCAATATTTTTTCCTTCCTGGAAAACAAAATGTGATGCGTGTTCACATCAGCTGCTACCAACCAATAATATCATGACATCAATCAATCAATCTGCAACTTCGGCAGAGCTACAGAAGGTAGTAATCTTTCGACCAATCAAATAAAATTCCTCTCAGCGTTTTGTCCCGCCTCCCAGAACAGAAATACATCACTGTACCGAGGTCAAATGCTGCCATTTCAGCTCGACTTTAACCCCGAATTGGGTCAAAAATGACATGTAATGCAATTTAAAGGAACCTTAGTATACAGTACATAAGTGTGTCTGACTAACGTGTAAGGAAATGACTGGAAAACAGTTGAAAATCAGGAAAAATATGCTATTTTCACAGCCAAACTCGTAGGTTCGGGCGCCCTCTGCGTTGACGGGTTTGAATCAACCTTCTCGTTGCAGCAGAAGCGACAACATGATTGGTTTTAATCGATCATTAACAAAGTCTTCCCCCCTTCTAATCAAGCCGGTGTTTGCAAAGACCCCACTTCTACAGTAGGTGAGTGTTCTTCATAGGAACTCGGCGATAAATTACCACACGAGCCAGACTCGCCGAGGTCTTTTCCTGGGACAAATCAAGGTAATGTTAATTACACCATTAAATTCATTTGCTCGGTGTAAATCCCCCCGGCTGCCCCGGATCACGCTGTGTTCACTCTTTCAGATACAAAGGGATCTCAGGTCTGCGTGGAAATAAAAGCAGGTCAACGTGTAAGTTATATATAGGCCTGTTTATACACTATAGCTAAATAAGGGGAGGTCTGGAATGAACGTAGCCCCCCATACGTCACCCCGGTGGTCCACATTAAGGATATTCTCTCCTCACTTCTTCAGGTACTTGCTTAAGATGTCATTACCTCTGTTGGGACTGTTAAATGGTTCCCATAAAGAAACATGAAATATTCATTAACTTGGTTAATAATTCATTCAGATAAAAATGCAGTATGTGGTTTTTGCAGAGTGAAGATGAATGCATAATGAGTGCACGCTCAGCATATTGGTGCTCGGGAATGTTTTTTATTTCGCGATAGCAAAAAAAGAAGGAAAAATTAATTGAAAGTCCCTTTTATTTTCTTGTTCTATAAGTTGTGCTAAATGATAAAATAGATGCTTTCCAAGCAGTTTCCAACTAAGAAACAATTAAGATGGCGTATGAGTAACCCGCATGCTACAATATCGGTTTAATTATGGAGCGGCGTGCATTTAAACACTCTTTTATCGACTGTAAATGTTAGCTTGACCTAATTCCCACAGTTTGAGGAAACTGTGAATCACTTTGTACTTTGCTGCCTGTAAATTGGAACCATAACCTTCTGCTTATCACATGACAAACGCCCGCAGAATGAAATCGTGTATTTGTAATTTCACAAGGAAGTTTTGGCATTACTGTTAACATCCAGCTGTCACATCAAAAAAAGAAAAATCGGCATCGAACGTGTGCACGTTGCTTCGGTTAACACCAGAGCGGTTAAAGCGTTTCCCACAATGCCACACTGCCGTGTAAACACCGCTCATCCAAACACTGTCAAACAAATTTCCTCGACGGCGCGGAGGTTCATTCTGGCTTTCAGATGAATCACTGCTTTCTCCAATTATCAATTGTGACACCCATAATCACTGGAAGACTGCAGTGCTGAGTGAATGGCATATCTTTTGTGTTATAATTCTGTGCATCTTGACAAACGTGACCCATTAAACAACCCTGTGGCCTTTTTTTTTTTTTTTTTTGAGAGCAACGATTACACTAATTAAAACAGCAAAACATCCGAGAGGGCGACAGAGGCGGCGGAATTAAACAGGTCATTAAATCAGCCGGTGGATGTGTCGCTCCCACGACGGGTTACTTTGACAGGAAGGGAACAAATATATATACCTTGTGTACTAAAACGTGTTGTACGGAGGCCCAGAGTACAAAAACACACACTGGACAAAACAGAAATAAAACGTAGCTTCACAATTTGGTGATGATGTTGTTTATGAAACATTAAATGTGATTAGATGTGATTTCTGAAATGTAATTTTTTTTTTTTTTTTAAATCGGAAATTGCCTTTTTTTTCAGAAATTCATTGTGTTTTTGTGTTTTGTGTTGTGGAGAAGTTTAATCTAATGCTGATGTGTTTTGCACCTCAGGGCCACTATAGAGAGGCTAAGCCCATTCCGATATTCACAATGGATCCTTATTATAGAAAAAATATGTACTGTAGTCAACAGTTAGAGACAAATAATCCTTTTTCATCTAGCACACCTGATGTTGGTCAATTTATGAGATCATTTTGCAAGTAAGAAAGTGGAAGGTTCGTCATAGCATGATTTAATTTTGTGTGAACTACGCTTGGTGAACTACATCTTTTGTGTCACGCAATTTACGTCACCGATACGGCTGTTAGCTCGGCTTGCTAGCTAGCTAGCTAAATTAACTACATTCCATCACAAATGTAACGTTATCTTACCTGATGTATTCTTTTCATCAGCCGGGAAGAGAAAGAATGAGACCTGTTGTTAGCCTGAGTAACGTTACGAACACACAGACATCGTAGCTTCAGAGAGAGAGAGACGGCACTTATGCGACTTTTGGGTGTCATCTTTCTAATTATACTATAAAATTCTACTTTCTTGGCGTGTAAAATTATCATTTAAATCGACAAACGTGTAATTCATAACACATTCATAGAGGATCAAAAAAATATTTAGCTATCGCAGTTGACTACCGTACTTTTTTTTTCCTAAATAAAGAAAAGGGGGCGGGGCTTAGCCTCTACTGTAGTTTTTCCAAAGGAAAGAAGTGAACCTGTAAAAATTGCGTTCCGAACGACGGCGCCATTTTATAAATGTAATATTGATTGAAACCTTTATTTAAATTCAATGACCGCTTTTGCAACAAGTTGCAGTTGCACAATGAGACACAACAAAATGTTTTAAAAAAAATACAAATAAGAACAAAGCAACATCACCATGTCTGCTGTTGTGAACGTCGCTCGCTGTTTATCTGCAGCATCTCGCAGATCGAGTTAATCCTCTTCCAGCCGGCGATGGCAGCGAGCGATAGCGCTGATGTCGTGTTACCGGCAACACATGTTCCCTTTCATACAACAGCAGCTTTTCAACCATTTAATAGGATTGTTGTTGTTGTTGTTGTCTCCCCCCCCCCCCCAACACACACACAACACACACTTTTCCTAGAAGTGGTTCGACATGTGCCCAAGGAATTCGTCTCCGCGTTTCACAACAAATCATCCGAGGTCAGGGGCTAAGATTGGCCCCAGGAACAGACTACGGCAGGGAAAGTGGATTTTCCAGCTTAAAAGCAGAATCATCTCTGCTCAGGGCATCATCCTGTATTCCAAGAGATTAATAAAAGGGGAGATGCTATTGATACCGCGCTGCTCTTGGATCAGCAACTACTAGCTCTTCTGTTGTTCTTCCGTCCACACGACTCCTGAAATGTTGGTGCAGGTTTTATGAAACATGCACACCTGTATCTAAAAGAGACTTTTAAAGCCCAAAGCTCTGAAACTGGACTACTTTTTTTTTCTCGTCGCGTTAATAAAGCATCTCTGATGTATTTTTTCATAGCAGCCTTCAAAGTGATGAAATCCCACGTTGTACTTTGATGTGCTTAACGCAGTTTTAACTGGCGTCTCATTACAGAGATAATTAATAGTTTAATTAGCACCAATTCCCACCAACTGACAGCTTCTCAGACACAAAGTCGTGGCAGTTTCTCTTTGGATGGAAAAATGATACAAAAAAAAAAAAAAATTCAGCATTTGGTTTTAAATGCTCGTGTCGTATCTGGGTTTCTCAGCTCAGGTGTTTTTGTATCATTGATTTCCCACAAACTTTTGTTTCTGACGTTCAGTTAATTTTTTCTCTCCGTCCCGTTTTAGCCGACACAGCAAAGCTAGGAACGCCGCTCCTCACCAGGGGGACAAAGTGCCCAAATATGTGCAATGCAAACAACTTAGGTGGGATTAATTTTAATTCTCATTACCTTGAAGCAAAGCAATCATTTTCTACGCTTAAAAAAAAAAAAAAAAAGAAATATAGAGGCACGCATTATGAATAAAAGTAATTATCATGCTTCTGCTCTTTTTTTTTTTTTTTTTGCATGCTGTTTGCAATTAACACTTCCTGGAATCTGAATTTCAGAAGTAGCTGCGAAGGCAAATGCTGCAGATAATAAAAAAAAAAGAAAAAAAAAAGATCAAAGTAACCGCGAGAGGAATCGGCGAGTTTACAGATGCTGAAGAGAGAGCTCATCACACAATGAGCGGCGAGTGTCGGCTTCAAGAAACAGCGCGTGCCTCTTGTTCGGGCTGAGAGACAATAGAGCGTCATGGGCGAGGGCCAGCAGCGGGAAAGCCTCCCGTTTCATGTCTCACGCCCGCCCCCCCAAAACGTTCACTCAACTTCCAGTTTACAACTGCTCACGCTTGTTTACAGCAGCCAAATTTCATTTTCTTCTCCCAAATCCTATCGCACATTATCCTGTACATTGCATTAGGGCCCTAATCTTTCCTTTCTCTTCCTCGGAAGAAGAAAAGGAGCGCCTTCATGATTAACCCACTTTACAGCAATAAATAAACGCATCATCCAGTAATGTACACCAGATTTTATTTGAAGGGGGGGGGGAAAAAGGCCAGAACGCTCAAATCACTGAAATGTAATGAAAAATAACACAATGCAGACGCCATTGGGCGCCTGAGGAATTAATTTGAATACTCCATAATTTTTTCTCTCTTGTAGTCTCTGGATTGGTTTTTCCTCCGTCAACTCTGTGCCCCCCCCCCCCCCCCCCCCCTTCACACTCAAGTCTTCCAAATATACAAAGAGAATAAAAAAGAAACAGGATCAGTCTGCTTTTATCAAATCAACTTAAAAACTAAAAAGCCGCTCTCCTCCGTGTTCGTCACATGAAGCCCATGTTGCTTTTGGTCTCCCATCGTCTTTTAGCCTCGAACCTGCAACACAAAACGAGGAGACCTTTACAGGCCGCCATCTTCAATCTCTGCATGTGTATCATGGACATGAGGACAGAGAGACGTGTCCTACCCCCAGGGGATTTGGTTCTTCCTTTTCTGTGCTGCCCTCAACGCTTCCTCTTCCTGTTTGCGTTGCACAAAGTCACGGCAATCGGCAGCTTCAGCGATTTTCACACCCATCTATTTAGAGAGAGACGGGAGAGAGGCTCGTTAGAGGACGGAAATCAGTCCGAGGAGAGAGAGGCGCGGTGGTGAACACACTTTAAAACGTACATGAGGGCGGGTTTAACGTACATGAGGGTGGGTAATGGGGGTTTAACGTACATGAGGGCGGGTGATGGGGGTTTAATGTACATGAGGGTACATGATGGGCGTTTAACGTACATGAGGGTGGGTAATGGGGGTTTAATGTACATGAGGGTACATGATGGGCGTTTAACGTACATGAGGGTGGGTAATGGGGGTTTAATGTACATGAGGGTACATGATGGGCGTTAAACGTACATGAGGGTGGGTAATGGGGGTTTAATGTACATGAGGGTACATGATGGGCGTTTAACGTACATGAGGGTGGGTAATGGGGGTTTAATGTACATGAGGGTACATGATGGGCGTTAAACGTACATGAGGGTGGGTAATGGGGGTTTAATGTACATGAGGGTACATGATGGGCGTTTAACGTACATGAGGGTGGGTAATGGGGGTTTAATGTACATGAGGGTACATGATGGGCGTTTAACGTACATGAGGGTGGGTAATGGGGGTTTACCGTACATGAGGGTACATGATGGGGGGATTTAACGTACAAGAGGGTACATGATGGGGGGGGGGTTAAACGTACATGAGGGTACATGATTGGGGGTTTAACGTACATGAGGGCAGGTGATGGAGATTTAACGTACATGAGGGTACATGATGGGGGGTTTAACATACATGAGGGTGGTTAATGGGGTTTAACGTACATGAGGGTACATGATGGGGGGTTTAACGTACATGATGGGGGGTTTAACGTACATGAGGGCGGGTAATGGGGGTTTAAGGTACATGAGGGTACATGATGGGGGGTTTAACATACATGAGGGTACATGATGGGGGGGTTTAACATACATGAGGGTATATGATGGGGGGTTTAACGTACAAGAGGGTACATGATGGGGGGTTTAACGTACATGAGGGTACATGATGGGGGGTTTAACGTACATGAAGGCGGGTAATGGGGGTTTAAGGTACATGAGGGTACATGATGGGGGGTTTAACATATATGAGGGTACATGATGGGAGTTAACGTACATGAGGGTATATGATGGGGGGTTTACCGTACAAGAGGGTACATGATGGGGGGTTTAACGTACATGAGGGTACATGATGGGGGGTTTAACGTACATGAGGGCGGGTAATGGGGGTTTAAGGTACATGAGGGTACATGATGGGGGTTTAACGTACATGAGGGTATATGATGGGGGTTTAATGTACATGAGGGTGGGTAATGGGGTTTAACGTACATGAGGGTACATGATGGGGGGTTTAACGTACATGAGGGCAGGTGATGGGGGTTTAACGTACATGAGCGCAGGTGATGGGGGGTTTAACGTACATGAGGGCGGGCAATGGGGGTTTAATGTGCAGTATGTCACAGAAAGCAACTCTTGCACATGTCCTGCAGCAGAGAATGGATGCATTAAACATGATGAAACAAGACGAAGCAGCAGCAGCGTGTGACATCACAACACACATAAACAAATAATGACATTATTATACATACACATTTGGTTTTGCTTTCACTGTATCTCGGAAAATGTGGACGTTTAGTTTGTAAGTGGTTTACTTTCCAACTGTAAACACTTCCTCTACAAAATTAAGTTTCCTGTTTCTCAGATGGACGTTGAAGCTGAAAAATGAAGTCGCTTTGCAGTCGAAAGAAAATGTTGATAAACGATTCATCGTTTCACTCATTAAGTCAAGAAAAATGCCCCAAATAATTCACTAATTCCACCTTTTCAAATGTCAATATTGGCTGGTTTTCTTAGTCTACTTTGATCTTTAATTTAATCTTTTTTGGTTTTGGACAGCAATTTGAAGACTATTTGATTACTTGAGGAAAATAATTGGCAGATTAATTGATTAAATTAGTAATTCTTTAGTTATTCAACTGTACCTGACATATTTGAACAATGTCTTGGGCAATAGTCAGTGAGAAATAAAGGTAAAGTGATAGAGTTTAAATAACAGTGCTCATGAATGTGTGTGTTTATGTGTGTGTTGCTCCATAAATTACAGGAGCACCCTTTTACTAAAATTATTCAAATCTATTGTTCCTTTTGTTTGAGGTGTTTTAAGAGAAAGTCATTTTTTTAAGCTCCTGGCTTTTGTCTCCCGCATTGTTTCTATTAGATTTCTTTTTTTCTTGTTTAATGTGCAAATGAAATAACGGAATAAATAAACAATGAGAAACAATGTTCAGCATTTTGCGCCCCCCCCCCTCCGTTTCAAAAACGTTGCAATGGCATTTTCTCCACTCATCACCACCGGTGTAAAGGAGACTTTTTCTGTTTGGAGTACTGCAGGCAGTCTCTGAAATCACAAGTGAAGAGAATGACCGTGACTGCAAGAGGCAAACATTCAAATCCCGGGGAAGACGTATGTATTGTGAAGCAGAATAATCCCAATAACCCCAGTCACACAGAAGCACGGGGAAACAAAGGGCAAAATCCTGCCTCCTCTGTCACTCCTGAGATAGGTTTATTATTCAAGCAAAGGCAAACTTTGATAAACAACTTGGAACAATTTCACCAAACCTTTGGGTAATTCTCTGTAATATTCAGAGTACAATCAGGGGGGAGGGGAGGGGAGGGGGGGAGTCTTAAGGTAATGAAGAAATGTGCCACCACTGCGCCACTTGAAAAAAAAAAAAAGACCTGCTGGAAAAAAAATGTTTCAATTATAATTAAGTGGGATAAACTTTATTAGAAAGACTGAAACTAAAATATCTCCTAATGCATGCTGGGATTAAGCAGGTCAGAGCGAGCAGGCAGGAAAAATTAAACTCTAAAGGCTTTTTATCACCATATTTCAGGAACCAAGGGTGTAAAATGTTCTAATTTGGGATACATTAAAAGCCATAAAGGTCTTTCAAAAAGATTAATGGTACTTTGCTTGGATTTAAGATAAGGGCTTCGGCTGGCTGCAAGTACTGGGCTCCGGCTGGGCCCTCAAGGCATTCATCTATACAGTCACTGGAAGATTTGTGAAAGCGTCTGCATAACCTGAAGCGCACATACTATGACAGCTCTCCAGTACTTTGCCATTTTATAGGTTTTAAATTCCTCAAATCGTGTTTTCGCCCCTTAAAGAGAGTTATAACGGGTGACTGCTCTTACATTTGCAGGAGATTTGCGAGCAGATAAAAACCACGCTGGGGTTTTTTCTCCTCCTGCTCCTTGATGGAGCGGTGTAGGTGCTAAATGCTTTTGAGTGTCTGCGATGAGAGCCGAGATTATGAAGCAGACGTTTATTATATTGTTGACAAATCTGAGAACAGCTCCTGCCCTCGGTGTTTGCTGAAAAAGGAAAAAAAACAAACACTTTAGCTCATTCTGGGAGCAAATGAAATGAAAGTGCATGATGCTAAACGGTTTTATTTGGAGATTTACAGCTTTTTCCTCTTCCCCCCCCTACACCAGGATTACCACATTAACCTGCTCTCCTGTGGGGTTGCATTTGAAATGCAAAAGGTCTCGAAATCACGCCTTCACAAACATTCCAAAAGCAGAATTAAAAGCCACCTCCTTGCCCCTCTTTTAAATTCACAACATAGCGTTGACTATATTTAAAGCATTAAAAGGTCTTTAATTCTTTTTTTTTTTTTATCAGTTTAGTCTCCAGTCCCTGATTGTCTTTACTGAGGCTCAACATTAATGTCAACCAAGTTACCTAGGAGACAGAACAGATCAAAGAGACAAAAAAAAAAAGAGAAAAAAAACCCCTCAAATGTCTGATTAATCAAGCCTGCAAACAGCTTATTTCTTTTAGCCTGCATGCAAGTATGAAAATGAGATTCCGAGAGCAGTACATTGTGCAGATTTGTTCATTCTTATCTGAACAAAGCCAGCGGCAGCTTATTTCATGGATCACTGGCACTGTCAGCGCTGTGGCGCCGAGCAGGTGACGGCTCCTCTTTCTGTGGCGAGAACAAAATTAGCAAAAAGTCGGCACAAATTAGCCTCTCATATTTTCAGTAATATGACATTATTTTTCATTTACTTTTTTGATCCACTTTTCAGGATCCCCCCCCCCCCCCCCTCCCTGCATGCATCTTAGTGCCAAATCCTCACACATCAGAGGCTGGTGGAAAAAAATAAGAATGAAAGTACAAAGCGGGAGACAGGAAACCTCCTGCATTCTTTGTTTATGTGGCTCCTGAAGCCCCCCCGCTCTCACTTATTAATATACAATAAACGTCCATCACAGCCATGTGTCGGTGCCTTGTGTGGCCTGGGCACAGCCTTTTTTAAAACAAGGTTTATTCAGAGGATTAATACTCTGATCTCTGGAAGATTTGAGGGCAAAAAGAAAAATCATCATGCACAATGCTGGCACTGCAGCAGCAGCAGCAGCAGCAGCTTAGGGCCACTAGGAGGGTTAAGTCAATAGTAACGTTTTCTGTTCATTCACGTTTGGGTCGTCATGGAGATTCAAGTGGAGACCAAAACATGGGGCCTAGATACAAAAAAAAGCCCCACAAAAAACACCTTGCATTGCTGCTGTATGAGCCACACACAAGATACAAAACTTAATGACAGTTTCACACTCTGTAATCATGCGTGTGTCTGCTCTATTGCATCATTTCTGGGGCGTTTGATAAATAAAAGAAGCATTAGGAAGTCTTTATGAGCACGGTTCACGGGAAAACACTGTGGCAAATTAAACAGCAAAGTGCAGAAAGACAATAGCTGAATGAAAGATGAGAAGAAGAAAAAAAATAATACATCTCCGTGTGGATAAAGTGTTAAAGCTCCTATTAACAATACGAAATAAATGATGGCTTTAAGGAAGAAATGGCCTTAAACCCATTCATAAATTTCCTATCCAGGAAGCCTCTTCCAATTAAAACGTGTGAGAGGTGGATTAACAAGGGCTATATGGCTTTGCCTCGCTAAATCACCTCCCCGAGCTGCTCTGCTGCATTTGACGTGTAAACGATTAATGACCAGCCTAATTCCCTTATCACACTACCTTAATGCCTAAATAATGTGGCCTTAGTCAACTTTGGAAAGCAGGGCTATATAAGAAAGGAATGAATATCAGATTAGGCAGCTTGTGTGTTATTTCAGCATAATTTCTTAGAACTGAGGCTGGCGGGGGGGGAGGGAGGGAGAACAACGTCTTTGTGGTTGGAAAAGTCTCGCCACTGCAGCGACACTGGGGAGGTCAAAAGATCGAGGGGTCAATCAATACCACCCGTATCGCTTTAAAGAGGACGGAGGACAGCGTTTCATTCAGCTAGTTCATCTTGGAGTAGAGTACCAGGCTGAGTGAACACACACAAAGACTGCACATCAACCAGGTCAGGTTCTGTCGAGGACAAAAGGTGTGACAGCGATTCACAGCATCATACAGGGTGAAAAACAAAAAACCCTCATCTAATACTCATCATCACACTGTTGGAGGAAATATTAAGTAAAACCATGCTAATCAGAAGTAGTCTACACATAACAATACTTAATCATTGCATTATTGGAGGATTCTTCCTCATTTTACTGTTGTTTGTTGCCATTAATGATTTTTACTTATCTTTAAATGTCAATACATTCTAAGGGATATCCATGACATTGTCCCCAGGGTCAAATTTGCTTGTTTTGTCCAATCAATATTTCAAATCCAATCATTTAAGATGCAGGAAAGCAGCAAATCCTCGTATTTAAGAAGCTGGAACGATGAAATATTTAGATTTTTTAGGTGAGAAACCTATTCAATTATTAATTAAATCGACTAATCGGCTCAGCTCATATTTACTACATCACTGGGTAGCTTGATATATAACAATGCAGCGTATTTTATAGGAATGTGAAAATCTTAATATGTAACTATAAATCAATGTAATTACTGCTGCTAAGTACGGTGAATATCAATTCCACAAATAAAAGTACTTCAAATGTATAGTTAAGTACAACACTTGAGTAAATGTACTTAGTTACATCCCAGCACTGGCCCGCTGATTTATTTATTTATCATTTATCTGATCGATTCCAACGCTTCCATGTTTAAAAAACAGCAAATCAACGTGAAAGCGCTGACGAATGCAACAGCTGCTGTATTCCATCAATAAGACAGCCGAGGCACAGCAGAACAGCCACGTCTACATTTTCTCTCTTAGTAATCTGATGCTCGACAACATGACATGTCATCTTTAGGGAGAAGACAAAAAAATAAAAAAATCTAAAAGTTCGCCTGCTTTGTGCACGTTTCATTATCTCGCCTCTTCTGAGTAGGGTAGGCTTATTAGGCAGCTTTGAACTCACACTTACAATAATATGCCATCAACAGTTTTATAAGCTAATTAGAAAAAAAACAGTTTAGTTAATGAGTGGCAATAAAATGGCAATCATGAAAAAAGAAACCGAGGGTGCTAAGCTTCCACTACCACCAATTAAGACCTAATTACAAACAAATTATATATGTGTTTTGCTGTGGGCTTTAATTTAAAAAAAATGGCTTTAATTAAAAGAGAAAACATGCTAATTAATTAAACAGCACACAAATCTACATTGAAAAGTGTGCTTTGTCTATCAAGTAATTAATGAAATACAATAATCCAAATGAGATTCCCAGGCATTTGATAAAAGCTTAGTACCCATTTCAAAAAAATCCATTTCAAAATTAATGGGCGAAAATTTAATGTGAGTCATCCAGAGATACAATAAAAGTTCATTCGGTGATAAATTGCTTATGCTGAAGGAAAAATGAACAAAGAGGAGAGTTTCCCTAAACTCTCTGTGAGGTGGCCCGAGGGTGGGGTGGGTGGTGGTGGTGAGGGTGGGGGGGTAGGCAGCCTCCTACTCTGATGTAGGCGGAGAAAGTCAGAATCTGATAACGCTCACTTTCCACAAAAGCCCTGCTCATTAATTTTTTTGATTACAAACACAGGAGGGGGGGGAGGGGAGGTGAGGAAGAAAGAAGAAAAAAAAGGTGCTAAATAACATAAATATCATGAAACGCTCTTAGTTCAGCTCTTTGTTTCGACTAAGCCACCATGTCTCCTCCGACAAAACGCCGCGACACCTTTGTTTCACAGCATTTAGGCGAGGCTTTCCGACGGCTAGATTTCAAGGACGGCGAGGGCTTTTTTTCTTCTCTCTCTCTCCTTTCAGCTGCTGCTTCTATTGAAACACGAGCTGGGACATAATGAGGGATATTATAACCAGTTCAAACACTACAGAAACCATAACTGCCTCTAGTTAATACATGTTCATTAGGTTAAGTATGGTATAGTGAGCCGACTATTAGGAGGGAGCGCTTTATAAACAGGTTCATCTCGCTCAAAAGTGGGGCTATGAAGAGGTTTGGCCCCAAAGTACAGGAAGCTACTGGTCAGAATGGGGTTGGATTGGGGTTGTTGAGCCAGAGGGTTTCAGCCAATCAGATCAACGCAGGCACCAAAACACCAGGAATACTATGCACGACTCAAAATGAACCATTCTTCTCTATATAGCACTGTTGTTCTTAAGGTATACTTGCTGAACAGCTACTACTTTACTCAGATGAGGACCTGAAATCTGTTTCTATTTTTTAAGTCTTACTTTATCGGCAATGATATGTTGTGGTTTCTTTCTTTTGACAAATGTACTGATTGTAAGTCGCTTTGGACAAAAGCATCTGCTAAATGCCCTAAACGTAAATGTAAATGTATATATTTCTGGGGAAAAACTGGAAAAGTGACCAAATAAGAGCGTTCCTGCCTTTAATAATTGTTGAAATATAACGGTGAGCCTTAAAACACCGGAAGAACGTGTACGGTATCATAAAATGGCAAACTCACAGTGCATGTAAACGTACATTCAGTATAGTGATCGGGTTTATAGGATGGAAACACAGCCAGTAAATAGGTGACAGTATTAATATATATTGTAAATATTATGCATTTCATCATCACTTGTTAATCTGAGGCTCGTTTCCTGCAGTGGTTGCACTAGCAGCCTGATATGATAAACCTGACCTTTAAGCTAAGTATGAAATACTCTGATCCTTCTTCAATGTACGCATGGAAAAACTCATAACTGCGTTTTGTAGAACGTACGTATTCCTTGGTGCATGGCGCCGGCCCCACTTGTTTCCTGTTGGTGCAGGAGAGGCCGGCAGCCATGCAACTACTTCTTCATTTTTCACATATTCTTTAGCTCCTGGAAGTAATGAAATGGACTTGACACTCCCTATTGTTACCCACCAAGAGAGTTTCTGTTTTGAAGTGGTAATGCCACTCTAATAGCTGTGATGAGTGGCTATGGGGGAACTGTAAGCTCTAACGCGGCGTGACGGTCTTTTGTGGTGAAATATGCCCACTTACTTTATATATAGTACAGCTCCTGACTATTTCAAAAGACCTCGGTGGCTCCGTTAAATAAAAGAGAAAGGAAAAAGAGCGAGGGAGGAAATTATTTGTTGTACGGACAATGTTTTAATGAAAAACTACAATGAGAAGATTAATTAGCGTTGTATTGTAGCAGTTATCTTGTTTTAGGGTACGGGGTTGAATGAAGACACCAATACAAGTTCTCTCAGCATGGGGGCATCGTATGTTTTGGACTAAAAATAAAATTGTTCTAATGGACGTTCAAAAGACTTTTGATACGGCAAATTATTTCATTTAATTCAATGGAGGTGAAGCTATGAGGTGTAATATGTGTTTGTTGGTTTAAATAATACCTAATTAATCTTATTCATATGTAGATATGAACCTTTTGATCCAAGAATGGCCACGTGTGGGGTTCCACAAGGATCAATCTTAGATCCCTTACTCTTTTTCCAATAATTCTGTTTCAAGGAAATCTAACGCATGCCAAAACATCTTAGAAACATGCTATGATACAACACAAATTCAGTTTGCAGGTAATTAATTCAAATTTATGGTATTTCTATGCAACAAGAGACCTGCTGAGAAATGGTACAAAATAAGATGCTACATTATATCTTTGATTACAATGAAATTTACTAATTTAGGTGTTGGAAAACTTAAATCATGAAATGGTTTAATGCGAACAAAGTTTGATCCAAAACAAAAGCCAACCACGGGGTCGACTTTTCCCCATCGGTGTGCACCGAAACCCTGACTTGGGTTAGGGGTCCGGACCCTTTTTGTGCAGTGAGCCGGCTCAGTATTAACAGTTAGTCATGTAATATAAATGCATAAACAGCCCGGGGCCAGACTATTCACAGGCATACACTTGGCATAATCCTGTAGATACGATTCTACTGGATCTAAAGCCTAAACTGTGTTCAACAGTTTAGCAGAAAACCTGAGATAGAAAAATGTTTGTCAATGAAACGGACAGAAGAGATACGTACTTATGTCTATGTGTACGTATTGAACCGATGCAACTCAAGTTTTCCACGTATCCCACAATACACCAGCGACCACATAGGAAGCCCCGCTGTGCTTTCTAGTACCGATGAGCTCTCAGCCTTCTGCACTGGCTCCTTTTACCAGGAATAAAATCAATCCATCAAATATGAGTCTCCGGATGCGATCAAGCCTCCTGACGTTCATACTATACGTGTCACTCACTCCACGTGATGCTAATTACTGAATTAATTATGCCGTATGGAAGTTGCCGCAGTGTAAAATAATGCAGTAATGGAAGGACGGAGACAGTCTTCTTAATTGGAGGACCTTTTAATCTACTGAACTTCCAGGACTCCTTTATTTTGTGCCTTCTAAGGCTAAAAAATGATTTCAGACGGATCAACAGACATCGCTATGAGAAAAGAAAGCCTATCTGCACAGTTTTAAGGAATGCATTAGCAAGCTTTGTCTAAGCAATGTCGACATAAATAATATTTTGTTACCTAAAAGGGGATGGGATGTCTTTGCGGCGTCTTTCGGGGGCGTTAATACTTTCACTTAAAAGCCGAGCATGTCTTGGTGAATTTATCTAAAACAAAAAGACTTACAGCCTTGGGAAATGTTGAAAAACTGTAATGAGAATAAGAAAAAAAAAAACCTCAACCTGCACTATCCGAGCAGCGCGTCTCAGAAGTTTGACAGATGAAAGAAAGCCTATCTCAGGATTTGTAAGGAGCCTTCAAAACAGTTTTTTTTTTTAAACCAAATTGTTTTAATGTTCAGATTAAAAAGAAGAAAGTAGAGCAAATGGAAATCATTAATTGATTTGAGGGAGCTAAAAGCCGCAGAAACAAACATTTTTGTCTCATAAAAGGGGGGATTCTGACAGCAAGTCTCTCTATCTTCCTTCCATTTCCCTTTGCTCGGAGGAGATAAGTGGGGAAACCGCTAGATTGAGGATGAAAATACACAGAAACATTGTCATCTCGACGTGTACCAGCGTTTTTCTTAACAAAACAATGCCTGGAGGGACAAACAGGCCTCTTTAGTTCTTCACAGCTGTCGGAATGCTTTTGCATTTTTTGCGAGGAAAAACCTGTTCCCATTCTTCCGGTGAAAAGCCCGCCACAATCACGTCTCGGTGTTATGACCGTAAACAAATTAAACATCTAAGCCATCCCGTACCAAATGAGCCACTCAATTATAACCTTGAAATTGATTCTGGCCACAGCGGGGATTATTGATCCTCTAAATGTTTGTCAGAGGGCTCCTGTCAAAAGTGAACGGGAGCGCTGTAAACAAACATCGGTCTTAATGCTATCTGCATTACAGGCTGCATTGTTTAAGATAGAACATAATCCTTTCCAGCCGATTCAGAATCCTTCAAACTTTTTTTTTTGTGTGCCTTTTTTTTTTTAGCTCCTTACTACTTTTCACACTCCCCGTGTATATTCAGCGACGCCTTTCTCTGCCATTCAAAAGTGAACGATAAAGAACTTCTTTTTGGGGGATTTCAAAACGGTCAATTGACTACATTCTCGCGAAACGAAGTTATCGCCGCTCGACAATGAGTCGCGGCTGCCAGGCTGCTGTCACGTCCCATCACGGCTCTGGCAAGACGCGAGGCAGGTGCCGGGGAGGCGAGAACCTCGGCTCAGGCTAAAAACCAATCCACCGGCGCTCTAAGAGGCTTTATGAAAGTACGGCGCAGGTGCCACTCACGACAGCTTTCATTTAACTTCCTCATATTTGACCACTGTGCTAGCAGCTAAGATGGGAATATAAGGGCTCTGATGCTGCACACTAATGTCCATTACACACCAGAGACACCCGGGCCGTGCATGTAATGCAAATTAAATGAATAGTACATCTGCTTTTCTTTTTTCCTTTTCCCATTTTTAAACGTAGACCCTTGTTGTTGGAGCCTTTTTTATTTATTCAAGAGAGAAAATAGTAGAAATGAGATGTCGTTCAAATTCCCCTTCTGAGCTCCGGTTTCCAGTCATCTGGTCAGATCATGCTGTTAGTATATTGGTTCTGTACATCTAATCACGGCACTTAACATTCTGTTACATGACTGGGAGCTGTTGCCAGGCAACCAACAGAAACTTCAGGAAGTTACTGGTCCCAGGAAATAGTCCAGCACATTACCACCTGTGAAAAGGTGAATAGATGTTTTTGTACAGAGATATAAAGTGTTACTTAGTGAGCCATGCTAGCTGTATCCATCTGTTTCCAGTCTTTGTGCTAAGCTAAGCTAACTGGCGGTTGGCTCAAGCTTCATATTCAGTGTATAGACATAAATTGTTTTCCTCATCTCTCTGACAGAAAGCAAAAAAACAACATACTTCCCAAAATGTTGAACTATTCCTTTAAAGTCACTTTTAGATATTTGGTCAATATTGAAAAAATGAAATAAAAAACAGTAATCTGAGAATGAGTTGAATGTGCTACGAATCATTTCTCCTCCATAGCGTTGGCGACAGAGGATTATGGGTACTGTAGTGTTTAGAGCTGTCCACCATGATAAACTGACAGACAAAAGAAGATTTCTGAGAAACAATGTTTTATAATTAAAAGTGCTAATTAAACATAACCTATAGTACGATATAGAAGCATGTGATTATCGGGGAGTATTTCCTGAACCAGCAGCCCTGCCTGCTTTGCAACTTGCAACCCGGGACCGACAATGAAACGCGAGCCCGGCAGTGTTACACATGTTTGTGTTGCCATTACTACAAAATGGAAAAGCTTATGGGGTGCTGTAAGCAGCGTGCACCATGAAACAAAGAAGTATAACTTTGATGCTCAAAAGTACGGCAATTCCGCCGGTGGAGAAGTAACACCGCAGCTGTATGTCTTTTTAAACCACAATTATATGTGTGTGTGGGCTACATTTTATGCTAAATTAGTTTCAAACCACTTGATCCTTGATGCCTGCCAAGGCGGTTAGTTACAAAACTTCAGGCACTGCATTTAGGGACATGTACACTTCAAAGGTATGAAACTCTTACCTGGAGAATGATTTAACAGTTGGCTTGAAAGCAATGTACCCTTCATTAAAAAGCAGAGCCAAAAGTCCTTTAGACACCGCAGCACTTCAAAACTAAGGGGAGGGCTTTCCATTAACTCAATGGAAAAGGGCTGCAGGACTGAATGGTGGGTGTCTGCGTGTGTTTTTTTTTGTTCCTCTATGTCTTTGCAGCAGAAATGGCCACGGATCCATTAGCCTGATTTGTCACAGCGGGAGCACCCCAAAGATCTCTTATCAGCACAACGTACCTCTCGAGTGGCGAGTCTGTCGCTCATCTCCTCCGCCTTTGCAATGTCCCCTTCAGCGATGGCCCTCTCTATGCTCTTTTCTAGGCCGGACTGCAGAGGAGGGAGAAAAAAATATTCAGATTTTTTTTTCCGAAATAGGGGTAGAGAGAGAGAGAGAGAGAGAATATCAAAGAGTAACTTCAAAAGTCCCCAGGGCCTTATTTTTAATATGATTGCCATTACTACAAATATGTAGATTTCCCTTCACAAATGAAAATCTTTTTGATTGGATATTAGTGGGCAAATCTTAGAAATGCTACAGGAGATTACCAAACATAAATGTGACTCTTTAATTACACATTTCCATTACAGGCCTAAGCAGAAGGGAGTGGGGGGGGGGGGGACAGAGAGGCCCCCGGTTACTGATGGCAAGGCAGTTCTGCTGTGATGAGCCTATCTGAGGAAGCACCGCATTTCTTCAGCCCCCAAAATTTCATCATGCTAAAAGAAATAATAAAAAAATACACTGGAAAGAGGCTGCAGTTATTAATGCGTCTCCTCTGATGTATTGTTTGAGGACCTCGACTCAACTGTAAAAAAGTACACGGACGATACAATCGGGCTCAAAAATGCAGAATTAGTAGAAGTTTAGTTCATTATAGCTTATTATTCCACTTATAAACTGAAGCACTGACATCGATACAACCTGACTTGTGATCTCAATTATTGTATCTCACTCGCAAAACTCCAGCTGACAGACCGTCATCCTTCATGCCACCAACACGTTTTTTAAGGTCAGTGAAGAAATGCTGTCAGCAGATGAATTAATGACATGTGGCTGCTCTGACAGCTTTCTTTAAATGACTGTGTGAAAGACTTGACAGAGTTAAAAAAGACACTATATATTAATTACAAGGAACTGCATTGGAGGGATGAAGGATCCCTCATTATGTTGATTTGACAAGTTCTGTTTCATTCAGCTTGTTAATCATTTCTTTTATCCTTTTCATAGCTGCGCTATTCAAACGGAGGCTGGAAAATCAGCAAAAACTCAATTTTATGCTGCTCTGAAATAAATTAAGCACAAAATACTCCAAAATAATCATTAATAGGATTTCAAATTGAAATGAGAACAGTTCCCATTCACTGGGTCAGCTAAAATGTTCATCAAGCTCGCAAATATTTTTGCTTCATTGGCAGATTTGCGAGCCTTTGCAGAAAACGTTCATTCATCTTGTAAGTGCAGAAATGTATCCGATTTAAAAGAAAGTAAGTTATAATTTCTTCCAATGATGAACTCCACAGGAGTGGCACATGAGCGTTTTATTATCTAACCGTTAATTTAAATGTTCTAGCTGCAGTCGGAGGGTGTGGGTGTATCAGGTGCTCTAACCCTCTCTTCTTTGTCAAGCTACATTTTCATTTTTCATTAGGCCTCTTGTGCAGGAAAAACCTACATTTCACTTTAATCTCAAGCACGCGAGAAAGGAGATTTATCCTAATCTTATCACTAAATGTAGCCAAACATAATCCCTAATATTCATCTCAGTGTCAGGTTGAGTTAGCGCAAAGGATTCTTCTAATCCATATGTCATATCACATAAAACAATGAGAGGATACAGTGGCACGGGAACACAAAGGAGGGGAAGGTGTTACTAACAGCTACGACTGACACAGTATTAAAGCTCGGCAGATGAGTTGGAAGGCAGGCGTCTTTGTTACCTTCGGAGGGGGTTTGGAGCACGCGGGGGGATGAAATCGATCATTTACACCAAAATGCTGCTTAAGCTCATCCCAGTGCTTCTCCCGCTGCTCCTGACGCTCTCTGCCGACAGAGAAAATGTGAGTTAATGTTCATTACGTGTTGCCCCGGCAACTACGGCTGTCCATCCTGCAACTGGATGGTTTCAGTGGCCATGCTGGAATCAGATCCACATGTCTAGAGGAGTGTCTAACACACATGACAACACAATACAGCTGTGATGCTACGCTATGTACACATGAGTTAGCAAATAATAGCTTTACTATAAAGGATCTCTGTTTCCTACATATTTACAACAAATCAAAAACACTCAACCATCAATTACAGCGATCATATCTGCTTTTAGTTTCGTTAAACCTGCGTTTGTGGCAGTGCTGTTCAATATCTGTGTTTGCCTGCATTCACAAGCTTTTATTATTTTATTTGGCAGCCCACAGATATTTTTGTGTTAATTCATTTCTTGGAAATTATAATTTGGTACCTTGTTTCCGCGGGTTCATCGCTCTCTGCTCCTTTTGCTTGACATAAGAGACACAAGTTGAAGGTTAGTGGGATGCTTTGATACAAATTAGCATCGGCTAAAACAGAAGTCTTCAAGTACAACAGGTGGGCCAATTAGGTGCTTTGTTGTTTACAGTTAAGAGGGTGGCTTAAAGTTCTAATGTGGGTGAGAGAGTTATTATTTGTATTAAGTACAGATACTTGTAGAAGTACTGGTTCAACTTCTTTACTCAAGTAAAAGTGAAAAAGTACAGGCTCTGAAATGTACTCCATGTATATAGTAAAAGTCCTATTTTACAAGATTAATTGAAACTCACTTCACCTCAAATGCATTCAAACTAAATTTACGAGCCTGTTTTGTAAATGCGAGTGTAGAAAGTACAGATATTCGTTTTAAAATGTAGGGAGTACTTACTGTACTGTTAGCAATATACTGTTGCACTTTATTCCAACAACTGTAGTTATTGTAAGTCCCTTTGGATAAAAGCGTCTGCTAAATGCCCGAAATATAAATGTCTAAATGAGTCAAGGTAAACAGTACAAGATACCTGAAAATTCTACATTTGAAGTATTTGTACTTGGTTACTTCCAACCTCTGCAGGCTGCTAACAGAAGCAACCACAGCGGCTCAACATCAACATACAGTGTCGGGCATTACATTAGCAATGTGCTACCACTGACACCTTTCTTGTGTCGTCTTCTTTTTCTCCGTCTGGGGGTGTTGGTTGTCTTCATTTCATCATTTTTCTTCCGTAGATCCTGGAATTTCTTAAAAACACACAAAAACACAAACTGAATTGACAAACTGAGCCCACCATCACCCTGAATCTACCTCTGTTGTTCACATGGTATCGGAATTATGGGAAATACGACTCGGAAACTGCACACGACCCTCAAGTCGTAATGGTGGGAAATGATGATGATTTTGATACCAACAAACGGTCAGATTAATTAATGGATGGAACATAATTCTTTATTGTTTAACATTGCAACATGTACAAGTGTTCCTTGTGTACATCATTTGAATCCATGTACACTTAACTTGATATAAATCAATGCTATTAATTGTTCTAACCATAACAAATGGATTACAGTCTGCTAGCATGTGTATAATACGCAGGTTAAAGCACTTGAACGTGACATTCTCGTAATTGCGACCTCACAAGTGGGGAAGTGGGATCTTCCGACTAGCACGTGAAGGCAGCATTAGCCACCGCTGCTAGCTTGTATCCCACATAACGAGCGCTTAGCTCGTTGCGTAGCGTGTTAATAACATACTTGCCACATTTCCTGGGATATACCAGGCATGCCGCTTGTCGGGGAATCACTGTCAGCATCCCCGGCGGTGTGAGTCGACTGTGATGGTGTTGGTGCCGCCGTGACGGTGTTCTGCTCCCCGGCAGAGCTCCCGCACCTCTCTCCCTCCCTTTTCTCCTCTTCGTCATCCGAACTGAGGTCATCTTCGGTCAAACCTCTCGGCAAGAGTCCGCTGTACATCCCGAGTCAAGTAGATGGCAGTCAGATTACACGGATAACGTGTCATTTAGACCATAATAACGGTCAGACAACCGCTATATTGATTTTTCATAACAGGCGCTCATTTCCGGGTAAACACTGACACGTGACACGACCACCAAGCACCCATTTGGCTGACACCTAGCAACGACGAGCACACGAGCCAATCAGAGCTGGAGGCAGAAAGGCCGAGAGCACGAGGACGAGACAAGCGCTCCTATTGGCTGTTTGCTTTGGCACTCAACGTTTTAACCGTTAGTGGGTTCATTGTGAGTGTTTCTTCTGACGGAGCGGTTTTACGGTGCTAACAAACCTCCATGTTAAGTTATATTAACCGCTCTGAACAGAATTTAAGGAGCTACAGCCGTCTAAAGTTTGTATTCTTTGCGGCGAACTAAAAGTCAAGAGCAAGGCTGTTCTAATTGAGGTGAGCTAGGCTACTGACAGGTCCCCGAATTACCAGGACTCATTCAAATGTTACCCGATATTTGTGTCATGTTCTCGGCGAGATAAGCTCCCTTTCTATGACCAACGGTTCGCAATTTGCTCAAAGCGCCGCGGGCATTACATTATTATTAGAATGATTAGCATGCAAATCTTGTACAGCCGCTGGCACTGGCACAGGCACATCTACCCTTAAATTGCTCTTTCACACTCATTCACATTAGGCTTTCTTTTGGTTGCATCTTATTGCAAAGCCAATAATCTACATAAATTATTATGGCGTGTATTTTTGTGCGCCATGTGAATGTAGAATAAAGAGTGAGACCTATAACGCCAATGTCTGTGTATGTATGTATATATATGTATATGTATGTATGTATGTGTGTATGTATGTAGAGGTCAAAGGGCAGGATGGGTTTCTGCAGGTAAACCAGCAGGACTGGTTGGGAATCCTGTAGGAATTGTTCAATACTGGTTGTGATTTTGGTGCCAAACAATAACACAAAATTAAAATGACTTCATATTTTATGATAAAGAACCATTTTTTTTGCATTTGACACAAGGCCAGTGTGAAGCAGCCAGACAGAAACGTAGTCTAATATTCTGATTTAAAGCAGATTTATGTGAAACAACTACCCAATTACACAAAACACAGAACTGACAACAAAATAGAGAAATAAGTCATCATTTTAATTCAGTTTATCAAGTAAGAATTAAACATTTTCTTCCGGCTACAATGAAAACGGAGGACACCAGCTCTCATTTGAGATCGAGATTTAAACCCTTCCGGTTTCTGGTAGATACATTTGCATACATCGCAATTTTTTTACGTTTTAAAGACAATAATTTGTAAAGATAATCGACTAATAAATCGATAGCAGACACAATATCGCAACCTGGAAGTCAGAGTTCGATGCTAGCTTTTGATACACGCTAACAAAACAAGTCTTGCAGTTCGATACCCGCCCCCTTCTGGCGACCCAAATTACAAAGACCTTGTCCTCTCCTTGGCCTTCCTGCACCACATCACGAGAGACTTAGCTTCTGCAAAGTATTACAAACCCTGGCTGATGAAGCTTATATTGAACGTCGTCTCGAAACATGTGAAATCTCAACCATTAACTTGGTATCACTCACTCAGCATTATCGTGACTTTAATTACTCGCGTGACAAGTCGATGAGCGCCGGCGAGCGTCTGAAGGTAAACGAGAGTCACAAAGTCCCGCTAATACTAAATAATTTTGGCATTACAGGTCTGAATCATTTCCTTATTGATTACTAGACTTTGTGTTCTATTTCACACTCGAATTAACGTCTCTCAGCTCTCCCGCCATCCATCCCTGTGTCTCTCTCTCCTCTCCTCTCCCTGGCATGTGCTCCAGTTCATTATTTCCGTCATTTCTTGGTAATTTGGAGTTGGCTGTTTAAAACTTAGAGCCTCTTATTAAGTTTTTGGCCATGGTGGATAAGAGGCAGGGACTGTAAGAGCACGGAGATAAACTAATCATCTTAAAACCCTAATTATTAGTATCTTACTGTGACAGACTGTTTTTTTTGCGAGCCGGCCAAATTGAGCCTCAAATGAGGAAAGGCATATCTGCGGAAGTGGTAATAATTTTAAGTCATCTCGATCTGGCTTGGTGTGGCAGAATTCATTAGCGCAGATTAGCGCTGTGTGTACAAAGTAAATGAGATATCTAATAGCAAACGTGGAGGTCCGGGGACTCTTAATTTCCTCCCCAATATGAGGGATGATGTTAAGAGGTGATTATTTATATTTTAACATCGTGACTTCTGCTGTGTAGATTCGTCTGCTCCCCTTCCACTAAACGACGTCGCTAAACTGTTCACCTCTCACCTTCCTCCGGATTGCAGCGGCAAGAAAAAAAGGTGACGAGGACGAAACCTCAAATCAGATTAAAAATGTTACTCTGATGCAGAGGCAAGCTGATTATTATTTTATTTTTTTTCGCAGGGATGTGAAGGAAGTTAATTATGTGTGTAAGGAGAAGGTTTTGGGGGGGGAATAATAAGATTACAAAGAATAATTTGCTGATATAATTACACCAAAATTGGGTACACACAATTGTAAAATACATGTATTGCTTGACCTGGGTTAGCCAGTGAAATAAATCCTCCTTCTATAGCCTTTGTTAATTTGTTTTTATCATCTCCAAGTGGTGTTTGTGCAGGCAGTTCAATTTGCATGTGTAATTCCACTGTGCAAATTGACAACAAGTAGATAATTCGAGGAAATAGGCTGGTTGCAGGCCCCTGCTATCTTCCCAAGCCTATTCATTTTGAGGAACCGCTGAGGCATGAAACTCATACATCAACTATTTCCTGACAACGCTTAGGCTTATTGTCCCCTAAAATGTCATTACAGCCATTATTTATGAAGCTAATTCATTTATTAAACCATATTTACTTTGACAGAATTTGTCACATTCTATCCGTATCCGGAGCGTCGCTTTTTTTTTTTGAACAATGTCTTTCGAGGCGTGAACGCGCCGCGGCCTCGCAAAGTTTTGAATCGAACCCTATTCGTCGCTCATAATAGTTGGAATATTGCTTTATGTGCTTTTATTCATTGCTTTTTAATGGTAAAAGCTATAGCTTCTGTGTCACAGACGTCCACTTAAAACCGTTTGGAAATAACCTGCCTTGTGTTTTTTTTTTGTGTGTATTTTCAGAGACAGAGTTAAAGTAATCAGATGGACGACGGCTGTTTTAGCGGCGCTGATAAATCCCCCCTCTGACAGCCTCCTTCCCAAATGAGTGTGCATTAGTCACTTTTAAACGCGTCGCAGTCAGACATCTGAAGCTAAAGAGTTCCTCGCGTGGAGCCTCCCGGCCCCCGACGCCGCTGACTTATGGATCTGTCAGTTTAGCGCCCGCGCACTTTCGTGACAGTGTGGATAATTTGCAATTGTGAGCGATGAAGTAACACACAGGTGGGGGGTCATACATTTTTAATGTTACATGTTCACTCTGGGTAATTCCGTCATACCATTCTCCCGCGTCTCTTTCTTTGGACTTACCTGTCACCCAAAAGCACTTATCACAGCAGTGGCGATGAGTTTGTGTTTGAACTTGTTTTACAATATTGATTTGGAAGGCATGACATTTTAATTAATACTGGGTGTTAGCTGTCATATAGGCAGCCGGGGCTCGTATGAGACGGGGCGATGTGGGGGCACGGAAGATAAGGCTAAAGTACTTACTGTGAAAAGGCTGTAAAAAGGGATCAATGTGGAGGGAGAGAGACAGTCATGGGGCTGAATTTAAGGTGGTGGAAATAAAATAAAAAAGCAGTAATATCTACGCTCACTGTATTTCTGTCAAGGTCTATTCTCCGCCCGATAACACAAATCATTGAGACGCAGCGTGGCCTCTGTCTTCCACAGGTTGCAGGCGGCGTCGTGTTATTGGGAGTCTGTGTTGCCGGCGCGCTAAGAGACAACCAGCGGGGAAATTAGGTAACTTTGTAGCACTCCATTGAACAGCAATAAGCTTTTAGGGCTTAGCGAGCATAAACACATTAAACTGATGAGATTCATCAGCACTCTTGTGTCAAATCTATTGTGCCCACAGGAGGAGCTCAGCGGCAGCAAACTGCAGGAAGGGAGGAGGAGGAGGAGGAGGAGGGCGCACCAGTCCTGAGTCTTCTGGATGGTTCCTGCTTCACCCACACTGACGTAGGTGATCTTCCTGCCTTCTTCATAAACCGTTTTAATGGAAGCAGAACATATTTAGGTGCTTGAACGGTGTCGTAATAGCAAGAAATACAGCACAGGGTCAAAACAACGGCTCCAAAACAAATTAAATGATGATACATTACTGCTTCATGTTTTCATTACAGCATTAAAGATGGACTCTAATGTGAAAAATAACCGCTAACAGGATTCAAAATGCAACAAATGCAAAAAACACGTAAGAATCTGAATCAGAAGACAACAAAGACAACGAGCTAAACAAATGAATTAAATCTGTAAAAATACTTATTGTTGTTCAACATCCCGACAACAATATGTTAGCAAACAAACACATAGAGAGCCTAAGTCCCGCCCCTTTTCGTTAAAAATATGTATGCTAGTCAAACGGCGAGATATAAGTCATTTTTTGATCCCGTTTGAATTGTACCATGAATTACAAGTATGATGTTTGTCAATTTAAAAGATCATTTTTCACGTTGTTTTTTTGTCGCATTATCATTTAGTTTTGTGTGAAACCGCAGACGTTAGCATGGCTAGCTAGTTCCGCGTACAAAGATAACATTACCTTACCTGACGTGTCTTTTTTCAAGCATCGTAGCTTCGGCATTTTTGGGCGCGTCATCTTTCTAATTAAGTATTTTAAGAAGTCTTATACATGGAAAAAAGGATTTGTGTCTTGCCGTTGACATGTTCCAGAATGTGGTCCTGGTCCACGGGAAGGGGCGTGGCTTAGCTTTTACACACAAGGTTGTGGTGAAGAACAATGGGAGGAATATTGGATGAACAATAATCTGTACAGACGTGGATTATGTGCTTGTGCATGAAAGAAACATCTTATTGCACGTGTATATTATACACTTTATGAAATATATAGACAGTAATATCCATGTGCAGTATTTTCCATAGTCTGCAAATATATGGATTTTCCACTAATCAATTAATTTCAGCCCATAGATGCGTTGTGGCCTGTGTTAAATCTACATGGGCAGACTAATTGTGCTTGTAAGTGAATGTCTGAACGGCATAATTCCAACCTTTAAACGGGAGCACGCGAGGCATTTGTTCATTTGCGGTTAGTTCACCACATTTGATGTTTAATTGGTGTAATCTCGGCGCTGCGAAGCTGGAGGACTTTACCCTGATAAAGTGATACATTTAAATTGAAATATTTCTTCTCAAAGGTAAGAAGGGGCCCCCTCAACTTCATTTATCTGTTGTTTCTTCTTCTTTCCCAAATCACTGTCGCCTCTTGCCTTTTTGGATAGTTTCACTGGAGGCGACCAGATTGGCATGAAATTAGCTCAGTTTGAGTCGTTATGCGGTCCAATCAGATGAGCTGAGATTTAATCTGGGCTGGCCTGCCCCCGCCAGAGTCCGACCCCTCAGATGAAATGGACTACATATTCATAGGTTCCCTTGCACGGTTGATTACGGCAGCAGCATCGTGGGGAAGGTACAACCTCCTCCTCTTCTTTTTTTATCTTTGTTCCAATTTCCCCGTGTGAGAACGAAGATTGGATATTGAATGTGATTGATTCGCCGGTCCAAATTAAATTATTAAGAAAACCACATTCGCTTTCATACCACCGCTCAGTCCATATTTCATCCCTTTTCAGCAGCTGATTAGTGATGTTTTGAATATTCTGTAATCTCCAGCATGTCTACTGTATAATCCCGACGCCAGACGTTATTGTGTTCTGCAGCTAAACAGCGTAGCGTTCGTGGCCCTCGTAGCTATTCATTACCTTGCCTGACATAAAATAATGCCTGGGAATAATGGGAAATATTACCTGATGAATTAATTACGATGATAGCATCTTGGGGTAGGAGGCTTAAATGCCATCTTAAATTACATGCAGACATTAGAAAACTTTCAACTTGCCTCATTTGCATTAAAGGAGCAGAAGTGTGCATAGATTCCTCAGGAAGCAGGTACGCTCTGTGGGAAGCCTGATCAATTTATTGACAAATTATAAGTCAAACAGTAATAAGAAGGAATAGATTAATGTCTCTCTCTCTCTCTATATATATATATATATATATATGTACGTACCAAAGGTTACACCCTTATCCATTTAAAACTAAATTTGTTTTTACAACGAAGCCGTGGCACTGTTTCCATTATTTTACTTGAATGTCAGAAGTGATTGTCTCTCAGCAATAGTTCAACCTTTTTAATTGACTTAATGGACAAAATGGCAATTTAAAACACAGGAATTGAAAGCGGTCAGTCGCCCCGATAAGAAACGCTCAGTTGTACTGAATCAAAATACTGATGTAATTCATTGTTTTGTTTTTTAATTTAGTTGCACTGGGCACCACGGACTATATATTTTATATATATATTATATTATATATATAATGTGAAAGAAGTTTGTTGGAAGACATTTAGATTTATTACTCAGTCACAATAATAACATGTAGTTATGTCTTACTGATGTTCAGGAATGTTTTTATAGGAAATCCCCCCTTGTCTTGCAACAAAAAGAGAGAGAGAATTCAAAACGTGATGTGATTGCTTGCATGCTTTTTAAAATACGCCCTCCTGGTCTCTATTCATCATAATCAAATACCGGCTTTCTTTTCAGTCCAAGCTGATCCCTTTTAGCTTTTGACTAAACCAACTGCAGATTTCTTGTAGCTCTATAATGCTCATTTTCAAACGTCTCCCCGTGTGCTTCATTGTCATTCTCCGAAGGTTTTTTTTTGCCTGCCCCGCATCTATTTATTTGCAGTGCATTGAAAGAAAAGAGAAAAAAAAATCTATTTTTCCTCCTTCACATAAGAGCCCACTGCTAATTAAAGCTCATGTGCACCTACAGTAAGTTCACAGGTAAGCTCTCCATCACGGCATCATGGCACAGGAGGAGGAGGAGGAGGAGGAGGAGGAGGAGGAGGAAGAAAAAAACCCATATTGTGGAAATCTCCTTCTCCTCAGAGAAAGAGAGGGGGAGAGAAAGTAAGAAGGAATGCCTTGCCTTCCTCATTACACTGCTGTCATTTACTCTTCATCCCCCCATACTCTTTAGTGGCATTAAGACGGGATGTAAATTTGACAGTTAACGCTGTTAGAAAATGGCTAGTTCAAGAAGGGCAGGAATTAGAGATGGGCATTAGACGCTGATAAGCTCCTTTCCTCTGCCGCGGCGGCTGCTTAACATTCATGGGAAAGTCATCATCAAACAACGTTATCACAGCTCTGTTGACGGCTGAGGAACATCATCACTATGATAATTTTTTTTTTTTTTTTTTTATAGCTGTGAGCCAAAAAAGCACTCTTTTATTTCAGCGGTTTGTTAATGAGATAGGAGCTTGTTGGTATGGGCGAATGCAAACTTGCCACTCTCCCGGCGTTTGTTTGAGTCCACCCAGCCTCCCGCTGCATCCCCCTCACCACCACCACCCCCCCGTCACCCTCCACACTGTTTAATGTTGCAGGAAGGGAGGGGCGGGGGGCATTTTCATGCACTCCTTTCCAAGTGCTCTGTGTACATTGCTGAAGGAGGGCCTTTATGTGTACCTTTGCAGATCAGTCGCTCAAAGAGAGGAAAACACGGTTATATCAACAAACGCTCTCTCCTAACAGCCCTGTAGCTGGCACCTGTCACTCACCTGGGATTTAGCCATAGATCTGAATAGAGGGAGAGAGTGTTGATGCTTATTGAAGCTGAATAAACTCCCACCAGCGGCGGCGTCGCGACCAACGGCTGCTTTTAACGATGAAAAGGCTGCTTAAACTGTCGGTTCTTAGAGGCCCTTCGGTAATTACGGCTATAAATCATGTGCATTGTTTCTTCCCCCCGTTCCGTCCGTTCATTACCTAACGGCTCGGTTCAGAGGTTTCTTGCACCCCGTCGCCACCGGAGCAATTCACATACGTGCGCTAGCTGCCAAGGCTAAGCAGCTTTTCCTATGGATGGGGATGCAAACTGTGGGCTGGAGATACCAAAAATCTGATTTTGGCTTTATCGGCGCTGGTGTTCGGGGAGTGGGTTAAAGAGAGATTTCATCTTTGGAAATCCTCACCAGGGGAGGTGACACAATCATCCCTGACTTGGTTCTAATTACTTCTGGAAAAGTTTTTGTTTGGGTCACAGTTAGCAGGCATAAGGTAGATGAGTGATGTTGTCATGATACGACTATTGTTTGTTTGTTATATTATGTGTTTTACAGCTGGACAGGGATCAGTGTTTATGCAGTAGGTCCAAAATGGCAGAATTATGCACCAGGCAGCCGCGGGGCAGAATGAATGGAGCGACCCGTTAAAGTCGAGCTGAAATGAGCGTCTATCCTCCGACATATTCCCTCGTGGAAAAGGATGCAGAGGAAAGGTTGGGAGGAATTTCATCCCAAAGATGAGTCACCATCTTCTGCAGAAGTTACAGATTGATTGATTGATGGATGTCGTGATATTATTGGTTGGTTGCTGATGGATTTTGATTTTAAAAATACAAAGAAATTGATGTGATCTTAAATGGTTAAAAGGGCGTTTTTGGTTGCATTGTTTGGAGACTGATGTCACTTTTCAACATTCTTCCATCGTTGCATCACAATTCAATTAGACGTTGGGCGATTATCCTGGCCAATATAATGGTATGCTTGTATGCTGAAAACATACTGGACTCACTTTACATTATATGTAATCTTTCTTTTCTTTCTGTGAAAAACTATCAAATAACCTGAAAGAAGATGATCATGAATCATAAGACCTCGTGGCACAAATAAAGTATAAATATATATTTTTTAATGTATTTTCTATCCATATTTATGTAAATCAGGCTGTTTTTCACTTGGCTACCGCTTTTACGATATTTACGATTATCCTGATAATGGCAACACGATCAACTTATTGTGAGTGTCGTCCCTAAATACCATCATTTATTATTAGTGTTGCCGTCAACTAATGAGACCCTGCTGTAGTTTGTGTTGCTTCCAAGTTGAGACATTCTGAGTCCTCAGCAAAGATTTGTTGTTTTTTTTTTTTATCTCCACGTATTTCTGGCACCGACACGTCAAAAGCAGGTAGAAGAAGAACCGGCAGCAGGAACCTGAAGCCTGTCTGCACCGAGCAGCCAAGCTCTTAGTAATCACTATGGCAGATGCAAAAGTCAACACTTGCTGGCGTAGAATTCCTCTCAACACGGAGTCATGCAGAACATTTCAACGTGTCAATTAAAACCCCGCGTTCTTAGGTACGCTAACGTAGAATTCATGAGGACGACTGAGTCGCCGCCTCGCTTTGTTGGAGCTCAAAAAGGAAAACAACTCATAGAAAAACCTGCATTTCATTGTTGCATTGAGTGCATGAAGTTCTTAATCGAATAGGAAAGAAAGACCTTTGACGTCTAAGTGACTTAAATATGAATCAAAATACCAACATATGGCATAAAGTCAAATACACACGATGAATACGCTCCGTTTTGCAGGCGAGTTTGTTGAAACACTCATTTATGAATAGATTTGACTGGAGACATTGCATATATTTTCATCCAGCGATCGGTTTGGTTGTGTAAGTCAGCTTGTCGTACAAGTTTGGGGTCGTTTTCACCGCTTGGAAAAATGAGCACAATACAAATGAACTGCAGATGTGCTGCAATCCTCTCGGATCCACAGTAATTCTGCCTTTTGAGTGGAATCCACGGCATTATCTCCACTTTGTAGTGGTCCCTGAGCCCATTGTGGCGTTAGTTCAATAGTCCTCTGTTACTGTAGAGCCAGCGTGGTGCAGCTCCCTTATTTAGTGCCACTTCAGGGAACGTGGGGAGAGCTTGATCTTTGTGTTTCCGGGGATCCTGGAGAGCATGAAAAAAAATAGATCCGATCATTTAATGAGATATGTTGCTTTGAAAATACTCTTCAGTATCGATATAATATAATAAACAACATTTAAGTGTTTTTTTATTGTTAAACCCGGAGCCAGCTAATTATTTCTGCTGTAAAATCTTCATGTGCGAGCAAACAAAAGAAGGAAACATGTCGGAGGATCTGGGGTCGAGTCTCCGGCGTGTAAACGCGCCTCGGAACTAAGCCCTAGTTTGCCTTTTCCTTTTTTATGCATGATAATGAAATATAATTCCGCCCCGCGCTGACATTACCATAGCTCCCATATTTTGAAACCATTACTTAATCACATTGTCAAAATCCCCATTTCCTCTCATCAATCCCACGTTGAGCTTTATTTGTGATCCTCTCTTTCTTATGCCCTCACCCGGTTTATTCATTCCTTCTCTCCTTCAATTTCTGCTCCACATTGCTTGTTTATTTTATTTTATTTTATTTATTTTCGAGGATGACTGGATTAAAACCTACTGAAATAGCTGTGTCTCAGATTTTAGGTCATCTACCGAATCCATTAGGGAGGAGGGGGGGGGTATACAAATAACCCCACTTTTCTCTGCCATCAGCAGTGGTCCTCTCATGTTCCTCATCTCGTGGCTGCAGAAGCTTACGTTGCTATTAATAGTAGGTAATCTGCAATATTCATCTCCTAATATATGTATTGTGTTACAGGAAATAAACACTTTGTTAGCAGTAGTTAGCAACATTCATCTAATGTAAACCAAACACGCCGGTGTCACATTATTATCAATAACAGGGAGGCAATGAGAGAGCCGGCCGCAGCACTTCTCATAATTCATAATGTGTTAATTTATAATTAGCGGGTTTAATGAAACTGATACCGCAATATTAGTTATTAGGTGTACAGGTTTTTAGAACGGAAACAAATCCGCTCATTCGAGTACAATGAAAGCGGCCACGTGAAAGAAATAAAGTGAGGAAGCAAAGAGCGTCGGAGCTAACGATGTGTATTACACACTTATTAAAGTAATTTTGACTTTGCCTCCCAGACCTGGCCAAAAAAAAAAAAACACTTTCAAATTGTCATTGTACTCGGAGGTAGGCGATGTGGAGCGTTTTTTTTTTTTTTCTTCCTTCCTTGTTAACTTTGAAGTAAGCTCAAAAACGTATAGGTGGACAGGGGGTGGCATCGAATAATCAGCAACTTCAAAAAGCATGCGGCCACTTAGCGCTCCTGAAGCTAATGTCCCCGAGACATCCAGAATGGAAAATTATTCAAACTCATTTAGTGGCAGCAAATTGGTCTAAGTTCAATCAGAAAACAGACTGACACTGAACAAGAAGTGCAGCCTAATTATACTTGTTTGTCAAATGAAAATTTCATTTGGGGCCCCGAAATGAAACCTCCGAGCAACTTTCTTTTAAGGTGAGCTCCTAGTTGTATTATCAGCTAAATGCAGTAAAAATCCATAATCATACGATGATAATGAAAATGGAGCCAATGTTAACATTCAGGCTTTCGGTGCCCCGGGCGCGCGGCGATAAAAATTAAGTACCATAGTCCTCTGCCAGGCGCGCTGACACCCGGGCTGGTCTTTAGCCTCTTAGATGCATTTTTGCATTTTAAAAACTTTTATCAAAGCACTGTTGCAATGTGGAAAATGTCAACGTGAAATGCACTGAAGGCAAATTGGAATTTCATTAATAGTGAAATTATTGCTTTTGACTGATGTATTACTATGCTTGTTAAGAGCCGGGGAGTGGAACGCCCGTCTGTCTGGTCGGCAGTCTTTTGCCTTTTCATGTCCCACGCCATTTGCCGAAAGTTAAGAGATCTCCTTTTTTTTTTTTTTTTTTTTTCCCCAACTGTGAAAATAGCGGCAAAGTTCCCTGAAAGTTGCATCTAGTTGGGGAAGAGCTTTGGTTTTGCACTAATCTGCATGCGTGTGAAGATGCTGATGCTTCTTGGAGAGCAAAGTTCAATTGTGTTAAAGATGACGTCACACTTCCTGGTGAGGGGGGGGGGGGGGGGGGCTGGTGTGAAGGTATCCGTTCACTGAGACTTCATTCACGAAGCCGCCGGTTGTTTATTGATTTACCTGGTAATCCTCTCAGTGTGAGTGGCGTCGATGATGGAGGAACAGATGAGCTTTTTAATGGATGCTGGTGTTGTCCTGTGGGGTTTGAATGAGCAGACCTGAGACCTGTAGCACTGCTAGCGTGATAGAGGAGCTAACGTTCTCCAACACTGTTTGTGGTCAGTTAGTAGCTTTCATCACCAATCTTCCATTTTGTAAAAGTTAGCTCAGAAAATGTCTTAGTGAGAGGTGAAAAAAATCTAATTTAAACATGAATTAAGCTTAAAAATGTAAGATATATGATGGCTAGTTTACTAGTTTGGCAAATGAGGTTAAGCATATTTTTTTTGTATTTTGTCTAACAAAGAATTATCATACAAGCTGTGTTTTTGTATGTTTGTAGCTCATTTAAAGCAGCTGATGCAGCTCAAATAAACGGGTGTTGACTTGAGCTTTCTGTTAACTGTAACACACTTTTCTCTGTTTATTTTTCACATATTATTGAACAGTCACAGATACCAGATATTATTATGTAGACCTGCTGTATTGTAGCTACACACATAAAACCTGACCTCTTCTGAAGTCTCCATTTCAACTTAAACTTCATTATCACTTTAACATTGAACACACAGATGCTATTCGCAGGTTATCGTGTCAATAGAGGAAATCCTTGCAATTTAATAAAACAAATCCAAGATATAGCAATTCTGTGGAAATATAAACGTACGTAATAGGAAATAACAGGCGACACATAATATAACAAATCATCTGTTAGCTTTAATTAAAGGGTTGCACATTTTGAACCATCCTCCTTAACTTTACTCAAAGAAACATTACCAGGAGCCCTTCCCAAGCGTTGATGTGATTTCTCTGATCAGCTGGTGATTTGCGGTTCCCTCAGGTCTTGTTGATGCTCTCGTGAATGAACGAGGGTACGTTGTTGGACTCTCAGCAGAGACGCAGACGTAACATACAACATGGGAGGCTGAAAGTGTGCTTTTTGTATAATTTAAATTATTTCTGCTGGTAACAAATAAAAAAACGTACATCTACAGTATGTCTGACAGCAGCAACATTCACACACCGATGACGAGGTAGATCTCCACCTGGTATTCAGCTGTGGGCTTTCTGCGATTTCAAAGAATTCACATCACACACAATGTTGTCACTCTTTTCATCTAGTTTAATGACACTATTAATTGGATTTGTAATGATGTTTTAAGCAAACTTATTTGAGCAGACATCTTTCTGGCGACGGCCTCCTCCGTGATAACGGAGCGGTGCATGTCTGGCATACATACGGCGGCTGTGGAGCAGACCGTCTGTCTCAGCATTTGTAGTGGAGGTCTGACCTCTAGTGCCCCGTCGTGGTAGTGCAGGATCCTCACGCTGCACCCAAACAACGGTGGGAATAATAAGTCCTGTAAACGCCACATCTTTGTAAGTTTCTTTTTTTTTTCTTTTTTAAGTGAAGCTTCCCGGAGGCCTCTTTCCCAGACGCTCCACATGCACGACTTCATGAAGTCCCTCCGGTGACTTCATGAAGAAAAAAGCCCAGAGAAAAATGTTCCACAGGGATCCATTTATGGGCTGCTCACACTGGAGCTGTGAAGGAAGCTTTATCGCTTTCTGAATGCACACGGCGCCGCTTGACCCGGGCTTCTGTGCCAACTTGCAGCAGAACAAATTTGGCGTCTGTGTCGTCATCGAATCTGCATTTAATGAGTGTGTGTGTGTGTGTGTGTGGCGTTGCCATGTGGCTCTGTCGTTGACCTCTGCAGTCTGACATCCTCGACTCTGGTATAAAACGGCATTAAAATGTTCCGTCTCACCTCATGTCTGTGTATGTGATGAAGCAGCAGGATCAGTGACCTTTTTGCTGCCTGACAAACTAGCCGACCTGGCATCGTGCCAGCGAGCAAAGCAGTGGGAGTCTGTCACCGACGCTCTCTGAGAGGCCAAATAGGTCACTTTGATATCAAACATCCATCCAAAAAGCCCCAAGATTTCAAATGCTGACGCTTCCGGGTTGAGACTGACTGTTGACAACTCAAGAAATCTGTTTAATGGAGCTTTAATGGGGAAAACGATGCCGCTAGTTTGTATTACATCTACAAAAAGAATATATATATAACAAAAGTTTGTTATGTCCTTTATTATCTTTTTAAAATAAAAAAAGAGTTTATTGTATAATATAATGTGATATAATAATGATTTCAGGTCCAAACTGTTGGTTTCATGCACCATAAACAGCATTGTAGCTATTTAACCTAAGATGATGAATTAATATAAATATTTTTTAATATTACCAGAATAATAACAGCATTTCTAGATACATTTTAAAACCTTTTCTCTGAAGGCATTGTTTGTTTTTTTTGTTTGTGTTTGAAATTTGAAATTTGAATCCTGCAAAACAGTTCCTCAGTTATTAATAAATATCTCACGCAAAATACTTCTTTTTTTCTGAATGCATTGCAAGAAATGCTCGTCAAATGCGTTCACAACCAAGAGCCGTTACTTTACAGAGTGTGAGAATTCCTACTTGTTCTCTTGCTGCCACCTGCGATCCGTAAATCTCAATCTGTAAAGTGTTTAAGCCGAGGCTCAGCCCTGAATATTGCTTTTTTCTTTTCTTTTTTGTTGCTATTGTTGATTCATCGTACGACTCCATCTCTGTCAGCGCGATGAATCCTAATGAAGCAGAAATCTGTCACATTTGCTCCACAATGAGGGCGACGGGCAAAACTTTCTCCAGGAAGATGAAACTATTATCTCCCACTAGACACGCAGGGGGGCTGGATATAAATAAATAAAGTCACACTTATCTGGTGGCCGGTGTGATTACTGCAGCCCGAGCCCACTTCCAAATTGACTGTCTTATCGTGTCGAGGCGACTTCAGCCGAGTGGAGGCTGTTAGATGAAGGCGGAATGATCTTTAAATAGTAGTTAAAGATGGCTGCTCGATTAAGTTGTTCCACAACAGTTTTGATCAATGGAGCGTGCATTCAATATATTGCCTATTTAGATACGTGAGATAAATTTAACTGGGCCTCTAAATGATTCATAAATTAGAATTCCTCCAGTGGAAGGTAATGACTTCATGGCCATGATGAATTCCTAATATTGGAAATGACGGTGAGCTGGAAAAGACACGTATTCTTCCTTTATTATCCCCATTAGCTGCCACTCAGGTAGCGCTACACACACAACGGGACATATAAGCATTCATATTTAATTATTATACCTTTATTATGCCAGTTTATATCATAATAATAATAACTTTATTTATACAGCACCATTAAAAACAGCAGCTTCAACATCAACAGAGCCGGAGAAACAATACGTAGAGTTGGTAAGATAAGGTAAAAAGGACAATAACATGGGAATAAATAGATAAATAAATACAAATAAAAGATATATACATTTTAAATTATAAAATTAAATGTATCCTTTGTTTATGCAGGGATCATCTTATTTAGGATGATTTATTTGTTTGTCTTCATTGTGGATATATTTGTTTCTTAACAAACTGTAAAGTGATTCCAGTTTTCATGTCGCCTGATATTTTTTTTAACCATATATACACGTGTTTCTACACAATCACACATGGACAGTTACGAGACAGTAGGTATTAATTCTTGAGGCCACGTGTGATGCTGACCACAGGTCGACTAAGTGAAAACCCGTCGGCGGTGTTTCAGCGGGAAGCTTCCACTTCCTCGCGGCTAAAAGCCTAGGAATTGAATTCTCCGTTCTCCGGTACGACAAAGAGAACGTCAGGCGGGAGCGCCGGCTGTGGAAAATGTCAAAGCTATTTCCCTCTTTACTAGTCAAAGCAATGCTTGTTTAATAGTAATTGGAATCTTATCCTGCTGTTTGCTCATCATTTCCTGTGCCTGGTTATTCCACACCTAAACTCCATTTAAGTTTTTAATAACATTTTAGAATAGTTCCCATTCAGGTAAACAGAATCTGATTACCTTGATGGATTGGGAAAGTATGTCTGACGGTAGTTTATTTGATTTATTTATTCAAGGGGCCTCAAATGGAGGCACTTTAACTGAGGCAAACAAATGGCGGCCGCGCGTTATCCCAAGAGCAGAGTGGTTTACAGAAAGGGCCAGATTTGAGATTTTGTCAGCCTCCGCACTTCTCTATTCCACCGAGGAGGAGGAGGACGCTGAGAATGGAAATGACATCTCTGTTTGTTGTTGGGTCAGCGTATCATTGTTGCAGCCTATAATGGGCTCCACAATCCACCTGTTTAAGGGAGAAATGTTAGTTTGTGTGACTCGCTATTCCTAAAATACTGAGTACGTGCACGCTCGAAGAGTCTAAAACTATTCCGTGATAGTTTTGGATTTCCCTCCTTCCATAAGCCTCCCATTGTGTCAGAGGAGCTGCTTTGTTAAAGTGCTTGCCAGCTGCTTACCAAATGAGGTTATAGTGTTTCCCTATCAACTGTAAATTTCAATAATTTGTCGGAGGGGGCCTCTCACTGTCAGTTTTTATCATATTATCAACGACGACTCAATTTTCTTCCGCCACTCCATCTCAAGCACTGACCCCCGGCCCTATTACAGTCCTGTAATGAAGTGCAATGGAGTGGTAATTGGTCCACATTATACCAGATCAGGTAACATTAGACTTATTTTCTTATCACAATGAGTCCCTGCTGGTGACTCTCAATGAGAAACCAAACACAGTTCCTTTCTCATGCAGGCTATCGTCCAAATAACATTTCAGCTGGAGAAACCCCTTTTTTTCCCCCCATTTCAGTTTTCCATTTCAAGATTGCGCTCCGCGTCCTCTGGACTGCACTTTTGTTTCTGGCTTCCTCCTCTTTAAAAAGTCTCCCCAAACAGGAGATACGAGGTAGACGAGGAGGGGGGGAGGAAGTACAGTAAACGAGACGGTAACATGAGCGTTATGTGGGGCCGATATTAGACGTACAGTACTCCCCCCCTCCTCCGTTACAGCCCCCCGCCTCCCAGTGCTTCAGTGTTGACTTTTCATGTTAGTCTGTCATTGTAAGATTACACGCTTTTCTATGAACGGAGCAAATTTCATAAGCTCATGAAGCTGTTTTCAAAGTCTAGAGACACGTGTTGAAATAAGACCGCGCTTCTTTTGTTCCTCAAAAATTACCTTTTGGGAAATTTCCTAATACCCGTCATGGTAATTGTGTGTCTGTCAGCCACAAAAGAGACTTCCTGACTCTTAGGGCCAGGTTTAAATCATAAAAAAACATTTAAAGTGCAATTTCTAGTCAAAAATAAGCCAAACATAGTCGACCAAACTCATATTAAGTGGTACAACTAACTTCACAGACTGTATTAGAAGAAGTGGACGTATTCGCCGTGATGTCACCCGTTGGTTTGTGGGCATTTTGGTTGTAAAGTACAACCCGACCCTGAATAGGAGGTTTTTAGGTCACCAAAGGGGTTACAATTAACTTTCATGATCACCGTGAAAGGGTTAAAGTTCAAATACAAAAACACGGACAACGACGTGGTAGCGACCTGTCAATCACAAGGTAGCCCCGCCCCCTAAAGCATCCCCCGCTTTCTGGTCTGGTGGACTCTAGATGGACCATAATGTACTAAATGAACATCATGCTGGATTGAAGAAGACTTGAAACTAGAGATTGAGACCATAAACTCATGTTTACAATGTTTACTGAGGTAATAAATATAAAACCAGTGGAGTCGCCCCCTGCTGGCCATTAGAGATAATGCAGTAAACTGTAAATGTACTTGTACACTGACTGATCCAGAGCCAGCATACCGGGATTCAGGTCTCTGTTGTGAACCGGCTCGCTGTGCCGAAAACCAACTGCGGACTAAAAAGACAGGATATTGGATAACGAGGTTAAAACATAGGAGCAAAAATATTCCCCTTATTAAACTCAGGCTGCTGGGATTTGATGTGAGCCACCTAATAGATAGTGGTTTCAAGGGAGCCTAAACAAAAGGTAACGGGCCGGTCATGCTTGTGGTAGCTAATGGCAGAGTTAGAAGAAATTAGGGGATTCTTTTTCTACAGGAAATTGTACTTAAAGGCGGGTCATGGATCACCCTGCTCTTCACAGGCAGCCTCAGAAGTCGGAGGGTGAACTTCTTTTGCGGCGATTAAAAAGGTCTGCGTCATCGGAGAAAGAGGTCAAGGCAGAAACAAAACTAATTGCGTTATTGGGGGAAGGCAAAGCTGCGTAAATTGATTTTAGTGGCTGAAATTCATGGTGAGACAAATGGATGAACTCTCGTTTTGTGATTTTGTAACTACAACTAAAGAGAGTAAAAGATGGAGGACGGGGCAGACCTACATGTTCATGCCAAAATCAACCAAACGCCAACAAAGGAAGGTTTAAACCGTGAGCCGTTGAGAACAGCTTCTTGGCTTTGATTCGACATGAGTCTGGACGTTTGTTGAAGTAATTCTGCAAGAGACGGTTTGGTGTTTTTTTTTTGTTTTTTTTATGCAAGTGGAAAAAGCTGTTTCAGGTGCTGCTATATGAACACATGTGAGGGCTTCATTGGGCTCCAGCAATCCACATACAATGATGCTGATGGCCGATGATTGCTTTGTGTTCGTGGGTCTAAGTCATGTCGGTTGCAGCCTTCAACACTTGAAGAGAGGTAAAAGCTCTACATATTTATGTGAAGTTATATCACATTTCTTTACAGTAAATTGAGGCTGTGGAATCTTATGAATCATCGTCAGTTTGCATCATCACAAACAGGTGTAAAGCCCGACTGCAGCCTCCAACCAAGCACCTTAAACTGTAATTCCCTCTGCTGGCCACCAGGGGGCGACTCCTCTCGGGTTGTATAGAAGTCTATGAGAAAATGGTCCTACTTCTCTCTGCTGGCCACCAGGGGGCGACTCCTCTCTGGTTGTATAGAAGTCTATGAGAAAATGGTCCTACTTCTCTCTTGATGTATTATCTCAGTAAACATTGTAAACATGAGTTTATGGTCTCAATCTCTAGTTTCAAGTCTTCTTCAATCCAGCATGATGTTCATTTAGTACATTATGGTCCATTTAGAGTCCACCAGACCAGAAAGCAGGGGATGCTTTAGGGGGCGGGGCTTACCTGATGATTGATAGGTCACTACCAATGCTAGTTAGCTACTAAGATGACTTTAACACTGAGCTGTAAAGTTGACCTATGAAGCTGGAAGCTTCATTACTTTAGTCCACAAACCAACGGGTGACATCACCATGACATCAATACAGGTTATTAGTCATTTTCACATCTATAAAATGTGATGCATGACAAAGTGGGATTGTTAGCAGAAAAGGTCTAGTGCATAAACTCCATAGTACATTTAGCAAAAACCAACAAAGAAGTCGTCTCTCACTCCTCCATAAATGAGTAAAGGTTCTTATCTTTTCCTTCCTGTGTTGGGCTGTGTCCACATTCCCACATTTTTCCAGCAGAGAAACAATCCTCCTCCTGGCCTCCAGAAGTCAGCAGACAGTTTTCCAGTGCTGCTGCAGCATGTGGAACCCTTCAGTTCAGTCTTCCACACCAACTTGGAGTAAAGATGCTCAAACCCACGTTGTCGTAACCGATCCGACGCATTTAAATAACAACTTTACTTCTGCTAAAGTAGTTCAGCACACCTGCAGCGAGGCACCTGCCGTGCAGTGGCTGCTGTGGTCGTCTGCATGGCGACCGGCGATGGATACGGTCTGTTGGCTCGTGTGAGTGATTCACTGCCGCCCTCTAGTGGCGTCATCAGTGTGGTGCCTCATGTTGGTTCAGGTTAGAGGAGAAATACTGAAACTTCCCATACTTAGTAATAGTGATGTCACACAGATGATTCATTCAGCCTCTTTAGAAGTACAGTGTGTGTGTGTGTGTGTGTGTGTGTGTGTGTGTGTGTGAATATCATACATCCTTAGAAAATGTCACTTTTAAGGCAGATTTACGCACATTTTATACCTAAGCTTCACAATGACCCAGACAGGGTGCATCAGCATGTTTGAAGTCTGTTTTTATTAGCTATAAAAGTATAAAGTTTAACATTGACTCTCATATCTGCAGTGGAGGAGGTGTTTTCTAGAAACGCATGTTTATCTACTCGAGATATAGTCTCATAAAGTGTGACTGAAACTCCCCAGACACGCACCGCACCTTGTTCAGGAAGTGAAAACAAAAACGGAAGAAGTATGCAACTCAGGTGAACTCATGCACTCTTTTTAGTGTGTGTGTGTGCAGTATGTTTGGGAACAAAATTGTATAAATGTTTCCTACATAAAAGACCAGAGGCTTCATATTTACCTGTACCTGCATCAAGTTCAACACAGTAACTCGGTTCTTTTTTTTTTAACATTTAATTCTTCTTTTTCTTTCATTTTCGCGTTAATGTACAAACGACTGACGGGATGAATGGCAGACACGTTGCACGACACGACAGCGCTGTGGTGCGTTTCTCTCACTTCTTCATCCGTTTCAGGAAGTGAGGCAGTGTCACCAAAATCAGGAAACTGAGTGGTGCTATTAATACGACCGAGCAAAGGGCTGCAGCTGGTGAAAGCTAATGAAGTCTCCGTCGAGGAGGAAAGAGCATCGGTCAACTGGAGATATAGAAAAAGGACATATTCGGGGCAAATGAAGCTTCTTGTGAGGTGATTTTTGTGATCTTTTTGAGGCTTTTCGCGACCATGGAAGAACCCGTCTCAGGCGTTAAACCAGGTAAACATGACCGTCTCAAGTGGGTCTGTGTTTGTCGTCACCTTCAGGTGTTGGAAACACAAAACCCAGACTGTTTTACATCATACGGATTCCTCTTTGAAACGGTTTTATCTATTCTTTTCAAATATGTGTTTATTTAATTGAACTTTATTCGACTGGGCATTCATTGAGAATTATTTGAGCTAAAAAAAAAAAAAAAGAGGAAGCAAGCATCTTCCTGTATGGTTAAATGAACATGTCAGTTATTTTAGGATTTCCCACATGGTGAAGGAACGGTCTCTCCTTCCTCGCTGTGATGCAGGTGAAACAGTCAGCGTTGGGTTTCTCCAGCCAGCGTGAACAGAGGTGAGCCCGACCTGATCAAACACTGTAGTGAGTCAGACTGAATTAGTCCCACCAGTTGTTGACACACCGCCGTGTTTGCACAGCTCCTTACTGGCTCGCCACGGAAAAAAACCTTGTTCTCCGAACCGCAGTCACCTTGACATCTCACAGCTGGAATGTCGTGGTCGTTCCCACGACAACACAATGCTACCGTTGTCACGTCGCTGCCGTGACGTTTGAGCCGATTACCGGATTGTGAATCATCTCATGTGGTGTTTGAGGAACTAATGATTACTATTTTCCCACTTTTTAAAGCGTTGATGGAGCAATTTTGACTCATTCTGATCACGCTGTTTTCTGTTTGTTGGTTTTCAGCACGTGAGCTGGTGATCCTGCACACCGCCGAGGCCGATGAGTGGGCCACATATTTGCGGCAGATCCTGAAATCCAACAAAAAGTTCCGCAGGAGGCCTATCGTGCTTCATGTGGTCCAGCCGGCCGACGAGCTCCACGGACACGATGACCTCGGGGGCTTCCGGAGCAGCGCTTGCATCGTGCTGCTGCTCACGGGGGGCATGCTGGACCTGCTCTACGAGCCCGACGTGCAGGGGGCGCTGCGGAGCCTCCTCCATCCTCCGTGCAGAGTGGTGGCGCTGCTGTGCGGCGTGCCCGAGGACGACATGCTGATGGAGTGCTTCCCAGACTGGTCGAGCTGGAGGAAGCTGTACGCCGACGACGAGCCCGCCGTCTACATTTCCACCATTTTGGAGTCCATCGCTGAGAGTACGCAAAGCCTGACCTCACTTAGTTATTTTGTTCCTATTATGGACTGTTCCCCCGAACAGGTTACGACTCCTTTAAATGTTCAGATAAGCTGCGTAGAGGCCTAAAGACCTGGTTAGTCTACAGAACCAGCTAGAAGGGTCTGTGGTTTATCAAACACACATGAAATCCCCCTCACCTACACCTACACCTACACTGTTAGGCTTCAGTTTCAGAGGAGGGAACCTCAAACAACCTCAGCATATAAAACTGAAACTATCAGCAGGGAAATGTACTTCTTTCTCTTTACCCCTCACTGAATAGTGGAAGTATATAGAATGTTGAGGTGACCGTGGAAGTAATTGATGTTTTGTAATAATTCTTATTCAAAGGCAGACGAGCCGAGGCCGAACATGAGAGGGAAGCTGCAGAGTCTCACGTCGAGTCTCACGTCGAGTCTCACGTCGAGTCTCACATCGAGCCTCGCGTCACTGCAGCGTCTTGGACTGAACCTCCCAGCACCGATGAAACGGAGGAGGTTGTGTCTGAAGAGCAACGGGCCGCCGTCCTGGGGGACGGAGAGGCGGCGAGCTCCGGGAATCAGATGAAGGAGCGCAGAGCGCCCACGCACCTCACCTGTCTCACCGTCCAGCCCCACAGGGTTCTGTGTGGGGTAAGAACCAAAGTACCGAAGTCATCGACGTAACAACAACATCAAAGACGTGGATCAGAGCTGCTTCCATGGCGATGCTGCGTTATTCAACATGAATTTCCTATTTATTAGAAGCCGTGTTATTAATCATATCCCCCTCTTTTCCTATTTTTAAGGAACGGGAGAGACTATTTATCATTTTCACACATAAAGTAGACGATCAGTTGGTGCCAGAGGTGGAGTTTTCATCTGACAGCGCGGCAGCAGAAAGGGTCTCAGGCACCGTGGAGAACGAATATACTATAAGTGTTACTGCGCCTGGTGAGTAGCTCCAGGAAGTCATGTGACCCCACCCCCTCCCCCCTTTGCTTTTGTCTTTTTCTCCAGTGTTGATGTTCAGATCTTGTAAAGTGAAATCCCTTCTGTAGATTTGCCTGCTGGCGTGGTTTCACTCACCATGTACGCCGGCGACCAGCGCTGCGTCCGGCTGAGGCCCGTTACCTTTTACACCAATATGGGAGAAGTCAGCCGGTGTCTGGAACATGCTACGGATCCCGTTAACTTCATCTGCCAGGTGAGAACGTCACGCTGGAATATTTATTTTCTGTGTGAGGAAAGATCGTCTCTGGTTATAAACTGGAGGCGCGTGGCTGATTGCGTATTATAAGTTTGGGTAAAACTATATACGGGCCAACAAATACCCAAGAATTGAAGAGACGCCACCAAAAATAAAAAGGCTGTAAGATAAAGAAGAGCTTAAGCAGTAGAGAAATGTAAATCTGGGAATTCTGTTTGTAATGTTTAAATTTTAGTTGCCATTCATCAAAATGTCATATTTCCCATGCTGTATTTTTACCGGGTTATTTATCGTCTATATCTAGGTGGTTGTTATGGTTACTACCACTTATATCAAATGAATGGGTTTGAAACACTGTCTGCTTAACACAATGGTGACCTGTTTTTACCTCCCTGGAAAGGTCCTGGAAAGGTCCTGGAAATTCAGCTTTTAGTCAGTGAAAGTCAGGAGAAAGTGATGGAAGCTGAATGCACACAGTGTCCAAGAGGGTTATATGGCCTTAATTGAGATCAATGGAGTAACAGTATTTCTTTAGCCCCACAAATCTAAATTTGATTATATGTTATTAACTTTTTATGCTGCTCAAAATTCAAAACATATATTTTTTGCCTCAGAGAATGATTTGTGGACCGTAATAGAGCTTTCACCCCCTCGTACAAGTTTCTCTTCCCTAATTAAAGGTCAAAAATAAGAAAACACGATGTCATATTGTGAGGTGGGAAGTAATGAAGTACAAATACCTTGTTGTACTTTACTGCAATTAGAATTTTACTTTGAGTATTTATTTTTCTCACAACTTTTTACTTTTACTCCCTACATTTTAAAACGAACATCTGTACTTTCTAGTCGTCGTTAGTTAGTTTCAATGCATCTGAGGGTAGTTATCGATTAAAATTTTTTTTATTAATATGCAGCGAGATTCAGTTCGTCTTGCAAAATATCAGCTAGTAGAAATGTCCTTCATAGGATACTTTTACTTCATAATTTATACTTAGAATGTCTATACCTTGGTCAATTTAAAAGATGATTTTACACATCAGGAAATGCAACGGTTGAAGTAGAAGACTGTGATAATACGTGATTAGAAAGTTGCATAAGTAACCAGGATGTAACGTCTCTCACACTAACAGCAGCTCCATGTTGAAAGCTCCCCATGTTATGAGTGGTTTTGTGCTTTCAGGCCTTTAACTTGACGTCCAATGCAACAGAATCACTGGACAGAATGCTAACTGACTCATTAAAATCCAGGATGCCTGCAACTTCTCTTCAGCTGTTTGGAATCAGACAGATTGAAGAAGACAATATGTCTGCATGTGAGTACGCTCCCCTCTTATCTCCTCTTCTCTTAGTTGCCGGAGCAGATTTGTCCTCAAATAATTTCCCAGATATGCGAAGCACATTTAAATCCACATCTGCGGTTCTGTTTTTTTTTTTATCTAATTCTGGTGAAAAACCTTCAGGGGAAGTGAAACCAGCTTTTATGAGACAAACATAAAGTCATACAAACGGGTTTATCTGATTGCTTTCTGTCCTCCAGATCAGCGTAATGAGGAGCTTCCCACGCTGCTCCACTTCGCCGCTAAGTACGGCCTGAAGAAGCTGACCACCATTCTGCTGCAGTGTCCCGGGGCTCTGCAGGCGTACAGCGTGATGAACAAGTCTGGAGACTACCCCAACACGCTGGCGGAGAAGAGTGGCTTCTCTGATCTCAGACAGTTCATGGACGAATTTGTTGTGAGTCCGGCGATCAAAGCGTCCTCTTTGTGTTGTTGTGTGTCGGATCTCGTCTTCAGACGCTCAGGTTCTTGTGTGTTTTTGCTCCAACCGAATCTAGGAGACGGCAGACATGCTGAAGTCTCACATCGAGGGCTCCATCAGCACCGAGGAGGGCGGCGACGTGTACGAGCCCATGGCGACCCCTCAGGATATCATGCTGAGGTACTCGGGCTGCTCCGAGGACATATACGAGTCGATGCTGGTGATCGACCCCGAGTGTGCAGACGACATATGTAAGATGAGTTGATTTATTGATCCCAGGAACGACGACCACGGCAAAACGTAAAAGGTTAAACTTGTTTGTGTTTCAGATGTGGCGATGACTTCCGTAGACGAGAACCCCGAGGAAGTGATGCTGAGGAAGTTCTTCCAAAGTAAACACGTGAATAAGTGAAGTAATGACCCTAAACAGCAACATTTATAATGTAGGGTAACGAGGTAACCTTGTGTCCCTCTCAGCAAAACCACCGTGCGCCGCGACCCGGGACAGCAAGCGCCTTAAAGGTGAGGAGGAGGAAAAAGACAGTCACAATGACTTAGATCAGATCGAAGAAGAGCAGGATCCGTACAGCCTCTTCCCCGAGGACATCTACGACACCGTGGATGACAACAACGGCACCTTTATCCCCGTAGTCCTGAACCGCCCACCGGCACCCATCCCGAGACCCGAGTCCATGTCGGAGCCCGAGAAGCCTTTGACCTACATCTCTAGAGGTAAATCTTCTCTTTCACACATCAGATTTCACCAAAGCGCTCTCTAACTGAATGTTTCTGACAGTGTTTTCAGATAAGGCCACGTCCAATCCAGTGGAAGCAGGATATTCTGCAGGTAACGTTTATATACAAATATGAGGTACAAGTACTGCACTTGAGTATTTCCCCTTTATGCTACTTTATGCTTCTTCTCCACTACATGTTGGAGGCAAATATTGCACTTTTTTAACTACTTTATCACAGCTTCAGTAATCAGTTACTATCAGTTATAAATCGATAAATTCATATTAAATGTTATTAAAAGTTAAGATGCCCAGCAGTGATTTAGATTAAACCAACCTTTACCAGCTGCAACATCAAAGTAATGCATCAATAATTACGACCCAGTAATATAATATTTATTCTCCATGAGTATTTTTAGTATTCACTATTTTGATGCTCAGACTTAAATAAAAATGTAAACACGTCCTCCGTCACTGCATCCAATCACCCTTACATATTAACATGTCGGAGATTTAATTAAAGTGTAAACTTCTTAAATTAATGAACATCATCACCTCCTTTGTCATAGACAGTGAATGAAAATAAAATGTGTCTAATGTACGAGTTGTATTCCTCCATCCAGCCCAGCCTGAGGCGGACCCCCCCTCCCCTCCTTACGACCCCTACGCCGGCATGAAGACGCCGGGCCAGCGGCAGCTCATATCCCTGCAGGAACGGGTGAAGGTGGGGGAGATCAGCGTGGACGAGGCCGTCCAGGAGTTCAAGGCCTGGCAGTTAAACCACGAGCGGCGGTCCAGCTCCATACGCTACCAGCAGGTAGAGCAGACACTTCCTGGTGCAGATCAGCTGGTCCGACGCTGGATCTGACGTGTGTCCTTGTGTGTCCTCAGGAAAATCTGAAGAAGTTACGCGAAAGCATCACCAGACGTCACAAAGAGAGAGAGAAGCTGGGGAAGGAGCTCGGTACAATCATTTGACTATTATTTTCATATTTCACAGAGCAGAAAATGACTTCCTCTCGTTGTTTTTAAGGAAATGCTGATAACTGATGTGGTCTCCCCCCTGTTAGATTACGAGATAAGCGCCCCGCTGCCGAAGCACTCACAGTGGGGCTCCAGCATGACGCCGGAGTCTTCCGTGTACGAGTCGGCGCCCAGAGTGGTGGCTCTCCTTCCTCCGGTGCCTCAGCTCATCCAGAGAGGAAACTGGAAGACGGGCAGCACGTCCAGCACCTCCAGTGAGTCCCGAAGCTTGTTTGTTTGTTTGTTTGTCTGTTTGTTTGCAGCAAACATTTACATTCTGAAAATCAGTGGAGCTTCTGAGACATATTTGAAAAAAGCATCCCGCCCCCCCCAACCAAGCCCCTCCCCTCAGTGTTGCACGATTCGGCGAGGCGGGATGACGAGGAGCAGGGGAGACGAGGGGATTGGATGGAGGGTACGAGCCAATAGGAGCAATGGCTCCCATTGGTTAATTTCTATGCAGGCCTACGGCTGATAGACTGAATGGATTTTTTTTTTATTCCAAATCGTAGACCATAGCTTTAAACATGGCACTAAAACGTACTTTATTGCGTTGTTTTAGTGAACATCCATAGTAGCGGCAAACAATCGTAAATAAGGTAATCATAAACCAGAAGGTCTCAATGAATAAATAAGAGAACGGCAACACGTGAATTTCCTGTATTCTTTAAATCGGGGCTGTAAATTTTACTTCTCTCTTTTCATTTACAATAATCCAGATAATTAAGATTCTCTATGAGTCATTTATTGTGAGCGTTAATCCCGATCTGTTATAAATATGTTATATCGTCCCATTGCTAGTTGTGACTGAAATCATTCACTTCTCCCTCTTTACCATCCAGGTCTTGATTTTTTTCCTGTCCTATTATTATTTTTTATGATTTGCAACTTGGGTAGCCAGCGGAATAATCCAGAACGTGATTATAAATAGAGGACCAAACGGACGAGACTTACTGAGCAACTACATGTTACATTATTATTTGTTGTCCTTCCTGTGTTTTCTACGTCACTCTGGCAGCAAGGAGGCGGAGCTAAAGGAAATGGTGATGGTCGTGATAGTGGTGGCCATGTCTGTACGTGTGGGAGATATGAGCGTTTCGGTTTTTTAAGGTTGAGACCTTTTTCTCATAACTGATGGAGCCACAGCGTCCTCATTCTGTTTTACTACAGTACGACGCAGAGCGTGTCAGCATCGTTCCCACCGTCCTCATTCAGTACTGGTTTCTCACAATACTGAAGAAAACCTCTGATCTCTCTGTTCCCATCGTGGATTTGAGATTTTTAAGATCAATTCTCCCTCTATGAATGCAAATGGGAGAAAATCTCTGAGGAGCTTTATTTAGTCTCCAGGAGATTCTCTCTTATTCCATTATTCTACACATTGTGTCAGACTTAAGTTACGGATAGATTCAATTATTCAAAGACAAATTACACAACAGCTTGACTGATACCTCTGCAGCAAGCAAATCTGCTTCAGTGCTTTGTCCTTTTGATAGAAAACCGGTCTGAAATATCAAAATGTCCCTGAAACTCTTATATCTGCCCTTTGACACTTCTAACAACAACCCCTTATCTTAAAAAAATATCCTCCTGTCAGATTACAGTTTGACAAACGAGGGTGGCAGATTCGTATCAGAGACTTATTTAACCCAGTCGCTGCATGCTTTGTTTATTTCATGTTTATGTTTTCAAGTGTGCGTGCATTGAACTGTTCTTTACTATGAATTCTAGGTTATTTGTGTTTTTTTTAAGATAATTAAATATTTTTCGTAGAACCTTGCCTAAAACTAAAAGACAACATGAGAACAGTGCCTGTAAATATTCTTTTTAGATGCACGACGTTGCCTCATGATTCCTATTCTCACAGATTCAGCCATTTAATCTCACTGTATCGCTCGTCATGCTCTCAAAAAGGTATTTTTATACACATTCGGCGAAGCGGTCCTCCAGCACGATCCACCACAAGCATTCACCTCGCAGAAACTTAATCTTGCGTGTTTTGCTTCCACATGAACCCTGTTTTTTATTGTTTTGTTTTCCAGGTACTGAGAGCAACAGACTCAGCACTCACAGCACCTTCAGCTACAGCAGCGGGACGGAGCCCGACTTTGAGGTGAGCCTGAATTAACAACAAACATACATCAGAAACTGAACCTTCACTTCGTCTTGCGGTGCTGCACTCGGTCCTCACGAGTGCATGTGAGCAGGCAGGTAGACAGAGAGTCTAGTGTTTGGCTTAATGCGGTAGTCTTCGGTTTCTAAATATACTTGTAGTTTGTGTGTGGCACGCACTGCTCAATGGTTTCTCAGAAATCACCAGAGTAATCAGAACTGTGGTGGATTTGGAGATATGGCAGATGTCAGTTTCACTGAACTCTTGTTGAAAGAGCCAGAAAGCGTACTTTATCAATTAAACAAACAAGTTGTGGATTATTATTTCTCTTTTTAACCAGTAATTGATTCATTGGCTAATTGTTGCAGCCCTATCCTGAAAAGTAAAGTGAAAGTAAAGTGCCTGAATCTGTCATTCTCTCTGCTGGCCATCAGGGGGCGACTCCTATCTGGTTGTATAGAAGTCTATGAGAAAATGGTCCTACTTCTCTCTGCTGGCCACCAGGGGGCGACTCCTCTCTGGTTGTATAGAAGTCTATGAGAAAATGGTCCTACTTCTCTCTGCTGGCCACCAGGGGGCGACTCCTCTCTGGTTGTATAGAAGTCTATGAGAAAATGGTCCTACTTCTCTCTGCTGGCCACCAGGGGGCGACTCCTCTCTGCTTGTATAGAAGTCTATGAGAAAATGGTCCTACTTCTCTCTGCTGGCCACCAGGGGGCGACTCCTCTCTGGTTGTATAGAAGTCTATGAGAAAATGGTCCTACTTCTCTCTGCTGGCCACCAGGGGGCGACTCCTCTCTGCTTGTATAGAAGTCTATGAGAAAATGGTCCTACTTCTCTCTGCTGGCCACCAGGGGGCGACTCCTCTCTGCTTGTATAGAAGTCTATGAGAAAATGGTCCTACTTCTCTCTTGATGTATTATCTCAGTAAACATTGTAAACATGAGTTTATGGTCTCAATCTCTAGTTCCAAGTCTTCTTCAATCCAGCATGGTACCCGTTGCTCCTCCACAGTCCAAATATGGTCACTGGTTGCAAAAATTCCAAGATGGTGACGGGGCAAAATGCCGAATTCGAGGCTTCAAAACTGTAGTCCACAAACCAACATCCACTTCTTATATTCAGTCGATGTTTCAGCTGTAAATGTGGAGTATTGTGGTAGGCTGGACTTTTCAAAATGTCTTTTGTATTTTTTTTTTAAAGGACACGATAGAAAACGTCCCTCCGCCACGACCTCCGCGGCCGTCTGATGCTGCACCCCTCGCTCCACCCAGGATTCCTCCACGGGTCCCAGACAGGTCAGTTTAAAGACCAGCCATCCAGATTACTGATTCAATTCTAATTAATTTCGATCAGAGTGCTACAGGGAGGACGAATGTTTGTAGGCCAACCCTGGAAGTTATCATCACACAGGCAAACAGAAGTAAAAATCTCTCTAACGTTAGTATTTAAGCAAACTTCACCACCATGAGCAAACAGAACGCTTCAAAATTCAGTGGGGTTTTTATCGACACATGTAAATATCATAGAACATAAGTCTCTTAAGCTCATGTTAACCACAGAACTTATTCCAGGCATCTCACTAAAAGCCCATTAAGAAAAAATCCACATTTGATTCTAAGATAAGGGAACCGGAAGTGCAAATATGCTGACTAATTTCTGGGTATTAGGACTCATTCCTCGAGCTCTCAGTAACAGCTCTAATAGAAGTATAAGAGTAAGAGTGAGAAAAGAGAAACGATGAAGAGGAAATGCTCACCAGCGATGGCTCACAGCTGTGCATTAGTGGGTGGAGCCAACATGAGAAAAGCCTTGATGTTCATGCTCATAAACGTATTAATAGTTACTCAGAGGTGATCTGAAACCATAGAGGTGTTATCATCATCTCTCTAAGAGAGCTGCATCGTGCATGAAGAATCTTTCTTGTTTGTGAACAGTTAGGTCTCTAATCATGAATAAGTAATGTTCCTTAAATAAATGTAAAGACTCATAAACACACACACACACACACACACACACAGTTCACCGCGGCAAGAAAGTTTGATGTGCTGCAAATAATGTGATAAAATCTACCCGGGTGGGTTTTTATTCTTGCTCATTTCACGGCACTGTGAGATCTGATTAAGTGTGTGTGTGTGTGTGTGTGTGTGTGTGTGTGTGTGTGTGTGTGTGTGTGTGTGTGTGTGTGTGTGTTCTGTACGTTTTTAAGTTAAGAAAGAAAACGCTGATGATTGTGTGCACTGCAAAAATGGAATTTCAAGAAAGTAAAAAAAGCCTTGTATCAAGAAAATAAGTCTTATTTTTTGTCCAAAAAGAATATTAATCTTGTCAAGCAAGTTTTGCATTAGAAAAAATATCTCATTTTAAGAAAGTATGCCTTACTTTTTCTTGATAAGATATTCCAGCTAATTTTGAGCTAGAATGAACCAGAAAAAGAGTATAAAAATGTTTTACGATCAAACCCAGCGGGGCACCAAGATTATTTGCCTCATTTTAAGAGTAAGACCATTTGCACAACATCTCAATTCAAGAATGCCATGAAACAAGGACAAAAGTTTTTATTATTAATATTTTCATTTTCATTACAGGACAGTTGCTTGGTGAGATTGAAAACCATATGGGATATTATGCTGCAAACCAGCTGCAACATGATGTTTAGTTGCTATGCTGCTACAATAACTGATGTATTATTATTTTGATAGTGAGGTTCAAATCAAAACTGGCTTTTCAATCTGTTTGATTATGATGGATCTGGAATGCAGAAGTGCCCTTTTTTTTTTGGATGTTGAATTGAGCAATGCAAAGTTAATAAAAAAATTAATTGGGGCGGCCGGTGGCGCAGTGGATAAGGCAGCCGCCCCATGTACGGAGGCTCAGCCTCGACGCGGAGATCAGTGGTTCGACTCCCGGCCCGGCAATCTCCTTCGCCCACACTGGGAGTCTCCTCTATCTCCCCTTTCCACACTGTCTCTCTCATAATCAAAATAAAAAAGGCTTGCATGGTACTCCAGCCATAAAAAAAAAAAATTAACTGAGAAAGTTTCAAGTCAAGTATCTTGATTTAAGACATTACTTTTATATTTGTTATGCTGTTTTAAGAAATGATGTCTTATTTTAACTACTTTTATGCTCATTATCAATCCCAGATTAAGGTGTAATTTCTTAAATTAGTAAAGAGACTTAAATTCTAATTTTGAGTAATTTAATCTTGAATTAGTGTTTTTTTCATTGCTTGTTTTAGAAGAATTTGGATTAGTTTAAGATTTTCTGTCTAGTTTAAAGTCTCATTTTAGTCTTTCGGAGCTAAGAAATTTGGGCTTATTTTAAGAATTGCTTGTCAAGCAAAAAAAGCTTACCCCATTGGCAGATTTTTTTGCTTGATACAAGATAATTTGATTGAATATGAGAATATTTTACTTCTTTCTAGAAGGGCTGTTTTTGCAGTGTGATTAAGGAGCATGACATGACACCAAACAATCAATACGATAAGATGCAAGAGACGAGAATTTAACTCTTTAAATTATTATGGCATAGAACTGTGAATGACCAGAGTTGATTTTAAACTGTGACATCATCAGGAAGGAGGAGCTGCAGAAACTGAACGCACTCCTTCCACTCAGAGCACCGCGCTCGTCTTTTCCTAAATCCTGATTTTTTTACTTCGAGTCACATCGTAGGTGACTGCCACCCACAGTACAAACAAACGAATGACTTCAAAATAGTCACAAAGGCAAATAAAGGGAGATTTAACACCAAGGACTGCTTTTCTTGTTGTTTTTCCCCCCGATGATAATCTCAAATTGTCTTGTTTGTCTCAGGGTGCCTGAGAAGATGCTGCATGAGCGCTACATATCCTGCCCGACTCGAGCACTTCCTCAAAGACCCTCCCACGTGAACTCGGCGCCGCCCATCCCTCGACGCCTGCGGTGATGGACACACACATCTGCTGGTTTACTTGCTAGAGTATCTGAGTATCCAAAGAGGGAACACAGCAACCTCCAGGATTTAACAAGATGAATACACGCAGAAAGACACTTTTATTTTTATATTTATCATTGTGCCAAACCGATCCATTCACATCCCATAATATCTCAGTGTGTGTTTGGGTTTGTGTATTTGTGTGAGTCTGATATTCACTGTATTCTGGTATGAACAACTTTTCCCTGTAATAACCCTGGAACATTTAAAGACTTTACTGTGGCAATTGAAAAGTGTATTAACAAAATGTATGTATTTTTTTTAATAAGTCTTAAATATAATGTGTTTGGGGATAAAAGCAAAATAAGTGGTTTTAATTTAAATCTTAATGATGATATTTAAACATGGTTGAAAGTTGGTCCTCTGTTAACTGAGCCAGTGACATTAATGTGGTCAAGTTCACCAGAGAAAAATGATATTCCTTTTTATAAATACTAGTACTCATTATATTGTACTTTTCCATCACGTGTCACCTTTATTCTTCTTGAAGGACTTTTAATGGTTGTGATATTTGTCTTTCTTAAATTCGGTGATTTCAAGGGTGGAACATAAAATAACCTTTAGGAAGTCAGTTTTGTTGTTTGTTTGTCTGAATTTCATAATGAAATATAAAAAAAGATGTTCCTTTTATACACTTGAATGTGTTTTGTTTTCATTGGCTCCTTCACAACCAGTATCGATTTAATTATTGTGCAATATGAGGATTGGTCACTAGATGGTGCTCTACATTCTGTTTGGACTCCATTGACTTTCTTTTTTTTCTCCCATGTATGTGAACCTGTCTGTTTATAAGCATGCAGCAGTTTATTTAATGTATACATGACTTCACTGTTATGAATATAAGTTCAACTTTCCCCTCAAAAGTTCTGAGAGGAGAGACACTGTACAAAGTCGGAGAGAGTGAAGCAAGTTGGGACTTCCTGTCAGAACTTTCAAAGTAAAATCTTCACTCATGACTTCACAGCATCAAAGTGGAAAGAAAAATGTAAAGCATGTTTTAAATTAAAGTATGTTTTATATATTTGATCACTCACTGGAAATGTTTTTGTTTAAAAACCCAATCCAGATTTTTCAGGGTTAGTTTCCAAGTGTTTTTTCTGTGACCTTTGTTGCAGAAAAATATTATATATTATAGAGCATGTTAATATTCATCAGTGGATACATCTTAATCATGAGAAACTATTAAGTTTAATTTAATAGTCAGGCTTATGTGTAATATTGTACAAAAAGAATACTGGAAAAATGTTTTCTCATGGTCACTATTCAGTTTAGTATAATAGGAATGTCAACGCATGCCTGTTTAGGCCCCAACTGGAAAAATCAATAGCAAAATCACATGCATCACCTTGAAAAAGATGATTTTTGAACAATGGGTCAAATGACTAATGGTAAAGTAGGGGGTTTCATTCATGATGGTAGATGCCAGCTGTGCTGAGCGTTTCAGCATCTTTAGCTCATAGTTTTGGTTTTTAGGGGCTTCAGCTGTTCTGTATTGAGGTTAACTGTACTGACCTTACCGCCTCAATTATTATTATTTAGGGCGTGGCTACCTTGTGATTGACAGGTCGCTATCAATGCAGTTAACTATTAAGATGACTTTAACACTTAGCTGTTAAATTGACCTTGAATTATGAAGCTACCTTTTCTTAACAGGTCACACCAGAATCCAGATGGATCCAGTAAGGTTGCTGTTCTGCTGCTAGTGTTCGTCAGATCCACCCGTCGCTCCCCCGTGTCCAAATATGGTAACTTCCTTCACTGGTTGCAAAACAAACAAAAAAATCGAGACGGCAACGGCCAAAATCCAAGATGGCGACAGTTACAATTCCGAACTCTTTACAAACCGCAGTCCACAAACTTGTGGGCGACGTTACGATGACTACGTCCACTTCTTATATACAGTCTACGCGAAAAGCATATAAAAGAACCCACTGTACGTTTGCTAATGTTACCTGCCCGGCAACAAACTACCGGAAGGACGGAAGCTACTAGCTAACGTCAGCTAGCAAAGTGGAGCATTTATCAGCTACGCTTTTCCCGGGGGTTGATGGCGACGAAAAACCGGCATATAGGAGGGTGAATAATAGTATCCTTATATTCTACAAGTGGTCTGAACTCCTAATGAACGCTAGAAATGCTGCCATGTTGCCTAGAAAAGCTAAGCTACTGCTTTGTTTGCTAACATTGTAGTCATAAACTGTTTTCAGCTTTCTCCAAAATGGACGACATAATATCTACACATGAATGGGTGAGTACTTAACATTTTGAATGTGGGTTTAAACATTTATTTCAGTTTCATAATGAAGTGACGGAGTCCAGGCTTTTATTGTGAAGGGACGGTGGCCCGCCCCCCCCCGGTGCCAGGTGGTTTGTGTGGTGCGGCGGCAGCGTTGACGCAGCTGAGGCCGGTGAGGGTGAAGCGCTGACGGGACGCCGGTGGAGAGCAGCAGCCGTCGGCGGCGCACGGAGCTCAGCGGAGTGTGTCTGCAGCAGCGAGCTTAACGCTGGATAACCACCTCACCGAGGTAAGCATGTCCCCGGCATGGATACCCGCTGGATAACGGCTTCTGGAGGTTTATTATAATTCCATTTTTTTTTTATCTTTATTTATTTATTTTTACATGGGCAGCATAACAGCTGACTTTGTGTTTTGAGCGTGTGACGCAAAAAAAAAAAAAAAAGCACTTAATTTATTTCTGATTCATCAGCCAAGTCATTAAGCGGGAATCCAGCAGAACATTTATCAATCGCGAGTTTCTATTTTATGAGTCTATTTGTGATGCAAAGAGGCTTCGGGACAGTTGCTGCAGTGTACGGACCGATCCATCCGCTACAATGCGATGGGTGCCGCACTCTCAAGCTCAATGCCCAGGAGATTTAAAAAGAAAAAGTCTGGTTATTAAACGCTTCCTGTCTTTTATAATTATAATATATAAAAATACATCCTAGTGTGGCTGTTTCTTTGAATTGGCAGGTGGCAGCGAGGCTTATTAGCTGTCAGTATGATTCATAGGCAGCCAGCAGACTACAGTGCTGCTCCACACATACAACGAAGCTGTGGCATCAGGACCACTAATGGGATGCATCTTATGCGGCAGGAAAACTTTAGTAATGCTATTTATTTATTTATTTTTTAACACAACAAGTCCAGATTGGATTGTTGCCATTTTGGATTGGATGATTTATTTTGAAGGTGAAGGAGTAGTTTTGCATCCATGAGGTGAATTCTTAAGTGGTAATAAAACAGGCTTTTTATTTTAGAGGAATGTGTTTGTTCACTTCTTATCCCGGCGTGTGTGTGTGTGTGTGTGTTGGAGTGTAATGGAGCCACTATCCTCTGCGGTTATTGACACAGTGGAGCTGAATGTTAAACTTCCTGTTGTATAGTCTGACAAACAGGTCTGCCCGAGGCCTCATATTGAACAGCATGTGCCAGGAACAACTGCCTCGCAGCACAAGTGTGAACCCATATAGACACAAGGACGATAAATACACTCACCTCTTGTTAGCAGGAATATGCTTTTCAACGATGTGTGAGTTTGACAGAAAATCCGTTTCTGTCGATGAGCCATGTGTCGTTTTCCTCTGCAACTCTTCATTCACTATTTTACTACAGTGGTGATTTCTTTTTCTTTTTTTTACTCCCAAGAGATCTTAGTAACGTGACGCTACACAAGCTTAATAAAACATTAACCCCCGGCCCACAAATAATTCATCCACTGCTTCGAGGACAGAGGCCAAGCAGGAAGGAAGACTTGATTTACTCAAGAAAAGAAGAAAAAGTTGAATGTGGTCGGCACATTTCTGGATATCACACTCCTGCTTGTCTTATCACGTTTTGGTGGAGATAGTGTATCTAGACAGTGTTTACTCACAAAGAACAGGACTTCCATTAGCTACAGTGTTAAAGGACCTTTTGTCAAGTGTTTTTTTTTTATCACAGTGTCTCCGTGAAAGAACAGCTTGTGTCCTCGCTGCTGCTTCAGTGTTGACTCGGTAGTAGTTGCTGGTTGACGACAGGTCAGCGGAGGAGTTGTAGGTGTTTACTCGGACGTGGTCATCGGTCTGCTGCTGCGTGGAAATGGAAGTCATATGTCACCTCAGCCGTGAGCCGTTTGTTCAAAGAGCAGCCGATCCTCCCGACGACCTCTCATGTTGTTGTGCAAGTCAAATATTGAACTACGTGACGAAACATTTTCAGTCGAGATTGAAATGATTCTCTTGCAGTCGTTTATTTTAGATGAATGAGCTTCTGTTATCAATTTTTTCAGATGTTTTTATGATAAACACTGTAACCAGTTTTTTGTAATTATTATACTTGCGATAGGACACTCTGCAAGGTGTATGCAGTAAACGGCAAAGGATTATGGGAAAATATCCATTCACTAATTGAACCATTTGCCGTAGTATAGTGTATAAGTTAACGTTAAAGCTCTGCTAGCATAAATTTGATGACATGTTAAACGCTCATAAATCAAAGACCATATTTGAAGGACAAATTTAAAATTAAATAAATAAAAATAGTAAAAAAGTCTAACTACAGTTATGTACTTTAAATGTGTTTAACGTAAATGAAACTCAACTAATTGTAAATTGAACAAAAATATAAAGTACCAAGCTGTAATACAGTAATTTAAAATACAGAAACGATACTGTAAGTGAAAAATACAATAGTGATGCACCTGGAAATGTAGTAATGATACTGTAAACACTGTCAGTAACTTACTAACGTTTTTATGATTTCAGACCACAGAGCGACTAATATTCAAACATAACGTGCTTATAAGCCAGAAACTATCTGGTTGCTGCTTTTTCGGTGACACAATAAATCAAGGTCAAAGTGTTGCATGCCACTCTTTTGAGCTGGACAAACAGAAATGTTCACCTGTGGAGTGAACATTGGGACCCGCCGGTATGAACCCAGAACAGTTGTTAATATTTCATGAAGCTTGTTCAGACTCACGTTACTCAGATCCCCTAGATTTGAGAGGAGCAGGAGGCACCAATCTCAAAACTCAGCTTCAAGAGATTTCCCTTGGCCTCCAGATCACCGTCACGTTTATTTAATTTCCATTTGGTTTGATCCGACACAGAATGTTAGAAAAGACCAACTGGTTAAAGCATGTTTATCAACGAGTCGTTGGAATTCATTTCCTCTGCCAGCAGAAAATATCATCCATGTGTTCACAATGAATATTTAAACAAATTATTATCTGCACATAGCTAATTTAATGATATATAAATCATCTTTTTATTGTGAGAGTTCATGCATCACTGCTCGGGGAAGGCGGATGTGAGACGCAGTGACAGTATTTTAAAGGAAGCAGCCTCGTCTTCCACCACCGGGTTTCTGTTTTCACTCCATGTTGATGTTACAACAGGTTGCTTAGCAACCCCCACACCCCCTGCTTTCCCCCATCTGCTGCCATTGGCTGAAGTGGACGGTGAAGTGAAGTGTTATGCTCTGGCTCCTCAAGGCTCCTAGCACAAAGAAGCCCCCCCCCCCCCTGCATCATGGATGCATGTAAACAAGGCTGGGAAAAGACAATTTATGTTTTAGTGATGGATTAAAGCAGCACGCCTCTCCACCATGACACCTCCACCCTCCAGCCTCCACCCTCCTCCCCTGAGTCGCATGTCAACATCAACGGTTGTTGGGATGTATTTTAATAGGAACCAGCATGTGTCCTTCCTCATCACCACACAAAGCAAACCCAGAACTATCATGTGCCAGCGATGCATAGCGTGTTTATAAATCACTCGCCACAAAACCTAATCGACGGTAATGAGACGCCTAATATCCACGTCGGCGGGCGGGCTGCCGTTGATGGAGCTGCCTGTCGCGCTCGCGTCTGGGTGCGACGGCATTCCTGAAATAGACGCATGATGGGGAGCCTCATTTCACACGAGGATACCTTCATAGCACTTAAAATTGCTGGATTATCACATCGCTGTTTATATTCACGTTTAGCCGCCATATCCTATGACTCAATTATCAAGTGGTGCTGTCACACGGGCGGGTTATATTTAGGGAGCGTGCTGCTCTCCACGCTCGGAGTCAAAACATCCAGCCGAGATGAGGAAACACTTTCAGCACTCTCTCAGACAACGATTTGAATTGTCACCGCTGCTCACCTAATGTGCGGTACACGCCCCCGTTATCTAAGCCAGGAGCAGCTGAGCTCGTTATCTGGTCACATGACATCAAAGGAACACCATGTCTCTTATTCATGCTCCCAAATTAAATGAACTCAAGGAAATTATCGGTGGGAATGTCTTTCCAGTGATGTTCCGCTTTTAGCTCCTTATTTGCTCAAATGCTTTTTGGAATTCGCTCCTAACAAAGTCAACTCAAGGAAAAAAGCCCCCTAAAGAGACACTTGAATATTGAGTTTAATGTTTATCCTCACTCCGGGGCCTGTGATCCAAGCTGTCTGCCCTCTCGGAGAGCAGCCTGGAGCCCTCGCTGTGAAGATGCATCACCCTGGGGAAGCTGTCAGCTCGCTGACATTCTTCCTACGCTGCCTCTAAAAGCCTAGCAGGCACGTTATAAGCAGGCTGGCTCTCCAACACGGCTGTCTGCAGTCCACTGCGGCCAACTGCAGTCCTTCCCCAGGACCTTCACACGTGCTCGCCAAGTGTTTCCTGTCCCAGGGACCTGGCCATGGCCACGTCCAGCGACTGCCGGGGCTTCTCACGGACACTCTGGCAGGCTGCGAGCCCCTCGGAGCGCTGGGGGACACATCTTTCATTCGCTGGTGTGACGGCTGCTTTTTTTTTTCTTATTTATTTATTTATTTTTTGCCTTTTGAAAAAGGACATTTTATTCTTAAAGGTCACAGACGTCCTCCCGCGTGACGTTCGCCATAAACTCGTTACGTCTTTAGTCGAGGAAGCAGTTTTGGCGTAGACTGGGCCTAAGCTCCGTCCATTATCAACATGGATGTGTAATCCTGCTCCGAGGCCCGTAATGACTGCAGTGTTTAAGTTACATACATTTCCTTTTATGCTGCAGTTGTTTGAAATGAACTTCAAATAGCTCGGTGGAGGAATGTGTAGAATCCCAGGCTGCCGTCCAGCGTGGAAGCTGTTTATGGAAGAGAGTTGGAAGGGTGGAGGGGGGTAGGTGGGGGTCTCTTCTCAATTAGGGGGGGGGGGATAAGCTGCTGCTGCTGCTGCTCCGGAGCGGCTCTTCCGAGCCATGTTTGGAGCTGTTTGGTGGGATCCACGCACGGCGCTGGATAGCTTCTCTCCTCTCTGCCATTTGTTGACAAAGCAGAAGTCAAACAGCGTTACGTAACTTTCTGTGATGAGAGCTCTTTTGTGTTAAACACAGCTCACTTTTAAGGCGGCCTCCGACCGCGACACAGACCCCCACTGTGTGAAATACATCGTAGTTGGTACCAGCCCAACTTTTGTTTAGGTTTCACAGAGAGGGGATGGACAGAAGCACGTTTCACATTATTCACCGGATATTGAACTCCTAAAGCAAATCTGAGGGTATAAAATCTGATTTCATTCCAAAAAATATACTGTATTCACGACGAGGCAGATTTGTTGGATACCATCCACCCACATCTAATAAGATGGAAGCTTCTCTCTGATCACAGACACATAAAAGCAGCCGTCCTTTAAATGTTTTATTTATTACTGTATTTAAGAGTAGAACAGTGTTTCTTCTATCCACACGGCTTTTAGATGAAATGACAAATGCCTTATTAAGTCCGTTAGATCACATCTCCAGTTATATAATGCAACTGTTTACATGCAGAAGATCCATTTATTCTATGTTTACATCAAAATCCAATCGTTTATTCTCCCTGTAAAACAAGATATGAGGCGTGTTTATGGAAGATGGTACCGACCAATTCCAACCAATGATGTCGTGACATCCACCCATCAATCCATCTGCAGCCAAGCCAGCGGGGAGGTGTGTGTGGTCCTCAGTAGCTCCGTATGGCACCACGTTTAAAGCTGCCCACCTCAAAGGATTTGATATGAATCGAGTCTACGGCGCTCAAATACACTTTGCTTGTACAGATCGAGGTACAAATATCATCTTCTTTATTAAAACATGGCCTTAACCCTCAATCCAACATGTATTTGATCACTCAACATTGTGGGAAATGTTACTCATTAGCTTTCTTTCCCAGAGTTGGATGAGAAGATTGATAGCACTCGTATGTCTGTTGTTCAATATCATGTTGGCGCCAGTTAGCTTAGCTTAGCTTAGCATAAACTGTATCTGTTCAGAGGTTAGAAATATGCCTCCTGAAGCTCTTTAAATGTTTTATCTTGTTTGTTTCATTTAAAAGTTCATCAAAAGATTTCGGTGTCCTCGATGTTCTCACACATTCTCATGAAGTACGTGATGTTCAGTGCAGAAGTTCATCACGTGGACTCATGGATGGTTGAGTCATCCAGTAGTGAACCCAGTCTGGCTCTTATCTGCCGGCCCCGCGGGAGCATTTGGAGGATTTTATATGGCGGTCTGCACAGTTGAGTGGGTGCCACATTCCCAGGTGGCATGTGGTGACAGGTCCTTCTGGGCGCGCCTGTTGTCAAAAACAAACAGACCCCCTACATAGCGAAGGTTAAGGTCAAAGCCGGGACCGTCCCGCCCAGACGAGACCCTCAAAGCTCAGGCCAGACGCCCCGGGAGGCTTCAGATCGGGACCGGGTGTCCGTGGACTTAGGACTCGCCGTGCACATCATCGAGTAGGTAACGTGCTTCGCTCGATGCGTCGGGATTATCGTAGTCTCTTGGGAATTGCTTATTTTGGAAAGGTATTTTAGTTGCACCCAAGTGTGAGTGTGTCACGTAGTAGACGAGCCGAGAGCTGCAGATGGAAGCTTCTGCTTCTAGGTTATCACACAGGTTTGAGCTGAGAGGGCGTTTGATTGGCTGTGATCTCTTTGAACTTTAGCATGTGAGCATGTGGATTTGCCAAATTTGACCCCATTTGTTGAAGACGTCTAAAAACTTCCTAGATTCAAAGGTGCGATAGTGCATTTAGGAAATGGCAGGTTTAAAGGAGTTTGTCTCCTCTTATTCCCCCGTTTGTCTCGGCCCAGTCACCGCTGAGCTCCTTCACTGGTCTCGTCTTTTGGCTGGATGATGGCGTTCTTCGGCCCGGCTCTGCTCTTCCTAAAAAGGCCAGGGGGGTGATGTCTGCTCTCCTGTGTTTATACAGCGAGCCGAACGCTGCAAACCGTCATCGTCCCGTTATTAATCATATGTGAGAGGGTGGAATACGCCCACATCTCCTCTTTATTTTGTCTATTCACCATCTTGGGGGGGGGGGGGGTCATCTTAGGATACAGCGGATCAGTGTAAGCACTCCTCAAAGGAATGTCTGTTAATGGTTTTGGAAATGAGATCACGGATGCGTTGTCTCTCTGGGACGCAGGGGGTCAGGAAGCACGTTGATTTTATTAAAGAGAGGAGGGAAATAAATACACAGAGCATCTGATGCTCAGGGACGGCCCCCGGCTCCAGGATGGAGGATGTTTTAAAAGGTTTTCACGTCCCCGGGGGACTTTATTTGGTATCGTTCCCATTTTCCCTCCTCCATTTAGGCCTATTTGTGGAGGTTTCCAGCTGGAACATGAGTCCCCGGCCTGTTCGGCAGGTTGGCTTATTTACCGCCGTGTGTAAACACCGTGGACACACACACAGTCCCACGCTACCTCACAGTGGAACGGCAGACACCACTTTTCAAAAGCAGCTTAAAATGAACATCCTAGAAGACATTCGACATTTTGCTGTTCATGCTTTTTCTCCATCGCTGCGAACGAAAACACTATTTTTGTGCGTATTCTTGAGTGACCGTTTGAGTGGCTTTATGTGTGTGTGTGTCTTGACTCAACCGGTCCTTTCCTTGGCATCTCAAACAGGGACGTGTCCTAAATCAGCCGTGCTGGTTGAGTACAATAGGAGGCCCATGGAAGCAATGGGAAGTGTTTGACGGCCACTTTTCTGGTGGCCTTGGTGTTTCTTCTGCATGCTTCGCTGCTGCAGCTCAGATTAACGTGTGTTAGTTCCCTCCCTTCCTCGTCCTTAAAGGGAACGCTGATTTGAATTCACATCGTCGATCAAAGCCAGGCGTGAACTAAAGGTGGTGATATTGTTGTTGGAGAGTTTTCACTGATAACGCAGTCAGCATTGAATTTGAAATGGTTGCCTAAATCATTTCATCTGTAGTTGAGAACCTCAATTAGATTGTTTTGAGGCTTTGTAGTGGTTGAGTCACAGTGATACTGGACTGTCAGCATTGTCCTGTTATTTTCTCCCTTGTGTGAGATGAGTGTTTACCTGTTATCATACTAAGAAACAAATGTTATATGTTAGGTTTTGCCACATGAAAGAATGCAATGTTCTATTAATTCAGCAGTTCAAGCTGTGAATGTGACTTCAGGTCCTTTAAAATGTGACGTCGTGTGCTTTATAGGCTCGATTTAAACAGATAACAGGAGGTTCGCCGCCTTCCTGTCTGGCTGCGTTGTATCTCATTCCAGTGTGTAACCCAACCACAGAACGACCGCAATTTCATTAGCTGTATGCGGTCCCCAATTACCGCTGTTAGCTGCAGGGATTCTCCACTACGTGTCAAGGAGAAGCCGCAGCCACGGCTGCACATCCGAGGAATCTCCTCTATGTGGAATATTGTTCATCAGCGCTGCAGCAAAGCACCGTTGGGACACATTTGATTTGATGGTTGAAAAGATTAGCAACCTTCTCCAGGTCCGATTTATTGATGGATTCTTGTCACGATATTATTGGCTGAATTTGTTGGTACTAGCTGATGTAAGCACACGTCACATTTTGTTTTACAGGGAAAAGAAAATATTGTTTTTTGAAATGTATTAACAAGTGCACAATAGGACTTTTTATGCAACTTTTTAAAGTTTTTATTCGTCATTTCAGCTCGACTTTAACTTTCTGTAACTGTAACACATGGTTGTCGTTATCTCTGTGTATCTGCGGGCTGATGTTTAATGATGTATTTCACTGATTTATGTGCGGTTTAATTCCCACATATCAGCTGTGTTGAATAAACTGTTTCTCTTCCAGGGCTCTCCAGGAGGGGGCAGCGTAACACCGAGCGCAACTCCCAGTAAGTCTGTAATGCATCGGGGATGAACACACATGGAACGGGGGTTTCATTTTTATGCAGAAATTGATGGTAGAAATAATATTAAGTATGTAAAGCATAAAAACAGAATTAAGAATCTAAAAATAGAATGAAATGTAAAGGCATTCTGTGTTGTATTCACATATTTATTCTTCTATAGATCAATTTTTTCATTTAATATTTTTCTCCTACGTCGACACACACGTAGGAAGGATTCTTTAAATGTCTTTCATTGCTTTTGTTTCTACATTCTGTCCTCTGGGGTTGTTTGTGTGATAAACTGCTGAGTCTGGTTTCCTGTTGGTGTGTTGCAGTCCCATCAGGTCCTCGGACGGTCTGCGCCGTCAGGATCACGCCTCTGAAAACCATGAAGGGCTCTCCTGACCTGATTCCTGCTGCAGGTGATGCATCCCTCCGCCTCCCCCATCTTTCCACACTCCCTCCCTTTAAAACTCACTCGTTAACAACGTGGTGTCACTTTAATAACCTGTGAGACGGGACGAGCTCCAGCTGCTCTCCTTCCAGCGTTGACAGTGTGATCATGGCAATTAGGTTTACAGGACGGGAGGATATTAACTCTTGGCCTGGTTTTGGTGCTACACTTCTATTTTGGTCATTTGGGGCATGAGGTAGCAATAACTTTGACTCCCAGCTGCTCTGAAGCAGGAGTGCACTCTGAATACTGAATGTGATGAACACCTGAACGATGAGGAGCTGCGGCGGCGGTGATGCTCTTATTCTGTACGTTTTTCAGATTTGGACCCGAGCAGAGTGTGCAAAGGGAAAGGAGTCGTGACTCTCAGGGCCACGCTCATCCACCTAGATGACGAGGGCCGCATCAGCCAAGAGCCGAATCTCATCACCACGCCAAGTAAGTGGGAGCCTCATAAACGACCCTCCGCGTGATGAGAAAATAGTGAGAGGGCAGTGATAGAAGCACCGCGTCGCCGCAGAATGTGGACGGACGATGCGAACGTCGCCGTCGTTTAAAAAAGAATTTAGTCATAAAAATGTCTTGCATGCCTTCCAGAGCTCTGTTTGGATGTCAGGGTTATACAACACGGCATGTTTTGAAATGGCGCTCAGAGCGGCGTTAAAAGGCCGATTGCTCATATTTTCACGTGAGTGTGAAAGAGCGCCGTTGTCGCCGCCTGCCCACTGCACTTTGGAGCCGGGCGCCTCGATTGTGGGCTTGTTTGTTACGTGGAGCTCACTGGAAGCGGACTGGAGGCCGGCCAACGCTTTTGGGGAGATGCTTTATTTGTTGCAGAGCCTGAATATAAAGGCCAGCGGAACAAACAGCCTTTGCAGCTCGTTGAATGGCTGCTTTGTTCTGATGACAAAGTTCAGAGATTGTGGGAGTCCTTTTTTTTTTTTTTTTTCTGGACATATTAACGTCTCTGCATGAAAAACCTCCAAGGAAAGTAATCACGCCCTGTGGAATGAAATAAGTGAGAGCAATTAGCTGTTTTTGGGTGTAAGTTCACTGGAATACTGTACTTTTTTGAGAATCATCAACAGTATTTGTATTCTTGCTGCGCCGGCTGGCACACTGAGGGAGTTATGGGCTCTTTTCAGGTGGCTGGACGAGCCAGATTAATGGAGACGGCTCTAAAGCAGGACTGGCTGAGGGAGGCGGCAGCATCACAGCTGATTTACCTCCCGTAAACAACACTCAGTGCCAGGTACGTTCCACTTCCACCCCATTTAACACGGGATCTCTCCTCGGCTGTAGCTCTGTGATCTCTTTGTATTTCACTGGATTTAATAGAACAACTCATTTAGTTTTCTTTTCTGTTGCTTTCAGGCCGAGTCACCGGAGAGCTTAAAAGAGAATCAGGCTCCATCCGACGCCGACATCCAGACCTGCATCACGCCGACCCCCGGCTCCGTCTACCCGTGCACCAGCACCGTTAACCCCACCATCGTCCTGCTGCAGCACAACAGAGGTGAGCAGAGCGGGGACTCGCCAAAATAAAAGCCTTTGCGTTTGTTGCTTCACGGCATGCTCGGCTCGTCTGTGATCCGTGTCTCACACATAACATGTCACTTTGCTGCTTAGTCACATTTCACTGTGCTTGTCTGTCTTTCTCTCACAACAGAGCAGCAAAAGCATCTTTCTCATTTTGAAGGTATGCACTGTGGGGGTCTTGGTGATGTATTTTGAATTTCTTAAACTTAGCCGGCAGCAGTCACACTTTACAGAGCAATATATATATAAATGTTTTTGTTTTTCTGAAGCATCGGTCACCCTCCAGCTGCTGCGACACTGATACGGCTAAATGTGTTCACAACAGGCCTCATGAAGCCCATGAGTCATGATTTATGTGTGGAAATGTTTATTTTTATACAGTAATATCACCACATTTATTTTGTTGGGGGGTCACAGCATGAAGCACGGTACTCATGTAGGCTGATTTGTTTTTCACGCTCATCCTTTAGCCCACACTATCTCGTCATGTAACTCCATGTCTGGCTTACGGTTGTTGTTGTTGTTTTGCTGTTCCAGACCCGACCCCAGAAAGGGACAAAAGCCCCGATCCTGGGAGAGACTCGCTCAGTCCGGTCCCTGATATGGACTGGAAGAGGCTGCGTCTGTCACTGAACTCCCCCGTCCTCGGCCCTCTCAACAAGCCCATTGTTCCCGTACGGGTGAGCAACAAAACCTGCTGTCAAACGGAGACAAATCCACTGCTGATGTTCAACGGCTGTTTTGTTCTTACGCTCTTTGGACTTTCAGTAATGGAGTTAGTATTCAGCAAGGATTGAGTCTTTTCCATGTAGGTGTCAGTATGCACATCATAATGGAATGCAGCCGCTGGTAAAGTGGAACAAGGCCTGTTTTCTAATTCCTACATCTTATTCCTGTGTAGGTGTGTCCCTCAAGCTGTTACATAGTGGAATCTGATTGCCCAAGTCTTTTTTTTTCCTGCTCATTGATCTTTAGCTTCATGTATTTAGAAGAAAATACTTAAAACAATATTATGACTGAGATACATAAGATAAGATACTTTTTTATTAGTCCCACAGCCGATAAACTGTCAGAATAATGCTGTTTGTTTAGAGGGAAGACTCAAGGTTAGGGTCATCTAAGGCGGTCCAAAAGTATGAATTATTATTCCAGTATTAAGTAGTGGAGCTGCTGCAGATCCCAGGGGAATGTTCTCATTATTTTTACAACTGAGAACATCAGAACAGAACGAGGCTCATTTGGGACTCGGTATCCGAGTCATGGTCTCTGGAGCAGCTCCAGACTTACTTCATGGCATGCAGCCAGTTTGAGACTTACTTCTCTGGTTTCTGGCTCTGACAGAGAGAGTAGCTCATGTTCAAAAATATCGATCAGACTTCCCCAGGCTGTGGAAATAACGCTGGAAGTCTTAATTCAGAAGGTGTTCCCCTTTTTATACTCGACCACGCACTACGGTGATGTATTTGTCGGCCATCCTCACGTATTAATTCAGAAATCTCCACATGTTGGTTTCAGAGCACGGACAAGTCCAAAGACTGGTACAAGACGATGTTCAAGCAGATACACAGGATTCCTGGTGAGAGAACGAGCGTCGCTTCCTCTGTGTGTAGTTGTGTCTCTCACGTTCCCCTGTGTGTGTTTCTGTGTGTGTGTGTTTCTGTGTGTGTGTGTGTGTGTGTGTGTGTGTGTGTGTGTGTGTGTGTGTGTGTGTGTGTGTGTGTGTGTGTGTGTGTGTGTGTGTGTTTCTGTGTGTGTGTTTCTGTGTGTGTGTTTCTGTGTGTGTGTTTCTGTGTGTGTGTGTGTGTGTGTGTGTCTGTGTGTTTCTGTGTGTGTGTGTCTGTTTCTGTGTGTGTGTGTTTCTGTGTGTGTGTGTTTCTGTGTGTGTGTTTCTGTGTGTGTGTGTGTGTGTGTGTGTGTTTCTGTGTGTGTGTCTGTGTGTGTGTCTGTGTGTGTCTGTGTGTGTGTGTGTGTTTCTCTCTGTGTGTGTGTGTGTGTGTGTGTGTGTGTGTGTGTGTGTGTGTGTGTGTGTGTGTGTGTTTCTGTGTGTGTTTCTGTGTGTGTTTCTGTGTGTGTGTGTGTGTGTGTGTGTGTGTGTGTGTGTGTGTGTCTGTTTCTGTGTGTGTGTGTTTCTGTGTGTGTGTTTCTGTGTGTGTGTTTCTGTGTGTGTGTGTGTGTGTGTGTGTGTGTGTGTGTGTTTCTGTGTGTGTGTGTCTGTTTCTGTGTGTGTGTGTTTCTGTGTGTGTGTGTTTCTGTGTGTGTGTTTCTGTGTGTGTGTGTGTGTGTGTGTTTCTGTGTGTGTGTCTGTGTGTGTGTCTGTGTGTGTCTGTGTGTGTGTGTGTGTGTTTCTCTCTGTGTGTGTGTGTGTGTGTGTGTGTGTGTGTGTGTGTGTGTGTGTGTGTGTGTGTAACGTCATGCTGTGTTCTGTCTCTCCATCACTGTGCTCAGAGCCTATCGAGGAAAACCCTTACCGCCCCACCTACATTTTCCCTGAGAGCTATGACATTCAGATGAAATCAAAAGGTATATCGATGGCAGTTCACGCCGCTCTCGTTGGCTTTACTGATCTGCAGCCGCCCCGACCCCCCCCCCCCAAATACTGTGGCAAGAACAGAAGCCTTTCAAAACCAAGTATTTGAAAGGCTTTTTACCTCAATCTTTTCCCCGACGTCCGTTTCATATCACAGAGCCGCCGTTTCCATGTTTTTAAATACACTGCAGGTTTCGTGCAGATTTTCTTGGATCTAACTCAGTTTTTCTGTCCTGGGATTTAAAATAAATATAAAAGGCCTGTGTGGTGCTGAAACATGCTATTATGCACAGCATTTAAATTGATTGACAGGCCGTAGATGCTGCGTTTGACACTCATTAAAGGGGCAGTCCACCAATTTTACACGTTAAACTTCAAAACTTTAAAGAAACTGGGTCGTGGCATTTATAAAGTGTTGCATTGTGGTAAATGTAGTGTTTTTGGAGCCGACCGTGACCTGTCTCACTATTACATGCAACACTAAATATTTGGAATACCCCTTTAATGTTTTGTTAAGTGTATGAATAAAATCATGATACCTTGACATGTTGACCACCAGGATGATGCACGAAGACTTGGAGTGTCATTTAACGCTCACTTAACAAATTGTAACAATTACTCATCTCTGTTCTCTTTTTGACCAACTAATGTTCAAAGCTTCAAGCACGTTTTTAAAACAGTTAATTACTCATAAACCTCATCATCGTCATCATCACCATCATCCTATAGAGGAGCATGAGCAGTCCTTTAACGTAGTGCACTGGTGTGGCCACTAGGTGGTGCTGCAGTCCTGCAGTGACGCTGTGTTCCCCATGTAGAGGCTGTAGGTTCAGCTTCTTGTCATGATTTCTTCCAGTCTGTTTTCCTGTGAGGACTATGGTTTTGTAATGTTATCTAAATATGTAAATATATCAGAGGTCATCCTGATTGTGGCTCTCGTGACTTTTTTTTTTTTTTTCTTTACACCACATTACTTATTCAGAGCCCTGATGCTCATCGATGCTCCGTCCCTTTTTAGCTCGGTAATGTTTCCTGGAAAGGACTTTGATTTGAGACTCTGATTGGGTCTGGCAGACTCGGTCTAATGGAAGGTGTGAGACGGAGGGGACAACACGGGAGAAGAGTCTTTTTATTGCCTTATGAATTATTTCGTTTTGAGCCATATTCATTGCTTTTCAAGTAACGGAGTCTTAATAGATGACTTTTGGTTTTTGTCTCTTTCAGATGATTGTCCCACTCCCTTTGGTTACTTGGAAGAAGGTGAGTTTTGGGATTTAGTAGAAAACTGCATTATTAATGTTTATCTAGATTCTTCCAAGAGTGTATTTTATTTCTGCGTAACACTTTATTTATTTATCTTGTGTGCCTGTTTTCAGCGAGAGCAGTCCCACGATCTAAAAGTGACGTGGAGGTGGATTCGAGAAGCCGGTCGATGCCAGTGCCAACGCGGTCCTCGTCCCTCAAACCCTCCGCCAAAAGGTCAGCGTCGTCCATCTGCTCCCAACCCGCCTTATGGCCCTCACTTTGATATTCAACACAAAAAGCTGTTGCAGTGTTGATCGTGTTCGCTGGTGGAAAAAAGGAGCCGTTTACAACTCTTCTTCAAACGCCAAGATAGAAAAACATTTGTATTTATATGTTTCTATAACGGGCAGCGTTCCCGTGATATAAAGCGTGGCGGTAATGGTTGATCACCGTCTATGTTCACGTCCAGAAAAACAACAGTCATGTGCTCGACCGTTGGTATCCCTCTATTTATTCCCAGTGCTCGTAAGCGTGACTAAACATGGCAGGGAAGAAAAAAAGAAGCAGTTTCCTCTTCCTGACTTTGCAAATCTGATGTGGTTTTGTCCCTAACGGCTTCCACTCCCGTGGCCCTCGGTTTGTTTCTGGAGGTGTGATTAGACTCACCCCTCCACACATGTCAGCGCTGACACACAGATGATCTGCTGTGGGACAGATGAGTGATGGAGTGGTGACGGAGGACAGGTGATGGAGGATAAACTGTGGCCCGCTAGAGCTGCAGATGACATGTGGAGGACCTGACCTTCCTCTTTTCTCTCAGGGCTTATGCATGAAGGGGGCTCAACACGCCTTTGGTCCATTTACAAAAACACAAGAGAAGATACTTTATGTTCTTGAGGCTGAGAAAGTATTTTTGTGTCGCTAGAATAACTGTAGGATTATTATTATTTCCTTTTATGAAGGATGAAGCGTCTGATGTCTGTTACAGCAACAGGAAACGCTGCTCTGTTTTCCGTCACCGGGCTTGTTTACCTCATCAAATTACCAGCCCGGCTCGACCAGAAATTGGATTTTTGTATTATCGTAATGAGAGGAAGAGAGGGATGGGGGGGGGGGGAGAGAGAGAGCAGAGATAATGAGGGCGGACGTCACGTTTGAATAAAAAAAAAACCATCTTAGCCTATGCTGGTTGCCATGGAGACTACTTGATAAGGATTGGCTCTCTTCCATCTCACACCCAACCCCTCCCTGACACCCGCCCTCCTCCACAGGAACGAGTGGGAGCCCCCGGATAAGAAGGTAGACACCAGGAAGTACCGCGCCGAGCCCAAGAGCATCTTTGAGTACGAGCCGGGCAAATCGTCGGTGCTGAAGCTGGAGAGAACGGTATGCCAGCCGCCCTCTCTGTCTCCCTTTCTCTCTCTCTCCTTTCTGTGTGCATGTCGTGTAAGCCTCCCCCCCCCCCCCCCCCCCCCCCCACACACTCTCCACCCACCATGCACACCCCCACCCACCACCTCCGTATCTCCCGGGTGGCAGCTTCTCTGACGGACGGCGCTGTGATGCGGAGCTTGAAAGCACCATGTGCACCACATTCCTCAAAGGCGTCCAGTTGCGGTGAAAGCTGATCCCGCCGGGCAGCGGCGGAGTATCACTTACAGGGAGAGCCATTGTCTTCCCGTCTCCAGTTTAAGGTTATCGGGCTGAATCGGCTCGGCGTGAGAGGACACTCAAACGCGGATCATGTGCGTGTTTTCCTGAGGGGAAGCGTAACGCCTTCTACCCTACTTTCTCACCTCCAGCCTCGCGGCATCATTCCGTGTCCTTGAGGGCTACCTTCTGAGGATCAGCTTTGTTAGAGATAATGGGTCACCGGCAGCTGCTCCCTAGATCTACAATTTAATATTTGTCAAAGGAGAGCCCATTCATTTAGCATTTTGATGATGTAATTATTGTTTGTCCGATGCTACATTAGGCTAGTAGACGTCGTTAGCCGAGGTCTGGCCGGATCCCAGTGGCGTCCGAACACACTCATTAGACGAGAGTTCGCTCCAGTTCTCCCTGGGAACACGGCGAAAATAATGGACTCTGTTGTTTTTCAATCACAAGCTCAGTAATTATGTGTCAGTGTGACGTTAGCTGGTCGTTGTTTTTACCCTCTGGTGCTTAAAGTCTCCAAAAGTCTGGGGATTTGATAGAATACAATGAAAACGGTAAATAGGTAGATCACGTTGAATAACAGCACTTTATGGGTTATTGTTTTCGGTCTATTATTTACTGATAATTGCATTGAAAGCGAGGCTTCAGCAGTCAAAGCAAAGTCTTCTTTTGGGAAGGATTGTAACGGCATGTATCGGAGAAACCACTACGGTGTCGTATCACTTAATTAATATATATGTGAGTATTGAATTAAAGGAATAGTTTGACATTTTGGAGGAATAGAGAGGACCTTTTGTACCATGAATTACACGTTTGTCAGTTTAAAAGATAATTTTGCTGGTAAGAAACTCTCCCTTTGTGGCATCATTTAGTTTTGTGTCTCTCTTAGTTGTGTCCTCTTTCTGATTCATTTTCTTAGTCTCATGTTTCACTACAAAATGACTTTCTTGTCGTGCAAAATTATATTTTATTGACAAACATCATACGTGTAATTTAAGCCACCATTCATACAGGATGTAAACATGATTTGTCTTTCTCCCTCCGACTACTATATGTATTGTATATGTCCACCAGAATAGGTTGGACTTCTCTCTATATGCTTATTTTATGTTAAGAGTTAGATGATTAGATTGACACCACTCATATTTGCCAGCTGCTTAGCTTAGCTTAGCATAAACACAGGAAACAGCCTTTTAACAGCACCTCTAAAGTAGCTATCGTTTCCTCCAGTCTTTATGCTAAGCTAAGCTAACTTCATATTCATCAACAGTGGTGTGAAGCTTCTCATTTTGCTCTCTGCAAGGAAACAAATAAGATGCATCAAATTATTCCTTTAGCAGATGGACTTGAATCAATGTGAACCCCTCCCTCCTCCTTTAAAGAGAGCATCTACAGTCCTGCTGATATGATATATATTTATACATATGTGGTGTTGGGTGGAGACGTCTCATTGCCGTGGTTTGTATATTCTGTGCTGTCTGAACTGTCTTCTCTTTGTCTTTCTCCTCCTCCTCCTCCTCGTTGCCATGCCCCCCTAGACACAGGATGTAAATCCAGAAGATGTAGGTTTAGAGAATGAGCCTTGGTATAAATTCTTTTCAGAGATGGAGTTTGACAAAGCGGTAAGTGGTCGCTGTCTTCAAAGTGACAGTATATTGTATTTTATTTGCATGCGATAACATCTATGTTCCAATAATGTCTAAACAAACTGTGTCTTAAAGGATGATTTTCTACTCCCACTTGTGATATTATACCGAATAATATTTTCATTGATCCTGCTCATGAAAGGAAAGTGGAAAATCTGTTTCCTCTGAAACTAAATGTACTACCATGTGTCCCATCAACGTGGCTTAATGCGATCAGCTGCTGATCCGCGCTGATGCATCCTTGTTTTCCTTCTGTTTACTTGAAATCTTCACTGTTTTTGGACGTATATCAGCGCTCCTCTCCGCTGAACACGCTTTTCAGAACAGGTGATGTCATCACTCGTAGGATATCAAAGGGTTTATGTCTCCAGTCGCGTCTAAAATAGTCAATTGAGGTCTATTTCTGCTCTCTTCAGAAGCGTCTCCCTGTGATTTATTTGTATCTGTGATGCTGACTGGGCAGGAGTCTGACCACTTACAATAGCTGTGGCTTTTGTGTTTTAGACGGTTAATATTTAATGAGGCTGATTATTGATTAGGGTTTGTTTTACTCTGGTAATAGCGCAGGTGCCCGTGATAAACCATCAATTAAATCATCACGGAGCCGTTAATCCCCATCTTATTTTCTTGTGAAGATTGTTTTTTTCTTTATTATTTTCGATGTGCACCTTGCTAACTAGGTGACCCGGGTGATTCATCCCTCCTCACTAAAAGAGGCTGCTGTCCTCACGAGCATCAGGGCTCCAGGATAATCCTGTGCCGTTGAAATAATAATTGCTGCCCGTCTGCTATCTGGTGTGTTTACCAAAATACCCAAACGGGTGCCGGCGTGTTGAAGCGGGGATACGGTGTCATGACAAATCCACGCCTCGGGGCCTCGGTCGGCACCCAGGCGAGCGCGCCGCTTGTCCGCCCACAAACAGATGTTGCATCTCCCCGCCGCTCTGTCAGTCACCGCCACACCCTGGATCATATGAGGTGGCACCACTAGCTACGACATGAGGTCATGGCCGAGCACCAGCCAGGGTCTCCCGTTCCAGGTCGGTGTGTACGTGGAGGAGGTTTAGCGGTGGAGGCGAGCCGACTCCGTCTCCCGGCAGCCTGGACGTTTGCCAGATGATCTGGGCTTGATGACTGGCTCCTGTTTAATGTCAAAGTCACTTCTAAAGCTGCACCTGGTATGCGCAGCATGTGACCTTAAGGCCCGGCCAGACACTCTGGCTCATTGGAGTTTGATTGACGTATCGGTACCCGCTCGGTATTAGAGATACGGTTGGAAGTCTGCGGAAACCACAGCGCTGAGAGGAATAAGGCCGTCCTGGCTCCGGTCCAGTTAGGTTTTGTTCTTATTAATAACCTTCAGAGTGCTGTGGAGAGCCACTTGGACTAATGAAGTAGTATTAGAAGGAGGGGAAACTTCTTGACAGCATTTAAAGTTCATCCGATTCCTCTGATCCACATCTTTTAAAGTCTTCCTGTGGCTTCGCGCCACTAATTAGCCAGTTGTCAACTAAATGGCTCCAAAGAGCCGGCTTAGTGTAAGTAATGCTTTAGATAATCTGCACTGTTCCCTCTTCTTCATCCCGTCCTGTCAAATCATCACGATGGCCACTCCTCGTCACCTAATAGCCCCCCGAGCCCGGGCGACACCTGTGTGTCATGTGATCACAGTAATGGGTGATTAATATTAATACGTTCTGGACTGGAGAGGAGTCGGTGACGGCTACACTCAAACATGGAGGAGGGGGGGCTCATCGATATATACGTGGCGTGCCGGAGCAGGAATTCTACACATAACTCCGGTCAGGAAGAGCGCTCCGACCCCCTGCAGCCGACAGAGCGTCTCCATCTGTCGAGCATATGCTGACGAGGGGGCTGCAGCCACACTGTCTCAGAGTCGCATATACCCCCCCACCCCCGACACCACCTGACATATTCTAAAGGAGGCAACGGCGTAAGCCCCGCCAGCGCTTTGTGCTTTCATATTTAACCTCTGCCGCACACTTGGCCTTTACCTTTAAGCATTTAGCGGAGATGAGACGAGGGGCGCCCGCGGCTATAACAGGCCCTTCACACTGGGGGAGCTGTTTGTTTTTCGTGAGCACATATCAACACAATAAGGTGCTGGAAAGAATGAGATTCATGTTACCATGACCTACTCATGATTGCTATTTTGAATATGAAAGCGGCTCTGAGTAGCAGGGGACACCTGTTAGGAAACATGCACATGAAATTCTGCAGAAACGTTAGTCATCGGCGTTGCGTTGACTCACCGAGGCGTCCGTCCGTGTCCATATACAGCCTCGGCCACTTTCATCCTCCGTGTGCGTCTCTATCTGATAAGACCAGGTTTAGCATCTCCCTATCTTCTATTTGCCACCTTTTTATATCATAAATGGATCTTCCTTTTAAAAACAGTGTCTCGGATTAACGTGAGTGCAGGATTGGCTTCAGGCTGAAAAGTTTCTCCTTTTTATGTAAAGAAAGGTTCACATAAACTGACACTAATCAGGCATCTTGTAAATAACCAGATTAAGATTCCATTCCTTTACACCAGATAAGCCTTCCATGCTTGTTTCCTGTTTACTTTCCACTCATGCTGTGTGTGTATAAGCCCAATTACCCAGGGGTGCAAGAGGACACTATCCTCTCCTGCCTGATATCAGATTTGAGTGGGCGTGGGAGGGGGGGGTACAAGACGTGGCGGAGCAAGGAAGAGCTGCAGATTATTCAATGACACTGGCGTGTTCCCCCGAGTCGACATGGAACATTTGCCTTTATAAATAGATCAGACTATAGACCTGCCAGCCTGATGTTCTGCTCTTATAAAGAGAGGCATTTATTCTGAAAGGTTATAAATGATCATCCTGCCCTGGCAACTAAGTGGAAAGGCATGTTGTGGCAAATGTTGCCGTCCAGAATGCTCCTTGTCTGGTCATCGGTGTGTGTGTGTGTGTGTGTGTGTGTGTGTGTGTGTGTGTGTGTGTGTGTGTGTGTGTGTGTGTGTGTGTGTGTGTGTGTGTGTGTGTGTGTGTGTGTGTGTGTGTGTGTGTGTGTGTGTGTGTGTGTGTGTGTGTGTGTGTGTGTGTGTGTGTGTGTGAGTGTGTGTGAGTGAGTGAGTGAGTGAGTGAGTGAGTGAGTGAGTGAGTGAGTGAGTGAGTGAGTGAGTGAGTGAGTGAGTGAGTGAGTGAGTGAGTGAGTGAGTGAGTGAGTGAGTGAGTGAGTGAGTGAGTGAGTGCGTGCGTGCGTGCGTGCGTGCGTGATAGCGGACACTTGGCCGCGCCGTGGGGAAGTGGATGTGGTATTAACGGCAGGGCCGGCCTGGCTGGGATGGGGATTGTGCAATCGTATTTGCAAACAACACTTGCGCTCTTATTCATAGTGCCCGTGTCACGTCCGTTATTTTTACCTGCTGTGACGTCCGAAAAGAGGAAAGCAACAGAAACAGCGGGCTAAAATTAGTTGGCTCTAAACCATTCAAAATGCTAGTGGGTGCCACCACACTGAATGATCCCCCCCCCCCTCCCCCCTGTGTTTTGGAGATAATATCTTGCTTCTAAATGCCCGCTACCTTTTTTTTTTTTTTTATGTATTCACTCACCTGACGCAGCACATTTCTTTCTACCTTTCTGCTTCTGCACTTTATTTTAATAACATAATGATCTGTTTCTACAGTTTTATTGTGTCATTTGCTTTGTCAGTTACCTCTCTCTTTTGGGCTCTTTAAGTGTGTGTGTGTGTGTGTGTGTGTGTGTGTGTGTGTGTGTGTGTGTGTGTGTGTGTGTGTGTGTGTGTGTGCGTGTGCGTGAGATAGTGTGAGTGTGTGTGTGTGTGTGTGTGTGTGTGTGTGTGTGTGTGTGTGTGTGAGATAGTGAGTGTGTGTGTGTGTGTGTGTAATTCGGCCTGCTTGCACCACCAGCTGGTTAATTGTCCCCCGGTCTGGTCCGGTGGTAATGAGAGTGACTCAATACCAGACAAAAGAGACGGCTTCACTGGGAGACAGCAGCCCATTGGCTGAGCCTGTGACAGCCCCCTCCCCGCATGGGCGCCCCCCCCCCCCCCCCCCCCCCTGACCGATGCACGCCCACCCGCCCATTTCTCCCCCCCCTCCCATCCACTCTCCACACTGGCGCTTGTTTTCTCCAACTTGCATGCAGGCCAAAACACACGCGTCCTCCTCCATGCCAAGCCCCGTCCAGAGAAGCTAAGAACCCCGGCTGCTCGAGACAAAAAACACCCAGAGCAGCGAGTGAACGGCGGAGAGGGAGCGGAGACAGAATCTGACCATAGCGAATGCTCCTGCCTCTGTTCTAGCTGGAGGAGAGCTTCCTGTGGATCTATCAATGACTTCTTTGTTTGGTTTGTTGCAGAGTGCCCCCTCTTTCAGCCCCCTGGAAACAGCCTCCGACCTGCAGCAGTAGTAAGTCCATGCCTCCTTCTTCTCCCACTATACTCGTGCTTTCAGTCCCTTCTTCCATCCAGCGTGTTGGTGATGTTTTAAGGCATGTTGCGGGGGATAAATGTCAGAGATTTCTCCCTCCTGTAGAGCTCGCCCACCCTGAGCGGGGGGACTCCTGCTTCCTGAGGAGATCCTGTTAATAAGGCAAAAAGCTAGCAGAACAGTGTGTCCTCTGTCCGTGTTTCATGGTGTTTTTTTAGGGGGGTGGGTGGTCTGCAGTGTGGAGACATGGCTGCTATGTGGGGATGTATTTAAAGACAGGAACCTGGATGTCACTGGGATATAGGGAACTCACCCAGCTGCTGCATAACTTAAAAACCGTTATCTTCTTCTGAATGGGTGTGGGTGTGTGTGTGTGTGTGTGTGTGTGTGTGTAGGACCGGCGACTCTGAAAGAGGACGCTAGCTGTTACTAAAACAAAGCTCACAGAGCGCTCAATCTTTTTTGTTTTTCTGTCCGATGAGATTGACGTCTCCTATTTTTGTTTGTGTCATAAAATGTCAGGAATTCAGCAGCGAGCCTCTGTGACTGTCTCCCGCTACGGTCGGGGGGCAAATAAACTTCCTCCCTCCATTTCTGAGCAGAACTTTCCATCTGCTACAATCATTATGTCATCGTGGCCAAGTGTTTGGAGGAGAGAGAATCCCAATCCAACGTTTTCATCCAATTTGTTGTTGATTTTGAAAAGGAAGAGGCTCCCGGTGAAAGTTCACTCTCCCGAACTTTTCAAAGGAAACCTCGAGTCATAAACCGACTTCCTTCAAAGGCACATATGTTCAGGGCAGGAGTTATTTATTTTTTTATCCTTTGGGGTTTGAAATCGGAGAGGAACATTCCTGTAAATATATAATCTGATGTGTCATTAATGAATGGATGAACCTCTAACATCATGCCTCCATTAGACACTATGTCTGCATGCATTAGAGGTGTTAAATGATACATGGATGGTTTACATTAAGAGCTGCCATCACCATGCAGAAGTCCACGCTAAGTAATTGGCATTTCAATGAGCTTCTCTTCATTCCAGGGATATAGATCCACATCACGGTTGACCTGCAGTCGGTTGTGTTCCTGCGTCTCTCCCCGGCAGCATACTGACTGTTCGTTTAAGCAGAACTGTCTTAAATCTTAACGTGGCTCCCGTCCTGCAGATTTCCTGTGTAGCATTTATGTGAATTCTTGCAAGTAACCTAGAACCAACATGATTTTTAATGGCTCTCTGCAGTCAGCGGTGCACGCAGCTATGAAAGAGCTTCTTGTGTTGAGGGTAGGGGAGTAATGCATCCATACGTTTTGTGCAGGCTTGTAAAACTGCCGACTTGGCACACGTGAAACACATATTTGGAAAAATAATAAGTGAAAAGGGTGTGTTTTTTGTTTTTTTTTTAATCTCACCTAGAGGACACTGGAGTCTTTGTCAGGTTTAATGGCCGTGTTTGTCTGCACAAATAGAGGAGTGGCGTGAGCAACACGTGAGCGGCATGTGAAGGCGAGTAAACCTGACAGGTGTACAGGTGCGTGGCAGGCCGATGCACCATGTGGGAATGTCGGGAGAACATTTATAGAAGTCTTGTCCGGTTGGCCTCTCCGGAATGCCAAGATATGTGTGGTAGCTGATACCTCCTCTCAACCTCAGCCTCCAACTTTCTACACTTTCCTTCTCAGGTTTTGTTTTCTTCTGTCTCCCATTATTTCGTCTCCCGCAAGTCTGCGAAGACAGGAATTACCTCAAGATATCCTAAATAGGAACCATATGACAGCTCATTACCCAATTTTGCACGCCTCTGGTTATCGTAAAAAAAAAAAACACACACACACACGCACACAACTCCTGGATGAGGTTTAATTAACTGTCTGCCTTCCTCGTCGCCGTCTAGCTCCTCGGGCAAGTCTGGACACAGCGAGGTGGAGAAGGACGGAGGATCATCGGAAGGCGAGCCCGGGGCTCCAGAATGCGACCGCCATGTTTACAAGAGCGTCCTGGAGGGCGGCGACATTCCCTTGCAAGGTCTACGGGCCCTGAACAAGCGCCAGGCCAGCTCCTCCTCCTCTAAAGGTAGGACAGCAGCCACGTTGTGAATGTGACCAGGTGTGTGTGTGTGTGTGTGTGTGTGTGTGTGTTTATGGAGCCATTAAAGGCCTTTCCTGCTGAGTTTAAGTGACAGACGTGATGTCGGCCCCTTCAAAGTGTCACACAGGGATACATGTGTTTCCGTTTACCTTTTTCTGTTGGAATCCACACACTTTTGTTTGCTCCCAGACCTCACGGCATCGGCCAATCACCTCGCAGCATTCATCCCCCCCCCCCCCCCCCCCCCCCTCCACGACAACTTTTGATTTATTATTGATGCCATGGATGTTTTCATCAAACGTGTGCTGGCCATCTGCTTTGGAAAACTCATGGAGGGATTGAGGTTGTCTTGCAAAGTCGATGGAAGCTAACCTTGGAGAGCACCCCCACCCCCAAACCCCCCCCTTCACTCTTGCTCCAGTTGTGAGGCGCCCAGTCGCTGGGCAGGCTTAGGGCGAGACTCCAGAGCGTTCCAGCGCCGGGGAGCGGAGGGCCAGAGAGAGGGGATGGATGAGGAGGGACGGGAGATAAACAAGACAGGGGTGAGATAAGCAGGAGGGCGGGTAGGCATGAGGAAGTCAGCTGTCAGTGTGAGGTCAGGGGCTGGAATGCCTGCGCACATGGCCGGGGACGGGGTTATAGGGAAGACGGGTCATCACCGTACGTTACACGTTAGAAACACACGACGCATGTCAGCTGACTAGCACGCTCTCGTTAGCCCAGAGAGGTGCTCGACACCAAACACTTCATCATTTGTTTCTGTCTTGTGATCATGAAATAAGAATATATCTGTATTAATCTCTAAAGAACTCGGCCTCCTCGAGGGCTTTTCAGTGGGCAGGACACTTCACGGTGGATATAATATCTGGTTTTCCTCCTCGCTGTGGGTTTTTATGAAAGTGGCAGATGGGTCACTCTACTCTCCAGACGCGTCTCGCAGCATGGGAAAGTGCTGTGTCACTTCCAGCTTCCATCTGTGGCGTTATCACCAGCGTACTGTACTCCAGGAAGTGACACGAGTTTGTTCTCATGGAGCATGTTGATTTATTAGCTTTTATTTACAACCGTGTAGGGGAGCGGTGTATTAACGAGGATGCCGCAGGGCGTTTGTCACCACAGCCGCCTGTCTGATTGCTAAAAGTAGAAGAGGAAGAATATATGGAGGAGGTTAAAGTGGGACAGGCAGCCGTCATGTGGGAGAAAAATGTTTGGATATAAGATAATGTACTGCAGTTAGTTAGACCTCCAACATCACATAACATTTCATGGCACATTCCTGTCTTTATACTTTATGTTCCACTCCTTATGATGCTGATGATGCAAGAATCTGCCCGTAAATCTCCCCTTGATCCACGTTTACGAAGCATACTTCTTCACCGCGGTGCCATGCTGTTGGTTTAACACATCACTTGATGCACAGCGCATCAAGTCCGCTTCCACTTCTCATCTACTTTGAACATAACTTGGCCTTTTGACTTGAGAAATGTGCCTGACTCTGTTTTAGTGTGTGTGAACCTGTGACCATTGTAATCTAATATGTTGTTTATTCTGTTGTCCTGCATGCTTGCCAGTGGATTATAAAGGTGGGAATGGCTATATAATTTCACCCTGCTCCTCCGTAAATAGTCGATCGGTTCTTGCCAGTAATGCAATAGGTAACCAGTTTAAGAGTATGAAGCCTCTGTCTGCTGCCAAAGCCTGCATCCCCCAAATCCTGCCCTCTAAGTTCAAGCCCAAGCTGCTGCCGCCCAGTGGCGACAGTCAGGAGAGCAGGACTAAAGCTGTCAGGCACCCGAAGGCCCACAGCTACGAGGACCTGTACGTGGGGCCGTGTGACACAGACTTTGCTGGAGCGGAGGAAAGGGAGAGTGGGCAGAATTCAGACTCCAGCAGGAATGTTTCCCCCGCAATCAGGAGGAGCGCGTCGGACTTTTCCAGCCTGTACAGGACCATGCATCACATCCGGCGGCCCAGCTCGGCCGGCTGCAGCCCCAACGGCAGCGTGCGCAGCCTGGCCTCTCTCTTTGAGACGTCAAAGGGCGACGGGGGCGAGAGGTCAGAGGCCGACGGCGGGGGTTACATTCCACGGGACGCCGTGTCGTCACGGGTCAGCGAGTTTGAAACGATCATCCAGCGGTCCGGCGGGGCGCCCAGCCGCTCCTCCTCCCTGCCCACCCTGCACTCGGGCCACAGCCCCGCCCACAGCCCCGCCCACCTCTACATGGCGTCTGCAGTGTCAGCGGAGTCCCTCCTGGTAGCCGACGCCACCCAGATGGACGCCTGCTCCCCGGGGGAGGCCGAGGGCAAAGGTCGCGGGGAGGAGGGCTCGTCGGCAGGCAGCAGCGTGACTGTGGAGGAGACGGCTTCGTCCTCGGGGGACGGACACGACGTCCGGGCCGAGTCCCCCTCCAACACCGAGGCCGAGCTTGAGCAGATCTTCAGTAGAAGGTCCCCAGAACTGAACCACCAAAACGTCTGTGGATCACGGAGTCCTTCAGTGCTGCTTACAGCACCCCCTCCTCAACACAACCATCTCCACCCCCACCACCACCACCACCACCTCCTGCACCACCTCAACCATCAACTCCTCAAACCCAGCAAGTGCAAAGGCTCCTGCCCGGCTTCCTACACCCGCTTCACCACCATCCTGAGGCACGAGAGGCAGCAGGCCACCACCCAGCAGGAGAGACCACCACCTCTGGAGAAGAAGACCACGCTGCCCGGGAACCTCTTCCTCATGGGCCCCGCACCCTTCAGGCTCCGGAAGAACCTGCAGGCCCACCAAACCCGGAGGACCCTGTTGGCCACCAAGGTGACCCAGAGGTCCAGCGCCTTTTCTCCCGAGCCCAGGCCTCTGATCCCTCAGCGCCTGTCCTCCCTGGAGGTCCTGGAGAGGCTGAGTAACGGGGACGGGAGCGCCACTGACCACCTGAGTAACGAGCAGGGCATGGACGCCAACGGGAACCTACTGCAGCCGCTGGCAGCTCACCGCAGAGGTGGCTATCTCCATCCCTTCACCACCGTCACCCTCCTCCCTCTGTGGTCACTCATTTATCTCGACTGTCTCTTCACCTTGTGTCCCCCTTTCTCTCCTCCACAAAGCGACGCCGCCTCCCTCCATCTCTAGTCTGTGTGGTGTGTTTTACAAAGAGACAGGGAAGCCTCCATCTCATTGTGTCAGTGTGCTGTTTGGTTCCATTTCACTGTGAATGAGTCCCACAAACACAGCATCACAGACTGTAGGAGAGTCAGGCAGCGTGTTTGGTAACGTATATATATATCTCCTGATGACATCAGGTTTGAGTCGTATGCAAGAGTGCCAGAGGCCTGCGTAAGCATTACATCATTATGGTGGAAGATTAATGGAGATGAAACGGGATTTCTGCCTTTTTTATGACTTGGCAATGCATTTGAAAGCATTAAACTACAATCCCAGCATTCCTCTGTAATGTTTAAGCAGTATATATATATGTATATATATATATATATTAACATTGCATACACTCTCTCAAACTGATGTCTCGCCATGCCTGTATCTGTTTTAATTTAATTCTGTTTTTTGGAACGATCTACATCTGCCATCTTTCATTCTGTCAACATGAAAAGGTTTGTTTTAGTCAGACAGGAAGTTCCCCGCCATGATTTATTTTCTACATAACAGCCGGAGAAAGATTTATAGTTGATACCAGTGGGACTCAGAATGAAACTTCTATGGTGGGGGAATAAATTAAGTCATGAAAGTCGAGCTAATATAATAAAAGGTCACACTTCAGTAGACTAATGAATGCTGATTGGTCGATCAGTAAAACCACCATGTCATGTTTATACTTTTGGCCAAGATACAGTAGCTTCCATGTTATTTCTTTTCTGTTTTTTTTTTTCATGAACACACATCGGATCATTCTGTGTTCATTCCTACGTGCATGCAGGAAAACATGTTGGCTTTTTTTGGATGTGTGTGTGCTTTTTGTTTTAGTGTTGCAGAGATGATGGTGGTCCATTCAAAGCATGCGTAGTCGTATTTACTGTATGTTTTCATGGTTCTTATTGGTTGGAATTAATGAGTTGACTGCAATATCATCACTTTGTATTTGAAACCGTTGTGGTTCCTGGAGATGCGGAGCGTAATCTTCTCCCCGCTTGTGTTTCAGACTCGTCCCCGGTTCTCGGGGAGAGCCCGGACGAAGTGTTGCGAAGGCGCCATGGCGACAAAGAGGTGAACTTCCTTTTTTTTCTATTATTTTAAAGCTGACTTTCATAGATTACACCCTCGTGGTGTGAATGAGGAAGTCATATATTCTCTATACTCATGAATAAACGAGTAGCAGAGCCCGTATCTGGAGGGGACCAACGGTTTCCGTCTGGTTTCCTGGCAGAAAATCTTGGAGGAGCAGCGGCGGCTGAAGCGGGAACAGGAAGAGGCCGACACGGCGGCGAGGCGACACACGGGCATCGTCCCCACGCATCACCAGTTCATCACCAACGAGCGCTTCGGGGACCTGCTCAACATCACAGATAACACGGAGAAGAGGAAATCTGGCGTGGAGGTACAATGGTTATCCTTCTGAGTGGAGAAACAAAGACGTAGGGGTCAGGAGGGGGTCGATTTATCTGCACTTCCACACGGCTCACCAGGCCGGTCTGCTACACGTAATCTCACTGGTATTAGTTGCACCCTTGTTGTGTTGGCCGAGGCCGTCTTACAGTAAACAAGCCCAGCATAGCGTCTTTGTGCTCCAGAGGACAAGTAGCCCAGTCGGTCACAAGCAGCTCATTCCTGTCATTGCCAGAATATTAATGTTCAGTCGGGGCACCGAAAGGACAAAAGCTCACGACAGATTCCCAGAAACATTCTTTGTTAATACACATGCCTGACAAACCCAGAGAGTAGAGGAAGCAAACAAAGAAGTGGGTGTATAAGGGTCACTCTCACTCATAACAATGTCAAATAATCAGATTTATATAGTTATTGTTATATAATAAGGTGAAATTTTTATTTCTACACAGAGAACTCCGGCCATGGCTCGCTTCGACTTCAGAGCAGAAACTCTAAAGTGAGTCATCCATCCATCCAGACTGTAAAGCTGTTTGACTTGTTTCATGTCATGTGACTGTCTTAACCTCTTGGGAACGTTTTCTAGGGAACTACCGTTTCAGAAAGGAGACATCGTCTACATCATTCGACAGGTGGATCAAAACTGGTACGAAGGGGAACATCACGGACGAGTCGGCATCTTCCCTCAGAGCTACGTCGAGGTCTGTACCTCTTCACTTCAAACAACAAACATTAAATGTAATGTGATGTGGTGGCGTTGTGTAATTGTGATACGACTTGTTTTGTTATCCGTTGCCCCTCCTCAGCTCCTCCCCCCCACAGAGAAGGCCCAGCCAAAGAAGAGCGTCCCGGTCCAGGTCCTGGAGTACGGCGAGGCCGTCGCCCGCTTCAACTTCAACGGGGACACGGTGGTGGAGATGTCCTTCAGGAAGGTACCGAAGAAATCCATAGAGATGCTTTTATCCTTTTATATATTCAAAGGAGTTATTAACGATGTTCCAAACGCGTCTGCAGGGCGAGAGGATCACGCTGATTCGTAGAGTCGATGAAAACTGGTATGAAGGAAAGATCTCCGGCACCAACCGCCAAGGCATCTTCCCCGTCACCTACGTGGAAGTGAACCGGCGACCCCGCATCAAAAACGGGCTGGAGTACCTCGACCCCCCCGTCAGCCAGTCTCCACAGCGCAGCACCAACGCCTCCCCTCAGGTAAGGGGGTCCAGGGGGTCCGGGACACGTGGAGATCCTGATGATTTGTTGTGACTCTGTCTCATCTTTCCTTTTCCTTTTCATCTCCTCCCACGTTGCTCTTAAAAGCTGTATCGTAATCGTCTGACCACCTCCCCGCTGCCCCTCCCCCGCTCCCCCCGCCGCTCCGTCTCCCCCGAGGTCCACGCCATCTCCTCCGAGTGGATCTCCCTGACGGTGGGAGGAGGGAGCCCTCCCGCCGCCCCGACCCCGCCCCTCCCGCCGCTGCCCACCGTGTCCTACCGCTGCGGCGAGTACCTGCCCCCGCCGTACTCCGCCAGCCCCGTGCCCCCCATCGGCCCGTACTGCGTCTCCCCCATGGCGTCCCCGTCCGCCTCCCCTCTCCCGCCGCCTTACCCGCCCAGACCCAACTCCACCACCCCCTTCCTCACGTTCACCCCGCCTCAGGGGGGCGACTTCCTGCTCTCGCCTCAGCCCCCGCGTCTGTCGGGCAGCGTGAGCCCCTGTGGGGGGCCGGTGCTGGAGGGCTGGGTGGAGGGGGACGGCACAGAGGGGGACGGGGGCCAGGCGGCCCCGGGCAGCAGGCGAAATAGTCCTGCAGAGGTATCTACTGCATGGTGTGCAGTGTTGCATCTCAGGCTCACTCAGAACAGTTTGGTTCCCTAATATAGATTTATATTTATAATATAGATGTTTGATGACGTTTCTGACTCAACACTGACTAACCTGTAGATTTAATGTTGATTTGAGAATCTGCTGGTTTTAGTTTAAAAGCTGGTCACACTGCTTGAAACTGCAAGTCTGCATGTTGTGGTGTGTGTGTGTGTGTGTGTGTGTGTGTGTGTGCTACTAACCCGTGAGTGTTTGTATAGTGCGTTTCAGGTTTCCTCGCTGTAAAAGACTGTAAGAGGAACTATTGTTTGCATTTCCAGGATCGATTTTGAAAGCTGGAGTTTATTTTCTCTTCTGAAATTCAGCGTTTGGTCGCATGATGTTGTTGTTGTTGTTCCTTGCAGAGGTGTGATTGGATGTTGTCGGAGTTTGAACGTTTATTTAGGTCAGTGACATATTTACGAGCGAGTATTTCTAGGGTTGACGTGTTGGCTTGTGTTTCAAAAGCTGCGTCCGAGGTTGGAATGTCCACCTCTAGGGAAACGAAGGCCGGAGTGTGACGACAGTGTTATTCACAGGAAAAGCTTTTATTTTGAAACACTCCTTGCTGATTTGACCTTTTTGTCGTGTTGCAGTTTGTGAAGAATGAGGCCGACCATCATGGACGCAGCTCCAGAAGCCCCGTGATGCTGTTTGACATCCAAGACAACAACAATGTTAACTCATTTGCGGTAAGGAAGACTTTTTTGTCTAAAAACTAGCGTTTGTTCAGCGGCGTCATCATCCGTTTAACTTTTTAACCAATCCCCTTCAACGATCCATCTGACTCACATCACCTTTAACTCCCATTACGTCTTCTATTTATACTACATGTCAAATATGTGAGATATTAGACTGTCCTCTCGTTGAAGGAGTAGTTTGACATTTTGGGGGAATTCATGAATTATAGCTACTTAGCTTAGCTTAGCATAAAGACTGAAAACAAGGGGAGACAGCTAACCTGGCTTTGTCCGACTCTTATAAACATTCAGCGTCTCTACAGCTCACTAATTAACATAACTTGTTAATGTTTGTTTACTGAACCAACATGTAAGTTGCTAGAGGCCTCGTTGCCGCTTATAAAAAGCAGATGTGGTGGTTTGGCACCGCGCTAACGAGTTGTTGAAGAACCGGGTCGATAAGCAGGAAAAAGACTTCAAGTTTTACTGAAACCTCCATAAAACTACGATTAAACGGAAGCTAAATAATCCCAAACAAAGGAAACACAACAAGCTGCCAAAGTCATGAAAAATGCCAAAAGCATGAGAGACGTTGCTAAGTTAACGACGTTTACGTTGCCAGGCAACACCAGGAAGTCATCGCTCCCCGGCCAAGAAAACGTCTGTAAAATAAACTGCTAATTGTGTTTTGGAAACTTGTTTTCAGTCTTTATGCTAAGCTAAGCTAACCAAGCGAGTGGATACCAGGAGCCCAAACCGTGGAGCTGTTCCTCCAGGCTTCCCTTGAACGTGATCGTACCAACAGTGTCGTGTGCACTAACCTCATGTTTCCTGTCTCCATGCTCTCACTCTGGTGTCTTGCCTCTTCCATGCCTCTCCTCCCGGCCTCCACCAACGTCTCCTCTGCTTTCTCTCCCGGCTTTCACACGGATCACTTCCTTTCCTTCCTTTGCTCCTTACTGGACCTACCTTCCTGTCCCCCCCCCCCCCCCTCCCCTGCTCCCTGTCTAACTCCTCACCCCCCCCACCTCCGCCCTAAACTTCACCTCGGGCCTCTTCCGGGACGCTGTCTTGTCTTTCTCTGACGACTTCACCCACCTACTACTAGGAGGCAGTGTGTAATGAGATCTTGAATATAGCTGAGACCTCGGTGAGGTACTGCAGCACCCTGTCCCACCACCCTCATGACTCTGTCCATAGACTGCACCCCCACCCCAGTAAACAATCTCTCATCATTTCCCAGCAACCCCAGTCCCACAGCAGCAGCCCCGAGCCCAACCGTCTCAACTGTGGAATGTGAGTACGGTCCCTTTTTATCTTTATTTTTTTTACTTTTTCTAAGCGTTCGCCACTTCACCCCTTCGTCCTTTGCTTCCAGTTTCCAGGCTCTGTACAGTTACGCGCCGCAGAACGAGGACGAGCTGGAGCTCCATGAGGGAGACCTCGTCAGCGTCATGGAGAAGTGTGACGACGGCTGGTTTGTCGGTACGTTTGTGATTCCTCCGAGACGACGAGGTCACGTTAATCTAGACAGTTTTAAATGCATCTTCCCTTTCCTTCCCCCTGATCCACGTGTCTCCGCCTGCTTCTCCTCAGGTACCTCCAAGAGGACGAAACAGTTTGGGACTTTCCCCGGGAATTACGTGAAGGAGGTGCAACTGTAAAGATCATCTCCTCCGGCTGAAACGAGCTTGGGAAGTCATTAATATCGCGCATGGCTGTTGGTTAGCGTAGTCGTTTAGCCAGGCGAGTCCATTTTTGTGTCTGGGGGGGGGAAGTGATTGGTTCAGCCCAGAGGTATGTCAACCTGCACGTCGCTGCCCCAAACCTCAAACCTACCACAACGTAGCGTCCATCGTCCAGATAATACAAGTACATAGTGTTTACGTCCGAGAGTCTGGAGGCCGGCGGCTGAGCGGCGTGCCGAGGGGAGATTGTTTCTTCTTACCTGAAACTGGACTTGGGGAGGATTCAGAATGTAATTTTTTTTTTTTTTTTAATTATTGGTTTGGAGCTGTTTGTCATGAGCTACCTTTCAGGTCCCGGAGGTGTTTATTGGCTAAATATAACGCAAACTGTTGCATTCGCTTCCAAAAGAAAACCGCCAGTGTTTCAATCAACATACCTTTTATTTATATATATATATATATATATATATATATATATATATATATATACACATCGAGTCAAGTATTTGAAGAACATCCCAACATCTCAGTGTAACCTGAAAGCTTTAGATACCGGTTCAGTATTGCCTTCATGTTCTATCTCACTATTTATTAGTCCTTTTTATACCTCTGGTGTGTGTCTGTGTGTGTGTGTGTGTGTGTGTGTGTGTGTCTGTGTGTGTGTGTCTGTCTGTGTGTCTGTGCGTGCTGATTGGCTGACGGCCTGTAAAGGTAGCTTGGTGGTGACGCCCCGGCTGCAGCGTGGTAGCATTAACTTCCTGTCTCTCTGGTGGAGATCCCACATAACAAGATAACAAGCTATTTAATGTTTAAAGTGAAGCCAACGAGGTGTCTTAGAATATCATCACACTGATTTTTTTTGAAGAAGTATAATAAGAGTTTAACCTTTGACCCCCCCTACTGACAAGATTGTACGTGTAAATGTGTACAGGAAACTTTGAAGAGGCCTTCCGACTTCGGCTCCATTATTTTTCATATCAAAATGATTGAAATGATTGAAGGTCAGCTTTAGCACAGCATGCACCGTAAAAAAAAATCAGCCAATCGCATCAGAGCATGAAACACTTCCCGAGTATTCACCACCTTGTTTGCTCAAAGCGAACAGAGATGATCCATACATTTCTAATCACATGGTGCCAGACTATCACCCTTCTTTCTTTCAGTATCACTACACAACATAATGTGAAGACAAGCGTAGCTCTCACTTCCATCTAAACGTGTACGTTTACTCCATCTTTGTTTTGTTTACCGAATGGTTTGAAGCTCTTTGTGGCATCTATGAAGTTTAATGGTCGACAAAGTGCATTAATTTAACACAAAATTCAGTAGCAATCAGTGTTTTTTTTTATTTTCGTCCTCTCTAGTCGAGACAGAAATCAGGTTTGCCTCTCGATCACCGCTGAACGTTTTGCCAACATCAGCAAAGCAGTGTTTTCTCCAGATGTAACACACACACACACACACACACACACACACGTTATGGGTTTGCCTGTACAGCACTGATAGAGTATTCAGGTATTTTCTTACACCACCAAAAGCATGTTTTTTTGTTTTTTCTCCCTCCACTGCCGGCTGAACAAACCTCCAGCGGTTTGGGAAGTTTGGCTCCGTCTCACAAAAACACACAAAAACACACACAGTCGCTCGTTTAGCCATAATAACACAAACTCACTCTAGATCGTCTCTGTGATATTGTGCTCCAGAAAAACATCACAGGATGTATGAATGTATGAATATATATGAAACGTGGCTCAGTGCACACATATGTAAAAAATAAATAAAATAAAAGTCTGTATTTTCATCTTGAATGCAGAATATTTGAGCACGAGAAGGATTGTAAATATGTAAAATAAAAGAAAATAGCCTGCGAGCGACGGGAGCGTTAGATTCTGTCACTTGCACTTGTTATTTACCTGAAGGATTTTTTTTTTCTTTTTTTGTGGTAAAAGCACAGAGTGGAGCGTTTCTGAGCACAGGAAGTTTGATGCATATGAACATTACGCTGCCATTTGTGACGATCATAATGCCTTATGTTAGCAAAATTGTGCCTCATTTTCATTTTAATATTTTTTCTCTGGGAGGGGGGGATCACTGAAGTGTATCATGACATATTTAATGTAACCATGGTTCTCCCATTAGTCCTAATCTCTGTGATGGGAGAACATCTGACTTGTCGGTAACAATAGGAGAACCTGAAAGTGTGACACGATGCTTTAACTTAATGATTAATAATCATGAGTGGACGAGTTTGAGGAGACGCACAACCTGCAACAGGTTCAGTTTGTTTGCTTCATTTTGCAGTGCTGTTACATTCATAATATTAAAATAAAAGATACTATACACTGCTGTGACTTCGGTATTATGCAATATTTAATAAACCGTTTAAACCATTTTGGTGTGTGTTGCCTGTTTTGATTTTTTTGGCAAAGATCACGATTTAGTGTAGAAATGTTAATGAAATCCATTCTTGCAGCAGCGTTGATTAATTTTCATTATTATGGGTGATTTGAAAAAGCTTGTAGAGAAGTAAAAATTAACAAAAATATTTTAATTAAATATAAATATAGGAACCATCGTGTCATTTTAAAGAAATACACATGTTGCCTTTTTAATTTGTTTTTTTATTATCTATTGAATATTTATGCAGGGAGACTTATTACATTTTTTAATTCTGTAATGCATTAACTATTGGTTTTCTTAGCAAACAGCAAGTTTTAATGCCATTTTTAAGAATATTTTGGATAATTATCGGGATAATATCGCGATTATTTCTGGTGAGGATAAATCGTGGCATGAAATTTAAACATCGTCCCATAAAGAATGTGAACTAAAGGTGGCGCTTGAGTTTATTTTATTTCTTTAGGCTACATCCTGGATGATTACTATAATAAACGAGGATAACTTCTGTAATGATTTACTTAAATAGTTACTGCTGCTGCTCGGATGCTGATGTTGACAGATGTGTTTGAACAGTTATAAGAGTCACAGTCTTGATGTTAAAGCCCTTTAAAGCCATTTTAGGCCTCAGTGCTGAGGATGCATGTCAAAGCCACAAGAAAGGACGTGTTTCTCTCTCTCCCCGTGTCTCTCTGCCTCTCTCTCTCTCTCCACTTTCAGCAGAGATCCTCTGGCAGGAGTTCAACTTTCGGGGAGCGGCACATTCCACATCCTGGGATTTAGCTCTACCATAAATGGTAAGCTTGAATGTAACACGGTGACGTACCGGCAGGCGGACATCCCTTAAACACAAACAGTGGCTGCTCATCTGAGAGGAGGCGAGACGTGAGGAGGCGTCACTCCGCCCCGATTTCAGTGTATTTAAAAAAAACACTTTATTCTAATAATCGAGTAGAAGTACACATACCTGTGTTCAATTAGACTCAGGTGAAAGTAGTTCTTTATTCATGTAAAAGTGAAAGGTACAGACTCTGAAATGTACTTTTTGGAAGGCTAACTGAATCTCTCGTCATATTAATAAGAAAGAACAATAATTCCCCTCAAATGCATTAAAACTTAAGTAACAAGCCTATTTTTTAAAATGTAAGGAGAAGGAAGTCAAAATATTTGTTTCAAAATAAAAGAGTAAAAGTCAAAAAGTTGGCGGAAAAATAAAAGGGACGATTTTATCGTTTTATCGTGATTTGAAAAGTTTCGTTTACATAAAATACAGCCCGATTTAAAAAATTAATGTAAAAAATGTCGGAAAAATAAATAGGACGATAAAAGATTTAATCTTATCTGTAAAAGAAAAATAAATACTCAAGTGAAGTACAGATTCCTGAAGATTCTACTTAAACAGTAAAGTATTTGTACTACGTCTGGTGAAAAGTAAATCCATTAGGGTCACCAGAGGTCATCTGTGTAAAGTTCTTAAGAGCTCTTTAACTGATGCTACTCGTGTGAAAACATGTTTTGGATGGCTGCTGTGTGTTTTTTTTGTGAAGCTCCAAACTGACAAATGTATTCGACCACAGAGGAGCTGCATGTTGCTGCCTGTTAGACAACGGTTCAGGTTGCAGTTGCTGCACCGACGTTGCTCCTTTCATCACGAAACAGCGGCTGAAGTGGAGGTTACACTCTTACTTCTTCTACAAGGAACACAAGGTTGTGAGGGATTGTTTGCGAATGTTACTCAAACAGGAGCACGTCCTGGATTTCCCAGGGACTATTTTCTATCGAGGACCAGTTGCTTGTAAATATTTACAGCAGCAGGACTGTGTATTTGGGACTGAGTCCAAAGAAACAAACACCGGTGCTGATGTTTATTGTACTGTGAGAGAACATCAGTGCAAAATGTAATAGTTTTATTTTGGTACAGCTTTATTGGCTTTTGGATACACATTAGTAGGATAAAATAATTGTTTTGTTTATATATATAAACCCACACCAGACAGGAGCCCAGGTGCAGGTTGTGGAAAGATGCCCCTGAGACAGTCCAGCACAAAACAGCAGGGTGGAAGATGCAGGCAGCCATCCCAAGAAACAGCAACATTGAAGCTTGGAAAAAGACCAAGGGCTGAACGAGAAGCTAGGAAAGATATGGAGAGTAGAGGCAGCACTGTAGCGGTGGTGATCAGAGAACTCGGGAGTCCAGGAACAACATCTCAGATCTCTGGGTCCTATCAGCTAAGATACTGATGAACCCTCAGGCTCCCAGGCTTCTGGTGGAAGGAGGAAACACAGAGACTGCCCATTGGGTGAGTGGGGAATTTTATATATGTATTCACAGATTTTTTTTATGTATGTATATATATATATTCTTTTATAAAAAAAAAAAAATTTATGGAACCCATGGGGAATGTACGTATGTGTTAAAAAAATATGAAATATAAATATATATATATATATATGCATTTTTTATTTTTTTATATTATATTATATTATATTATTATTATTTTATATTCTTTTTTATTATATTTATTGATGTATTGTTTTTTATATATATATATTTTTTTTTATATATATATATATATATATATATATATATATATACGGAAGCGTATTGTATTCACTTGAGTAATTTTTTTTTGGGGTTTGTTTTTTGGAGTAATTATTCCTGTTTTTCTGAGTAATTTATTTCTGTGGTCTGTTTTTCTGAGTAATTTTTTTTTGGTCTGTTTTTCTGAGTAATTTTTTTTTGTTTGGTTGTTTTTCTGACTAATTATTTTTCCTGATTTTCTGAGTAATTCTTTTCCTGTTTTTCGGAGTAATTTATTTTCTGATTTTCGTGGGAATTTTTTTTCTGTTTTTCGTGGTAATTTTTTTTCTGTTTTTCGGAGTAATTTTTTTTCTGAATTATCGCGATACTTCGAACTCCCGCGAGAACCTCCAACCTGCAAGTGACTCCCATGGACCTGTAGTGACTCCTGCATACACATGCCCCATCTTCAGCTATTCAGCCGCAAAGTCCTCAGGTGCCTGCGTAAAGTGGATACACTTATGGTAATACCATCTATATGACTCAAAGACAGGACTATCTCCCAGTGTCTTAATCCCAGATCAAAGTAGAACTTGATCAAACTAAACAAGTCGGTCATGTTGGCCTCCATTATCGAGCTTTCACAAAGGAATGAATGCGTCTATTGTTTCAAATGCTGTCTAAACTCAGAAAAATTACTCCGAAAAACAGACCAAAAAAAAATTACTCAGAAAAACAGACAAAAAAAATTAATTACTCAGAAAAACAGACCAAAGAAATAAATTACTCAGAAAAACAGACCAAAGAAATAAATTACTCCGAAAAACAGACCAAAGAAATAAATTACTCAGAAAAACAGAAATAATTACTCCAAAAAACAAACCAAAAAAAAATTACTCAAGTGAATGCAATACGCTTCCGTATATATATATATATATATTATTATTATTATTTTTTGTCTATATACAAATATATATATATATAAATATATATATATATATATATATATATATATATATATATATATATATATATATATATTTTTTTTATTTTTTTTATTTATTTATTTTTTTTTTTTGTCTATATTTTATTTTATTCATTGATGATCTTGGTTCAGGCTGGGTCCTAATGTTAGTTTAGCCACAACGACAAAACCACCACCTGCTTCAGCTCCACACATCACGGACGGAGTGATCCTCCTCCTCAATAGACGATCTGTGCGCTCGCACTTATCAGCGTGGAGACTTCAAACTCTGCCCGTCCGACTGTAACTAACGGAAGCCCCGCCCACTGTGATGCCGCGGAGCCAGGCAGCAGCGGAACCCGCAGACTCCCGACCGCTGCGTGTGTCATAAACGGCCAGCAAGGAAGTGAGCTGGTGGCGTGAGACGGTTCTTCAGTTAAAAACAGTCAGACACACACACACACCAACGTCCACGCGATGCCGGTCCAGGTCGTGGTGCAGGGTCCCGCTCCTTGGGGCTTCAGGCTGGTCGGGGGGAAGGACTTCGATCAGCCGCTGACTATTTCCCGGGTAAGTTTTTACTGTTAGCTGCTGCTGATGCCGCCGTGTGATCCGGTGTAACCGCACCTGGTCCACCGAGCAGACGGTTACCGTTAACGTTAGCTAGCTGCTGTTAAACAAAAGGCTAACGTTCCTTCACGGAAGCCCGAAAAACACGCCATTCAACGTCAACTATTGTTACGGTGTATGGATGCGACGATATACGGTTTTACCGCGGTTTGGGATAAAACTTTTTTTTTAAACTACTCATTTTTTATTTAATAATGAAAAGTGACTTGGAAAAGCTGTCTAGCTGCTTTCATGGTAGAGAAAAACAATCTGTGATACATTTATTTTCATGTATTTATACCTTATTTAGGTCTTATAATTTGTGACGTTTTTATTTAATATTACTGAATTATTTTTCATAAAAAAGGTTGTTCACTAAAAGATGTCCGTCTCATCTGTGACACTTTAAAAAGATGTTTCTTAACAAGATTTCAAGTGATTACGGTTCGTTTAGTGCTGTTTTTAAGTTTTTGTATTGGGCATTTTTGACGATAATGTGGTTCACTATCTTACTTTCAACCACTGACAACACTGACTTAGCCTTTATATACTTTTAAGCTCCAATGTCAACACTTCAAATTTCATGCCTCAATTATCCTGGTGATTTTACGATATTTTGTGACTAAGGATGGGACGATGTAGGTTTGTATCGCAGATCGCGATTTATAAAGAAAACTCACAATAAGTTCATCGTAGTGCATTTCCATTATCGGAATAGTCGCAAGTCACAAGTGACTTGAAAAAGCCGTTTAGTTTGCTGTCATGGTGGACAAGTGAAAATTAGAGCCTGATTTGGGGGGAAACGGAATACAAAACTATATTTTATCCTTTTTTATTTATTTTTCAATAATAAAAAAAAAATATTTCAAGTAATTCAAGTATGTTTTAGTGACACAAGAGTTTTTAGCACATTTTGATGATTATCGGGATAATATCGTGAATCACGATTATTTAGGCCGTTGATAATCGTCACTTGTCTACGTGTGACGATATTGACGAGTATGGGCGTATGTTTTTTTTTTTTTTTTTTAATTGCGATCCTGTATCGTCCAATCCCTGAACCCCTACGCCCCTCTTTGACTTGGTGTTTTACGACGCTCGTGCGGCGGCATCGAACCAGTGTGACCCGCCGCTGTGAACTTGGCCTGAGTGGCGTCCGCTGCTCCTGCTGTAAAATGTTGTGGCATTGACTCCACCCATGGAAAAGGGATCAGGAATTCTTAGTCGGGGCCATAGTCTCTCTCTCTCTCTCTCTCTCTTTGAGTCGTTATCTTCGATGGCAGCTCTCGGACTGAAAACGCCTTTCTGGCCGTGTTTAGTGTAAACAGTGAACCGTGTGAAGGTCCTCGAAGGTCAGACTTATGACAAAACGGCGCTTGAAGTGAGCTTTGATTAAGACAACAAGCTTTCAGACTGTAAATATGTCTGTTTATTAATAAAAGGTGTTAATTTAATGCATAAATGGTAATTAAAGGTACAACTTTCCTTCTATAGGTGTCAAAAAGGTATAATCCAAAGTATAATCCAAGTTATAATCCAAGTTATAATCCAAGCTCACATCTAGTCGTAAAAAGTTAGTTTTTCTCTCATTTATTTGCTTTTATAAAATTATTAATGTAAATCTTTATGAATACAATTGTTGAATGTAATCGTTGTAAAATTCAGCATTCACTCTCAAATTCTGCATCGCACATAATAAGTACCATAAGTTTTTCCAGTAAAACATAGACTTTATATACTATTTTGATGATTTCACCTTTTTTTTATTCTTTTTTTTCTGTCATATCTCGGATGTTTTAAGACATTCTGTATTAAAGACTTTTCTTCTTACTGTATTATGGCATTTTACGACACTGAACTGGACTTTTTAAGACTTTTTTTTATTATTGATTATTAACTATAGTTGTGCGGTGTTCCAGGTGACCCCGGGGAGTAAAGCTGCTCAGGCCAACCTCTGCATGGGAGACATGATTCTGGCCATCGAAGGAGAGCCGACGGAGACCATGACTCACCTGGAGGCGCAGAACAAGATCAAGGGCTGCGTAGACGAGATGGCGCTCTCCATAGACAGGTAGGACTTGGTGGCGTGTCGGTCTGATCCGCATCACCACGGGTCTGAACACACCTGAGTAATGTGAGACGGCTCAGCTGCAGCCCAGGTGTTCTGGAGTGACTCAGCGTTTTGGACTGAAATCTAGATGCTGCAGGTGGTAACTTGTATGCAAGTAACTAGTGTGTGTATATATGTATATCATTGCAGTAGAACATGAGTCAGGTAATCTGTGAGATAATCCGGTTCTTCTGCCTCCTCTTAGTCTGCTAATTGCGTTTACGAGATTCTACCGTGACTGAAGGAAAGCAGCCAATCAGAGCGGAGGCTCGTCAAATATGAGCTCTGGGTTTGGCAGCCGGGTCTGAACAGTTTAGAAAATGTTTATTAGAAAACGGGCAGCGAAGTAACAGAACCTTGATATTTGCTGAACGCTGCTGAAGTCATCAACAAGCTTTAGAGACTTCTCGGCTCTGATTGGTTGTTTCCCCTCGGGCCCGGCAGGATCTTGTCAACGCCATCAGAAGCACTCAAAGGAGCTTTTTTCACGTATAATCAGGGTGTCGGGATTAGTGACCGTTTATATTACAGTTAAGGGAAGCCGGGACTGAAGATGACGTTTTGATGACATGTCATGTTCACGACTCGCCACCGGGGGATTAAAAAACTCAGAATGTTGATCCGAGGAAGAGGAGAGGCCACCTTTGTACGCATCAACATGTTGAAGAGTCGTGTAAATGTGCCCGACAAGCAAAAAATGAACTCTCGGTTCACCTGCCATCGTTGTTTTGGTGTGCTAGTTTTTATTTTATTTTTATATTTTACAAAGTTTATTTAACACTTCACACTACCACCGATGATGATGTTACACGTCACGCTATTGAGGGGTCTTCTTTCCGTGATTATTGCGAGTTATCTGTAAAAAAAAAATATATATATATATATAAAAAATATTTCAGTAAGTTGATTAACAGTTTGCCATCCTTCCTTTCGTTCTGCAGGTCAGAAACTAAACTGTGGTCACCGCTGTCATCCGATGAGGGGAGGTCACATCCGTACAAGATGAATCTCGCCTCAGAGCCAAAGGTGTGTGTGTGTTGTGTGTGTGTTGTGTGTGTGTGTTTTGTTGTGTATAAAAATTCTTCCCCATAAACTCTCTGATTTAACATGAAATCTGGAACGTAGCGTCGCCGTCGTGCAGTTTCTAGAAGTCTGCACGTTCCTTCCCACCGCACCCACGAAGCCTTTTTTTTTTCTTCTTCTTTCTCTTCACGCTGCCAACGATGAAGTCATTGTTTACTTCCCAACAGGACGTTGCCTAGGAGACGGTAGTTTATCAGCCAGGCTCTGACGCAAGCCCCCGGTTCCTGCCCTGCTGACTGGAAAGTTGAAGTTTGAAGTCATGCAGGAAACGGTGTGATGTGTGTTTTCACAGGTCACAGATGTTGTGCAATTTTTGTCACACACTCTCACTATAACGAGTGTTTCTAGCGCTTGTCTGGAGTCAGCCACTACTTTAAAAACCCTGGGTTTTTAGCCTCTCTGTGTGTTTTACTCGCTCGTAGACACTCTGGGGGCATTTCTGCACATTTAATTGTCGGATGCTTGAAGCATGAGCTATATTCGGCGGCGTTGCCGTGTCAACGCTGTGAAGCATGAGCTGCATCTGATGGTATTTTATGTGCGCCCACTTTCATGGCATGCCAGCGCCATGACATGTTTGTCTTTAAAAGCAGCGTCGGACTATAATTAAGTCTGGATTCATAGTCGGACATTATCCCGCTAAATTATGTGTGACTTTTGAGCCGAGGACGACGTTTCCAGTCGGACAAAATGTTCAAGTCTCGGCCTTTAGAGTTGCGACATAATCCGTCGTTGAGGACGACGAGAGGTCGGGTGTTTTTTGGGCTATTGAGTAATCACACCTGCAAACTGGTCACCTTTTGGCTACAGTCACCTTTTTTATGTCAACCAGGGTAGTAGAAGTGAATGAAGAGGGTTTTAGTTTTGCATGTTGTCACCTTTTTCACTTCTCCAGAGTTTGTAGGTCTGGTAATATTCTTGTCACGATGTCGGCTGCATGTTTGTACGTGTGCGGAGCTCATGTTCATGAAGGTGATGTTGAGATGTTGTGACCACCGTTGCAGTGAGTTTGCTCCACGAGTGTTGCTGTGTGATTTCACTAATCTCTGCACACACACACACACCCACACACACAAAAAAAAAAAAAGCTTTAACACAAGTTTTCCCTTCCTTTCCAGGAGGTGAGACACATAGGCTCCACCCACAACAGGAGCGCTCTGCCGTTCGGACCAAAAGTTGTGACCAACCAGTACAACAGCCCCTCTGGTCTCTACTCCTCGGAGAACATCAAGGACTTCAACTCGGCCGTGGACGAGGTCAAAGAAATCGCCACGGCGACGGAGACCAACAACAAGTAATGCCATCCTGTATTTTATATATCATAAATGAGAGAATGCTTCCTCTGCGGTTCGTACTCGGATGAGTCCGTTGACGTCACCTTTGAATCAGAAACAGCAGGTCAAAGGTCAGCGACATGCTCCACCTAAAACTGTCCTCCAGGTTGTTTACAGGCTTTTTATTCCATGTCACACGCTGCTAAAGTCCATTTTGGTTAAAACTAACCCCCCCAACAAATGTATCATTAACATTATCACCACTTTTTATCTACTTTCTAACTGGACGTATCTGTTAGCCGTCCCGTTGATCAAAGAGTTCCCGTGTAGCAAAGTTCTGCTGCATCTAAGAATCCATTATATTATTGATTGAAAGCCCCAGGTCAGGTCGCTGGTCGGCTTCTAGCTGCCGGAGGAAGTTGATTCTCAGAGGATTCCTCATTAGATGAAGGCTGGCTCCCAGAAGGCTGGCTGATACGTGTCTTTACAAGTCACAGGAATGTGGATACGATGAGGTGTTCAACTCAGCTGGAGTGGGATTCATTTAGAAAACTGCATCACCTAATGGCACCTTCGAGACCGGGGAAAAAAAACCCATAAAGCCATATTAAACTACATCATGGTACAGTAACGAGAAGGTCTCAGCTCTGTTGGGTTCAGACGGCAACAGTTTCGTTTTTTGTTATTCTTGTGCAATAAGAAGCACATTGTTGACGCTTTTGGCTCAAAACTCAACGCAAAGACATGAGAAATGGAGACAAAACATATGGTATCAGTCTGTGCTGGTCCCCCAGAGGTCTATGATAGGATCTCACATGAGTCCAGAGACCAGACCAGACTATGTGGAGGAACCAGAGACTGTCTGTGGTCCCCCAGAGGGTCTATGATAGGATCTCACATGAGTCCAGAGACCAGACCAGACTATGTGGAGGAACCAGAGACTGTCTGTGGTCCCCCAGAGGTCTAGATAGTAGCTCACATGAGTCCAGAGACCAGACCAGACTATGTGGAGGAACCAGAGACTGTCTGTGGTCCCCCAGAGGTCTAGATAGTAGCTCACATTAGTCCAGAGACCAGACCAGACTATGTGGAGGAACCAGAGACTGTCTGTGGTCCAAACAACAAGGTCTCTGCTGTATTTATGTCTAGATGACCATATTTGGAGTGTTGATGGAGCAGCTACAATGTTAGCGTAGCCTAGCACCATCAACCAGACTCCATTCAGAAAACCAGCGTTTTAAAGGTAGTTAGCTTGTCGTCTAGCAAACAGACCTAACAAAGAAGGACTTCAGACTTTTTACTGATCACCATCATTATGTCGTTACTTCGGCCTCCTTTTTATACAATTATTGCAATGAAATCACAACAGAATTGTTTATTTTGTGTTTATACCGCTCCGGTAGAATTAGCATCTGTTGTGAGCTCACCTTTTAGAGTTTCTCCCCAGACAGTTTTGACATTTCTGCGTCCCGTGACTCCTCAGACTGTATTGAAATGTGCACACTTTCTTGGCAGAGCTCCGTCGGATCCTTCGCAGACGGGCAAGCGGCTGCCTGTAGCAGCAGATTCAGAGGTTTACAAGATGCTGCAGGAGAACCAGGAGTCTGACGAGCCTCCTCGACAGTCGGCTTCATTCAAAGTGCTCCAGGAGATCCTCGAGACCGGTACAGCACAGCATTTGTCTTTAACCATGTGTAGCTGTAACAGATTTCTTGGCTGACCCGTTATAGACGTGTAAAACCTGTGAACACCTCAAACTATGTTAAGATTGTGTGTGATGTTTTGAAGGGGACTCAGAGAAACCGTCCGGGTTCAGGAGTGTGAAAGCGCCCTCAACAAGGATTGGAGCTTCACTGGGGAACGCGGACAAGTTGCCCAGCTGTGACAAATGTGGATCTGGGATCGTGTAAGTACATCAGGACTCCTCGGTTCATGGCTCCGTCTGAACATGACCAGCCCAGACTCACTGAGGCCGCCGGGGGTTTTGTTGCTTCACACAATATTGATAAGATGTGACGCAACACAAAAGGCCCCAGGGTGTCGTCTTCTCTGGGTGGTGTTTGTCGCCACCTTGTGGCTGATTTTTGCAAAGCTGCTGTCTTGATTTTCGAGGTGTATTTCTATTTTTACGTGGATGATTTTACTGTTTTGGATTCAAGATGCCTAAAACATCTCATTAAGATCCACTTAACTGCCCTCAATTACCCTTTTCATTATTTAAAGGGGTTTATTAATATATTTACTTGTGAAATACTGAACAAAGGATTTTTCCCCCCAAAGTGATTCAAGACTGTGCCATTTTGAAACTTAGCCTAATGGTAAGACCTAGGGATGGGACGATATATAAGATTTTATTGCAGATCTGGATATAAAAACGCTCCTGATAAGTTGATCATGGTGAATTTCCATTATTGGGATAATCGTGAATATTATTAAGAGTGACTCTGCCTTGTTTATCATGTTATCAGCCTGTTTTTAAAAATACAAAATCTATATAATTTACCCTGTATTTATGCAGGCAGACCATATGGTTTATGATCATCTTATTTCTGATTATTTTATTGGTTATCAGTAACAAAAAGTGCCATTTTAAGAGTTTTGAGTATATTTTTTATTATTATTGGGATTATATGGTGCATCTAAATTTTCACCTCAATTTTGAAGCAGCAGATTGATGCCCATTGATTTGGAATGAGATCATGTATCAGTGATGTTACGGTGTCCAAATACTTTTGGCCACAAGGTGTAAAACACCATAAGAAACCGATCTGATGAATGTGTGTCTGGATGAGCATCATAAGTGAGGTTAAACCTGTGTGTCTCTGCTTCAGGGGGACGGTGGTGAAGCTGAGGGACAAGTTCCGTCACCCCGAGTGCTACACCTGCACGGACTGCGACACCAACCTGAAACAGAAGGGACACTTCTTCGTGGAGGACCGGATTTACTGTGAGAAGCACGCTCGCGAGCGGGCGACTCCCCCCGAGGGCTACGACGTGGTCACCGTCTTCCCCAAGTAGAGCAGCTCGGCCTCGGACCGCCCGCCTCCTCCCGTAGGACGCCGTGAAATCACCCAAGACATTACAACGTTTAGCTCAAGACTCGCTAACGGTCTTCTCTCACATTACGCTTCAGTACAGTCGCTGTAGGCAGGACGGTAAAACAGAAATGATGATTTGCACATTGACTCCACGAAAAGGAAAAACTACGAGACGACAACGTTTACGTTTTTCTTTCTCCCTCAAAAGAATAATTCCCCATTTGAATGAAAGCCACTGTGTTGAAGTGATATTTGTATTTGTACATGTTCAGGTTGTTGGAATCATGGAAACCATGGAAAACTCTTTTTACACCCCAAGAGACGTGTTTTCTACAGTTTTATTAAATAAATAAATCTACTTTTATGAAAAATACCTTAAAAAAACACATTTGAATATCATTACCAAAATAAATATTTTTTAGCTCGAAACAATTGTCTTTGCCCAAATCATTGATTGTGCTTGGTTACAGTAGACGGAGAAGAAAGGTGAGTGCAACGTGGTCATGAAACTGACACAACAAAAATGGTCTCGAATAACAGTTCATAATACTTTGTGTCACTTTGGACACATTTTTGTTTGGAGAACTCAGTTTAAGTGCTTTTTTAAAATAAGAATACAAGGAAAAGATGCTGCTAGACTGATCTGTTTGGTCGGTGACGTCACTGCAGGTGTGATGGCTGGTGTGGTCGGTGACGTCACTGCAGGTGTGACGGCTGCTGTCAGATCGACTCATAGAAAGAAGGTCGTGATGATGGAAAGTCAAACGTGTTCTTCAGATCTTCTTCGCCGCCGCAGAGCGACTTGAAGTAAAAGGACACGGGGGTGACGCCCGCTGGGTCACGTGACAAGAACTTGCACGTCACGTGACGAGCGAACGCGCAACAGTTCCTCGCGTCGAAGGTGCCGTAACCGGACTCCGCCGGTGACGTCGCAGAGTCCCACTCCGCGGACGACACGCTCGCCGGGCTGCTCGGGTCGGAGCCCAGCAGGTATCCCGGCGGCGGCGCGTGCCCGCGGTGCTCGGCCATGCGCAGCGTCTCGGTCAGGGCCCAGATGTAGTTGTGGGCGAAGCGCAGCGTCTCGATCTTGGTCATCTTGGCGTCTTCGGGCAGCGCCGGCAGGATGCTGCGCAGCGCGTCCAGGGCCGAGTTCAGGTTGTGCATCCGGGAGCGCTCCCGGTCGTTGGCCTTCGTCCTGCGCCTGCCCCGGTGCCCGGGCGGCTCGCATCGGGTTTTGGGTTTTGGGTTTCCAGGCAACGCCTCCGCGGCGTCCCCGGCTTGGTTTACTGAGAGCCTGCGGAGCGTCGGCGCGTCTCTGGATGTGCGCAGGTCACTCGGTGCGCACGGTGCCTTTGGAGACATCCTGCGTAATTTAAATAGAATTACAATAGAATCAAACATCTGGTGACAACCACACATATAAACGAACAACCAGCCTCACTATTGTACAAAAGTGTGCAAAACATAGTACTTTAATCAAGTTTTATAAAGCTTTAGAGATTCCACGTTGATAAATCTAAACACTTACTCGACAGGTGATGCTCGGATCAGGAGCCGGCCGGTCGTCCTTGTTAATCCCCTCTCGGAGCTGGAGGCAGCGGACACACTTGTATGTGCAGCTGACAGTGAGGGATGGATGCGCATCTCTGCTATTTTATATGGCCTTTATCTTATCTTTTTTGCGCGGTGGGCGCCTGAATCAACAGCGTCTGTCAAGTCGACCAATCAGCTTCCAGGCAGCGCGTCCGTCCTTTCAACCCCTCTCCCCCTCTCACGCCGGTCTTCACACCGCTCCGCGTCTTTGTGTAGTCTTTGTAACTTTGTGTGTGTGTGTGTGTGTGTGTGTGTGTGTGTGTGTGTGTGTGTGTGTGTGTGTGTGTGTTAAAAAAACATATTTTAAAGGCTGAGTGAGGTCAAAATTCTTGACTTGTTTTTTTTTTTTTTCTCTTGACGTTTCCCCCAAAAGTCTGCCTTTAAAATCAGCTGTGCGTCCAGCTGGATCTTATTGTCACTATCAATAAAAACTTTTTTTAAATGTTCATTATATGGTAATAACAGTCTATCGGTGACGTAGTCGTTGCTCCATCTCACATAAACAGTGCTGGATGTCTAAACTATCGGTAGCTGTCGTTTTTTTGTGTTTTTTTTACGTAAATAAAAATAAATCTTCATCCACATCCAATAATAATTAATGGTTGTAACGTTCAGCTCCACTGGAAGCTTTCAAGCCACATCTTTGTTTTCTGTCACCATAATAATCTCCTGTATTGACGCGCTGTAAACGTCCTCAACCAGCCTGGTTAGTTTGTATTTTAATGCGCAAAGATGATGGAGACATATTTAACACATTACTTTATTTCTCTAGCATGTTTTTATGTGTTTGTTTGTACGTGGTGTGACTTTTTACTCGTGCAAATGGCGTCACATCTGTATCCTTATGGATCCACGTAATGCAACGTTTTACGCACTGGAAGAGTTGGGCACGTGCTGGTTACATAGTGACTGTTAGACTCCTAAAGTCAGCTTCATGAGCACAACATGAGCTTCTTAAAACTGACGTGGAAACAACAGCAGCTCCTGGTTTATTCTAAAATAAAACATGCTGATTTTAACTGTTTGGTGTTTTTGGTCGTGCGCATGCACATCACATGACCTGGTAAGGGTTGGCGTCAAATATCTTTAAGCTGCTGCAAATTGAGTGTTGCCAAAAGTTATTTTGAGGAGTGACTTATCTCTTTCTTAGCTAAAAAAATCGCTTCTAAATCCAAGAAATTGACACTTTTAATGTCAAATATATTTGGACAAACATTTGCTTAACGCGTTATGGCGCAAAAGGAGAGTTGGACAAAGACAATTACGCATGGGGCCAGCCAACAAAGAGCATTAGAGAGGGCGAAACCTGTTGTAGGAACTGATAGTACAAAGGGTCCTGCTGTGTGCCTCGGCAATAAAAGCTCGATTTCTCCTGTAATGTGAGCACACACGTGTGCGCTATGACATCTCCAAAAACACGTCCACTATCGCCAAACCTCTGGGTGCGCGTGAGAGTTTATAATGTTATTCTTTTTTTTTTTTTGCTTTTTATAAGTTAAAGATTAGTAAAACATGTCAACAACTCGCAGACACGCGTGTGCTCCGGTGAGGGGGGAGAGGGGGAGCGTGGCACAGCTCAAACATGATTTACAATTGCCAACAAAGGACCACAAAAAAGCTCTCCTTAACTTTCTGTCTAAATATGTGTTTTGGGAACAATCTGATAACCATATGCTTTCAATAAACTGGACAAATACACTGGTGAGATACGAGAGGGGGGGCTTGCTGTTATAAAAGGCAGGAAAGGTCTAAAGTAAACTGAATATTACCACTTTACAAATAATCATTGATGCCAAATCCATATTGGGATATCGTGGACAGGTGTGGGTTTGAAGTTGTCAGTCTCCCTCCTTGGTTTTTATCAGCGTGCCGTGGTGTCCTGCTTGTTATGCAAAGTGTAGGCAAACACGAGCGCCCAGTTGCTGTGGAAAGAGCAGATATCGGAGCAGACTTCGGTACGAAAAGTGATTTAACAATATTTAACAATAAACCGAGCAAGCGCAGAGCAGGTGATACCTGCCCGACGCTCCTGATTAATACTTCCTCTACTGCTTCACTTTACGGTCCCCTTTGCTTATTTATTAAACGAAATCTATTTATTATTATTTTAGCAAACAGAGGTACCAGGTGGGGCTTTATTTTCGTCTTCAGCTTTTTGTTTGAAGGACGTTTTGAGGGGGGCAATCAAAGTCCAACAACTCGCTGACCAGATTGTTGTCATCGCGAACCAGGAGCGAAGCCATTCAATGTGCCCCCCTCCTCTTCTTCTTTCTGCCAAAGAGCTGCCGGGTGGGAAAAAAGAAAAGAAAAAGGAAACTTCTTCAAGAAAGAAAAAACATCTTAAAAACATTTAATTGCAACCCGGATGCCATATGTACACCTCTTGTGAAACCCCTCAACAATGTGACTGCCTTTTAAAAAGTATGGAGTGCGCCTTTGGAGACGTGTGCGCTTTTTGGAGAGGTGCGCGCATCGTGACCAGAATGACCCCGAACACACTTTACACAAGAAGTAATTCACTTTTAATGTGCTTTGGAGTTCCCTTTCACAGGCAACGCATTGTACCTCTTACCCCAGCTTTAGAAGACAGTGTACACCAATTACAGTGGAATAGTTGTCCTATGGACACAGTTTGTCTTTTTGTAAAGAGCTGAAGCTCGAAGAGGGCTGTGGCTGCAACTCCCCCCACCCCCTCCCTGAACTAATGCAGCATGTTTCCTTTCTTTCTTCTCGTAGCTTGTTTACGATAGTGAACCTTGTGTTTATGTGGCTCTTTGTGGGCAAAATGTGCATTTTCTACAAATGGATAAAATCCTCTGAAGATATACATTCAGGTGTTCATTATTTAGAAATCTATGATTGAGCCATTGAAGATTAGTTTATTGACTTTTATATGAAATGTATGCAGGTGTTAAAGAAATATATATTAATATAATATATAATAATAATGTAGATTACTTTCAAGGGCTCTTTGTCTGCTGCCTTCAACTGGAAATGTGGACATATTGCCATTTGTCTCACAGCTAGTTAAAATAGTGAAATTAACAGAAAAAATAATGTTTAGAGGAAGGCATCCCACTCTGAAGTGTGCATCCCAAATAATTATTATTTGAAAATGATAGCCTAATTATCTTACAAATAAAAAATAAAATAAAATACAAATAAAATCTAGTATTTTTTTAAATAAATTGTGCAAAAACGATCAGGGCGATTTAACTCACTAAATCCAAACCTGCCTGTATGAGGGATAATAATGAGCAGCATGCCAGATACAGTCACAACCAAAACTGACTAATTAACTAATTATTGTTTCAATAACGTTAATCCATCCATATTAAACCGGGAGTCATTATTTGGGTGATACCATAACCCTTTGTTATTCTTTGTGTAGCACTATTTTCCCACGTCCAGTCAAACAGCAGCGAGGATATTAAATATATAAAAAACACAATAATCTAAACGGTGTCTGCGACATGTGACGTTGTTGTTGCAGTAGCGGTGCTCGGCGGCTCGGAGGCTCTGTTGTCACATTTCACATTTTCATGTCGTTACAAAATGCAACACCACACGACGCCTTCACGTAACCTCGGACACTTATGTAGAATAAAGGTGAAGCAATACAGGTTGTAAACATCAGTTATGCCATTTTATAAATACAGGACTTTGCGAATACACGTCTGTGTGTTCAAGCCTCGCCTTTTGTTGTTGTTGTTGTTTTAAACAGAGCTTGGGTCGTTAATAAAACGCATATTTCACAACCTTTAGCATTTTCTTGTCACAGTGACAGTAGACTATTAATTGTCATTCTAAAATGTTGACTCTAACTTGAAGCACACCGTTATTGGTATCTTTTTTTTTTTTTAAATATCTGTTAAAAAAAACCCCAAACATTTTGACTTATGTGAAGCAAATGGAAAACTAAAGAATAAAGGCAATTTAATTAAAAAAATATAATTAAAAAGACATGACATGACTAAACTTTAAATTTGATTAACTGTTACTCTATGGGTTGAAAGGTCGGGGGCACAGCATGCACAAAAATAAACAATCATGATTTATTTAAAAAAGTGTTTTTTTACGTGGTTCATGAACTTCAGCATTTCTAAAATCCTGGCTATTAATCCTCTCGAACGCACCGACACCACTGGGAGTGTGAGTTTACGAGGAGCACTTGAACGCCTCACCGCTAACTCCTCCAGTTGTGGGCGTAAAAACAAAACAAAACGCGAGAAGCTGCTGCGCCCTCCCGCCTCCTTTTTACCCAAATAGCGGATCTACAAAACGCGAACAGAGGGTCTCACACGTGATCAGCCCTGTCCGCAGCAGCGTCAGATCTAAACGGGGCGCGCGCGCGCAGCTTTTTCACGGCGCCCTGCTGCTCGCTACTTCCTGGTTCGGGGGGGGTTAGCTTGTGTGTTTGGTGGCTAGCATGTAGATGAGAGAGCCGAGGACTCGGAAGCGGCGCTGCCGGAGGTGACTTTCCCCGAGTAGCAGACAAGAAACAAGGAGGACTTTCATCGAGACAACATGGACAACTGGGTAGGCGTGACTTTTGTGTGTGTTTTATGTGTTTATTTAACAGCTAGCGGCGGCGGCGCTGATGCTACTCGAGGAGGCGAAGACTTGTTTATCAGTAGTGAAGAAGTGAGCTAGGATGACCCGACTCGGTTTGAGGAGGGGGGGGGGGGGGTTCTAAGTCCACACACACACACACACACACACACACACACACACACACACACACCTACATTAATACTTGTTTTTAAGCCCCTCAAACTGGGGATGTGTTTCCTCCAACATGAATTCACGGTAAGCCCCCATGAAGTTCTGCCCCCCCCGTGAAGTTTACAGCTCCTTCCGGTCCTTTAATTGTATTCTGCCAACCGTTTAAAATTAGAGATCCTGTGCAAGGAAGCTTAAACAAAAGCATCACTCTTTTATGGAGCTGCCACCAGAGAGCTGTTGAGATTTGTGGGTTGTTTTTCAATCTTTTAAAAGGAGCAGAATACATTTTTTTTGGAGGAGGGGGGGGTCATCACTTTATGTCATCACATATGTCATCTGCTGTCACTGCAAAAAGTTGTCTCCTGCATATTAATTTAAACAAGAAGAAGTAATCCAGACGTGTCATGATAGCCCTGAAGCTCTGCAGCCAGTCAAAGCTGTAATTATCCCCCCCTGGATGATTTTTGATGATGTTGTGTGTGTCTGTTTTCCCCCCTCGATGCATCACACCCAGTACATTTCCATGAGAACATGACCTCCCCTCGGAGGCAACAAAAGCTTGCCTTAGAAGCGAAGGAATGGGCGTCCACTGCACGACAACAATACTGGCACAAGTGTCTTTTGTGTGAGCAGGTTTCTGCAGAGGCAAAGGTGGCACTGAATGGAGTTTTTTTGGGGGGTGGGGGGTGTTGGGAGGGTGGTGAAATATCGGAGAGAGAGAGGGGCCTGTATCTTATCCCCATCTCATGTTACACATTAACACCGTTTCTTTATGACCGATACGTGACAGGGATTACTGGTGCTTTATCTCTTCATCCCCGGTCAGGGAACCTCTGGAATATCAGGGAATTAAAAAAAAAAAAGTATTTTCCAGACATCATTTTTTTTCAGCCAAATCATATAATATTTTGCTATTTAATACTTTATCAAAATATTATATTTCCCACACTGTATGTTTCTTTTACTTGATTATTTTGCAAGTTAATCCCCTATATATCAATATACTTTATACTGCACACATTAAATACCTCCACGGTCGCAGCAAAACAACCAGCAAATCATCAGTCACGACATTAAACTGCACACAACAAAAAAAACATGGCACACATTCCATAGTAAAACACATTAGCTACGCCCTGTAGTGAAACAAAACGGCATGAAACCACAAAACAGTCTCCACAGCCTTCATCAAGGAAGCAACAAATTAGTTTTAATATCGTAGAATGGTTGTTATGGTTACTTGGGTTTTTTTAGTGCCAGTTTTACCATCAACAAAATGACACATGTGCAACGGTTCAGTTTTGGACTTAAAGCTCACAAATGAATGGGTTTAAAATACAGTTTTTACTGCTCCATTATGGGTCGTGGAAGTTAAGCTTATTAAGTCAGTGAAAGTCAGGGAAAGTCAGGGAACCTGGAGTGTGTACCCTGTCATTCAGCATGAAAACTCAGCCTTCCAGTCAGACACATGCTAGTGGTTCGTTTTCCCATCCGGTTCGACGTGACTGATCTCGCCAAACCTGTATGAGGGCATGTTATCCAAACCGGCAGGTACAGCAGCTGTAGTCTGGGCAAAGGGGGGAGGAGGGGGAGGGGCGGGTGAGGGGGGGGGGGGGTCTTCTGTTAAAGCTTCATTCACAATAAAAACCCACAACCTCATATTCTCACTGCAAATCCCTCTCTGTGTATGAATGTTTCCACCGGTGGGCGGATGATGCTTTCATTTACACATTAAACAGCATTAAAGGGGGGATTATTATGGGATGTTTCATATCAGCTGAGCTCAGACTTTGGGATTACTTAACATATCTTGTCTTTTGAACCTTAAGCTTCTCTCTCTCCATCTGATTGCGGCGGAGGTGGAGAAACATCTCTTTATCGAGCTGTGTCGTAAAGAAACACCAGATAATGGAAAGATAATTTCGCTGCGCTTATGAAATGGCATCCACGGGTCACTGTGATATAATATAAATATATTTTTTTGCTCAGGTTCGATGTTCTCAGACTGTGAAAACCTGCTGCATTCAGATTGAGAACAACCAGGAGGCTTGAAACTAAAATGTAGAAAAATCTAATTCATAGTTCTGTGTATTTTGGGGCACACTTCCTCTTCTTGTCTGATAATCATCGATTACAAAATATCCTTCCGCCGGCTGCATGTGTTGTTGCCGTTTTCTGGTCGTGGGCGGAGTCGGGTGATAGTCATCCAGGCGGCTGGGAGTGTTCACTCACTCTCACCTGGAGAACGAAAGGGCGACCGTCTCTGCTGCTGACAGAATAAGCGTGAGGTCGGGGGGGCGAAACTGAACTCTGTAGGTCTGACAATGTCCTCTGATGTAAGTACTTCAACTTGAGATCGGTGACAATTCGATTTTCAACATTTTGCTTATCTAAATAAGGCCGAGGTGTTATTGAATAATGTGTTGGGCGTTTTTTAATTTCATCGTGTTGTTGAAATTTGTTCTAGCTCTGGGGGAAGTTGCAAAGTCCCTCTTCCTTAATAGACTTAAATAGAATAGACCTTTTATTGCCATGGCACATTGTACCATGAGAACACACACACTTAATAAATAGTCAAAATAGTTTAAAAAAATAGACACAGAAGGAGATATGTGCATAGTAAAAAGGTAACACAGTGTTGCAGGGTAGGTTTCAGGTAAATCAGGTGTAGGTGTTCCTGCACAATTAGGACAATAACTCATGCTCGTGTCTCATGCTGTATTTTTTTGTGAATCCTTCAAAACCTTTTGGTTTTGAAGGATTCTAGTTCACTGTTTATCGAACACACTCGTGCTGCAGTCTATCAGTTGGCAGCGTGGTATTTCCACAGATGCCATGCACTCGATACATAATTGCACATCAGCATTTTGGGCTTGTTGAACGATTTCGATGCGTTTGCGCTGACGTAAAGGTTCTCTGTGTCCAGAGTACCATGGAGGCGTACAAGGAGATGGTTCTGCTGGTCCTGGAGGACGGCCGGCGGCAGGTCAACTCCCGCTGCGTGGACCTGGAGCCGTGGCAGATCATCGGGGCGACGGTCATCGGCACGCTGGGAGCCGTCTGGATCAAAGGCTTCCTCTTCCAGCAACAAAGTAATCTTTCACGCGTGACGCACGGGTGCAAGCTAGTGGGGGGAATTAACTCGGACGCGATAACACGTGAAACATTCTGCTTAAATCCTGGAGGCCATGTTCACAAAGGGGTTTTTTGTGTGTTAAACTGTTAAAATTTGCCGTCAGATTCTCTGGACTGTGAACATCAGGTTTACTGCTAATCTACTGTGTGGTATCTCAAAATGTGGCCTTTAGCTGCAGTTTGGCACCATCTTCTACTACAGTACTACATTACAGTACTCCAGTTATATCAACGAGTCTTTCTAGATCTGCTATCTATCAATCATTGAATTCCTCAGCCCCGCCCCTTCCTTCTTCAGCTCCCCGTGAGCGAAGGTTGGTCGGAGGGAGGCTTCTTGAAAGAAACTGTGCTTCCAGGGTCACAATAAAATGCTTTGTGTAACATGGCTCACATTTTCCGGATACAGCGTCTTGTCCCGACTTGTGATTACAGCTCACAGTCAGCTGTTTAATGTTTGTGGTCGAGTGTGTGTGCGCCAGCCTTTCACCACAGCTGCTGCCTTGTGTTCTTGGCCAATAGGTCTCCTGTCCCGAATCAAGAAGCTGTGCTTTCGAATCGTCAGAAAAATACCCTTTGTTGGCGCAACAGTAAGTATCAGTGGTGAACGTGTTCCTTCTTTTTCCCTGCAGATGTGCATCAACGTCTGACGTCTGGGACTCTTATGAGTCACGATTGGATGACTGAGCACAGCTGAGTACAGCATGTTGGGGGGGGGTCAGACCTTTGGCACAGTTACCTAACTTATCACGCACTGGTGATAGCATTCGGTTACTTCTGGTCACCAGCGGAGAACTCACTTTCAGGCTTTATCAACAAAAACCGTGCAGAACATGTCGAACACGTTGTTTTTTCCTTCACTATCTCTCATTTTAGGGAATGACACGCTTCACTTTACTGTTGTTTTATTGCATGCAGACACACTTTGTCCTCTCTCTTTTATGACAGATCCAGAGTCAGCTCAACAAGGCTTTAGATGACATGTCTGCCAGTCTGTGTACTCTGAAGGAGGGGATGAGCTACACCAAGCAGCTGCCCTCTAAAGGCCTCACTCAGGGCCAAGTGCTGGACAAAATCAGAGAGTACGAGACTCTGAGTAAGTCGGCGTTCATTCCTGAGCTTCATTTGTCCGTGTGGGCCCGACCGCCTGGAGAGCATTTCCAGTCTTTCGCTTGCTGATAAGAAAAACATGTGTGGCCTTTTTTGTTGTTGGTATGCTGACGAGAAAACGCCTCGTGTCGTTTGTAGATGAGGTGCAGTGGGAGAAAGGCTGTGTCTCGGGTGCAGTGTACTGGGGGGATGAATCGCTCACAGATCTGCTGGTGAAGGTAAGCGTAGTTGTATACATCCCTGGACTTGAACTTATTTTTTGTTATATATGAAGATAAAACAAGAAACAAGCAAACAAAGAGGGCTAGGACATGACAGTTCACACATTTGAAAGTAGGTACAAATAAGAAAAGCATACAGATGTGTTTTTCCCAGTGTTCCTCTTCTTTATCCTTTTGAAGCCGCAGCACAAACGTCAATTTCTCCATTGCTTGAATAGAGTTTATAATGTTTGTTCAGAGTCTCGTGGTAGGAGGATTCCTCTGAAGCCAGCATTTAGTAATTGCTTTTTTTACTTGCAACCATGAAAATCTTCAGGAGGTATGCGTCCCCTTTACTGAGACCTCCAGGGAGTTCTCCAAGATATAAACAGTTAAAGGAAAAGTCAAATACTATGTCCAGAGTCTCCACCGACAGGACCAAAAAACATGAACATAACTCTGGACTTGAACTCGAACTGTTTCCCGTTCCTTCCTTCAAACTGCTTCGTGTGAAACCGTAAATATTTTTGAGCTAATCGCGACTTCTTTCGTCACTTTTTGTTCCCAGGTTTATGGAGAGTTTGCGTGGAGCAACCCGCTCCACCCAGACATCTTTCCTGGCGTAAGAAAGATGGAGGCGGAGGTCGTCCGAATGTCCTGCACGCTTTTCAGCGGCGGACCAAACTCCTGTGGAACGGTACGTTATCGTAATTATGCTGACAGATCGTAGAAGGTGGAGCCGAAGCATTTAAACAACTCTTCTGCTTCTTAATCCAGGTTACTTCAGGAGGAACTGAGAGCATCCTGATGGCCTGCAAGGCGTACAGAGACATGGCGCACGAACGCGGCGTCAAATACCCAGAAATGTAAGTCTTTAATTACTATGCTTGATGAGCAATTTCAGATTTCCTGCTTCTTTGGTTTTTAGTAACACTGAAGAGTCTTTGTTTGGATCATTCATGGGCAGTTTGACTCTTCCTGTTGTAGCCTGATAAAATATAATTACATGATAAAAATAGATTTACACAATCAGAGAAGTGTCTTGTACTTCTCTGATTGTTTCCCCAAAGACGAAAAAGAGGCCGCCAGGAAATGAATCCCATTCGTACGATGATGTCATGTGAATTCTTTGGCAGCTTCCAGTTCTACCACCAAAAATAGAAATGTATCTCATCTCATGTCAGCCTTGAATAACACGATATGGCAACACTGTACTTAATCGTTGTCATGCTATTAAAGGACATTAATCCAAGTTGTATTGTTTTAATTTTCCCAGTCTTGCACCCGTGAGCGTCCACGCGGCCTTCGACAAAGCGGCGCATTACTTCGGGATGAAGCTGGTTCACGTTCCCCTCGACAAGAAAACCATGAAAGTAGACGTGAAGGTGAGAACGCGGCTGATTAGCATTGTGTGCTAATGGGCCGCCATACATAGATGTTCCCATAATTGTTTCCTCTGTTTCAAGGCGATGAGGAGAGCCATCAACAAGAACACCGCCATGCTCGTGTGCTCGACGCCTCAGTTTCCTCATGGCGTCATCGATCCCGTTGAGGAAGTGGCCAAGGTAAAGAAGTGAAACGGGTTGTTTTTCTTTTCCCTAAAAAGGTTCTTGAAATGAAGATGGGGAAGTGAAATCTCTTGGGTGTGTTTCAGCTGGCTGTACGCTACAACCTGCCGCTGCATGTGGACGCCTGTTTGGGAGGATTTCTCATCGTCTTCATGGCGAAAGCTGGTTACCCACTCGCCCCGTTTGACTTCAGGTTAAAAGGTGTGACCAGCATCTCCGCCGACACCCACAAGGTACGGAGCCTAACAAATCTCCTCACAAATCCAGGAAATAAGCATTGTGCTTTGTGTGAAGTGACACTTTTCTAACACCGCATCCTTCTGCAGTACGGTTACGCCCCCAAAGGGTCCTCGGTGATCCTCTACAGTGATACAAAGTACCGTCACTACCAGTACTTCGTAGCCCCGGACTGGCAGGGGGGCATCTACGCCTCGCCCTCCATTGCAGGCTCCCGGCCCGGAGGAATCATCGCCGCCTGCTGGGCGACCATGATGAACATGGGAGAGGACGGATACGTCGACGCCACCAGGAAGATAATCAGCACGGCGCGCAAAATCCAAAAAGAGTAAGAGGCACTCGCGTTTCAAGACTTGATGTCATGCATCATTTAATTGATCACCTCTGACATTTATTTTTGTTTTTATTGACAGAATCTCCAAGATACAGGGTGTGTTTGTGTTTGGGGACCCGGAGGTGTCGGTCGTGGCGATAGGCTCAGATGTTTTTGATATTTTCCGTCTGTCTAACGCGCTGACGTCAAAGGGCTGGAATCTGAACACACTGCAGTTCCCATCCAGGTAAGGATTTAAAAAAATATATTTATAATTTATAAATGATGATAAATGGTCAGGAGTGTCACACTTGTCTAATGTTTCCCTTTCACAGCATCCACATCTGTTGCACAGTTCTGCACACACAGCCGGGCGTCGCCGATCAGTTCATCCGTGATGTCGGAGAGCAGGTCGCCATCATCATGAAGAACCCCAAAGAGAAAACCACAGGAATGGTGAGCCGGCGCCGCCAAGACACAGTGAAACATTTGATTAGTTATTACATGTTTATAAAGGAGTGTCTGAAGTGTGTGTTCATTTCATATCACTTTTTTTAAAATGGCAAACAACATGGATTTGTCAAAGCTGCCGTCAGCGATGACGGTTGACATGGCGGTACATTTTCACCGCAGAACAAACAAGAATACAAACTTAGTGCCACGTTGTTTTGCTCGTGGCGATTCTTGTCGATGAATAGAACCTTTACGCTCACGAGGAACTCGACTTGTTGACACGCCTGCAGGACCTGAAGGTACACGTGGCGTCTTGTTTTTCTGCTTCACGTGAGGAAGTTGTGTGCGTCATTTTTTTTAAATGGAGTGGAAACTCCACCCGACAGCTTTCAATGGATCACACCCGTGTGAATGAAGCGTCACATTTAGCTGAATAACAGAAACGAAAAACAAAGTTCACATGTGGAGCAAAATCCTACTGGGGGGGAAATTAAGAGATAATTTGTGTAGTTTTGACTAATTCTCTCATTATATATTTATGACAACTTTGTTGACTCACTAATTAGTTTAAAACTGTTTTCCAAAACCTTTCTCTTTCCCATAACTCAATCAGCTCTGAACACACATATTTACATTTACACTTTCTGTATCATCACAATAACAAGATGTGTCAAAAGTACAGTCGATACTCAAGTACAGATACTTGACTGTAATTGTGTACTTGACTCTGGTAAAAGTACTGATTCAACTTCTTTACTCAAGTAAAAGTGAAAAGGTACAGGCTCTGAAATGTACTCAAAGTATAAAGTAAAAAGTATCTATATGAAGTACATTTCTACTGTTTCTTTTGCGAGGCGAACTGAATCTCCCATCCTATTAATAATAATAATAATAAAAAAAGATAATTCCCCTCAAATGGATTAAAACTAAATGTACTAGTTGTTTTATAACTGAAGAGTTATTAAGTACAGATAGAAAGTACAGATATTTGTTCTGAAATGGAGTAAAAGTAAAAAGTTGTCATAAAAACAAATAATCAAGTTAAGTTCAGATACCTGAAAAGTAAATCTGATTAGACATGTAGGAGAAAGTGGACCTGCCGTGTCAATTGTCAAGTCCTCTCCTGATGGCTGTTCAAAGGCATGCTGGGAGATGTAGGAAAACACTGAAGGAAGTGCAAGTAGTGGAGGCAGGTTTAAAAGAACAGGAGTGTGTGTGTTTTTTTTCTTGTAAACTCTTCCTTCCTGTTTCAGGGAGCGATCTACGGCATGGCCCAGTCGATCCCCGACAGATCCATGGTGACAGAAATCTCCCGGGGTTTCCTGGACTGCCTCTACAGCACCGAGGTGTCCAAGTCCAAGTCCAAGTCCAACACCAGCCACATGAACGGCAACGGTAAAGCCCATTGAGGGCAGGCCCGGGGCTCCTCTTACCCGCCGCCGCTGCACGCAGGGAAACGCGCTCGCCTTCCTCCCAGAGCTCCGAGCCGACGGCTCAACGGTTGCCTTATCTTGCATAATTTCACCGATGCAGAAAACATCTGCAAAGATCTTTTGAAGCACAAGCCATCGTCATTGTAATCAGCCTCCGGAGCGAAAGATCGCTCGCAGCGCTGAGCGAAGAAAATGACTTTCCCCAACGAGTTTATGTCTTTTCATTTGATCTAATTCATGTGTGTTTGTTTATGTTTTAAACGTTCATTTCAATTTTAGCAGTTTTTCATAATATCTACTGATTACAAAGCAAAACCATTCCACTATTTTTTTTTTTCTACTGCCGGAACATTTCAGCTTGTTGCCATCACTGCTTCACTATATGTGATGACTCAGCAAAAAACGGACCACTGAATGCTTGTTAGAACGCTGTGCTGCCCTCTAGCGTGTAACCTGACGTACTGCTTTAGGTGGGAAAACTACCATCATCATCATCATCATCATTATTATGTCATAGTTCTCTTCTTTATTTTACAAGCACTGCAATGCCCTGACAAGAACATATCAGGTTAATCTGTTAATCACTTGAAAACAACCATTCTGATGTTTATGGTAGTTTGTCTGTAAGCATGACTTTGCATGTTCTCTGTTTGTGAGCACTTAGCGTGATGACGTTCGTTCTGGTTTCAAGTCTGAACTTGAATTTGTAGACGGAGGGGGCAGTGATTTTGGACAGTGGGGGCTTTTAATGTCATTAATATTTAATAAAATTGTCTTTTTTTTAATTGAATTAAGGGAGAACTTGTAGCCAGGCCATGGATATTTTTTGTGGAGTCCAAAGGTTATTTTTTCTTACACACAGTAGCTTGTTAAGAGAAGCAGTGAAATAGATTTGAACAGACCGGACTGAAGGTTTAGAAACTACCGTATTTAATCAAGAGTCACCTGTGTACCACTTTTGTTTTAATCATTTGTCCTCTAATTCTATCTACCTCAGTTTCTACTCAATCTAAACATCTGCTACTGTTTCCCCAACGACATAAGACACATAATACATAATGACAAACTGTAATACAGTTAGATTTACTATAAGGAAACAGATCCACTGTGATGACGGTTTTAGATCGACTAACAGATCTGATTGTTTGTTGTTGGGAGAAACCCACTCTGCCTGAATGTGGATATATTTTAGGAAAAATCCATTCGACAGAATATATGCACACCTTTATTAACAGGTTCACGACTTAATGATGCATTCTGTAACACCGAAACGACCTTTACTTGTTCTCTTTTCACGTGCTTTCTTAATATTTCTTAGTGAAATTGTGTATTTCCATGAAATGGTTTCCATGTTTGTGCAATATGTAACTTTTTTTCCCCTTTTTGTGGAGTGAAGCGAAGGGGAACGCTCCACCGTAAATTGAGAGATGAGTCATCAGAAATGTAGGCGTATCGGCCTCGTTAGTGTGATTTTAACCGTGTGTGTGTGTGTGTGAGCACTGGGTGGTTTATCGATCGCTTAATTTGTTGTCGTTTGCACCGAGCAGTTTGAAAGAGATTAGACGTGAATGTATTTTGTTTTTTCTTGCATGTGCGGGGGGGATGTTTCCCGTCTTAGCTGGTAAAAGACAAAAGGATCCCAATTAACCATCATGTGTCCATCCATCCTTCAAACCCATACCTGTGCAAAAAAAAAACATGACTCATCATGTTTGCTTTGGAGAAAACATCTTGTGATTGAATCTTTTTTTGAATAAAACCCTTTAATACGAATTCCTCTCGAAGCGTTAAAGTGAAAGTGATTAGAACTGTAACGGATTCGTTAAGAGCTCTGCAGAGATAAACATTTATCTCTGTGACATTTATGTAGCAATAATGAGTGTTCACTTCTGTGCCTTCAGAGGTTTGAACTCATGACTTCATGGCAGATTTTTCTCTCCCAACATCCTCAGGGATCTGACTTCGTAATCATTAAGGTCCGCCGGTCATGAGGGGACAAAGTCACGCAAACACCTTAAGAAATAATGCAATGAAATACCTCAGTCTTACAATGTTGAGTTTTGTTTTGGGAGTGCCACATTGCATTATCTCATAAGGCATTTTCCAGACTTTAGTCCGACCCCCCCTGTGCACAGTATGAAGTCCTGAATGTAGACGGTCTGAAGGTTTGTGAGACAGGAAGCAGCTGCTGGTTTCTCCTCGCACCTCGATCCCCATAACAAACACTCTTAACCCACTCTGAGCCGCTAACGCAGTCCCGCTCTTTAGATGGCACATGTGCTGTGTTTTCAATTAAAAAAAAATGCATTCAGTCTGATGTGATCATTTTCTGGTCCATTTGTTTTTTTCCCCACAAACATAACATTTAGCAACAGTAAAGTACAAAAACATTGGCACATAAGACACATAATTGCTGTTATAACAGCTGGAATGACCTTGACCTTTAAGACTTCAACCCATAAGAACCCAGACCCAAAGAAAATACATTTTATTGATGATTTAATTAATTAGATGTTATTTTTCTGTTTACGTTTGTATAAATGTGCTTCGAATTCAATAATAGAAAATATACTAAATTAAAGATAATTCAATATATTGCTATTGAATTAATTGAGCAGCTATTTATGATTTTTCTTATTGTGCTTAAAATATGATTTTAATGTTAAACGGCTGATTGTTTTGTGTGAAATTTGTTCAAGAAATGTGGTCGGATCAGTTTAAATGCAACACAGGATGTGTTTTTAGAGTTGTTCAATGGGTTGAAACTTATTTAGTAAGAAAAGCTTTTTGAAATAACCTCATTCTGTTAAATGTTTGTGTTGCTTAGCAACGAGGATGAAACTGTAGAAGCAACTTTCCAGGATATTTAAAGTGTTTGGGAAAACTGTCACTGTGGGTTCATAAGGGTCAATGTGTCTTAAACATTATTTTAACTTTGGCTCACATTTATTCACCAAGAGTAAAACCAAAAACACACGTTGGACCCTTTACAGCTTAATATTTGGCCATTCTTTGGAAGTAACTGGTTCATATTCTTTGGATTTGCGGGTCACATCCTGGGATTCGATGGAAGGAAGAGCCGTTGGCTGATAAACGCTCACATCAGCGACGCCTGGTCGATGAAGGTGGCCAACGTGATGTCTCGCTGGGACAGACCCCCACAGTCATGGGTGCTCAGAGTGATCTGGACCTGGGGGGACAAGGGAGGACCTCTAAAACTGTGGGTTCACTTTAGTCAGGAGATGGACAGACAACGTCACATGCATCATGTAGAGGAGGACTACATAGGAGGACTGTGTAGAGGACTAGAGGACTGGGTAGAGGACTACATAGGGGACTATCTAGAGGACTGTGTAGAGGACTACATAGAGGACTATGTAGAGGACTGGGTAGAGAACTACATAGAGGACTATGTAGAGGACTGGGTAGAGGACTACATAGAGGACTATGTAGAGGACTGGGTAGAGAACTACATAGAGGACTATGTAGAGGACTGGGTAGAGGACTACATAGAGGACTATGTGGAGGACTAGAGGACTGTATAGATGACTACATAGAGGACTATGTAGAGGACTAGAGGACTATGTAGAGGACTCAAACAATATGATGTAAAGGACTGTGTAGAGGACTATGTAGGGGGCTATGTAGAGGACTATGTAGGGGCCTACATACAAGACTATGTAAAGGACTGTAGAGGACTAGAGGACTGGTTAGGGGACTAGAGGACTGGGTAGAGGACTAGGTAGGGGCCTACATATAGGACTATGTAGAGGGCTGAATGAGAGAGAAGAAGAAGAAGAAGAAGAAGAAGAAGAAGAAGAAGAAGAAGAAGAAGGAGGAGGAGGAGGTTCGTTAGCATTCTCAAGTCAGTCGTGTTTCTGGCTATATGATGAATGTAAGTCAAATATTTAATATCAATATTATATCTGTTAGCTGCGAAATGCTAACCAGCTAACGTCAGTAGCTAGCTAAACTCACGTTAACGGCCGTTTGTAACTGCGCAGCGTACAGAGTTAGCAGTTAGCAGCTAACGATAGCTAGCTAAGATGACGTAAGCTAGCTAAGATGCAAAGAAAAGCCGCGTTAGACAGGTAGCTACACCTTTTATTGAGCCATTAGCTCGTTTTGTGACAGCAGGGAGTTGTGTTGAATAAGCCCACTTCAGTTATTAGGACGGTGCTTTAAAACATGGGAGCTGCTCTCCATTATTTATTGCCTTTTTCTCTTAAATATAGATTTCACTTGACGCTTCAGGAGATGATCACATGACCTTTATACTTGCTTAATAAGGAAACGCAGTCCAAACTGTAATCTATTCACTGATGACCAGATTATCCTCTTATCTCCTTTTGCACGAGTCATGATTAGTCTTTTATACCTTATTATAGACATTGAACCACTCAGGGTGATGGTCCATCTTCTCCGCTTGCAAAGCCACTCTGGACATGAAACCAAACGCCTGAAAGGTAAAGAAATCATGCAGTCAAGTGTGTATGCATAATATACAGTATTTGCTAGTTGGATTATCTGACTTGTGCACTACACTGATGTGTTAGAGACCTGATTGAAGTCTTTGAATATGAACTCTTTGTAGATGGCGTCCCGACCCACGACCTCCACCCATTGAGCGTTGCGGAGCAGTGGGAGCAGGTGGGCCCTCTCCTCCTCAGTCAGACTCTGGATCTTACCGGCCTGGTGGGTGAGAGGAAGCAGGGGTAACAGCAGCTCTGAAGAGGGGCAGCTTCACTTACACAAACTGTGATTGGTTGCACAGGATCCCATCTGGAAACAATGGGAGGCTGCATTCCTGGTTTAAAAGCCTGTTCAAAGGTATGTGGTGGTGGTGGTGGGAGGAGGGGAGGGGGACACCCCCTTTTTTGGGTCATCCAGTTCCTAATCTTGACACATGATGCAGGGTCACATGGATTTTGAAGTTCATTCAGCCTTTGTAACCCTGACTCCAAAATCCAAACTGAACTGTCAACAATTTCACAACATTCCCCTCAAATAGATGTCTGATTTTTTTTTTGTATTGCACAACCGAGCGGGGACTTTTGAAAGCTTTTGTCCCCAGATGAGCGGTCATGCTTGTAAACCAGAGTAAACAGATGTCACGGCCCCCGAAGCAGAGCAGTGACATCAGCGCGTATCATAGCAACACTCTAATCTGCTCTATCAGTGGAGCGGACGGGCAGCAAGCAGACAATACCCACTGGCTTAAAGCTCGTCTATTCATCACACGAGGCGGCTTAGTGCGTTTACACAAAGAACGTGTGTCAGTTTTATCCCTGCAGAATAATCCGGGCACATATGAAACTTTTGTATGAATTGTTTCTGCATTTGTCGGTCTGTGATAAAACATTATCTAGTGGAGTTTTAGACCTTGAGAGTGACTGAATGGCAACAAGTGTGTGTGTGTTTGGCGGTAAGCAGCCCTCAGACTGAACACACACCGTAGACAAGTTGTGTACTCACCATGTTTGCAGAGTGTTTTCACGCCCAGGAGGAGGTTTCAGCTCCGGCTCTGTGTTGCACAGATCTGCTGTGGCAGCCAGCGGGTGTGTAATGACTCCATCCGACACAAGAGCCATAGGTCCTGTTTAGCTGCTCCCGCGGAAGCCTGAACAGAAATCCTCACAGCTGATAGGCTTGCTCGGCCACATGTCAGCTTGGGTTTAATCATAAACTGCCATCTGTTGCACAAGGCATGTGTGTGGCCAGCTATTGTAGCAGAGCTCTGGCAGTGTGTTGCTGTGTGTGATGAGAGGAGGGAGATACCATCCATCTCATACACACTTAAGATAATCTATTCCGTAGTGCATGTGCACACACATTAAAACACAAACTTAAACTTCAGGATAGCAACGCGCTGCTTAATGACGTCTCCGTTCGACGTGACGGCAGATTTAAAAGCATGGCTGGAGTTCATGTCAAAGGTTAATGAGCTGCTCCTCCGAGATCGCCCCGGTGAACTCGTCTGTCCTGGAGAGCGCTCAGGGAAATGAACTGGTTAATGAAATGAGGGGTGGGAGAGGATGTGACAAGGGATCAACATTTAACAGTTGGCCGGGTGGGGAAATGAGAATGGTGCTGCAGTGTTTTGGTTAGAAAGGAAGGCAGTGACTTGGAACAAAACCATCAGATTGGAGTCAAATAGTTGTATAGATTATGTTTGGAAAAGGAGCTTATCCCACTGACTTCCACATTTATACACACTTGAATAAGCTTCGTAAACTGGTGAAGTGGTTCATCGTTCATTGCTATTTAATTCATCTCTACAACAAACATAACGCGTCACAAGCCAGTTTAAAGATACCGCCACCCACCTATGCATGCTGCCCTTTGACCGCGTTTTATATTGGGTGTTATAAAGATGAGCAGTGGAAGTTTTCTCAAATAGCAACATGGAGCCTGGGAGGCAGCTACGAGCAAGTCTAACTGTGTTAATCCTTGTAGCGAGCAGCTACGGAGGTGAGTCTTCTTGGATTGATTTGCAGTAGATGACAATCCTCCTGATGTTCAGTCTTAAACGGTTAAAAGTGTGACGATTTGATGCAGGATTCTACCAAAGAGCAGTCACGTCAGTCCTAGACTTGTATTGTGTCTTTAGCTTCTTGTGATAATCGATGTTCGGTCTCTGTGATCAAGGTTAGCATTCAATTATAACAAGTGGGACCTGTCGGTAGTATGACGACTTACTCAGTCAATAGTATTGAGTCTGTGTTATGATCTGGATAATGATAGTAATCTGATACACCCTTCTGCTATCTTATATTTATGATGTACAAAAAGCTTTGTGTACATCATAAATCAGTGCTGTTAATCTATACAGGGCCCACTCTGAAGGTGGACCAGGCTTTGTTAACATTTCATAACCAGCTGACGGAAGAAGTGCAGGTTTTCTACACGTCAGATTACTGCGACAAGGTAAAGAATATATATATATATACTTCCTCTCTGATTGTCTGGGTTGTTCAAGATCTCAAGTCAGCAAAATGACTAAAGTATCCATTGATTGATTTTTGAGAGGTTCATAGTGATGCACTGTTGTAGTTTGACAATCATGTTTCTCACCCAGACCTAAAATTGGTACTCCAGTGATTTAGCATTTAACATTATGTGAAAATAAAAATAAAATACTCAAAATCATCGAGGTTCAGAAACACTGGAACATACATTTTCTATAATGCAACACAATGAAATACTATTAAATGGTTTTAAGATCTGTGTGAGAAGTACATTTTTAAGTATATTTCTCTGTATTTTTGTATATTAACCTTTTTGGTTTGTGATCCTTTAAAAAAAATATATATATTTACGAACCATTGTTTGAAGTTGCAGTCGTGGTGAGCTTTATTAGCTTCTGTGTAAGATTTTCCTTTTTCTTTAAACATTTCTCTTATTTATTTTCCTTTCTGTATCTTTTTACTTAACCATTGTTTCCCCTGCGAGTCTTTTAGCATGCCACATTGCATTTTATTACACTTATAACTTGTGTATCTGACAAATAAACCCTTTTTTTTTACTCCCCAGTGTGTGTATCAGCGTTTGGTAACTGTGAAGCCCAACAACAGCAATGCTTCTACTGTGATCGGCACTAAATTCACTCTGACTCTGCAAGTGAAATCACAGACCCGGAACGCAACTCTTTGCAGGTGATGAGTTTTAATATTCTGACAAAGCATCAATAACATCATCCCACCTACGAACCAAAGAGGTAAAAAAATTGCTGATTTGTTTCCTGTTTACTCATCGTAACTGCCTGGTGGGAGTTTATTGCTCTTGTTTCCAGCCGTGATATAGTGTGGTGGCATCCGATGATTGCATCAGCAGTCCGTGAGATTATTTACGGGGCTGGGGGAGTAATCCTGACCTGCTTTCTGGACCTGAGTGATGCCCTCCCCTAAACCACCTCCCCGGTGTATCGATCAGGAGCCTTTTTGGGGTTAATAAGACCTGACATTCCAATATTGATGAAAAGGGCTCATTAAATCTGGACATCTTGTGGAAACCTCAGCGGGGACGTTAACTGGAGGAGACAGTCGGCATATTTATAAACAATCAGGACTGACAAGACACCAGGGCAGATTCTTTCCATTTAGGGGTCACCTGTAAACGTGGTCCCGGAGATTCGGTTGCAACATGACAAGCCTCTGGTGCGTTTCCTTGCCCTCTCAGAGGTCTGGTCTTGGGCTGCCTAGATCAATGCTGAGGTCTCTAACCAGACTGTGCTGCTATTGATTTCCCTTTCCCCTTTGAAAAACACTCCAAGTGATAGCTAGTATGTCATCCCAGCAGAGGATCAATACGAGTGTGTAATGCATGTTTTTGGTGCCTGAAACTGGAGACGACGAGAGGACAGAGGGATGCAATTTAAGCCTGTGGGCACTAGGTGGTGCTCCTGAGCTTCTTTGTGTTGTAAAACCATCAGAAGGAGATGCAACCTTTTTTTTAATGGTCAGGTCAAGAGGAAAACAGCCGAAAGTGGATGAAAAAAGTAATGTAATATAGACTGCTGAGGAAGAGACCATTTCAAAACAGGTCTAATAATAAAAAACAGCCTGTAGTTTTTATGTGCTTTTAAGAGAAATGTGTCTCAATACTTCCCTTTTTTTAAATGCAGGTGGAGTCAGACATATGGAGAAGGTGGTCACTACTCCGTTTGGATCCAGATGTGCAAGGCCCGTAACATCAGCTGCACCGAAGCTGTGGATAAAAGCCCCAACAATGCATATCTGCGTAAGTGTGCATCGACGATGAACACACATTCATTGATCAAGTCGCATACTTTTGAATAACGGACTGATTGTGACGCGGTGGCGGTAAATGAACCTGTGTCCACGGTTCAGGGCCGAGCCTTTGATCCACTCTCAACCTAATTGAGTCAGCAAAGAGGGGAAATCACTCGGCCTGTCCACATGCACAGAGCCGTAATACTCATCCATCTCCCGGGACATGATGTGTATTGATCAGATAAGACGTGCTTTCTTGAAAAGGGATAAAAGAAAAGCTTTTCTGTTTGTTTTGAAGGCCTGCCTCCACGCGAGGGGGATTGTGGGTAATACATTAGGGAGTGTGGAAGGATTAGGGCGTAATGGGATTTTGAAAGCGTCTCTCTACATAATGTACACTCTACTTAACAATATTGCAGATTATGTTGTAGATCAGACTTTTAAGGCCAAGTAGCCATTATCCAAGCAGATATATGGTCAGTGTGACGGCACTGCTCACGGTATGATGAGCTTCCATTAGCTTCGCAGACCAGTGATTATACAACCTCCCCATAGGACTTGCTGAGCTTAAGTAATGGTCTGGTCAGCAGCTGGAGACAGGTTAGAGTTGCTCTGCTCGGGAAATTTCAAAGTTTACTTCAGCGCCTCGGATTGATCGGCAGCGAGGTCTCGGCGAGGTCATTTGATGGGTGTGGTGTTCAAGGATATGTTTTCTGTGCGGCTGCTGTCGGATTCAAACCTTTAATCACGTTAGTACTGTATTCTGCATCGCACCACAAACCACAAGTCACCTGCCGAGGCCTTAATTCTCACAAAGAAATCCAGAATATCGACCGCTACCAAGTGTTTGTCCGACTTCGATGAAGCCGGACGTAATAAGAGTCCCATTCGGTTTCTGTTCATTCCGACCATAACTAACTAACGAGTCTGGCTGTTGCATGAGTGTCGTTTCACTTCACGTGCCGCGAGCTTTATGGTGTTTTTATGAGCGGGGCGGCAGAGATGCCATGACTTTTCCGAGGCGATTAAGTGACCACTCTTTGTTCAGCGTGGATGTGATAGTGTGGATTCAAGCTCGGGGTTAAAAATGGCCACTGATGCACAAAAATGTATTTAAGAGATCATTTATTCACTAATGTCTCCATTAACATTTTTATCTGTATCATTCAGTGATACAAATACAGTGAAATAAACTCTTCTAATCCCATAAACAATGAATACTAATCTTCCTTCTGTGATCTGCTAAGATTTTATTATCTCTTAAGCAAATAAAATATATTTCAGATGTGAAATTTGGTACTGTAAGCCTCATCTTGACCTCATTCCTCTCTATGATGCCCTCTGGCAGACCAGCTCCTTCCCTCCTGTCTGTGTTTTCCTTTTCCTTGTTCCAGTGTAGCCTTACATTTTCCTTTTCCTACGCCTGCAGGCTTAGATTACCCAGATGGAATCGACCAAGAATGTTCCATTAGGTCCTTGTTTGTTACTTGAGGGATCCCCTTTGACACTGGTTGACTGACAGAGAGCCACAAGGGAGTCCAGAGGCGAGTAAAGCGGACAGTTTGGGCCTCTAATCAGGCTTTTTATCCTCCGTCAGATCCCATTCCGATAGAGTCGTACGAGCTCTTGATGTGGACTTCCAGACGGAAAGACTGTGACGTACCGTCTGATTCCACGATGTTCGTTTTGTAAACATTTTCTTTATTTTCCAGCTCTTCTTGTGGCAACTCTCTTACTGGCCATAATCGCTCTCTTATTTGTCGTGGCACCCTACATCTACAGGTACCTGTAAGGTTTTTACATCAAACCATGCCTCGTTCCCTCCTTAAGAGCAGTGCAGCTCAGACGTGTTGTTTCCTTTACAGACGGCGCTGCACATCAAAATGTATGAAGACCATGTGCTTCCAGAGTCCGCGGTACTCTGTGGATCGTGTAAGTAAAACGCTGCTTCTCATGAACGCATCAGAGCGATATCTGAATAAATGCAATGAGACGAGACGGATGAGCGATTTTAATTGGTTAGATTTAGATCAATCATAAACCAATCAAGGGAAATAAGTGGCAGGCACATCAGTGTTCTCTGTGCAATATTGAGATACTGAGCAGCTCAATATGAAACATTAAAAATCATTATTTTATTCATGGATACTGTGTTTGAGACAAATGTAGGCCAACCTTTTTTTCTGGGTGATGTTGGGACTTTGAAATTGTATTATCTGAAAGTCATGAGCGTATTCTAGTCCTGCTAAATGTGTTACGTGTCCTGAGATGACTTCTGTTGTGATATGACACTATAAATAAAATTGAATTGAATTGAAATTCAAATATTTCTTTACAACCTTGTTTGGTCCTTTAACTCCATAATTTGAAGTGTTCAGAAGCGCAAAGCAACTGTGCCACCTTTTATTCCTTCACTGCCGAAAAGCATTCACTTTCTCTTTAATCAAACATTAAAATTGCCTTAAACCAGAAGTAACATTGCATTATTTTTATTGGCCAGCTACGTAGCCTGAGATACCAAAATTGCTCTGCGACTCCAGTCATCAAGACGTTTGGTAGACACTAATTGGATGATTGATACAAATGTTAGCAGAGCCAATTGTAAAGCAGACTTCCATGGAGGCGATGGGGCATCTCGTCCGTCCAATCACGTTGCCCCGATGGCAAGAGCTGCTGCGTAATTTCGGTGAGCATGAATGGCTCCTCTCATTCTTCCAGGCAAGATGTCTCTGTCTTCCATATGCTGTGCGGATGGCATGCAGATCCATCACAACGTATTAGCGCTGGTGTCTTCCTGCTCTGGCTCTTTAAACTGCGGCGTGGAGGCCAGCGAGTCAGGCTAATCCAACTGAGAGGGCAACAGGCCAGAGTCATCCCAGTGCTGCCTTCCCAGAGGGAGGGGGGGGGGGGGGGGGGGCAACACACAGCACAGAGGGTGACCCGGGATAGAAAGATGGTCCTTTTTGGTTCTGTCAGCATTTTCACATCACAGAACAGTTTTTATATTTATGTAAAATCGTTGTAAAGTTTGTTTCCATGTCATAGTGTTCAACCTCTCCGATCCATTTAACAGTACAAATGTACAGAGGGTATAAAAAAATAATGTGACCCCCTCAGGAGAGAGAACTTTAAATATAACATCATAATAATAATAATAATATGAATAATTAATCATTGCTAGAGTAGAGGGTCATTTCAGACTTAGTGTCGATTAGCAGAACTCGTCAACTATTAAAATATGTCTCGTAATCAGCACTTTGATACGTAAGCATTCAAAGCAACACGGGGCGACTAAGAGAAGAGACGAAATAATATATAAATTATTTAAAGGTGTACTCATCAATATTTTATATCAACATTGGATCAAATGACTACATGTAATGTGAAAGCGCGCTCGTGGTGGCGAACCTGCAGAGAATCATCACCCAAAAAAAAAAAAAAATCCACACAGCGCTACGGCGCGTTTTAACGTCTTTCAGCTCATTGTTTTGGTTTGACTGTTTTGGTTTAGTATTTCTGTCCTTGTTGACATTTCATCACAGCAAAAGTAGAGCTAAAGATTGGGTGAATATTGGACTTCATCAGCTGACCAGAAGCATGAATACTGATGTTGATGTGTTAGTGCTTCACTTTATCATCTCAATGTAACACATTTAGCTAGTTTTCATACAACCTTATATGAGCCAAACTGGTGTTTTAGTTACTTAAAGGCCGATGTTCTGACGTTACTTTCCCTGCCCTTGTGTCTACAGGATGGAGCACAGGCCTGTGAAGCCGAGCCCGATGCCACTAAAGCCAAACCAACGCGTCTGCGGTCGCTGGACACTTTCCGCGGGTATGTACGCCATCAACAACCATCCTGTTTATCGGCCCATCACCACATGCGGCTCGCTCACATGCTGATTCTTTTTACAGCAGTCTGAGGCATGATGAAGATCTACAGGCCCGGCATAATGAATAATTACAGGGGTCACAGTCTGGCCACATGCTCCCCTAAGCTTTTGTTATCAGGCGGTATAGCTTTGGGCATGATTTCTGATATCAGCGCGTCTCGGGTTTGGAACAGTGTGTTTCTGTTGGACAGGAGTGATGCATGTGATTGAATCTGGGCTCCCTGCTAGCCTTAATTGTGGCCTGGGGGTAGACACAAAGCACGCCTCTCTGGAAACAGGATGCTGGTGTGGCTTTGACCTCCCCCTCGCCAAATAATTGATGTAATAATACCGTCAACATATCGGCACACATCCACGCGGCCATAGATCTCCTGCCAAAATGAGGAGCGAGAGGAAATCCAGCAGCACAGAAGCAGACAATTGGCATCTTCTCCAGCTGTGGCTTCCTTTTTTTTTTGGATGGAAAGCCATCCGAAACCACCGCGCATATGTGCCGAATTCAAAATCCCGCATAGTTTTGTTTGGTTTGGTAGATGAATCAAATGACTTCACTTGGACAAGTGCAGCGGTTCATGGAAAGGCTAGATTCTGATTTTATTTCCTTTCAGTTACACTGCCCGACGTCGTCGTGTTCAATCTTATTAGCTGAAATGTCACTCTGGGGCTACAGATACTTGTCACATATTGATGTCCTGATAGGTAATACTGGAAAATCTCATACCTGGCAACACACTTAATCAAACTGTGACTCAGCGCTGGAGATTAACGCTGTGTGTGCCTTCACAGCCCCGTGACTTATGATCCATACTCCCTGATAAGTAACAACAGCGGCATCACGGTCCATAAACGCTGAGACATTTCTGTAGGCAAAAGGCTTTTTTTCCCTCTGAGCTGAAAGGTTTTTCTGATCATTGCTCAGGCTGCCCTGACGTGATATACAGAGAACAGCCGGGTACGGTTGCAAGTTAATTTTTCTAAAAGGATTTGAATTTTAATTTTGTTGCTGCGCTGCTGAAAGCCCGTCGCTCGGTTTTCTTTACTGTCGAGAAAATCGCACAGTCAGTAGTTAGCGGTGCCATACGACAGACGCATTTAACACCAGGTGGCCGACTCATTCTGGGCCTTATTTTGACTCCAAGTTTTCCTCCCGATTCAGTTTCAGATATGCTCTGATGTTTGGCCACACAAAAAAAGGAACCTTGGCATTTCCACTCGAGCAGTAATTTATTATGACTGGATTGGATGTCCTTGTATTTGATATAGCCAGCACAGAAGGTAACTCGATACTCAGCCGTGATAGAGTGTAACTATCCATTTGCAACAGGGAAATGTACTAAGAGAACGCTCTAATTGGTGATGCATGTACAGTGATTCAAATCAAAGAAGCGTCCGTCAGCGAGGCCCGACCAGTTGTCACAGTTGCGAGAAAGACACGTCTGTCTGTAATCCGTTGGCTATAAATCACGAATGCTGATTCCCAGACATGAATTTAAGTCTATTACCGCAGTGACAAATGGCCAGTGGAGAGCTTATTTACAGCTTCAACTTGATTAGGAAGTAAGAAACAAGCCTGTGGTGTTTCAACCTGGACATTATTAACTTTAGTGCAACATTAAGCAAGGTGCTCTCACTCCGCATCATATTAATTAAGCACTTATAGTTTCCCTCAATCATAATTGGCAGCCTCTAGCGTCGTGTGTGTGTGTGGCATTTGTAATGGAAAATGATGCTCTCATTCGCAGTCAGACACCCAGAGTGTTTTGATTAAAAAAAGATGGCCAATAAGCTCCGATATTACGGGGATTTTCACCAGGTCTCATCTGGCCAGTGATTTAACCTCTGTCTTTGTCACTATGGCGACTAATGGATGTGTTCGTCAAAATTCAAATGATAGCGAGCATGCATATGAGTGTGTGCGAGCGAGCGAGAGAGAGAGGAAAAAAAGGAGTACTTGGACACATGCAGCAGGGTTTACTCTGCTTTAATAGCCCTTTTGAGATGATGGCGACCGATTAAAATCTAGTATCAGCAGGTTGGGGGCTGAAAGAGCAGTAATGGCTTTGGTGCACCTCTTAATTGAATCCACGCAGAAAAAAACAAGAGGTAGATACAGTGCATCTTATCAGAGAGTCTTGGAGGTTGTCGTAATCGTGTTATGGCTCCCCCTCTGTGATTTTTTTCTCTTGTTTGTGATTAAATAAAACATGAATTGAAAGCATAAATTCAAAGTATTTACAGGATGGTGAAAGGCTTGAATTTGCCTCGGAGCAAACCACTTGACCGTGCAACCGTTTACACACCCCCCCCCCCCTCTCTCTGCAAGTTTGTGTTGCGTAATGGTCCTCCCTGCAACACAAACACCTCTCTTCCTCCTCCAGTGTCTTGATTCAGTGAAGCACTCCATCACCTGCACCGTGTTTCAGCAGCCTTGCCCGGCGCTAAAGTATAAAGTGTATCATATATTAGATGCAAAGTCTTTAGTCAGCACTCCTGCTTGAGGAGATCCAGAGGACAAGTGTTCATTTCCTGAGTGATTCATAATGCTTAGATTGCATTACCTCGCATTTGGAGTGTGACAGAATAAAACGCCCCCCCCCCCCATCCTCTGGCCTCTTCAAATACAAAACTTGATATTGTATCGGATGTATTAGATGATGAGAGATGTGAATATTTAATGCTTTTCTGTGTAATTGTTTTCAAACCATATTTCCAGCATTTGTTCTGCGTCTGTGACGGCTAATCAAACTAACTCATCAGTGAACTGCAGTGCTTACTCATTGTGTCTTTGCAGGTTTGCCATGACGTTGATGGTGTTTGTGAACTCCGGTGGAGGAGGCTACTGGTTCTTCCAACATGCACCGTGGAATGGTAAAGTATAAGATGCACAGTTTTGTTTCCCTTCATCTGCTATTCGAGGCGGTTTCTCATTCAGCCACATATGAAACACGTGTGTAAACTCCAGGCTATTTTTCATCCTCTCATCACGTCTGCAACATCTTCTGACCTGTTGTCACTAATTATGATAAATGCAACCTGAAAACACACACACACACAGGATGCCATTCCTCATACGAGCCAAATCAAAGGCAGGATCCATAGACTTTTATTGTTATTAACAACCGGGGAGGTGACGAGAAAGAGGAGGGATGAGTGTTTGAATGGCAGCCGGGGTGAATATGGGAGGTGCCAAAGCATGCTGAGTCTCTTTTTTCTTTATGTAAATAAAGGTTTTAAAAAAAGAAAACCTGCCACTGTTATTTTTTGATGAAATCCATGTCATTTTTTAGGGGCGTTCTCAATTTAAATTTTGTAATAGCCTCTTTGCCACATCTACAAGGCGGCATTGATTTCAGGGGTGGTTTGATTAATCTTCCCTCTGCTGCTGTCACAGGAGTATAGATATTTATGCACCTTTTCAGAATGGAAAGTTAATGACTGAAGCAGTGATTTAAGGACATAACGTTGTTCTTCATTTGCCTTCTTGTCCTTTTGGATTGCAGGGATTTAAGAAGAAAAAAAAGGGCAAGAACTGTGAACTTTGTATAATAGCGTCAAGTTCTGTGTGTATTAATATTAATGTGTGGATTTTTTTGCAGGTCTAACTGTGGCAGATCTCGTCATGCCGTGGTAGGTTTGGTACTGATTTATATACACAAATGTGCATGTTTGTGTGTATGTATACTCACATTATACTGCTCCTTCTTTAAGGTTTGTGTTTATTATCGGGACTTCAGTGGTGCTGGCCTTCAGGTCCATGCAGAGGAGAGGAGTTACCCACCTGCAGCTGCTGCGCAAAGTCTCCTGGAGGACGGCCGTCCTCCTGTTGCTCGGCTTCTGCTTCCTCAACTACTCTCCACGCGACGGACCACGTAGGTGCAAAACAGCATGTAGAACATGATGGAACCAGTACGTTACATGTTGATGTGCTTGTTCTGTGCTGGGGAAATGATTAAAACAAAGACTCTGGCATGGCACGTCGAATGCAACACGTGTACAGCACTGTTAATCATTAGCACAGAAAGATAATGCACCTCTTCGTGTGCCATATAGGCCTGCAATCAATTTGTCAATTAATCAATTCGTCGACAGAAAATGAATCAGCCTCTGTATGCAAACATTAAATTGTGATAAATTGCCTTATTATTAGAGTAAACAGACATTTTTTTTTACTGTTTTCTACTACTTTGATACAAGATTAAAAAAACGTTTAGACTAATTGATTATGAAAATAAACATAGTAAATGCCCTGATGTCAGAGAATAGGTAATATACATTATATTTGATATGTTCATAAGTACACTAGTTAAAAGCCTGCATGTACAAACTGTAGTTAGTCAGGTGACAAAGACAAAGAAGCGTTTGGATGCAGATGTGTGATGAAACCCGAGGCTGCAGGGCTCTGTTGGGGTTAAAGGAGGGAAAAGCAGGCGGAAAAATCCCAATTTCATCATCCACCTGGGGATGCAGAGGGTGCCCTTCACACATTAGCCACCCAAGTGCTAATGGACTTTCCTGGGTGGATGTCTGCGTAACTGGGTTAACAAAAATATTGTTATTGTGTGTGTGTGTGTGTGTGTCGTCTCAAAATCCAGCACCAGGGGACGTTTAACAGAGGCAGATTGAGCAAAAACAACCGCTGCGGTAATGGACAATTACCAACAGATAGTGTTACACTCTTCAGCTGCTGTAGAGGCTGCTGCTGCTGCTGGAGCTGATCATAACGCTGCAAGTGACTTTTACCATAAACTGCAGCTTTGCCCTCCATCTCCAAGGACAGTCCTCGGCAGTTTAGTCCCAGGGTTTGATCTAATAAGAGAGTGGAGTCATCTCGGTTCAATACGTTAAACTGTTTCAATGTCAGACGAGACGGGAGGAAGGTGTTAACCTTTTGACAGAAACGATGAGTCATTTTATATAAAACGCTGCTACGGTTGGATCATCGTTGTCTATTTGGTAGTTATTTTTATTTTGTTGCTTTAATGAAAGACTTACAAACTAGTTTGTTGGTTTCAGATGATTAAAGAGTGCTCGATTTAATGGTTGAATTTCACATTCAATTAGTTAACATTAAAATGTAATTGTGGAGGAGCTAAAAATATGGCTGTTTCTCTTTAAACTCTTTGAAGTTAAAGGCACAGTGACACAAAAATATTGTTTTGCCGAAGGCGATGGTGTGTTTTCAAGATTTAATCTCTAAACATTTCACCTTTTTTTTGTTTTGTTTGGATGACAACATGAGTCTGATGAAGATGAGGTCAGAGAGTCAGATTTGACCTCTGATGTTCAAATAAGAAAAAACCCTCTTTCTGAAAAGTTTTGCTCTACTTTCTGATGGGTTTTATTCCGTTCTGCTCACTTCCACCATAGAATCATTTGATTCATTCTCTCACTGAAAGTGCTCAGAGATGGGAAGTAGACAGCAGAGCTTAAATGATATTGAACGACAAAAAGGGTCTCCATTTCACACTCAAACCAAAAAGGAAAATCCTCCAGAAATTGATCAGAAAGTGAAACAAAAGATTTCCACAAAACTGTTTTTTTTGCTTTAAGTGACAAACAAACGTGTGGAGGATCTGGGTGGGAGGGGTGTAACCTGCAGATATAACAAATGTTTCATAAGTAAGAGCTTCCTCTTTTCCTGTGAAAGGAGAGATTTCCGCCCTCCTTATTTGATTTGTCCGGATCAATGATTGGGATTACACCGTTTCATGGCACTCTGTGTGCGGCAAAGAGGTTTTCAATTAACTAATGTGTAGATTACCATCAATCTCTCAACCACGAGCCAATCTTATCCTCCCCAATTTGTCGAGACACAGAGATAACTGGGAATCTTTGATTAGCTTTCCATGTTCTTGACATGTATCCGTATCCTGACACCAACCCCCCGGCGTGGCACGCTGTCCATCATCCTCCCTCAGGAAGTTGTGGAACGCTTGAGGCGAGCTTCTCAAATCCTCTGCTATCAATTACCTGATTTATCATATGCTGAGATCAGCAGGAATGGCTTTGCAACACTGAGTAATATCCGAGCTTCGTTTTGGCGTTCATCATCGGGTATGGAGGCGTGAGTGAGCGTTCATGCCGTGTGTTGTTGGGTTGTGTTCCAGTGTCCTGGTCCTGGCTGAGGGTCCCCGGGGTGCTGCAGCGTCTGGGCTTCACCTACTTTGTTCTGTCTCTCCTGCAGACTTTCTGGGGCCAGAAAGAAATCCCACTGAGAGCGGTGAGCAGCTCTGTCAAGTCCACTTAAGTCTGTCATTACACACCAGGGAAGCAAAGAAAAAAAGAAGTCCAGCCTGAAACAACACATTTATAAAAATGTTTTATTGCTGGCCAGAGATAAACAAAATAAAGTTTCTTATTAAAAAGTGTCCAAAAGATGAACAGGCATGTGTTTTAAGTTTTTGTGTACTGTGTGATGCAGAATCCCTGGTGGAGCCCCGTCCAGGATGTGGTCCTTTACTGGCCACAGTGGCTGATTATCATCCTGCTGGAGACCCTGTGGCTCTGCATCACGCTGCTGATGCCCGTACCCAACTGCCCCACGTGAGTCCAATCCACCCATTTAATCCAGCGTACACACAAACTCAAAAGTGTGTAAATCTCTCCATGCTGAGATGATCTCCAGGTGGGAGTGTTTGGAGCGGTTGGTGTGAATGTGCACCTCCTCGTGTTTTGCTGGTGTTATGAACCCGCCGTGATTTATGGGCCTGTGGTGGATGCTTCAGAGGGCATAATTAGCCAATCTCAGTCTGTCATGTGCAATAAGAGGAGCGGAGGCAGAGGATCCATCTTCCTCGCTCGGCGTCTTCTCCTCAGTGCTGCTTTTTTTTTCTTCTTTTGCTTTCGTGCAATGTGAGGATAATAATGTATTTTATTTATAGATGCTTTTCGGAGCATTCAAGGACACCGCACAGGCACTGTTACAAAAACAAAGCAAACCGTGTATGAAGACATCATAAAATCAAACAAAACTGAGTGAGTTACTGCAATTAAGGGTATAAAAACGTCATCAGTGCAAACCTCAATGTGGATGCAGCCATTAGAGACCGAATCAGACTGAATATCCAGACCAGCTGATGAGTCTAGAACGCATGGTAGTTGACGACATCGCCGATCTCATGCTAAACTTAAATCTGCCTCATGTTTTAACTTTGCTTAAAAAATCATTTTATAATTATTTTGATTCCATTTCTGATGCTATAACATCTTCGTCTTATTATTTTAATACTGATATATTCAATATTGTTTGTCCTCAGAGGGTATTTGGGAGCTGGGGGAATCGGTGATAACGGTCTTTACCCAAACTGCACTGGGGGTGCAGCAGGATACATTGATAGACAGATATTTGGCGGTAACATGTACAGATACCCCACATGCAAAGTAAGATCTTTTTCATTATTTCATCCATCAATCTTAAGACCTTACAGTTAGAATTTAAAACAACGCCGCTGGTCGTTGCTCATCTTGTTTTTTTTTTGTTTGTTTTTTTTACAGGAAATGTATCTCACTAGGCAGCCCTTTGACCCAGAGGGGGTTCTGGGTACAATCAACTCCATTGTCATGGGATTCCTGGGGATGCAGGTAAGATGGACCATTTATTTCTCCTACAAGATATTATTATTATTATTATTATTAAAGGAGTAAACAAAAACAAAATTGTATTACATGGTAATGTACTTAGAAAATGTATAGTTTAGCTGAGTAAAAGGTTATTTATTGAGTAATCATGGATTGGGTCAAACCACCCTTGATTGGTTTAGTGATTTTTATTTTAATTTGTGTTTCATTAATGTCTTTGTGATTATTTTTAGCAATCAAAGTTTATATATTAACCTCCTTTTTACTTGATTGGATGACAAAAATCTCAGCAGGTTTAAAAAAACACTGCATGTTGATTCGGTTGAACTGGCGCTCATGTCCTGTCAAAATACTGGCCTCTGATTGGCTGAGAGTAGCAGCTTGTTTTATTCAGATGTAACCAAACTTGTTCAGTGAACGCCTACAGATGAAAAACAGTTAATTGAATCACATGAATCCAATCAGAGCCATGTGTAGCAATGATTGTAATCTTAATTTCTTACATTTCTTATGATTTATTTCATTCTAATTTCTTTCATTTCTGCATATTAAATGTGTATACCAGAGCTTCTTTACCTACAGACTACATATAACTCTGCACTTAAACAAAGGTTAAGTGAACGCCTCGTTCCCGCCCGATCCTAAGTGCACAGCTGTCTTCCTTTAATGACAAAATGTTGTCATAGAGGGCTTTTTGGTCTTCCAAACCTGAGCCTCCGATGGTGACTGTGTCACTTATAACCATTTGTGTGGTGAGAAGTAGCCTTGCGAAAGCGGGCGCATTGCTGAATTCCCGACAGGCGGTTCACACAGAGCCCTTCAGTCAGCGAGGCTTAGACGACACGCCAGGTGTCCGCTGCCCTCATCTGCGCTCGCCAGCGCTAATTTCCTCAGCTGCAACACATTCGTCATCACCAAATTAATCAGAGGGTGTGGATGATTTACACCCCACATCTGGCTCAACAGGATAGGAGAAATGTGACCGCCTTGTCAGGGACGCTGCACATCCCAGGCCTATTTGGTTACCCGCAAGGGCAAACACACGGCGCACACAACGGGTTGTTGGTGTTTACGTGGTATTTTCTCATTAAATGTAGGATTGAATCTGTGCTTATCTCTTCCTCTTTCTCCACAGGCCGGGAAAATTATCATTTTCTACAAGGGGTCGAATGTCCGCATCGTCTGCCGACTCCTCGCGTGGGCCGTCATCCTGGTACGTCACCTCACGGGGATGCTTTTTAAGCACGGCTGGAGAAGTAAACGAGCACAAAAGTCAATTGGTGATTTAAAATCAAGACAACAAGTCGTTTAAAAAACGGCGTCCTTCTATGACTCACACAGCTGAGCACTTTTTATGGTCTCGCCTTCGCAGGTTGACTCTGCGTGCAACGTGTTTTTCCAGCCACTCGGGTATTAGTCACCGCCGCCGAAGCCATTCATTAGCAGGACTTAGGAGAAGATGTGTGTTATATCGGTACAATTAAACAACATCCATGTGTGGCTGTGTTTCCGGGCAGACGTGCCTCGGGAGGGGATACACACTGCCTCTCATTGTGCCTCATGTGGTTTTAGATCTGAAGATGTGTGATTGTTGCTTCACTACTCGTATACCTGAACACTAAGTTCAACAAACGTGCACAGACCAACCACATGTCAGTGTGAATAATAGGTTAGAGTCCATTCAAACCCACAATAACAAGATGAATTCCTTCATGAAGCTGCTCAGACAGCATTTCAGGTCATATTTGTTTTGGATCTGCATTCATTCTGGGTGGTCTCAAAGTACAAGAAGAGGCAAGCTGGCCTCTGTTTCATTTGGGGGGGGTGGATGTGTCCCACTGGGAGAAGCCAAGTGTTATATGAGACGACCCATTTTGCATTTGTAAACCTGTGACAGGAGGCCGTTGAGTCGGCTCTAACGAGATTGACAGATATCCGCGTAGAAGGGGCCGCGGCTCGGCCAACTTGTTTTGTGCGGTGAGATGCTGCAGAGATGTGGCTGGTGTGCAGAGCGGCGTTAGTGGGAGCCTGCGTGCTGTGGCGAGGCAGACATCCTGAGCTGGCGGTGCCGTGGCCCGAAGTGATGATGGAGCTGGAGGCGCTGGCTGCATCACTCGGCCTTTGAAATCAAACTGTGAAAAGAAAAGGGGGCTAGTAGACGCAGCCAGGAGGAAACGCGCACATTTGCTTTTAAGTCATGTAGTTGTTATATATTGCTATGCTATTTTAGAGATCCGGTTCCTGCCAGACTTGTGTGACTGTTTGACCAATGTGATTAAACCACATTGACGTTTCTGAAGTTAAGTAAACAATATCATCCATTAACTTGGTTTTATCAGGACTCTGATCTCAGCTGTCTTGTAGGCTTGTTGCATCAAGTCAAGTTTATTTGTGTAGCCCAATATCACATGCAGTATCTCCATAGTAACGGTTCCTCTTCTAGCTCATACTTTCTTCAAAGAAAAAGGAAATACCCCCAAAAAACCCAGCATGTCAGAAAACAAGACGGGGCGTCTACACTCATGCTAGCAGCTCTGTTGGAGCAGACGCTAATATCGGCATGCTAACATGCTCACAACATGCTAATGTTTAGCAGGTATATTTACCGTGCTCGTCATTATAATTAAGCATATGTGCATGCTAAGATTAGCTAATTATCAGTTAATTCAAATGTCATTAGTTAAGCAGATATTTTGTAAATAACCAGAGGGTCGCCAAAGTTATTACAGTTTATCCTGAGGGGAGCATGAATCTCTATACTGAATTTTAGGGCGAGCCATCCTATACATTTTCAGGCATTCCACTCAAAACTATTAATTATGACCTTGTGTGTCTTTAAGGTTCATCATCTGGGAACCACGAATGTCTGTACCAGATATGCTGCCAATCAATTTAGTAGGTGTCAAGACTGTACAGCTAAAAATAACACCTGCAAATAAAAAAATGGAAAGGTTTATGTGCATAGTATAAAAACAATATTATAATCCAATAAGGCTGTAATAGATCCAATATTAATGTACCAATACAACATATGAAGAGTAGTAGTACGAGGATTTGGGTTGTTTGTGAATCGGGAAGAATGTTGCACATATATGAGAATGAATTGAAATTCTGTTGTGAGATTTTAATGTCTTTAACCTCAATTTTTAAATGACAGATCTCCCCATTATGTCTCCCGGTGTTGAATCTTATTGACTATCATTGTGGAGCGAGTGACCGGAGGGAGGTGAAATAAATTAGATCCATTTCGGTTTCTCCCGGAGGCACGGAGTGATGAAGTAACACACGGGGAAATAAATAAACATTAGGCTTTTTTTTTCTGTTTTTTTTGCAGCCGTATCTCACGCTCCGCTGCTTTAATGCCACGTAGATGATGTTGGACGCTTCCCAAGGTGGTGATGTAGGATTCGTTGTATATTCGGGACAATACAGCGTTTTAGTGATGGATCAATACAGGGGCTTAAAAATCCTGGTTAACTGAAATAGAGAATAACAATAAAATAGATTTTCTCACATTGCAATGCTTGACAGAGAGCTAGCCTTTTTTTTATTGATTCTTGGAAGAGATACAGACCATGTGTAAAGTATGAGGACAGTGTGTGTTTATATATATATCTTCTTTGGTTTCTTCTTTAATCTCGGTAGCTAAATCTGCAAAATCTATTTTTAGACCGAAAGAAAGCAAAATTAGTTTTAGCGATCGGCCTGCTCTTCATATTGACTTTTTCTAATACGATTTTGGCTCGGAGGGGAGGCGGGAAGCAGAGCTGAACAGCCTCTTGTTTCAGACATGTGCTCTTGACATTAGCGGGCTCTGCTCGGTGGAGGAGGGAGGCTCATTTCTGCAGACACCCGACCACAGGATCGGGTATTATGCACGGGAGCTTCACAAACCAGAACCAGCTCGGTTGTACACCACAGTTCACTGTAATGTGATTTCTGGATGGATATTGAGGGGGGGCGACCGTGCATCTTTCTCCTAATAAACAACAGCCACTGTTAATTAAAATCCAACGATCAGGCTCCAGAAGTGAGAGATTGAAATTGAGCGATTGCCCCACATACCAGCTCCCCGTCCCACATCCTGCTGCCTGGATAGCCTGGAGACTCAATCCAGCCCCGGCTAGGCTATTTCCACACCATCGATTCTGTCATCTATACACATGATGGATATCCACCTAACAAGCATGTTTGGACTCCGATCCGCTGCCCTGGGTTTCTCTCCAGAGCATGAAATGTTTCCTTGAGTCTCTAAATCATAAGTAAAGGTAAATAGATGAGACAATAACAGGTTTTTATTGACTAGATCATACACAGCTCTTCTGTATTGTAGTTTAAAATAAAGGGCAGGTGAGTCAAATGGGTGGTTTGAGCTGCACAGCATTCCAGTGTGGAGGATCAAATTGGCGTGTTTGCAGTGCCGATATTGTGCGTGTGACTTGACGGACCTTGTTTATCAACTTTCAGATAATCGGTTAATCTGGCTTGATTCTGTTGCCTCACGTTTTTTTAGCAGCCCAGTAGTGCTTGCTTTATCGCCCCCTACATCGATTTGAAATCTGTTTCATTTCCACCCTCAGGGAATCTCCGCAGCCATCCTTTCTAAGTGCACGCGAGACGGAGGATTTATACCTGTCAATAAAAACCTTTGGTAAGTGCTTCCTGACCCTCTAAATCCAGCCACTTTTTCCTCACAAAAAGAAAGGATGGGTTTCCAGCGGGGGGCACAAATCAAGGCTGCTAAAACACGCATTTACTTACATCCAACGACAGCTGTGACTGTAAATAATCACCGGTGGTGTCGGGAGTGTGAGGTGGAGCGCTTATACATCCTCCCGACATGATCACTCTTCCTTACGGCCAGGAAAATAAAGGATGCTTTGTCCTCTCCACTCGCTCGCTGCACATTTTCACCAGCTCTGTGCGGTGGCATGGGATCTGGGAAAAGCATCTGTACGACCGCAGCATAGTTTAACCACTCCCAAACTATCATATAACTTTTTTTTCTTTTTTTGGTTAAAAAGACACGGCGTCTTGATAAATGTTTGGAAGGCGTATACATGAAATACAGCCAATTACTACCCCCAGTTGTAGATTATTTTACAACCTGTGCGTTTGTTCCACTCCCCACATTTCCCCTTAATATGATGTGAATCATTTTAATGTTGCAGCAGGAAGAATACCATTTCATCTGTGATGTGTAAGCAAATTCTTCATGATGTTCCACAGGGGCCCCCAGCTAACGCCGTGCTCATCCCTCGCCATTACCTGCCTGGCTTTTATAGGCAGTTCATCATACCCAGGTTATTGAGCTCTCGAGTACGAGTCCCTGCCTGCATGTCTAGAAGTAATTAACTCCCGGCTAAGAATCCTTTTTGGCTCCACTTCAGCTCGGATAAAAAAAAAATATATAAAGCCCACTGCAAGGAGGCTCTGGGAGGCAGCCATTTTACATCGGATGATATTACATCAAACATTCTTGCACTTAAGAACAGACAGGGACATGGCTGGCTGGCAGGGCTCCACGGATCCTCGTGCCAAGGATCCACTGCTGATGCTTTGGACCAATCCAGCAAAACTATCCCCACAGTTTGCTGGATTGGCTCCAGACCCCTGGGTGTTACTCGGCTGCAGTGCAGGATTGATGGACTCGCTGTGTGTTTTATTTATTTTTTTTACACCTTTGTTCACACCGAGCCGCTCACATCTTAGTGATGTAGAGAGTAAAACTGTGTTTCTCCAGGTCGCTGTCCTACGTGATGTGTATGGGCTGTTTCTCCTTCCTGCTGCTGGGAGCCATGTACTTTGTCAGTGACATCAAGGGTTGGTGGGGCGGACAGCCATTCATATACCCAGGTACAGTTTAGACACCAAGGGTGTGTTTGTACTGCTCTTACAGAAACTATAACACATGTTTATGTCAACAAGGGGTCACATGATTACCTGCAGGGATGGAGCCACACAGAATCATTTCTGTTAATGAATTCCCCTTCATACTGTAGAAAGCCACCTGCACTTCCTGCCACAGTAGCACACATTTAGTGACAGAAGTGGAGCATTTAGAGCTGAAACTGTCAGATATTTCTTTCAGGTTGGCAGATTTAAAAAAAATAAAACGGCTAAAAGGACTATTATAATGCTAATGTTGCTCTGTATCAACAGGAAGCTGTTTGCTAACGATTACAACAAAGATGATGATATATATATCAGGTTTAAAGTGAAACTCTGGTACATTTCAACCTGGTTAAGCACTTTGCACTCCAAAATCACTTTGCACCGAAAATTCGGATGTATCAAGGGCAAACAAATGCTCCAGTCTTCCAGAAATCATTTTTAAATGTTTGTCTTCGAGTCCAACCAAAAGGTAAACACACGGTTTACTGCACAGCTGATAAACTGTCTCAAAGTGCTCATCATTTTATATATATATATATATATATATATATATATATATATATAAATAACAGGATTCTGCTATAACAAGGCTTAATATTACTGAGGTACCCTGAAAAGGATGGATTGCTTGGTAGGGGCTTGTGATTGCTTCTCTTCCTCCAGTTATTTGTTTACTCTTGGCCAGATTCGAGAGACGAGGTATTTTGAAATGATTGATGTAAAATGTGACATTATTTTTGATAGTTTTCTGGAGGTTTGCTCTGCGAGCGGCATGACTGATGAGGAATAAATAAATAACACTTGAAGGACGGTGGAGTCCTGTGTTTGACTCTCCTCCTCCTCCTCTTCCTCCTCCTCCTCAGGGATGAACTCCATCTTTGTGTACGTTGGCCACGCTCTCCTGGGTTTCTACTTCCCGTTCAGCTGGGAGATGCGTTTCCAGGACAGCCACTGGGAGTGGCTCTTCCAAAGCTTGTGGGCGACGGCTCTGTGGGTGCTCATCGCCTACCTGCTCTACAGGAAGAAATTCTTCCTCAAAATCTAAACCAGGACCATCACACGTCCCCGTTTTTTATTCTCTTATTTTGTAATTCTTTACTTGTCACTTATGTTTACATTTGAATGAATTGTACTGATGCTGAAGTTGTATGTTAAAGGAAGGAAAAAAAAGAGATGTTCATCCATGAAGCCCATTAAATCAGCACCTAGTCTCCAAAGGTCTCCTCCACGGTCCGTGTGGGCAGCTGAGAAATGATTTGATGCCACTTGTTTTGTGCACTGAATAGACTTGATTAAATCAAATACACCGAGGTGGTACTTAACAAATTAGGCCGAGTGATTCCACTACACACCAAGCCAGCCATTATGAGCCTGTTGCCATGGCCACTCCTCCTCCTCCTCCTCCTCCTCCTCCTCCTCCTCCTGTATGTGTGTGCGGATACCATCTGCTGTCCAAGCGACAGTACTTTAATAGGGGTCAAGATGCGCCGCTCACAAAGGAGCTTCATTAATGGGTCCGACACCTCTTGCACTCATTGTATTAGAAAATCAGGGAAATTACACAAATCCAATTCATAAGAGACGACCCCCCACCCCCCCCCCCCCCTCCTCCCTCCTCCCCTCAAAGAGCCCCTTTAACATTTTTACATATTTAACACATTAAGCTGCTCGTTTACTGAAATGGGGTTTATTTTTTTACATTTGGATGATAATACTTCCTCAGGGTGGACGAGTGATTTAGTGATGTTTTTTATAGAACGTACACACACTGTATTGAACGCGCTGCCATCAGTTTGCCCTCAGCGTCGGGTCAGGTGGTGTGTACATCATGAAAGGAGCATCCAGCTAATGAAATGAAAACGCCGTTGTTCTCTTATTGCAGAGTAAAATCAGATCACACGCTGCTCGGTGATAACATTGCGTGGTTGTTTTTCCTCTCGTGAACAGAAGTTGTTTGGAGTCTCTGCAGGTGCATCTCGTCTCTCTTGAACAGGACTCAAGTCCTGATGATTGTTTTGGAAACTCAAGATCAATACAGACTCACCACCAGAGCGCTAAAGAGACCTTCTGGTGTGTTTGCATGCCACAATAAAGCTTTTTCATATTTTAATTTCAATGTGTGCATTTTAGCTGACTCATTCTTAGTGAGTTACAGGAACTGCAAACAGCCAATGAGCTCAAAGCTGTTGGCGGACATCAAAGAGTGTCTAGACTGTGGAGATGATGAATATTCTGCTTATGTTTCAGATTCAGGCTTCCTGCTTGAATAGCATTGTGTCGGTTCCACATACCATGACTACATCGCATTTCCTCATGTCTATTGATCCATTGAACATACGTCTCAGGGTGCCTATAGTCTGTCATATGGAAACTCTATCCCAGATACTCGGCTTATCTTATATATCACATAATGATCCCCACACTCTCCTGTAAGTGAACATTTGAGCACAGTATCTGTTGACAGTATCGACAAACTCACACATGGAGATATCTGCACGTTTCTTGAAGAAATTACTTTTAAATTGATATATTTGGTTTGTACAGAAGCTTATTGTGTAACCAAAACATGTATTTTTTTCAGTACACTTCAAGTGAATTATAAAACACATACATGTGAACTGACTGCAGCTTTTTCTTTGACTTCTTGCTGCTTTCTCACTTTCTGTCTCTATATATATATACAGTCTATGGTTTCCTCCAGCATTCCCTTTCTTCTTTGTGTTTATAGATGATACAACTGAGACACGGTGAGTAAACCAAAGACAGCAGGTGCAGATACAACAGCAGTGTTTTTCTTCCACTTGGTGAAAAAGTTTCCTGGAGCTGCTGAGGAGCCCTGCTGTCCCTTCTTGCAGCCCAGTGAGCTCCAGTGTTGTTGCTCCATGCGGAGACATTGATTGGAGAGCATGTGTGTGTGTGTGTGTGTGTGTGTGTGTGTGTGTGAGTGAGACTGACTGACTGACCGGTGTCCTGCCCCGAGGCTGCAGCAATGCATCACTCCACTCACACACACACACACACACACACCATCCAGTCTGACCAGAGTCCTGCAGCTGGTCTTAACAATAGTTTCAGGTTTCTTCTCTCTGGCGCTGAAAAAGCATAATTGATGAGCAGATGAGAAGCTGTCTGATATTTATAGCTGAACTGTTTGACTTTTTTGTGTTTTTAAACTGAATCCACTGCAGTAAGTACACCAACACCACCGTTTAATGATAATCTTTAATACTTTTGTCTCCACCACCATCCAGCTGCGTGTTAATGAGGTGACTGACCTGCTGTTAAATTATGCTCTTAAATTTCCTGTAGATGCTGTGCAGCCTGCTGCTGCTGCGGAAGCAGCGGGGCAGTGAGTGGTGGTGAAGCAGCGCGCCTCCTCCTCCTCCTCCTCCTCCTCCTCCTCCCCCACCGGCCCCCCCTCGGCCAGTCAGCCCAGCAGCAGCCACCGGAGCCGCACACAGCAGCAGCCTTTCTGCGGGACACCGAGGATTGCATCTCCCCGCCCGGAGCCGCGCGCGCACACGGGACACGCGCTGCTTCACCACAACGCCTTCGATCCTCTATTCTTTTTATTTTTCATTCTTCGCTCTAAGGAACTTTTTTCATTTTTTTTTTTCATTTTTCATTTTTCATTTTTTTTTTAAATCTCATTTTCATTCAGAAACTTTTCACTTATGGTTCGCGAATATGGGGTCAAGTTGTGGTTTCTGTCGGGGAAACATCGTGCTGCTTCTGCTGCTGCTGGAAGGTAAGGATCATCATCATTTTATTTCTAGACTCCCATAAAGTAAACAATTTAATATTTCTAAGTGGCTTACTTCAACTCCAATAATACTTTATTAAAAAACAAAGACATTTGAAGGTGTTTTCTTCTCCTGTGTTTAAAAGCATCCTCTTCATCTCCTGTCAGAACGACCATTACTTGTTGGATGAGCACAGCAGGAGCTCAAATGTGTTTGTAGTGAAGGGATGCACTTTAAATTCACTAAATGTATGATTCCCTGAAAATCTGAATGTCACAGGAGAGGAGAGAGATTTGTGGAGCCAGTGGACCTGAAGTGTAGACGTCCACCGACATAACAGGCCACACTTTAAATTGGCTGCTCATGTGTGAAGCTAGATTGCTTTACTAAATTGCAAAAAAAACCTTTTGGGAAGCTGAGTGAGTGTTTTTTTCCTAGAAGCATCTGAACACAATGCTGGCACCGTTTTGTTTTTTTTGTTTGCTGCAGAAAGTGATACTTGCATGGTGTGCCGGTTTGTTATGCGTGGTATGGCACACTGGAACACGAGAGTCAAAATGAATTCTGCCGTATATCATAATATTATAATCCCGCTCACAATCCCACAGCCCAACTGTACCAACACTGCTCCTCCCATCGCTGTCTATATTTAAAGTGTCTCTCATAGCTCAGGAGTGTGTGTGTGTGTGTGTGTGTGTGTGTGTGTGTGTGTGTGTGTGTGTGTGTGTGTGTGTGTGTGGGCAAGCATGTTGCTTTGGAAAATAATAAATAAATACACAAATATAGGCCTATTGTCCAAAAATGCATGGAATTCCCTGAATTCAGTGTTTGGACTTGAAGTCTGAGCAGAGGTTTGACTGTCGGTGCTTGCATTAGGGATGTGGAGTGTGAAAGTGAGAGGTCTTCTAGTGGCATTGAGATGTGAAGAGGTCGTCCATCTGCACGTGGATGGGGTCAGGGCTGTTTCATGCCTGCAAAACCAGCCTTACAGTCCTAATAAACGACAGGCCTACGTAATCGCCCCGGGGGAGCACTTTCCTGCAGCGTTGTTAAAATGATTAATGAAACATTTTTTAAGGTGCTGCAGCCGTATGTAACGCTTTCTGCTTATTTTTCATCGTGACAGATGTGGTTGAGGAAGGGGGGGGGGTTCACATCACATCCCACTTTGAGTAGAAATGATGCGTCTCTGCTTTGTGCTGCTTTGTCACCGACGTGGGGCGTTTCTATCCCGGTATTTATAGAGGAACACAGTTGGTCCAGTTCCATTTCATATGTCAAGGACGTGCTGGTAATTAAACGGGTGCTGAAATCCACACCCATACGTGGACAACGGGGCGCTCCTCACCTGCCCGTCCGTCGCAACAAAAGAGCCACGCTTGTACAGAGAGGAGGAGGAGGAAGAGGAAGGAGGAGGGCTGCAGGGCAGGTGTGCAGCAGCTGCTCCTATCTCTGGGCAAACACTGGCTGTTTGTTTTCTTTAGGAAAATATCCCCTGTTATACAAGTGCACACAGCGTTCGGATTGTAACGTCGGACGTTAACTGCCCTCAAAGCCACACGTCGGATTGATTTTTTAGCTGTACGTTCATCTGTTTCTCTGTTTGTGTCTGACCTCCACGTCATTTCCTCCCAAAGCCACTTCTTTATAAGTTGTTACATCATAGAAGTGTCGGTCATCAAAGCCTCTAGTGAGAGTTTTCATCACCATACAAGTCGTTTTTGATATTTGATCGATTCTGGATTCGATTGTAGAAAAACTAAAGTTATTTAGTGTTTGGTCCCTCGCTATCCAGGGTCCAGGTGATCCATTACTTTAGTGTTTCTTGCTGAGGCAATCACAGGAAGGGAAATTGGCAATCAGCGCTCACTATTAGAGTCGTCAGCATTTTGTGAATGTGGCCGCGTCGCTGTGAGCTTCTAGAAGAAGTAAAAGCAGGTCAAGAAATCAAATAGAGGAGAATAAAAGGCGTGTGTGATTGGAGATGGTGGAGATGTGTTTGAGTTACAGAAATCTCCTGGACGGTCGTGGTTGTTGAGATTTGAACTTTGGAGGTCAGGGAGGTGCATGTGGACATCGGTGTGGCGTTTAAGGACATGCTGGTTGCTTTGCAGAGGAGTTGAAACTCAAATGAACCAAATCCTCTTAACAGACACTTCTGTGTGATCCATCTCCCCCCCCCCCCCCCTCCCTCCCAAGAAGAGCCGCAGATGTTTTCGCGTAAAAAGCATCGATCCGTTTATCTCCCGCCGTGACCTTGCCACAGTAGCTTTGACCCCTCTTCGCCCTGTGACCTTTTGAAACCATAACCAAGCGGTGTCGGCCCCTCGTCGTCCGAGGCTGCAGCTTCTTTAAGCTCCTCCTCCTCCTCCTCCTCCTCCTCTTTGCATTAGAATGATCATTTTCATCAGCATCTCTTCCTTCTTGAGAAGGATCGGGCCAATAAATCTCATTTGATGCACGCTACTATTTGATTAAGCTCCTGGTTACATTATATGATATAGCAAAGCATCTGTCTTGTGTGCCGCCCGAGGATGAATAATAAATCTGGCCAATTTCTCCGTCTTGTTGTCACAACGTCTCTTTTAGGATAATTGGAGAGCATCACCATACAAGAGTTTTATCTTTTATATTAAATTCTCTCTGAAAAAGAAATGATTTGATTACTTATCTGTGGCGCAGGCTAATGTAGTTATTGGTGTTTAGTTTATTGCGTTGGTCTCACCCTCCCAAACCTCCTTTCTGCCTCCGAGGACGGCGAGCTGCAGACGACCAGCGTCAGAGCGGTGATGCAGCACTTTCAAAGTTTGACGTTTTTGACTTTCAGTTATGGCTCCTCCTTTCTTGCCAATAATCATCCCATTAAGATTGAAATATCACGTCTGATCGAGGGACAACACCCACTTTTATGATGACTGCTGTTGCTGAGAGTCTTTTGGTGCCAAACCTCAAACTCCGGACTGTTTCCGCCGCCGATGCTGCTCCAACCTGTCAAAGCTCTCCGCCTGATCCTCTAGTCAGTTCGGGGTCACACTTCCCATCATGCATGGGGAGAATCTAATTTGCTATGTTGCGAGGACAAGGAGACATTGATTTAAATTTGGCCCTCGGGGCATCCAGTCCTCTCGTTTCACACGGGCCTCGCTGTGTTTGACCCGCCGTCTCCAACAATGAGCGGAAAACAAAAAGAGGGAGCTCGGCTCATTTCATTTCCACGTCAGAACGTGGGATTGCGTGCGCCAGCGTTTGGATGTGAATTTGTAGATTATAATTGTTGCCTCCTGTTTAAAGGCCTTTCCCTGGCGTCGTCCCGTGTCCGTTTGTTTGCTCCCTCACTTCCCTGAAGTGGGCAAACATTCTGGAAATTAATTTTTTCCGACCGGGCCTTTCACTCCGTCCGCCACCTGCCAGTGCCAGAAACTCTTCACTTCCATGTGTGCGGGAAAACGCCCTCCATTCTCTCCCGTAAAGACAACAGCCCTCCCTTTTGTTTCCATACTGTAATCCAGCAGAGTCGCTGTGAAACCTGATGTGGTGACGACGTCACGGCAGCTCAAAGTAATATCTCATATTTAAAGGTATTACTATTTAATGATGCTAAAAATACTGCACACGCTATTGTTAATGTGGAATCAGAGGTTTACTAGTAATACATTTTATATTTAATTCATCGGGATGTCTCAGGTGTTTATTTACACGATGACAAAAAGGTTCTTATCCATTTAGCTTTTAGTCACAGTGCAGCTTTAGCGTTTGGGTGGATTGCTGTGAAATCTTGTTCATTCGTGATCCCCAGAAGCTGAATCCTGAATCAGAATCAGAATCAGAAAGGAGTTTATTGCCAAATACGTTTTCACATACAAGGAATTTGCCTTGGCCTTCAGTGCGCATGATATTTACAAGAATAAACAATAACTATAATGAAAAAATGACCCATAAAAAGACACTATGTACATATGCACCATAATATAATAATATTTACCATTTTAAATGAGTGAATAATGTATTTGTGCAAAACTTTATTTTCATCATCCATCACATTTTAATTGAATACTTTGGTTTGTGGTCCTGCAATACTATAGTGACCATCCCACAATGCCTCCACCTTGTGTTGAGCACAAATTAGCAAATGTTAGCATGCTAACAGGCTAAAGGTATGAACACTGAAGCTCAGTGTTTAGCATCGTCACTGTGATGTTAGCGCTTCACTCAAAGCACTATGTTGAACCTCACAGAGCCATTAGCTGGAAGGATGAAGGCTCTCTCTCTCTCTCTCTCTCTCTCTCTCTCTCTCTCTCTCTCTCTCTCTCTCTCTCTCTCTCTCTCTAATGAATGTACAGAGTGTCTTTCTCTGGAAGCAATTAGTGGGAGCCAATACAAAGACACGTAATTTAAAGGGAGCATCGTCAGAAAGAAATCAGTCGTGTTGGAATCTGAAACTATTTAAGCAAATAAAAACCTACTTGATGTCTCTGCGAGTCCATCTGATGTCTATTTACCGCCGCCGTCATGTGGACTAGAGAGGGTTTGTTTTTATCAAAGCAGTCTAATGACTGGCTCCATGACGCACCACGTGTTCAATTTTTGATGCCACCGACGCTCCCGCAGGAATCCTTCAAACTGGATTTCCCCCCCGAGGAGACGCTCTATTAGATTTCTCGATGACTGATGAACATGGTTCATTGGATCTTAGCTCTTGTATCCTCTGAGGGCTAATTGGATTATATTCTGGCGTAATTGATTATTATGTTACGGTACGCATCACGGTAAACCTGAGTAATCCACCCGGAGCCCCCGACTACCTCCTCCCCCCCAACCCCAGATCGTATTACTCTGATGAAAAGTTTTTAATGACCGTGTCATCATGACAGGATGTGACTTCCTCTCCTTATCGCCCCCCCCCCACCCCACCGTGTTGTTTTGGGATTGAAATAATCACAATCCGGACTTTATTAAATTCTGGATTCCGGTGTGAGATGACGAAGCAATCGCGTGTGCCGGCACAGGAAACCAAGAGGGAGAGATTTCCAAACATTATGATCAATAATAGCCCTCATAAGTGGAATTATAGCCCAACGTGCAGCTTTTTAGTTAATTGAAACCTCGAGGAGAAGTCGTTCTCATAACTGTTACATCTTTGGGAGCGGAGTAATCGTGATGGGTTTCAGGGATTATGATAGTATTTATGTATCGCCGTGGTAACCGCCGCTTTGTGATAGGGGAGAGATCATTTGAAAACATGGATATTAGTGGAAATGAACAGTGATAACGAACAAAGTGAAACGGAGATGATTGCAGCCGTCCGTCTCATCAGGGGGGAAACAATCAGCATGGCTGTTGATTAGTACGGTTATTGATCGGTCTGCTGCCACATACGCAGCCTGTCCAATGGGTCGTTAGCAGGGAGGACGGGGGACAGACGTTGACCTTGGGAGAGAAAAGGGTGCTCGGCGCCAAGACAAGGGCGTCCCGGCGGGAGTAGGAAAACAAGGCAAGAGGATGGTGGTTTGTATGATTCAGACGTCCAGAGAATAATTAAATCACTACTTAAATTAACGAAGCCAGGGTTTTTCATTTGTTTGGCCGGATGGGCTCCCCAAGGTCACTTTTGCCTGACCCCCCCCTCAAAGCGCCCCCTGATCTGGTGAGGAGAATGAATCAGCAGCTAGGGGTCGATGTGAAGGAGGACGTCTGGGTGGGAGATCCACATTGGGAGACCAGGTCGGTCTAACACATGAGCTCATAGCTGGTAAATCTATCAGCCGGAGCACGCATTGAGCTAATTGAGTTCCTGTCTTTGTCTGGGACGATGGAGGGAGAGAGAGAGAGGGCGTCCCACCCTATCAGCTCTGACCGGTCCCAGACAGCGCTGCGGTCGCTGGTGATTCTGACGACTGAGCTCGTGTCCTTTTTGTCCTTCCACACTTAAAAAAGAAAAAGAGACAGAAAAGTGACACAGGCCATAATTAACTGAAGGAAAAGTGCCACAGTCAAAGGCGTACGTGTGTTGTTTTGTTTTTGAGTTCAGTTTCACTCTCCGCTCGGCAGCACACGATATCTCTTGTAAACAGGGATCGCTACGAGAGTCCTGCTGTTCAAACACGGGGCTTTGTTTGCAAAATTACTTACGCTGCCTTTTGAAGACATGGCACTGTGTATGGCAGCTCGAGCGTGGCTTTTATCGCTGTTTGAAGACCGTAAAAGGTCCCTCTGCTTATGGTGGCGGCTGGTGTTTTGACACTTTGACCTTTGGGAGGTCACGGCTGCTCCCAAATGGTAAATGGACCTGCATTTATATAGTGCTTTTCTAGCTAAGTAGCTACATTCAGTCACTTTTACTCGTTCACGTGCAGCATCAGGGGCAATTGGGGGTTCAGTGTCTTGCCCAAGGAGACAGCATGCAGACTGGAGGAGCTGGGATTCGAACCGCCAATCTTCTGATTGAAGGATGACTCTCTCTCGCCCTGAGCTACAGCCGCCCCAAACCAGCTTGTAAAACCGCCTTTGCATGGTCATCTTGGGGTTGAGACGTCATTACTTTCTATATTTCCGTTACTCCTTCAGGTCATTTAGGGGAAGGTAATGAGTCAGGCCTTTTTTTAGGAAAATCATCATGGCATCACAGAACCAGAGATGCCATTCGTTAAAGGGAGGGCCTGCTTGATCCATCCAATTAATTAGTTTTGATATAAACTGCCTGCTTTCTGTTGGCTTGGGTCCTGGAAAGAAATTGAATTTTGAATGATATAAACAAATTGTGTTGCGCGGGGTCCAGCCACCGTGGCTTCCAGCCAAGTCCAAGCATTCACAGATGCATTCAGCTCCCCCGGTCCACATGTCGGACCCCGCCGGTTCTCTTTCTGCAGAGCTGCTGTCATCCGCTCCGGCTTTTGATTCATGACGGTGTCATGTGTGAGATATCTGTGGATGAGATTATTTCCTTTCATTTCTATAACAGAGGGCTGCTGAAAGGAGTATTTCTTCTGTCTTGTTAAAGGCAATAATTTAATCCTGGATCTTTAGCATCTTATCAAATTAATGCAGCCATTAGTCTAATAATGTATTATGAGAGTTATTAAGCTGCAGTTCTCTGCTCTTATTGTGTCAGCTTGGTAATAGCTCCCTCTAGTTGTAAGTACTGTAATTACATTCTAAGTACACAGATGGAATGGCATTGATTTTTCTGTTATTTTGCTCTGGGAATTCTTATATATTATTATTATTATTTACCGCCACTTGCTGAGAGTTATATTTAAAATGTTTTGGTGCTATATCATGTTTTATTACTGTAAACACAAGGCCATCCATCCACGTTGAACCATTGTTTCTGCCTCCCGAGGTTATTACATGAGAAAAAGACAATGTATGGCTTTTTAAACAGAAACAGATTGTTTCACTTTAAAGGAAACTTAAAATGATCTTTTTGTGCTCCTTTGGTCCGGCTCTGCAGCTTCATAACATCCCAGATTCACTTTGATTTATGGCTGCAATTCTGCAGCTCATGGCCAGATATATAAGATATTTTTTATTTAGTTTGAATACAACATCCATTGCTGCAAACAGATTTGTCCAAATGAACGAGTGAGTTACTCCTGTTTTAATTTCGAATGAACAATAATTCAGGTTGTTTTTTTAAGCATCGTCAGTCGATCTCTGTGTTGTCTTTTCGAGTATATTGTATATTGTTTCAAGCATTTTGGGTGGCGTCTATCAGATTAATATACCCAAGAAGAAGAAGAAGAAAAAACAATGCAGCAAACCTAAACCAGAAAAAGCCTCAAGACATTTTTCAAGGTTAAGCACGAGCGGTTTGAATTAGTTTGTGGTAAATTTAACAAATGGAAAACCATCCCTAAAATCTGAGTCATGAATCTGACATCCGCCAAAGCTGCTGTTTGTCTTTGTCTCCGACCAACACTTTTAATAAAAAGGGGGCTGCAGCCTCCCGGAGTGTATCTCCATCCTTCAGGAAGGACGGCCACATTTTATCCATCAGCTCGGCCTCCTGTCATCCAACCCCCGCGAAATTAAATCAATGTCTGAAACCAGAGCCGAGGCCTCGACTGCACCAACAGAAATAGAAAATCTAGTTTTGCTGTCTGCTAATGACATTAGTGCGTTCCCTAAATGGTCGCCTGCCGTCGTCAAAGAGGAACATAGTGGATATAATTACAGGAGGAACACTCGCATCTCCATTTTCCTGTAAAACGCACAGCTCGCTGGAGCTCTTTATGGATTTCCTCAGCGCTCGTGTGCTGTCTGAACCCCCCCCCCCTCCCCTGGCAGGTTATGATTCATTTCTCCTCCATATCATGTTATCCCTTGTAATTAAACTTCTTCAAGGTGAACACAAGGAGAATCGGAAACCACATGTTATTGACCGTATGAGAAATTCATTAAAAGGGCTGCATAAGTGTTATTCGAGCCCTCCTTTCAATTTCCGCTAACGGGGGAGATGAAAGACGTGTCAGAGGGGGGAGGGGGAAACCCAGTACCTGTCATATTCCATGTATATATATGTTCATTTCCAGTCGGTGGCCAGACGGCATTGTTCCCGCAGTTAAATTTCCAGAAAGAGATGTCAGATAAGTGCTCTGTAATAACACCATCAGGCCTTTTTCCCCCCAGTTTTCCTGAAAGGGAAATCAAACCAAACCCCTGAGATTCACTTGGCTTTGCTCTCTAACATCTGCTTATTTCTCCTCCCTGCAGGAGCGACGGCGCTGTACTTCCCTCAGAATGAGTACATTGAGACGGTGTACGTCGGCCAGCCGGCGGGGACGCCCGTCCTGCAGGTCCACGCCATGCTGGACCAGGACTCCGAGCGGCCGCATTTCTACCTGTGCTGGACGAGCTCCATCCGACGCCCGGCCTACAGCTCCTGGTTCAGCCTGGACGTCCACACCGGAGTGCTGAGCCTGAACAAGACGCTGGAGGAGAACGACTTCGCCTTGTTGTGTGAGTTGGAAGGTGTTTTAACGGCGATGCGTCGCCTCCACCCTGTGCCAGCTGTCCCCTACACACCAGTAAATCAGCTGCCTTTGCATTCTAGTTTGGCTCCGGTCTTCAGGATGATAATGTAATTGGGTGCAGGCATTCAAGAAGAAGAGCTTAGTCATCAAAAAAGAGATGATTTTGGCTGTGTGTCCCATCAGATCAACACTCCTGGTCCGTGAAGAAGCTGTTCCTGCACGCCATGGTGGTACCCAACCTCACCAAGAAGTCCCAGTGCCTCAGGAACTCCCCTCGGGTCACGCTGGACTTCGTCAACGCCACGATGCCTCAGTGCGCTCAGACGGACATGAAGGAGCTGTGCTTCCCCCACAGAGACACCTCCAACCCCCACATCATGGAGAACAGGTTCCCGGGGGCCCTGCGGCAGCTCCGGCGTCTCACCAGACTCAACGTCTGCCCCAACTACACCATCTCTTACAACGTGGAGTCAGGTTAGTGGTTTCAAACAAGGAGCTCACAGGTTAGAAGTTGAATTCATCATGGTAACACCTGGTTCTCGTCTCCAGATGCACCGGCGCCGTTTGCCGTGGACGAGAACACCACGGAGCTGGTGGTGACGGCGCCGCTGGACCGCGAGGAGAGCGAGTGCTACCGCCTCCTGCTGGTCTGCACGGTCCGGACGGAGACCCTCATCACCAAGGTGGAAACCTCGCTGGACGTCTTTGTCAACGACGAGGACGACAACGCGCCGTACGTCAACGGGACGGACACGGCAGATGTCGTCATCAACTTCAACCGGACAAAAGTGAGGCGACTGATGAGCAGTTTGATTGGTTTATAGGCCTGATGTTGGTTTGATCCATGTCTCACTTCTTCTTTCTCCTTCAGGGTGGCTCTTTTGGGGCTTTGTTTGTGTTTGACAGAGATTTGACCCCCATCTACCCCATCGACCAGAGTCACAATAAATACGTGGGGACGTTGCTCAACAACGACCCCTGGATAAAGGAAACATTCGACATAAAAGGCACCTTCAGTGAAAAGAAAGCTGCTGTTGGAGGAATTCGAGAGACCGTCCACGACTACCGTGAGTGATCAAGAAGCTGCTGCAAATCATCCGTTTTTATATGAACACAAGTTTTTAATCCACATTTCCATCCGATGGCAGAGCTGGTCCTGAAGAGGAATCTGTTGGTGACGGAGAACCGCACCGTGCAGCTGGACTACCTGGTCAATGACACCACCTACCCCGGTCTGGAGGGAACCGTGTCCCTGCACTTCAACGTCACCATCCTACCCGTGCACGTCGGCTTCGCCAACATCACGCATATGTTCACGCTGACGCGCAGAGCCTCCTTTTATGCTCAGGTACTCGTCTCTGTTTAATCTGCTGTTTCTTAAAGAATCACTCAATGTGTTTTCAAGTTGTTTTACAGTAACTCAGACCCGTATGCATCACATCAACATGTCTGAAAGATGGTAAAGATGTACACCTGAGTAGCTCCGGCTTACTAAAACAAAGCTTTTTCTTTTAATCTTTATTGAACATGTTAAAAATAATAATACAAACTTAATATAGTGAATGAGCAGTAAAAATGAAAGCAAAAAAGAAAAACAAGCAAATGGGATCCTCAGAATCCTAAGTGATAAATACATGGCTCAAATAATATAGTTCATGTTCAAAAGAGATAGGAAGAAGTTAAAAACGTTTCAGTTTTTTATAATTATTAATCATAAACAAATTAAAAATTCAGTTTGAATCAGTAAATTCTGTAAAGTAGATGTCACTGAAGTGTCAAAAACAATTATTTTATTCCCCAATCAGATTTAACTCTGAATGCTGAATAGTGTTGACATGCATGCTGTGAGACTGCCACCTACTGGCTCAGTAAAATAACAACAAAAAATGTAATTCCTTAATTAGTATTTAAATAAAATAAAAAATGTTGTCTTTAACATGGTGATAGAAGCTTGTCTTTGGTGAGGGACTTACAGAGAACATAAAGACATACACCTATGAAAGACTTACATTAAACACACACACACACACACACACACACACACACACACACACACACACACATACACACACACACACACACACACACACACACACACACTCAAAACCCTCATAAATAAATAAGCAGGTTTGCAAACTGTATTAAAAAGTGAGGATTTGGCCGAGTTTAAAACGAATACTGCAGTGGGAATAAAAGAGTTTTTGGCCGGAGCTTCTCTAAAGTAGCTGCCATAAAGGTCCATAACATTATTTTTTATTAATTTTCGCATTATGCCAACTATCCACTTAACCTCCTCTCAGGTCGGCAGAGTCTGCGTGGAAAACTGCCAGCAGTTCGATGGCTTCAGGGTCACGTACCGGCTGGAGGTCCCGGAGAGGAACGCGTCGGCCGACCTGCAGTCCTGCTACGCCGCCGTGGGCATCACGCAGGCCGAGGACGAGATGTGGGGGCTGCTCTACGTCAACGACACGGAGGCGCTGCGTCGGCCCGAGTGCCAGGACCTGCACTACCTGGTGGTGGCCCAGGAGGAGCACACGGAGCTGGAGGCCAGCACGCAGATCCACATCATACTAGATGGTGACTGTCACAGTCCAGGTTCATTGAACATTCCACAAGAGATCTTCAGTTTAACCTCTGCTGAATTTTTAGTGACACACACCTGCAGCCTCTTTTCAACCGTTTTCTCTTCTTCCAAATGTCCTTTAAAGATTTAGTCATGTGTGTTTGTTCTCTACTCGTTGCATATAGCCATTAAGGTCAGCGAGGAGAGCCAGCAGTTCCTTTCCTGTGCAGAAAACAGACGGCGAGGAGACTGCGAGTCCATCCGAGGCCTCGGGGCGACAACGGGGCGATGCCAGTGGAGGCAAGGCACAGAGAAAGGTACATTTAATTTAACCAACTCTCACAATAAATAAATATAATCAGAACCAACATGTGGATCCTTCCCAGTAACATTATTTTTTCAGACAGGAATGAGAGTCACAGACAATGTGGTGTTAATGATGAATACAAACAGCTAAAGAAAGTTGCTGTTGTTCAAGCTGCCGCCCTTTTTTCTTTTAGACAAGTCGACCAAACTTCAACGTTTGTTTGTCATCTGCTAATATTTTATCTCTCTTTTGTGTTTGCAGGAATATCTGAGAACTACTCAACCTGCTCCCCCGACCTCCGGACATGTCCAGACAGCTTTTGTGATGCCGTCGAAAGCAAAGATGCGTCAATCTGTCCACAAGACTGTACTAGTAAGAATTTCATGAAGTGCATTTGTGTTTTATTGAGTATGAATCTGCAAATAGGAGCCGTTCTAACCGTTTCCTGTCTCTGAAGAGGAAACCGTTATCGGAGGTCACGAGCGAGGCCTGAGGAACGGGATCCAGGCCGGCTACGGGACCTGCTACTGCTACTCCGAGAGGTGCTTCTGTGAGAAGGAGGACATCGAGGGTGAGTTGTTGATAAACCACACAAACCTGACAGTAAAGTGACACACAAGCTAATTCAGTGCATCCTTCTGTCCTCCAGAGGCGATCTGCGACGACATGTGTAAGACCATCATCGCCACGGCGCTGCTGCTGTCCTTCATCGTCTCCATCCTCCTCTCCTCCTACTTCATCCGCCGCTACCACAAGAACTCGCCGAAGCCCCCGATCGCCTCCGCCGAGATGACGTTCCGCCGGCCGGCTCAGGCGTACCCCATCAGCTTCCCGGCCAACAACCTGCGCCGGGGCTCGCAGGACTCCATCGAGACCGACACCTTTAAGATCCCCGTAAGCCACCTCGTTCAGGCCTCGTGATCGGCTTCTCTTCCAGGGTAACGCGTCGAGCTGGTGGAGAAGTAAAGCAATGTTCCCGTGTTTCTCCAACAGGAGGATCCTAAGTGGGAGTTCCCTCGTAAAAACCTCGTGCTTGGCAAGACGTTGGGAGAAGGAGAGTTTGGGAAAGTGGTCAAGGCGACCGCCTTCAGGCTGAAAGGAAAAGCTGGTTACACCACTGTGGCTGTGAAAATGCTTAAAGGTAAGAGAGGTCAGAGGTCAGGGGGGCGAATGCACGAGAAGCATGAAGAGATTATAACGATGCCGTCTTTCCTCTGACAGAAAACGCCTCTCACAGTGAGCTGCGTGACCTGCTGTCAGAATTCACTTTACTGAAGCAAGTCAACCATCCGCACGTCATAAAGATGTACGGAGCCTGCAGTCAGGACGGTAAGCCCTCCTCCCTCCTCCCTCTCCGGACATGTGTGTTTCCACACGGACTCTTAAGTGCTCCGTTTATCTGAATAGGTCCGTTGTATCTCATCGTGGAATATGCCAAGTACGGGTCGCTCCGCAACTTCCTGCGCGAGAGTCGGAAAGTTGGCCCCAGCTACATGGGCAGGGACGCCAACCGCAACTCCAGCTACCTGGAGAACCCGGACGACAGGGCGCTCACCATGGGGGACCTGATCTCCTTCGCGTGGCAGATCTCCAGAGGCATGCAGTACCTGGCAGAAATGAAGGTATTTTTTATAACAGACTGGGGGAAAAATGACATTTTCTAAATAAAATGTCACTGCAGAAACATTTGAAATACTACAGTTTATGTTACAGCCTGAATAAAATAAGCAGTTGATGGGGAATTGGAGGGCTGAATGATGTTGAAGGGTAAAACATTTAAAGGTGTCAGAAGAATAAGAAATGAAAGCAGATAAAACATGTCGGCTGAGATTGTTTAAAGTAGTTTAAATTAAAATTTTAGAAGAATGAAAACCACTTTGAGCACCGAAAGACACGTTTATATTTTTATTTAAATGAGCGTTTTGGTCCCTGCAGCTCGTTCACAGGGACCTCGCAGCACGAAACGTCCTCGTGGCTGAAGGCCGGAAGATGAAGATCTCAGACTTCGGCCTCTCCAGAGACGTGTACGAAGAGGACTCGTACGTCAAGAGGAGCAAGGTACAGAAAAGAGAGAAAAGTCACTCATGTCGGTGCGTTAATAATAATACCGTTACATTAAAACTCTCTCTGTTTCAGGGTCGTATCCCCGTTAAATGGATGGCGATAGAGTCCTTGTTTGATCACATTTACACAACACAAAGTGACGTGTGAGTACGATCTCACTGTTTCTTTTAAGTAACTACACAGATTATTCCATTCTCTATTATATTGGAATATTGTGTTTTCCTTGCAGCTGGTCCTTTGGTGTGCTGCTGTGGGAGATAGTGACCCTGGGAGGAAATCCGTACCCGGGCATCGCTCCTGAACGCCTCTTCAACCTGCTCAAGACAGGCTACAGGATGGAGAGACCCGAGAACTGCTCCGAGGAAATGTGAGCCTCCGCTCCGTTAGTCTAACAGCAGCTCCACCGAGTGCAATAACTCCCCTCCTCCACCTCCTCCACCGCATTGAGACAGTCATGGAAAATGTGTGCTGGGAGGATTCAAATGTTTTTTCCTTCCACAGGTATAATCTCATGCTCCGATGCTGGAAACAAGAACCGGAGAAGAGGCAGATGTTCTCAGACATCAGCAAAGAACTGGAAAAGATGATGGTGAAGAGTCGGGTACGGTGAAGTCAATGCAATACATTATAATAAGTTATTCATATTCTTCCACAGGAAACAGTGTGTGTGTGTGTGTGTGTGTGGGCGGCTATTAATCAGCCTCTTTCCATGCATAGCTGGCGTAATTTTGACAAACTTTTGTGATGAATCATTGAGATTTGGCGGAGCTCTTTTGCTTTTCCGATCCGTTCGGATTTGCCGCTGGCTTCAGAATGAGGAGTAAATAATTTCTGGTGGACGTCGTGTACTGTTGGCTTGCACACACACACACAGACACACACACACACGCTGCACCGCTGTATGATCCGTCACTCATCCCAAAACGCTTTAGATACCATAATTAGTGTTTGAAGAACAATCCTGTAATGTGGCTCTGGGCAGCGTAATCACAGAGCGTGGAGGTCGGGCGCCTGCTGTTCGAGTCGGGCTAAAAATAGAAGGACGAGGGAATGCCGACGTCCCACAATACAGCGGGCTGCTTCTTCCCTGTTATCACGAGGAGGGGAGTGGGCACATGACTTGGAATGAGTAGACAGTATTTAGTAGTACACAGGAGACATCAGTGACCTGCATCTATCTATCTATCTATCTATCTATCTATCTATCTATCTATCTATCTATCTATCTATCTATCTATCTATCTATCTATCTATCTATCTATCTCTGTCTGTCTGTCTACCTACCTAAGTACCTACCTACCTACCTACCTACCTACCTACCTACAAAGGTACCTACCTACCAAAGTACCTACCTACCTAAGTACCTACCTACCTACCTACCTACATAAGTACCTACCTACCTAAGTACCTACCTACCTACCTAGGTACCTACCTACCTACCTACCTACCTAAGTACCTACCTACCTACCTACCTACAAAGGTACCTACCTACCAAAGTACCTACCTACCTAAGTACCTACCTACCTACCTACCTACCTAGGATCCTATTTACCTAAGTACCTACCTACCTAAGTACCTACCTAAGTACCTACCTACCTACATAACTTCCTACCTACCTACCTAAGTACCTACCTACCTACCTACCTACCTACCTACCTACCTACCTAGGTACCTACCTACCTACCTACCTACCTACCTACCTACCTACCTACCTAAGTATCTACCTATCTACCTACCTAAGTACCTACCTACCTAGGATCCTATTTACCTAAGTACCTACCTAACTACCTACATAACTTCGTACCTACCTACCTAAGTACCTACCTACCTACCTAGGTACCTACCTACCTAAGTACCTACCTAAGTACCTACCTACCTAAGTACCTACCTACCTACCTACCTACCTACCTAAGTACCTACCTACCTACCTAAGTACCTACCTACCTACCTACCGTCCTTAGTACCTACCTACCTAGGATCCTATTTACCTAAGTACCTACCTAAGTACCTACCTACCTAAGTACCTACCTAAGTACCTACCTACCTACATAACTTCCTACCTACCTACCTAAGTACCTACCTACCTACCTACCTACCTACCTACCTAGGTACCTACCTACCTACCTACCTACCTACCTACCTAAGTATCTACCTATCTACCTACCTAAGTACCTACCTACCTAGGATCCTATTTACCTAAGTACCTACCTAACTACCTACATAACTTCGTACCTACCTACCTAAGTACCTACCTACCTACCTAGGTACCTACCTACCTAAGTACCTACCTAAGTACCTACCTACCTAAGTACCTACCTACCTACCTACCTACCTACCTAAGTACCTACCTACCTACCTACCGTCCTTAGTACCTACCTACCTAGGATCCTATTTACCTAAGTACCTACCTAAGTACCTACCTACCTAAGTACCTACCTAAGTACCTACCTACCTAAGTACCTACCTAAGTACCTACCTACCTAAGTACCTACCTAACTACCTATATAACTTCCTACCTACCTACCTACCTACCTAAGTACCTACCTACCTAAGTACCTACCTACCTACCTACATAACTTCCTACCTACCTAAGTACCTACCTACCTAAGTACCTACCTAACTACCTACATAACTCCCTACCCACCTACCTAAGTACCTACCTACCTAAGTACCTACCTACCTACCTACCTAAGTACCTACCTACCTAAGTACCTACCTACCTAAGTACCTACCTAACTACCTACATAACTTCCTACCTACCTACCTAAGTACCTACCTACCTACCTACCTTTTTACCTACCTAAGTACCTACCTACCTACCTACCTACCTACCTACCTACCTTTCTACCTACCTAAGTACCTACCTAACTACCTACATAACTTCCTACCTACCTACCTAAGTACCTACCTATCTACCTACCTATCTATCTATCTAATCATGTCTTCGTTTGCCCCCCTTGTCAGGACTACCTGGACCTGGCGGCGTCCACGCCGGCCGACGCCCTGCTGTACGACGACGCCCTCTCTGAAGAGGACACCCCACTAGTGGACTGTAATAACGCCCCTCTCCCTCGAACCCTCCCCTCCACATGGATTGAAAACAAGCTCTATGGTAGAATCTCCCACGCATTCACTAGATTTTAGAAACAGGACACACAACACAAGCTCTCTTTTTTGGCAAGTTGTGATTGGCTTCTTTTCCGTAGTCAAGTGTGCGTGACTGTGATCTAGGCATGCCTCTTTTTTGCTGATTTAATGCTGACATATCTCCCATTTCACCGTAAATGAGAGGCTCAGTAAAAAAAAAAAAAAAAAAAAGATCTTGTGTTTTGACTTTTTTTTTTTTTTTTTTTTGGTTTGTTTTACTCGGACCTGCTTCTAATGTACGTGAATGCTGATCAAAAAGTGCTACATTTTGTAAATATTGAATATATATATATATATAATATAAATATACCCTCCATTCTTATTTATATGGCAGCGCTCATACTCACGCTTTTCGTCTGTCGATTGTTAGTTTCCTCGCTCCGTCGCACTTCCATCGTCGTCATTCCACCATTCGTTTGCATTGGAAGAAACAGTGTGTCACATTTGAAACAGGTCCTTGCTGAATCAAGCGCTCACTGTGTTTTTTGAAAGAAAAAATTCCAGATTGTCTTAAATTCCCAGACTTTATAATGTATATAAGCTATTGATATATGATGATTTCACAATGCTGAACAGAGAAACAGTAAGGCTCTTGAACGCAACTCTCAGGTGACGATTAAAAGTTACACATCCTCATATTTGACTCAAAAATAATAAATTATATGATATTTCACTTCATTAGACACATCAAAGCCATAACTTTAAACCTCCTGAGAGTCCAACCAGGGCTTGTTTGAGAGGAAGGCACCACAGAGTTCGATTTGAGAGCCTTACTGTCTGCACGCTGTTTATCTTTCACTGTGCAGAAAAATGATATGTTCTCATTTTTAGGCATGTCATACCCCAACTGGCCTGAGAAGAGCCCGGTACCGCTCAACAGACATGATGCCACTAATCCAGTCTTTACAAGATATGCCAATGATAGTGTTTATGCAAACTGGATGGCTTTGCCTTCACCCGCAAAAGCCGTGGACAAGCTCGATAGCTAAAGGCAAAGCCCCCCAACACTGTAGAAAAGAGGACTTAATTGGTAGATGTGTATATTTCTATAAGACTGTACATATACAATCATGATGCTAAAGTTGGTTCCCTTTATTTCTGTTGCACGGGTATTCAATGTTAAAAAACTGGGGGTCTCTTTGCTGCAAAAGCAGCCGGATCAACGTAGACCAACGCTTCATTCAGCTCTCCAGTATGTTAATTATTACCTCACGGGGTCATGTTGGCCAAGTTGTATCACTGCATGACTATTGTACCAGATTGTATGCCAGTGTCAATGTCTTTTAAGTGCCTGTGCCGCTTCTACAATAGCCTCCGATTTTATTAATGTGCGACTGTGAAGATCTGGTTCCAGCCCAGGAATTAAAGGGGACGTCTTTACCATCACCTGCTGTAGACAGCCGGGGGGGTTGAGAGGACAAAAAAAAAAAGGAGAAGCGAAATGCTTGAACTTGTTTTCTGAAAAATGTAAAGTTTCTACTTTTAGAGGACTGCGCTCCTCAAAATCTCAAAGACCCGTTTTGTGTTTTTTCTTCCACTAAATGTTTCAGAACTGTTCTTGCCAAAGAAAAGTAACACAGACAGATCAGTGAACAGTTTTCATACTTTTTGTTCTTGTTTCTTCTTCTTCTTCTTCTTCTATTTTTTTTACATGAAAGATATCAACTAGCCACTTAATGTAGACTGATTCACTGTAAAGGCAATCTTTGTGGAAAAAGTATGATTATGTAAACTAATGAGTGTTATCATTGCAATGTTATTATTTGATTAAGTTCTGATTAATAATAAACTTTAGAAATGTGCAGTATGTCTATTCACCTCATGTCTTTAAAAATACATACGTTTTTGTTTTTTCTTGTGCATTTTTTTTCCAGTGTTGAGGAAGCATCTTATGTTTAATGGTTTACATAAAAACAGGAAAAATAAAGGGTGTGTGTGTGTGTGTGTGTGTGTGTGTGTGTGTGTGTGTGTGTGTGTGTGTGTGTGTGTGTGCGTGTGCGTGTGCGTGTGCGTGTGCGTGTGCGTGTGCGCGTGCGTGCGTGCGTGCGTGCGTGCGTGTGTTTTCGAAGAAGAAAACAGATATTTCACTGTGATTTCAGCATAAAATATTTAATATTCTGTTTACTTTCCCGTTTATGACATATTGGACAGTTGGACTTCTCGCTGAAGGATAAAGCGATATATTTACATATATCACTTTAATGCGAAAAAGTAACCACGTAAATTCCCAAGTTTGTCAAAATAACGTCCGTTTCCAAATTTCCTCACGTTTTTTGGTGATATGTTTAGCTAGCCGTGGTGATAAATTAACATACTTCCGGTCATTTTCAAAATAAATCACTAACGTATAACAACGATAATTACGATCAATAGTAGTGTTTTTGTTGTGAAAATTAATTAATTAATTTTGGGTAACTTGATGCAGCCAGTTAGCTAAACCTTCAGGGTCTTTTTTTATTTACTTTTTCGATATACAGTACTATGACTTTTTATTACTTTTTTCACCATACTATACTATGACTTTTTTCATGACTTTCTTCGTCATGCTATACTATATTTTTTTTGTTTACTTTTTTTTATGACTTTTTTTTTATTCACTTTTTTAACATACTAAACTGACTTTTTATTTACTTTTTTTATGACTTTTTTAATTTACTTTTTTATGACTTTTTTGGACATACTTAACTATGACTTTTTTTATATATATTTTTTCCGACATGCTATACTATGACATTTTAAGGACTTTTTTGACATATTAAACCATGACTTTTTTCGACATACTTTTCTATGACTTTATTATTTTTTTCGACATACTTTACGATTACTTTTTTTTAATTCACTTTTTTAACATACTAAACTGACTTTTTATTTACTTTTTTCTGACTTTTTTGGACATACTTAACTATGACTTTTTTAATATATATTTTTTCTGACATGCTATACTATATTTTTTTTGTTTACTTTTTTTTATGACTTTTCAACATACTATACTATGATTTTTTTTCACTTTTTTAACATACTAAACTGACTTTTTATTTACTTTTTTTCTGACTTTTTTTATTTACTTTTTCTGACTTTTTTGGACATACTTAACTATGAATTTTTTTATATATATTTTTTCTGACACTATATTTTTTTTGTTTACTTTTTTTTATGACTTTTCAACATACTATACTATGACTTTTTTTTAATTCACTTTTTTAACATACTAAACTGACTTTTTATTTACTTTTTTCCTGACTTTTTTTATTTACTTTTTTATGACTTTTTTGGACATACTTTACTATGACTTTTTTTATATATATTTTTTCCGACATGCTATACTATGACATTTTAAGGACTTTTTTGACATATTAAACCATTACTTTTTTCGACATACTTTTCTATGACTTTATTATTTTTTTCGACATACTTTACGATTACTTTTTTTTAATTCACTTTTTTAACATACTAAACTGACTTTTTATTTACTTTTTTCTGACTTTTTTGGACATACTTAACTATGACCTTTTTAATATATATTTTTTCTGACATGCTATACTATATTTTTTTTGTTTACTTTTTTTTATGACTTTTCAACATACTATACTATGATTTTTTTTATTCACTTTTTTAACATACTAAACTGACTTTTTATTTACTTTTTTTCTGACTTTTTTGGACATACTTAACTATGACTTTTTTGGACATACTTAACTATGACTTTTTTTATATATATTTTTTCTGACATGCTATACTATGACATTTTAAGGAATTTTTTTTTACATTTTAAACCATGACTTTTTTCAACATACTTTTCTATGACTTTATTTTTTTCGACATACTTTACTATGACTTTTTTTCCAGACTTTTGCTATGACTTTTTTATACATACTATAAACTATGACTTTTTTTTTTTTTTACATAAATCATCACAGATAAGAGATTTGTTTTTACCAGTTAGGACAAAGAAATACAAAAGGGCATTAAATAACAAAGCTTGTTTTAAATTATTTAATTAGAATGGACTTTGTAATTAACATTTATAAGAAACATTTTATTCTTGTTTGCATTAATAATATGTTTGTTTCATATATTAATAATAATAATTACGTTATAGTAATAATAAAAAACGTATTATTATGACCAAGGAGCTTCAGCGTGTTTGATGACGACACTCGTTGGCAAAGCACCCATTGGTTTGCTGTTGACCGGAAGTAGACTACGACCCTCTTCTTTACTCTCTGCTCCGTGGCATTTTACAGCGCAGGCTCCTGCTGCCGCGGGTTTCACACCAAACACACACCTGTGAGCGCAGGTAGGGATGGACCACGACGGGGTAAGGTGAGTGGTTGCCTTTACACTATCGTGACTGCCTTGAACGTTCTCTAACAGATATAAAAGCCGAAATCGCAGCGAAGCTCCGAACATCGCTAAGCTAGCTACGGTAGCGCCGCAATGTCCGGTTTCGATTTTCAAAGTTAAAGCGCACGCTAGGTGTGGCGTCACAATTTCCAGAGGGACGGAAGGTGATGGAATTTGGACAAATAACTAATAAAAGAGCAGTGTGATACGTAATTACAACCGGACTGATTATTCCAAAACTGTTTGACACAGATTGAGTAGCGAACTTTAATTAAAACTTACTGTAAATTTGTATTTTCCAACATTAACAAGACACTTAAAACACAACAGAAACAAAATCACATCCTTTTTAATGACATGTTTAAACATTTCTTATTATTAACATATCCGACTTTTGTCTGCTTAAGTCGTTGTTATCTTTAGTAAAAATGAAGTCAACTCAGACAAGAACTTACAAATCTATGGTAATGAAAAATAAAAAAGTGGCACAAAAAGATAATTATCAAACATTCTCTTATATGACTTCCTTTGTGGAGATTTCTACATTCAAATAGTCAGAACAAGCTTTGTTTGTTCCTCTTATTCTTTTGACTGGTTTAAAAGCAGAATGTCCCCTCTGTGAATATGAGTCATGGGCCACAAAAGTCGTGTTTCACAACAAGTCATTTCTAAGAGGGAAAAAAACAGGAGTTCAAATTACATACTAGGACAAACAATGCCGTGCACTTTGGACAAGAAAATCCACGTGAAACAGTGAGATAAATACTGCAGGCTTTTGAATCATTCCAGTGGCTTCCAGCTCGGAGCTTCGGACTCGGAGCCCTGCTGGGTCTCGTTAAAGCTGATTTACATCTGTGAGAGCAGGTGAAGACTTATTACTGTCAGGATAGGAAAAACAGCATTTACTATGTGTGCTGAGAGTTGTAGGTTTGACTGCGTGACCTTTCAAGACACAATTGCGTGGTATGTGGTGGATGTGTAAAGGATCACACAAGATTTTTATTGTCTCACACACGCACAGAAGAAACACACTGAGCAATGGAATTCTTATTTTGAAATCAAATAGAAAATATGATAGTAAAGAATACAAATATATATACTAAAAGGCTCAGAGAAGATATGGATATAGTGCAAATATGAAGATATGGATATACCTATGAAACTTTATTTCATATATATATATAGTCCCCATGTTTACATCCTTTCATTACACTAGGTGAGTCTGGTATCTGCCAGTTTTCGCATTGTTCTGGAGATCGTCATGCTCTTATTTTGAAATGGCAGCTGTTTAACCGGAAGCCCATATTTAGCAGCTTGCCGAGTCGCTCGCCCACCAGCTTTAATCTGCGCTGTTGTTTAGCTGAGAGCTAGTCGCCGTGTTAGCGCTCCAGGTGAAGCTAATTCTCCGGGTTTCAGACTTTTTACTGTAAAAGTGTCGCCGGAAGTCGGACACATTGATCGCGTTATTATTTCTAGATTTCCGGAAAGCATTTTGTTGCTGTAAGGTTGGTTACGAATGTCCTGATTTGTCTGGTAATAATCACCTATGTTTTAATCTGAACCAGAACTATTCATCTAAAAATGTCTCCCTGTCTGGTAAAATATGTGGATTTCTGCGTTTCTGTTGTTGTTTTTAAACCCAGGTGCTC